>NC_141694.1:21795511-22477362 GCF_964263255.1 Lissotriton vulgaris | reverse complement strand
GGTAGCGCCAGTGGTAGATGTGGGTAGCACCAATGGTAGATGTGGGTAGCACCAATGGTAGGCGGGGGTAGCACCTGTGGTATAAGTGGGTAGCAACAGTAGTAAATGTGGGTAGCACCAGTGGTAAAAGTGGGTAGCACCAGTGGTAGGCGCGGGTATCGCCAGTGGTAGACGTGGGTAGCACCAGTGGTAGACGTGGGTAGCACCAGTGGTAAGTGTGGGTAGCGCCAGTGGTAGACGTGAGTAATGCCAGTGGTAGACGTGGGTAGTGCCAGTGGTAGACGTGGGTAGTGCCAGTGGTAGACGTGGGTAGCGCCAATGGTAGAAGTGGGTAGTGCCAGTGGTAGACGTGGGTAGTGCCAGTGGTAGACGTGGGTAGCGCCAGTGGTAGGCCTGGGTAGCGCCATTGGTAGGCATGGGTAGCGCCAGTGGTAGAAGTGGGTAGCGCCAATGGTAGAAGTGGGTAGCCCCAATGGTAGAAGTGGGTAGCGCCAATGGTAGAAGTGGGTTGCACCAGTGGTAGACGTGCGTAGCACCAGTGGTAAAAGTGGGTAGCACCAGTGGTAAAAGTGGGTAGCACCAGTGGTAGATGTGGGTAGCACCAGTGGTAGATGTGGGTAGCACCAGTGGTAGATGTGGGTAGCACCAGTGGTAGAAGTGGGTAGCCCAGTGGGAGGCGTGGGTAGCACCAGTGGTAGACTTGGGTAGCACCAGCGGTAAAAATGGGTAGTGTAAATGGTAGGCATGGGTAGCGCCAGCGGTAGGCGTTGGTAGCGCCAGTGGTAGATGTGGGTAGCACCAATGGTAGATGTGGGTAGCACCAATGGTAGATGTAGGCAGCGCCAGTGGTAGGCGTGGGTAGCGCCAGTGGTAGGCGTGGGTAGCGCCAGTGGTGGGCGTGGGTAGCACCAGTGGTGGGCGTGGGTAGCACCAGTGGTAGACGTGGGTAGCACCAGTGGTAGAAGTGGATAGCACCAGTGGTAGAAGTGGGTAGCACCTGTGGTAGACGTGGGTAGCGCCAGTGGTAGGCGAGGGTAGCGCCAGTGGTAGGCGTGGGTAACGCCAGTGGTAGGCGTGGGTAGTGCCAGTGGTAGACGTGGGTAGCGCCAGTGGTAGAAGTGAGTAGCGCCAGTGGTAGAAGTGAGTAGCGCCAGTGGTAGAAGTGGGTAGCGCCAGTGGTAGACGTGGGTAGCGCCAGTGGTAGACGTGGGTAGCGCCAGTGGTAGACGGGGGTAGCACCAGTGGTAGAAGTGAGTAGCGCCAGTGGTAGACGTGGGTAGCCCCAGTGGTAGAAGTGAGTAGCGCCAGTGGTAGAAGTGAGTAGCTCCAGTGGTAGACGTGGGTAGCACCAGTGGTAGACGTGGGTAGCGCCAGTGGTAGACGTGGGTAGCGCCAGTGGCAGACGTGGGTAGCGCCAGTGGTAGACGTGGGTAGCGCCAGTGGTAGACGTGGGTAGCGCCAGTGGTAGACGTGGGTAGCGCTAGTGGTAGACGTGGGTAGCGCCAGTGGTAGACATGGGTAGCACCAGTGGTAGAAGTGAGTAACACCAATGGTAGACGTGGGTGGTATCAGTGGTAGATGTGGATAGCACCAGCGGTAGTCGTGGGTAGCACCAGTGGTAGAAGTGAGTAGCGCCAGTGGTAGACATGGGTAGCGCCAGTGGTAGACATGGGTAGCACCAGTGGTAGAAGTGGGTAGCACCAGTGGTAGAAGTGGGTAGCACCAATGGTAGAAGTGGGTAGAACAAGTGGTAGAAGTTGGTAGCACCAATGGTAGAAGTGGGTAGCACCAATGGTAGAAGTGGGTAGCACCAGTGGTAGAAGTGGGTAGCACCAGTGGTAGAAGTGGGTAGCGCCAGTGGTTGATGTGAGTACGACCAATGGTAGAAGTGGGTAGCAACAGTAGTAAATGTGGGTAGCACCAGTGGTAAAAGTGGGTAGCACCAGTGGTAGGCGCGGGTAGCGCAAGTGGTAGGCGCGGGTAGCGCAAGTGGTAGGCGCGGGTAGCGCCAGTGGTAGACGTGGGTAGCACCAGTGGTAGATGTGGGTAGCACCAGTGGTAAGTGCGGGTAGTGCCAGTGGTAGACGTGAGTAATGCCACTGGTAGACGTGGGTAGTGCCAGTGGTAGACGTGGGTAGTGCCAGTGGTAGACGTGGGTAGCGCCAAAGGTAGAAGTGGGTAGTGCCAGTGGTAGACGTGGGTAGTGCCAGTGGTAGACGTGGGTAGCGCCAGTGGTAGACATGGGTAGTGCCAGTGGTAGGCCTGGGTAGCACCAGTGGTAGGCATGGGTAGCGCCAGTGGTAGAAGTGGGTAGCGCCAATGGTAGAAGTGGGTAGCGCCAATGGTAGAAGTGGGTTGCACCAGTGGTAGACGTGCGTAGCACCAGTGGTAGACGTGCGTAGCACCAGTGGTAGAAGTGGGTAGCACCAGTGGTAGAAGTGGGTAGCACCAGTGGTAAAAGTGGGTAGCACCAGCGGTAAAAATGGGTAGTGTAAATGGTAGGCATGGGTAGCGCCAGTGGTAGGCGTTGGTAGCGCCAGTGGTAGATGTGGGTAGCACCAATGGTAGATGTGGGTAGCACCAATGGTAGATGTGGGTAGCACCAGTGGTAGACGTGGGTAGCACCAGTGGTGGGCGTGGGTAGCACCAGTGGTAGGCTTGGGTAGCACCAGTGGTAGACTTGGGTAGCACCGGTGGTAGACGTGGGTAGCACCAGTGGTAGGCGTGGGTAACACCAGTGGTAGGCGTGGGTAGCATCAGTGGTAGACGTGGGTAGCACCAGTGGTAGGCGTGGGTAGCACCAGTGGTAAGCGTGGGTAGCACCAGTGGTAAGCGTGGGTAGCACCAGTGGTAAGCGTGGGTAGCACCAGTGGTAAGCGAGGGTAGCACCAGTGATATGCTCGGGTAGCACCAGTGGTAGGCTTGTGTAGCACCAGTGGTAGGCTTGGGTAGCACCAGTGGTAGACGTGGGTAGTGCCAGTGGTAGACGTGGGTAGCACCAGTGGTAAGTGTGGGTAGCACCAGTGGTAAGTGTGGGTAGCACCAGTGGTAAGTGTGGGTAGCACCAGTGGTAAGCGTGGGTAGCACCAATGGTAAGCGTGGGTAGCACCAGTGATATGCTCGGGTAGCACCAGTGATATGCTCGGGTAGCACCAGTGGTAGGCTTGTGTAGCACCAGTGGTAGGCTTGGGTAGCACCAGTGGTAGACGTGGGTAGTGCCAGTGGTAGACGTGGGTAGCACCAGTGGTAGGCGTGGGTAGCACCAGTGGTAAGTGTGGGTAGCACCAGTGGTAAGTGTGGGTAACACCAGTGGTAATCGTGGGTAGCACAAGTGGTAGACGCGGGTAGTTCCAGTGGCAGACGTGGGTAGCGCCAGTGGCAGACGTGGGTAGCGCCAGTGGTAGGTGTGGGTAGCACCAGTGGTAGACGCGGGTAGCACCAGCGGTAAAAATGGGTAGTGTAATTGGTAGGCGTGGGTAGCGCCAGTGGTAGGCCTTGGTAGTGCCAGTGGTAGACGTGGGTAGCACCAGTGGGGAAGTGGATAGCGCCAGTGGTAGACGCGAGCAAAAGCCTCTTAACCCCTTAAGAGCTGCCGTCGGCCAACGGTCGTCGCGAGCACTAACTTGCCAGTGCTGGGCACGACCGTTGGCCGACGGGCCAGTGCTCGTTATTCGAGCGTTCAGCACTGGGTGCTGAACGTTCGACGCAGCAGAGGGGTTAAGAAACATTTTGTGAAACAGCAATTATTTATTTAGCCATAGTTTGTACAAACGAGGCGCTATACTGGAAGGTTGAACTTTCGATGAAAGTGAAAGTGCAGGTAAAGTTAAGAAGCTGAGCCCAGATACCCTGTTACCCCCAGAAGCTGGCAGCTGCCCTACAGAACGAGTTACTTACCTTCGGTAACGATGTATCTGGTAGAGACATTGTCTAGCCGCAGATTCCTTAACTTAGAATATCCCCAGGCGTCAGACTGGATCCGGAAAACTTTCTGCAGCAGCACCTCTGCGCGCCGGGGGCGGCACCGCACGGCTCCGCTCTGACGTCGCCCACGGACGTGACATCAGCGTGCCGGGAGGCGGCACCGCACAGCTCCGCTCTGACGTCGTCCACGGACGTGACGTCAGCGCGCCGGGGGGCGGCACCGCACGGCTCCGCTCTGACGTCGTCCACGGACGTGACGTCAGCGCGCCGGGGGGCGGCACCGCACGGCTCTGCTCTGACGTCGTCCACAGACGTGATGTCAGCGGAGCCATATATGCCCCTCCTGGCGCGCTGACGTCGGTTTTCTTCGCGTGGGGCAAGGGAGGCATGGTTCCTTTCTTGCCCCGCTGCACTGGTAATATGTCTATTGATAAAGTGCTGTGAAGACGAGGTGATATTTCGGGTTCCGCTACCCCTGTTCATAACTAAGCCAAGACCTTTCATTGGTGGCTCTCCCGGTCCACCCTCGTCCCAGGACGGCCGGCAAAAGAGACGTGCACATTTATAAAGCGCACTGCACAGCTCCCTGCTGCTGTCACTCAGCAGCTCTGGTCCCGCCCCATCCTGTCCCGAACTAAGTAAATAACCTTTGGTAGCATTTTATTTTTTTTGCTCCGGGCCTTGTGGGGCGACGCTCCTCCGCTCAACTGGAGGTGCCGCCCCTGGGGAGGTATCCCAGCAGCGGGCACACCTTTCACTAATTTCTAGTGCCTCTCAAAAGTACATAATACAGCGCTATCTCGCATGTGAATGACGTTTCTTTCTGCAGTTTTGTATCCTCGTTTTCCACTCTATCTCAATAAGCCTCCTCCGTATGCCTAAACCCTGCGTGCAGAACAGATCTCGGCTTAAAACCCCTCTTTGTTGCAGTCTTTTCCTGTCACGTGACCCTCTCCTCACCTTCCATCCTCTGACAAACCTCCCTCAGCACAGCCGGCTCCAGGCTCCACGCCTGTCTGCCTTAATCTCAACGATGGTATTTCTGCAAAGTGCCAACACCAACACCTCCTTTTAAGCATCACAACCTCTCTTGCTTTGTAAGCCCAATGCCTGACCCCTCCAGCTCATCGAGGAACCCCAAACTCCAGCTTCACACACCCCTCCCCCACTAACCACCCCACCTAGCGCCTATTCATTTAATCTAGCGCCAAGAAACGGGGTAAAAGCATGAAAGGTCCCTTGAGAGCACAGGAGGAATTACAATCACCGATAAACACTGGATTAACCAGTAACCTTCCGAGCAGAGCAGCATGCTGCCTGCTGTAAAGTGCTTTAATGCCTCACCAGGGGCTGGAAGCGCTATATAAATGGAATCACAATCGATACAGGGTGCCAGCGCAGCCCGGGCATACAAAGCAGGCCTTTGCTGATGCAGTGAATGAGTAGATGAATGAAGTGACGTCTGGTGACCAGCAGGTTATCAGCTAGGAGGAGCTCTGTGCTGAGGGAGGGGGATGGGAGGGAGGGGGATGGGAGGGCGGGGGGAGGGGAAGGGGGTGTAATCTGTCTTAAAAGACACTAGGGGCTCACCGACCCAGACACTATCACGTGAAATACCACTTCCCCATCAGTGCGCTACCGAGAAAAGAAACAGTGGAACCACAACACGCGTGTGTACGTCATAGTAGTTGCATCGGTACACCTCGCCCCTCCCTCCCACAACTTTCACCGCCCAAATAATACACAGACAAGTAATTTGGGAAAAGAAGTTGCAGGTTTATTTGTGATACAAATAACGGAGCGGGTTAACTGACAGGCGACCCCCCTAAGCCCCGCCACCCCTCGTGACGGGGCGCCTGAAGTTGAGCCAATGATGCTGACACAATGGCCCTGGCCAGGTGTCGATCCTGGGAGGCAGCAGCCTCCCACCGGTGGACCTATCGTCCACCTGCCCCACCCTCCGGACAAGGGAGAGTCAACTCACACCTTGCCCATCCAGGCGGGGCATTATTAGCAAACCCCCGGTTGTTCAGGCTTACAACCGCCCTAAGGACTAACGGGGTGCCGTTGAACCAAGTCCCCGAGAAGGGCCCCTCGGCTTATATATGACTCATAGCTGTGCATTTGCACGGGGGCTTCAGGTCCTGTTCCTGCGCCTGTCCTGCATGGGGTCGCCCATGGGGGATCGCCCTGTAACACCTCCTGCAACCTGAAAGAGACATAAACAATATTAATAAAACCCCCCTCACCACTTCCCCCCTTTCAGCGGGTGAGCGGTAGGGAGGGGAGCTGAAATCGCGGGCCTGCGTCCGGGTCGTGGGGTGAGGGAAAGGGGCCTAGGAGGGGCTAACGGGCCTAAGGCTGGCGAGTCAGCCTTGCGACCGCGGAGGTGGAGGGGGCAGCAGCAAAGAGGCCGCTGAGGGGGAGGAGCTCGCCTATAAGCCCCCCAGAGGATGGGGGGGTGGCATGCCTAGCGTGACCCCGCCTCCCCGCCCCCTCCCACCCAGGGCTGGCCTCGGTTTCCTGCGCCCTACTACGGGGTTTGCCCTCCCAGGGGGTCCCTTGCAGGGACATCGGGCATCCCTCATAGTAGTTGCATCGGTACACCTCGCCCCTCCCTCCCACAACTTTCACCGCCCAAATAATACACAGACAAGTAATTTGGGAAAAGAAGTTGCAGGTTTATTTGTGATACAAATAACGGAGCGGGTTAACTGACAGGCGACCCCCCTAAGCCCCGCCACCCCTCGTGACGGGGCGCCTGAAGTTGAGCCAATGATGCTGACACAATGGCCCTGGCCAGGTGTCGATCCTGGGAGGCAGCAGCCTCCCACCGGTGGACCTATCGTCCACCTGCCCCACCCTCCGGACAAGGGAGAGTCAACTCACACCTTGCCCATCCAGGCGGGGCATTATTAGCAAACCCCCGGTTGTTCAGGCTTACAACCGCCCTAAGGACTAACGGGGTGCCGTTGAACCAAGTCCCCGAGAAGGGCCCCTCGGCTTATATATGACTCATAGCTGTGCATTTGCACGGGGGCTTCAGGTCCTGTTCCTGCGCCTGTCCTGCATGGGGTCGCCTTACCACCTTTTCCACAGCCTTGGGCGTGGCACCCGCTGCGCCCAGGGCCCCCACTACCTAGCCTTAGTCCTACCCTACCTACCCCTGCTTTTCCTAGCGCTTCACCCAGGTCTGATAGGAAGATCGCCATGCCTACTTTGGATAGGTGCACCCCCTCAGATTCCCAACACCCCATGGATTTGGTGTGCAGCAAGCCATGCCTACTGAAACCCACCCCTCTCTGTTCACTGAATTTCCGCATTGCTGCGTTGACTCGCCTGTGAGTGCCTCCAATGCCCCTTGTGACGCTGCTCCATGCCAGCTTGGTCTGGGGGGGGGGTATTTCTGACCAGTATACACTGCACTGTCCTACTTCGCCGCCCAAGGTGCTCAGGTCCTTCCTCATAGTGTCCAATAAACGTCTCTTGCCTAAAGTCACCAAGTCGTTCCCCCCAGGGTGCACCACCAGTACGTTCGGCTTCTGCCTGTGTTCCTTCAGGGCCCTACGCAGCGTCCCTAACCATGCTGCCCAGCGCATCCCCGGGAAACCACACCATGATATGTTAGTCTTGCTGAACCCATGCTTCCAAGCGTTGACCCTTACCCATCTCGCCAGTTTGTTGACATAGGAGTGCCCCATCACCCACACCTCTGCCCCTGTAATAAAACCCAGTATGTTGAAGGAAAGGGAGCTAAACTTGGCACCGCTCGTGGTGCCCCCCCCCCCTGAATAAGCACCCTTGCATCACATGTTCTACCTGGTACTTAGTTGCTGGTGAACCGCAGCGTGGGTGAGCAGTAGCCCGTCTATGCGCGGGCGGCTAGACAGGAACTTGGCCAATAGGGCCACCGGGCAGTATTTGTCGTTACCCAGGCGCTGCAATGTAATTGACCTACCCTTGCCGGCTGATCTGTTCTTGGAGTTTGCGGAAGGATCTCGGCTGCCTTCCCTGTGGATCGCACGTCTCTTATTGATATGGCCCTGGGGCAGGCCGCTTTGACTGGAGTGTTCGTCTGCCCCAGGGTTGCAGGGGCAATACCCTAACCAAGACCTAACTATGTTGGGGCAGCTATGGGACACTACTATTTCCCTTACTTCCTACCCTGCCTGCAGGTCTCTTCTAAGCTCTCCTGCTAGAGACAGACTGATCCCACTTAAATGTCGCCCCAGGTCAGCGAATGTTGCCCGGGATTCATGTAAATAATTTACTTATTCTAAAAACTACTCTTCTGTACAGCTCCGAGCTGATGTTACAATTTCTGGTATGCTGGTGCGAGGTAGTGTTGTGGGCTAGGGTGTTGGCACCCTAGTTCATAAATTTGGAGCCCAAGGCCCGCTGGGCCTTCGTGCGTTGCAATATCTAGCCCTTTGTTTTTATGAATTTTAACTTGTGACTGAGTTGAAGTTGTTGCCCTCCTTCTACTACGCCATATATCGATGAATCGATTGGTCTACAACAAAGAGATAGTTACTTAAGGACACCCCTTGACCAAACGTTATCAATTACATTGAGCTTCCAGTGTATGATGAGCACCCCAAGCAAGGTCTGCAAGGGTCAGGATCATATCGTTTGCTGAACCTTCCTATTCCAATAGCGGACTGCAAATGAGAATATCGTCCAAACCCAGTGACTTCTGGTACTTATAATTAAAACCGTGTGATGGAAATATGTATTTATTCGTTTTCATATGGTATGTAGCTTTGTTCTACTATATGAATTTCCAACTGTTAATTAAAATTCAGCCCTTATTAATTTCCCTTGTGTGTTCCCCTACTGCCATTGTTTGCCACTTATTTTTCGTGTATGACAGCCTAAGGATTTTATTTCACACAGTACACTAGATACGACCGGAGGAGACATGATTTTTGTTATTTTAACGCGTTGTCAAAGTCCTGAAGGTTTACTGATTTATTTTATCCTAACTTAAGTTCTTTTGCAGCATCTAATTTCCCATGTGCATGTTTGTTTTTTTACTTAGCTAAGGGGGGACATGATGACCACATTTATTAATCTATTTATTAACTATGTTGTACTTGCTTAGCGTTGGGTAACATGATCGATGTTCTCAAATATGTTTAGGATGCCTGAGTGTTTAATTGGGAGGACTGCTGGTGTTGGGATGATTGCCAGCTGTAGAGACAGCACTTGACATCCTTGCTGACACTCCCCCGCGAGGGCTCAAGAAGAAAGCCCATGTTTTTTGGGCTGTACTCCTGTCTTAGACTGCTCTTTTAGTCCATTTGTTCGTTTATTAAAGTCTGCCCCAGCAGCCAAATTCTGATACCAACTCCTGCCAGATTTTGTGACAGATTCCAACAACTGGCCTTTCATATACAGGAAAACAACTATCAGAGACACGACTGATCCAGATCACAGAACCAAGCGTCCAGCGGCATGAACTGTGGGGGATTTTGCACCAAAGGTATTACTATAGCATAAACATGTTCCATGTCTGAGATACCAGATTATCTCCCTCAGTTGCCATGAGGCGAAAATTAACCCGCCCTATTTATTGAGCAGACATAGGCAGAGTCAAAGGAACTATTTAATCTGCTATGCAAGTTATCCTTAAAATTGGCAAACCTAAAGGGCGCTGCAGGATGGTCCGCATGGAAATTTTGGAATTCCTCATGGTCCGGGGCTGCCAGTCCTATTTTCTCCAAAAGCCCCTTGAAGAGGCATTATTCGGTTGATGCGATAGCTCTTATGCGTGGCGCCGAGCCATGGCAGTGCTGTTTTTACCCACCTGCCAGTAAGCACACCGTTTCCTTTTTCTTATGCTCCTATTGTGCCAACACGGGTTGTGCACACAACATTCCAATTTAATACCTGCTCCCGGTGAGGCCTGAACTCACAACCTGGGCATTGCTCCTTGCAAGTACTGCATGTAATTACCGCGCGCTAACCGATTGCCCACTGGATCTTGCTCTAATGATTGTGGCCTTCCTATGAAAAGATTGAAGGTTCCTAGTCTTGTACTAAGAGTCCTTAACCAAGGACACCTATCAGTCCCAGACCGCTCAGTGAACAGTGTTGCCATTCACGTCGCCTGGGTCCATTCTGAGGCCTCTGCCTCCAATGTATTGATCTTATGAGAAAATCCTTGAATATCTTTTAAAGTAAAATGTTTCTTGCTGTACTTGTGTAGTCATGTGTGAAATCCTTTGTCTGGTGTCCTATAAAAGGACGGATTCCCTCACCTAACGGAACCCCTTTTCCCCTCTTAGAAGGCAGATATATGCCGGATTCACCATTGAACTTATTGAGTTCTTAGTTTTGTAAGCTCTGGGTGCCTAGAGGCCAATATACTTATGATATCTTTATGTATTTTGTTTCACTAATTCCTTAACTAATCCTTTACAACTGTGGCTAGTGTTTGTCCTTCTTGCTGATAATGTTACGATGTAATTTAATTACTAGCTTCCATATGATAGAGACTTGTAATGACGGGGGGCGCCAGGATCTGTATGGGGCTACGCTCCTCCTGTTCCGAACCCTTGGCGCGTTCTGGATACGTAATGTGCGGCATTTACCCCTACAAAAGGAAGGTCTGCCCGCTGGCTTAAAGCTTTTCCCCCGCGTTTTACATACAGCGTGCATGTTAAACCCATGTAGAACATCAGTTAGGGGTGCAACACATTACCTTGCACCGCTAGCGCCCCCCCCCCATGGTGACTATGCCATAGGATATTTTACTCCCAGGTGACCTCAACCCTTACTATAAAACATTTTTTTTTTTTTTTTTTTAACAGCAGGGGACACTGAACCGGATTAACCACATGCTCCTGCCCCACCTAGTGGGCCTTACTCTGTCAAGGCGAGAAAGGGTGCAAGTGCGGCTACGAGGGTGTTCAGGTATATGTTGCATGATATTGCGTGAAAGTTTCCTCAGGGTAGCAAAGTTGTGGTGGGCTTTGGTGCCGACATGGGAATAACCCCCATTTCTACTGGTTGGACTGCACGTACAGTCCTAGCATGGGTGCACCGGGCTCATCAAACTTCCCGGGTGTGGAACAGAGGGTGGCCCCTCTCCTACTCTGCTGTTTGTTGCTAGGTGGCGCAGCTAAACGGCCCAACTGTAGCTGGACGTAGCACAGAGACAGGAGGATGAGGTGAAGAAAAAGAAGGTGAGGCAGGGAAAGAGTATGTATGGGAATGCAAATACTAAGGCTCGGACTGAATCTGTTGCGCTGAGAAAAGAAGAAAACCTCCCGGTTTTGCACTGAAAGTAATAGAGGCTGGTGTGACTGGAATTACACTCCCTGCTGAACCTGCAGTCCCCCCAAAGAGCCTGCCGCCCACTCCCCAGCTAAACGTGTAGCTTACTTCACTGCTGAGCTTTTAAACAACCCACTGCTGCGTGTGACACTGCCTAGGATGGCAAGCCCCTCCACCCGGCTGAGTCTGCCCCACATCATCTACCTATGCAGCTGACCTGCTTCTGAGCTCAGCTTCTTCATACTGACAGTCACTGCAGCTATATCTCACTCAGAGAAGTGTGTGGGTGTCCCGATCTCTTCGCTCGCAGCCTTCTCTGCCTTCCACCCGTAGCTCTGCCGGTGTTACTCCATCGCCTGCACAGGCACGTCAGATAACCTCGCCTGAAGGCGGCAGGGTGGAGTAGTGCTTGGAGTTCCGGCGCCCTCCTTCATTCAGTGGGGGTCTAATGGCATTCCTTATGGAGCGAGTGTCAGTCATGCTGAGGCAGGAAGTTGGTTGATGGCCACACATGCTCGAATAGACCGAAAGAAAGACATTTCACATTTGTTTGGGGTTTGAGTGGGTAGAAGGTAGGAGTGAAATGACTAAACCTAGTGCTTCAATACGTAGCAAAACTGAACTGTAAGACACAGATTCCATTTTTGGTTGCACAACGTTTGCTAATACATACTGTGATATCTTGCTGCTTGCAGAATGTTGCGGCACGCATTTAAAATCAAGTTAATAGTGTGGAGTTCCCATTAATCAGTAGTGCATGTGTACCACATGCATTCACATGCTTGCCGGTTGCTATGTAACGGAAATGCTGCCATGTGACTTTTAGCGCATTTTTATGCAAAAGCGCAAGGTTCTTTCGGAGACTCCTTTCGATTAACTGCCTCTGTTACTTTGGATCTGCATTATTTCAAACACTTTGTAACTATACTGCCTGTCTCTTGCTTCGCAAACCCTCTCGTTGTGTCTTTTTTAACTTGCAAAACTTCATTTCATTGACCTACGAACTAAGGACACAATTTCTTGTGCACGGTGCAGAAACTGAATTTACCTCTAGGCCATGCAATTGTTAGTTTAGTTTTAAGAAGGCAATTAAGATGGATTTTGCCGGTGCATTACAATCATCAATATCGGCAAATTACGAATCTTGGGCTGTAAAACTTAATTTTGCTATTTTAAAATCCATCATTTTTCGCTTACGTATTTGTTCCCTTGAGCACTTTGTGTCCGCAGAACAGACCACTGGATAGGCCAAATTGAATGCAAGACGATGGGAAAAGGAGGATCCCGTGGAAAGATAAAACTAGTGAAACATGTTCCCTGATGCCCATATGGAGAATTGTGAGCACAGTGCATGACATCCTTGCCCGTGCTACGGACCAATATTAATTATTTTATAAGTAAGCGCCCTAGTGAGATTAATTGATATGTGTCCTTATGAGAGATTCTAATGTTACACATTTTATGTACTGCATTGGGACAGGGGCCAATGCTGTCGCCACATCAACAGGGCCACGCCTGATAGACAGTTGCGAGACTAGCTGACCACCCAGCCTCCGGGTACTTATCTTCGCATACTCGTGAAATATCTCCTACGAGGATGCTAAAACAGGCTTGCCAAGCCGCTTATGGCCTAAGGTAAACCTTCCAAGCTTGAGAATCGATAAAGTGTCCTCCCAGCGGCTCCTACCGATTGCGAAATGAACATGACTCTCGTTGGCGGCCATTCTTTACCATGTGCTAGTGGTGCTCTGAGATACTTTTAAATAGTAATTTGTGTAACTTTATCGTTCCGACCCTGGCATCTTCCACTTAAACCCGACATTAGTCTGCCTACTGTATTATAGAATTTGTGTAGCGCCTTCCTGCCGATTGTATTATAGAATTTGTGTAGCGCCTTCCTGCCCGTTAACCTAATCTCTGTGCGCTTTCTGTTTTGTGCTGGAGCGTGCAGCTCCGCCTCCTCAGCTTGTTGTGGATAAATGGGCGAGTGTTTATGTTAGATGTATTTCGGTGACAAGCCCGGGGCCAGGAGGCGCACTAAAGCACTTTTACGCGCTGCTTTGGGTTTCCAATATACTTTCTTCAAGTCTGTGCATAAATGCAGTGTTGTGCTACTCGTGTGCACGCAGCCCTATAGCTGATATAAATGCGGCTGTTGCTCTAACGCGTGCCCTGGGGGTTTACAAGGCCGCAAGCTGCTGATCTGCCGAGCCCCCTGGGAAGTCTACAAGACTGGTCCCGAGAGAGCTGGCGATGATTGCGATGAACGCACCCCCTCCCCTCCTTACACCATCCCCCATACGAGGGCGGGGAAAGCCAGCTCAGGGGACCACCTCACTGCGATGTCCCTGTTGCCACTGTTTAACCATTCAGGTGGCTGCGACTGGCACAGGCCCGAAGAGAGCCGTTGGACGGGGGGGGGGTGAACCCGAGCCCCCCACCTTAAGCAATCTACGATAAAAGTTAGTTCTGGCCTCATGGGCCGTGGGGGAGACCGCGTGCGCCGCCACAATAGCTTCCGCAGCTTGCACTGTCCCCCCCCGAACTCGCAACCTTCCGTGGAATGTGCCGCAGCATCAACCTAATGAATGATGCGGCGGCGACCTCTCTCAGCTGTGTATTATTAAACATGGCTGTGCTCCTATATGTTGTCTTGGCTTCGCCGACGCCCCAACCTGGGTGCGTGCTCTACCGTCCGGTACTCTAATGCCTGCACCGCATCGGCATGCCCAGCGCCCGAAAACCAGTCCTCCAAGCCATTTGCTGCAATACAGGCCCCCCACACGAACCCCCCTGCCTCCTCCGCATTCCCACCCCCTACGAGCATCTCCCCCTCCCCGTGGAGTCTGACCACGGAGCCCCTGTGCAACTTGGGTTTGGCCCAAGGACGGGGCCCGGGGGGAGGGAGAGAGCGTTGCCCTTACCTTGCACACGACGTTCCGACGATATCCCGGAGTTGGTAAAGTGATCTAATGGGATTAACCAGCCCTGAGCTGAAATCGCGGGCCTGCGTCCGGGTCGTGGGGTGAGGGAAAGGGGCCTAGGAGGGGCTAACGGGCCTAAGGCTGGCGAGTCAGCCTTGCGACCGCGGAGGTGGAGGGGGCAGCAGCAAAGAGGCCGCTGAGGGGGAGGAGCTCGCCTATAAGCCCCCCAGAGGATGGGGGGGTGGCATGCCTAGCGTGACCCCGCCTCCCCGCCCCCTCCCACCCAGGGCTGGCCTCGGTTTCCTGCGCCCTACTACGGGGTTTGCCCTCCCAGGGGGTCCCTTGCAGGGACATCGGGCATCCCTCATTGTGGCGGCAACCTAGGGTAACCCAAAGGCAAGGACAGAACACAGACACACCAGGCTCCCTGCACAGAACAGGTCGAGGCTGAGCATCAGAAGCGCAGGCTTCGTGCACAAAACAGGTCCAGGCTGAGCATCAGGAGCGCAGGCTTCGTGCACAGAACAGGTCCAGGCTGAGCATCAGAAGCACAGGCTCCCTGCACAGAACAGGTCCAGGCTGAGCATCAGAAGCGCAGGCTCCATGCACAGAACAGGTCCAGGCTGAGCATCAGAAGCGCAGGCTCCCTGCACAGAACAGGTCCAGGCTCAGCATCGGAAGCACAGGCTCCCTGCACAGAACAGATCCAGGCTGAGCATCAGAAGCACAGGCGCCCTGCACAGAACAGGTCCAGGCTCAGCATCGGAAGCACAGGCTCCCTGCACAGAACAGGTCCAGGCTGAGCATCAGAAGCGCAGGCTTCGTGCACAAAACAGGTCCAGGCTGAGCATCAGGAGCGCAGGCTTCGTGCACAGAACAGGTCCAGGCTGAGCATCAGAAGCGCAGGCTCCCTGCACAGAACAGGTCCAGGCTGAGCATTAGGAGCGCAGGCTTCGTGCACAGAACAGGTCCAGGCTGAGCATCAGAAGCGCAGGCTCCCTGCACAGAACAGGTCCAGGCTGAGCATCAGGAGCGCAGGCTTCGTGCACAGAACAGGTCCAGGCTGAGCATCAGAAGCGCAGGCTCCCTGCACAGAACAGGTCCAGGCTCAGCATCGGAAGCACAGGCTCCCTGCACAGAACAGATCCAGGCTGAGCATCAGAAGCACAGGCGCCCTGCACAGAACAGGTCCAGGCTCAGCATCGGAAGCACAGGCTCCCTGCACAGAACAGGTCCAGGCTGAGCATCAGAAGCACAGGCTCCCTGCACAGAACAGGTCCAGGCTCAGCATCGGAAGCACAGGCTCCCTGCACAGAACAGGTCCAGGCTGAGCATCAGAAGCGCAGGCTTCGTGCACAAAACAGGTCCAGGCTGAGCATCAGGAGCGCAGGCTTCGTGCACAGAACAGGTCCAGGCTGAGCATCAGAAGCACAGGCTCCCTGCACAGAACAGGTCCAGGCTGAGCATCAGGAGCGCAGGCTCCATGCACAGAACAGATCAAGGCTGAGCATCAGAAGCACAGGCGCCCTGCTCAGAACAGAGTCAGGGTGAGCATCAGAAGCACAGGCTCCCTGCACAGAACAGGTCCAGGCTGAGCATCAGAAGCGCAGGCTCCATGCACAGAACAGGTCCAGGCTGAGCATCGGAAGCACAGGCTCCCTGCACAGAACAGGTCCAGGCTGAGCATCGGAAGCGCAGGCTCCCTGCACAAAACAGGTCCAGGCTGAGCATCAGGAGCGCAGGCTCCATGCCGAGAACAGGTCCAGGCTGAGCATCAGAAGCACAGGCGCCCTGCTCAGAACAGGGCCAGGCTGAGCATCAGAAGCACAGGCTCCCTGCACAGAACAGGTCCAGGCTGAGCATCAGAAGCACAGGCGCCCTGCTCAGAACAGGGCCAGGCTGAGCATCAGAAGCACAGGCTCCCTGCACAGAACAGGTCCAGGCTGAGCATCGGAAGCGCCGGCTCCCTGCACAGAACAGGTCCAGGCTGAGCATCAGAAGCACAGGCTCCCTGCACAGAACAGGTCCTGGCTGAGCATCAGAAGCGCAGGCTCCATGCACAGAACAGGTCCAGGCTGAGCATCAGAAGCGCAGGCTCCCTGCACAGAACAGGTCCAGGCTCAGCATCGGAAGCACAGGCTCCCTGCACAGAGCAGGTCCAGACTGAGCATCAGAAGAACAGGCTCCATGCACAGAACAGGTCCAGGCTGAGCATCAGAAACACAGGCTCCATGCACAGAAAAGGTCCAGGCTGAGCATCAGGAGCGCAGGCTCCATGCACAGAACAGGTCCAGGCTGAGCATCAGAAGCACAGGCTCCATGCACAGAACAGGTTCATGCTGAGCCTCAGAAGCACAGGCCCCCTGTACACAGGTCCAGGCTGAGCATCAGGAGCACAGGCTCCATGCACAGAACAGGTCCAGGCTGAGCATCAGAAGCGCAGGCTCCCTGCACAGAACAGGTCCAGGCTGAGCATCAGAAGCACAGGCGCCCTGCTCAGAACAGGGCCAGGCTGAGCATCAGAAGCACAGGCTCCCTGCACAGAACAGGTCCAGGCTGAGCATCGGAAGCGCCGGCTCCCTGCACAGAACAGGTCCAGGCTGAGCATCAGAAGCGCAGGCTCCATGCATAGAACAGGTCCTGGCTGAGCATCAGAAGCGCAGGCTCCATGCACAGAACAGGTCCAGGCTCAGCATCGGAAGCACAGGCCCCCTGTACACAGGTCCAGGCTGAGCATCAGGAGCGCAGGCTCCATGCACAGAACAGGTCCAGGCTGAGCATCAGAAGCACAGGCGCCCTGCTCAGAACAGGTCCAGGCTGAGCATCAGAAACACAGTCTCCATGCACAGAACAGGTCCAGGCTGAGCATCAGAGTGCAGGCTCCATGCACAGAACAGGTCCAGGCTGAGCATCAGAAGCGCAGGCTCCCTGCACAGAACAGGTCCATGCTTAGAATAAGAAGTGCAGGCTCCCTGCACAGAACAGGTCCAGGCTGAGAATCAGAAGTGCAGGCTCCATGCACAGAACAGGTCCAGGCTGAGCATCAGAAGCACAGGCTGCCTGCACAGAACAGGTGCAGGCTGAGAATCAGAAGCGCAGGCTCCCTGCACAGAACAGGTCCAGGCTGAGCATCAGAAGCACAGGCTCTCTGCACAGAACAGATGCAGGCTGAGAATCAGAAGCGCAGGCTCCCTGCACAGAACAGGTCCAGGCTGAGCATCAGAAGTGCAGGCTCTCTGCACAAAACAGGTCCAGGCTGAGCATCAGAAGCACAGGCTCCCTGCACAGAACAGGTCCAGGCTGAGCATCAGAAGCGCAGGCTCCCTGCACAGAATAGGTCCAGGCTAAGCATCAGAAGCGCAGGCTCCATGCACAGAACAGGTCCAGGCTGAGCATCAGAAGCGCAGGCTCCCTGCCAGAACTGGTCAAGGCTGAGCATCAGAAGCGCAGGCTCCCTGCCAGAACAGGTCAAGGCTGAGCATCAGAAGCGCAGGCTCCCTGCACCGAACAGGGCCAGGCTGAGCATCAGAAGCGCAGGCTCCATGCACAGAACAGGTCAAGGCTGAGCATCAGAAGCGCAGGCTCCCTGCCAGAACAGGTCAAGGCTGAGCATCAGAAGCGCAGGCTCCCTGCACCGAACAGGTCCAGGCTGAGCATCAGAAGCACAGGCTCCCTGCACAGAACAGGTCCAGGCTGAGCATCAGAAGCGCAGGCTCCCTGCACAGAACAGGTCCAGGCTGAGCATCAGAAGCGCAGGCTCCCTGCCAGAACAGGTCAAGGCTGAGCATCAGAAGCGCAGGCTCCCTGCGCAGAGCAGGTCCAGGCTGAGCATCAGAGGTGCAGGCTCCCTGCACAGAACAGGGCCAGGCTGAGCATCAGAAGTGCAGGCTCCCTGCTAGAACAGGTCCTGGCTGAGCATCAGAAGCGCAGGCTCCATGCACAGAACAGGTCCAGGCTCAGCATCGGAAGCACAGGCCCCCTGTACACAGGTCCAGGCTGAGCATCAGGAGCGCAGCCTCCATGCACAGAACAGGTCCAGGCTGAGCATCAGAAGCACAGGCCCCCTGCTCAGAACAGGTCCAGGCTGAGCATCAGAAGCACAGTCTCCATGCACAGAACAGGTCCAGGCTGAGCATCAGAAGCGCAGGCTCCATGCACAGAACAGGTCCAGGCTGAGCATCAGAAGCGCAGGCTCCCTGCACAGAACAGGTCCATGCTGAGAATCAGAAGTGCAGGCTCCCTGCACAGAACAGGTCCAGGCTGAGCATCAGAAGCACAGGCTCCCTGCACAGAACAGGTCCAGGCTGAGCATCAGAAGCACAGGCTCCATGCACAGAACAGGTCCAGGCTGAGCATCAGAAGCGCAGGCTCCCTGCCAGAACAGGTCAAGGCTGAGCATCAGAAGTGCAGGCTCCCTACACAGAACAGGTCCAGGCTGAGCATCAGAAGCACAGGCTCCCTGCACAGAACAGGTCCAGGCTGAACATCAGAAGCACAGGCTCCCTGCACAGAACAGGTCCAGGCACAGGCTCCCTGCAAAGAACAGGTCCAGGCTGAGCATCAGAAGCACAGGCTCCCTGCACAGAACAGGTCCAGGCTGAGCATCAGAAGCGCAGGCTCCATGCACAGAACAGGTCCAGGCTGAGCATCAGAAGCGCAGGCTCCCTGCCAGAACAGGTCCAGGCTGAGCATCAGAAGCGCAGGCTCCCTGCACAGAACAGGTCCAGGCTGAGCATCAGAAGCGCAGGCTCCCTGCCAGAACAGGTCAAGGCTGAGCATCAGAAGCGCAGGCTCCCTGCCAGAACAGGTCCAGGCTGAGCATCAGAAGCGCAGGCTCCCTGCACAGAACAGGTCCAGGCTGAGCATCAGAAGCGCAGGCTCCCTGCCAGAACAGGTCAAGGCTGAGCATCAGAAGCGCAGGCTCCCTGCCAGAACAGGAAACGGCTGAGCATCAGAAGCGCAGGCTCCCTGCCAGAACAGGTCAAGGCTGAGCATCAGAAGCGCAGGCTCCATGCCAGAACAGGTCAAGGCTGAGCATCAGAAGCACAGGCTCCCTGCCAGAACAGGTCAAGGCTGAGCATCAGAAGCGCAGGCTCCATGCCAGAACAGGTCAAGGCTGAGCATCAGAAACACAGGCTCCCTGCCAGAACCGGTCAAGGCTGAGCATCAGAAGCACAGGCTCCCTGCACAGAACAGGTCCAGGCTGAGCATCAGAAGCGCAGGCTCCATGCACAGAACAGGTCAAGGCTGAGCATCAGAAGCACAGGCTCCCTGCACAGAACAGGTCTAGGCTGAGCATCAGAAGCGCAGGCTCCTTGCACAGAACAGGTCCAGGCTGAGAATCAGAAGCGAAGGCTCCCTGCACAGAACAGGTCCATGCTGAGCATCGGAAGCGCAGGCTCCCTGCACAGAACAGGTCCACGCTGAGCATCAGAAGCACAGGCTCCCTGCACTGAACAGGTCCAGGCTGAGCATCAGAAGTGCAGGCTCTCTGCACAGAACAGGTCTACGCTGAGCATCAGAAGCAAAGGCTCCCTGCACAGAACAGGTCAAGGCTGAGCATCAGAAGCGCAGGCTCCATGCCAGAACAGGTCAAGGCTGAGCATCAGAAGGGCAGGCTCCATGCCAGAACAGGTCAAGGCTGAGCATCAGAAGCACAGGCTCCCTGCCAGAACAGGTCAAGGCTGAGCATCAGAAACACAGGCTCCCTGCACAGAACAGGTCCAGGCTGTGCATCAGAAGCGCAGGCTCCATGCACAGAACAGGTCAAGGCTGAGCATCAGAAGCACAGGCTCCCTGCACAGAACAGGTCTAGGCTGAGCATCAGAAGCGCAGACTCCTTGCACAGAACAGGTCCAGGCTGAGCATCAGAAGCGCAGGCTCCCTGCACAGAACAGGTCCACGCTGAGCATCGGAAGCGCAGGCTCCCTGCACAGAACAGGTCCACGCGGAGCATCAGAAGCACAGGCTCCCTGCACTGAACAGGTCCAGGCTGAGCATCGGAAGTGCAGGCTCTCTGCACAGAACAGGTCCACGCTGAGCATCAGAAGCACAGGCTCCCTGCACAGAACAGGTCAAGGCTGAGCATCAGAAGCGCAGGCTCCATGTACAGAACAGGTCCAGGCTGAGCATCGGAAGCGCAGGCTCCCTGCACAGAACAGGTCCAGGCTGAGCATCAGAAGCACAGGCTCCCTGCACAGAACAGGTCCAGGCTGAGCATCAGAAGCGCAGGCTCCCTGCACAGAACAGGTCTAGGCTGAGCATCAGAAGCGCAGGCCCCCTGCACAGAACAGGTCCACGCTGAGCATCGGAAGCGCAGGCTCCCTGCACAGAACAGGTCCACGCTGAGCATCAGAAGCACAGGCTCCCTGCACTGAACAGGTCCAGGCTGAGCATCAGAAGCGCTCGCTTCATGCACAGAACAGGTCCACGCTGAGCATCAGAAGCGGAGGCTCCCTGCACAGAACAGGTCCAGGCGAGAATCAGAAGCACAGGCTCCCTGCCAGAACAGGTCCAGGCTGAGCATCAGAAGTGCAGGCTCCCTGCACAGAACAGGTCCAGGCTGAGCATCAGAAGCGTAGGCTCCCTGCACAGAACAAGTCTAGGCTGAGCATCAGAAGCGCAGGCTCCATGCACAGAACAGGTCCAGGCTGAGCATCAGAAGCGCAGGCTCCCTGCACAGAACAGGTCCAGGCTGAGCATCAGAAGCACAGGCTCCATGCACAGAACAGGTCCAGGCTGAGCATCAGAAGCGCAGGCTCCCTGCATAGAACATGTTCAGGCAGAGCATCGGAAGCACAGGCTCTCTGCACAGAACAGGTCCAGGCTGAGCATCAGAAGCACAGGCTCCCTGCACAGAACAGGTCCAGGCTGAGCATCAGAAGCGCAGGCTCCATGCACAGAACAGGTCCAGGCTGAGCATCGGAAGCACAGGCTCCCTGCACAGAACAGGTCCAGGCTGAGCATCGGAAGCACAGGCTCCCTGCACAGAACAGGTCCAGGCTGAGCATCAGAAGTGCAGGCTCCCTGCACAGAACAGGTCCAGGCTGAGCATCAGAAGCACAGGCTCCCTGCACAGAACAGGTCCAGGCTGAGCATCTAAAGCACAGGCTCCCTGCACAGAACAGGTTCAGGCTGAGCATCAGAAGCACAGTCTCCATGCACAGAACAGGTCCAGGCTGAGCATCAGAAGCGCAGGCTCCATGCACAGAACAGGTCCAGGCTGAGCATCAGAAGTGCAGGCTCCATGCACAGAACAGGTCAAGGCTGAGCATCAGAAGCGCAGGCTCCCTGCACAGAACAGGACCAGGCTGAGCATCAGACGCGCAGGCTCACTGCACAGAAAAGGTCCAGGCTGAGCATCAGAAGCGCAGGCTCCATGCACAGAACTGGTCCAGGCAGAGCATCGGAAGCGCAGGCTCCATGCACAGAACAGGTCCAGGCTGAGCATCAGAAGCACAGTCTCCATGCACAGAACAGGTCCAGGCAGAGCATCAGAAGCGCAGGCTCCCTGTACAGAACAGGTTCAGGCTGATCATCAGAAGCACAGGCTCCATGCACAGAACAGGTCCAGGCTGAGCATCAGAAGCACAGGCTCCATGCCAGAACAGGTCTAGGCTGAGCATCAGAAGCACAGGCTCCCTGCCAGAACAGGTCCAGGCTGAGCATCAGAAGCGCAAGCTCCCTGCACAGAACAGGTTCAGGCTGAGCATCAGAAGCACAGGCTCCATGCACAGAACAGGTTCAGGCTGAGCATCAGAAGCACAGGCTCCATGCCAGAACAGGTCTAGGCTGAGCATCAGAAGCACAGGCTCCCTGCACACAGGTCCAGGCTGAGCATCAGAAGCACAGGCTCCCTGCACACAGGTCCAGGCTGAGCATCAGAAGCACAGGCCCCCTGTACACAGGTCCAGGCTGAGCATCAGAAGCACAGGCTCCCTGCACAGAACAGGTCCAGGCTGAGCATCAGAAGCGCAGGCTCCCTGCCAGAACAGGTCCAGGCTGAGCATCAGAAGCGCAAGCTCCATGCACAGAACAGGTCCAGGCCGAGAATCAGAAGCGCAGGCTCCCTGCACAGAACAGGTCCAGGCTGAGCATCAGAAGCGCAGGCTCCCTGCACAGAACAGGTCCAGGCTGAGCATCAGAGGTGCAGGCTCCCTGCACAGAACAGGTCCAGGCTGAGCATCAGAAGCACAGGCTCCATGCACAGAACAGGTCCACGCTGAGCATCAGAAGCACAGGCTCCCTGCGCAGAACAGGTCCAGGCGAGCATCAGATGCGCAGGCTCCCTGCACAGAACAGGTCAAGGCTGAGCATCAGAAGTGCAGGCTCCCTGCACATAACAGGTCCAGGCTGAGCATCAGAAGCACAGGCTCCCTGCGCAGAACAGGTCCAGGCGAGCATCAGAAGCGCAGGCTCCCTGCACAGAACAGGTCAAGGCTGAGCATCAGAAGCACAGGCTCCATGCCGAAACAGGTCTAGGCTGAGCATCAGAAGCACAGGCTCCCTGCCAGAACAGGTCAAGGCTGAGCATCAGAAGCGCAGGCTCCCTGCACAGAACAGGTTCAGGGTGAGCATCAGAAGCGCAGGCTGCCTGCACAGAACAGGTCCAGGCTGAGCATCAGAAGCGCAGGCTTCCTGCACAGAACAGGTCCAGGCTGAGCATCAGAAGCACAGGCTCCATGCACAGAACAGGTCCAGGCTCAGCATCAGAAGCGCAGGCTCCATGTACAGAACAGGTCCAGGCTGAGCATCAGAAGCGCAGGCTCCCTGCACAGAACAGGTCCAGGCGAGCATCAGAAGCGCAGGCTCCCTGCACAGAACAGGTCCAGGCTGAGCATCAGAAGCACAGGCTCCCTGCACAGAACAGGTCCAGGCTGAGCATCAGAAGCGCAGGCTCCCTGCACAGAACAGGTCCAGGCTGAGCATCAGAAGCAATGGCCCCCTGCACAGAACAGGTCCACGCTGAGCATCGAAAGTGCAGGCTCCCTGCACAGAACAGGTCCACGCTGAGCATCAGAAGCACAGGCTCCCTGCACTGAACAGGTCCGGGCTGAGCATCAGAAGCGCTGGCTTCATGCACAGAACAGGTCCACGCTGAGCATCAGAAGCGCAGGCTCCCTGCACAGAACAGGTCCAGGTGAGCATCAGAAGCACAGGCTCCCTGCCAGAACAGGTCCAGGCTGAGCATCAGAAGTGCAGGCTCCCTGCACAGAACAGGTCCAGGTGGAGCATCAGAAGCGCAGGCTCCCTGCACAGAACAAGTCCAGGCTGAGCATCAGAAGCGCAGGCTCCATGCACAGAACAGGTCAAGGCAGAGCATCGGAAGCACAGGCTCCATGCATAGAACAGGTCCACGCTGAGCATCAGAAGCACAGGCTCCCTGGGCAGAACAGGTCCAGGCGAGCATCAGAAGCGCAGGCTCCCTGCACAGAACAGGTCCAGGCTGAGCATCAGAAGCGCAGGCTCCTTGCACAGAACAGGTCCAGGCTGAGCATCAGAAGCGCAGCATCCCTGCACAGAACAGGTCCAGGCTGAGCATCAGAAGCACAGGCTCCATGCACAGAACAGGTCGAGGCTGAGCATCAGAAGCGCAGGATCCATGCACAGACCAGGTCGAGGCTGAGCATCAGAAGCACAGGCTCCATGCACAGAACAGGTCCAGGCTGAGCATCAGAAGCACAGGCTCCATGCACAGAACAGGTCCAGACTGAGCATCAGAAGCGCAGGCTCCCTGCATAGAACAGGTTCAGGCAGAGCATCGGAAGCACAGGCTCTCTGCACAGAACAGGTCCATGCTGAGCATCAGAAGCACAGGCTCCCTGCACAGAACAGGTCCAGGCTGAGCATCAGAAGCGCAGGCTCCATGCACAGAACAGGTCCAGGCTGAGCTTCAGAAGCGCAGGCTCCCTGCACAGAACAGGTCCAGGCTGAGCATCAGAAGCACAGGCTCCCTGCACAGAATAGGTGCAGGCTGAGCATCAGAAGCCCAGGCTCCCTGCGCAGAACAGGTCCAGGCTGATTATCAGAAGCGCAGGCTCCATGCACAGAACAGGTCCATGCTGAGCAACAGAAGCACAGGCTCCCTGCACAGAACAGGTCAAGGCTGAGCATCAGAAGCGCAGGCTCCATGCACAGAACAGTTCCCGGCTGAGCATCAGAAGCACAGGCTCCCTGCACAGAAAAGGTCCAGGCTGAGCATCTGAAGCACAGGCTCCCTGCACAGAACAGGTTCAGGCTGAGCATCAGAAGCACAGTCTCCATGCACAGAACAGGTCCAGGCTGAGCATCAGAAGCGCAGGCTCCCTGCACAGAACAGGGCCAGGCTGAGCATCAGAAGCGCAGGCTACATGCACAGAACAGGTCCATGCTGAGCATGAGAAGTAAAGCCCCCCTGCACAGAACAGGTCCAGGCTGAGCATCTGAAGCGCAGGCTCCCTGCACAGGACAGGTCCAGGCTGAGCATCAAAAGCGCAGGCTCCCTGCACAGAACAGGTCCACGCTGAGCATCGGAAGCGCAAGCTCCCTGCACAGAACAGGTCCATGCTGAGCATCAGAAGCACAGGCTCCTGCACAGAGCAGGTCCAGACTGAGCATCAGAAGCACAGGATCCATGCACAGAACAGGTCCTGGCTGAGCATCAGAAACACAGGCTCCCTGCCAGAACAGGTCAAGGCTGAGCATCAGAAGCGCAGGCTCCATGCACAGAACAGGTCCAGGCTGAGCATCAGAAACACAGGCTCCCTGCCAGAACAGGTCAAGGCTGAGTATCAGAAGCACAGGCTCCCTGCACAGAACAGGTCCAGGCTGAGCATCAGAAGCGCAGGCTCAATGCACAGAACAGGTCCAGGCTGAGCATCAGAAACACAGGCTCCCTGCCAGAACAGGTCCAGGCTGAGCATCAGAAGCACAGGCTCCCTGCACAGAACAGGTCCAGGCTGAGCATCAGACGTGCAGGCTCAATGCACAGAACAGGTCCAGGCTGAGCATCAGAAGCACAGGCTCCCAGCACAGAACAGGGCCAGGCTTAGCATCAGGAGCGCAGGCTCCATGCACAGAACAGGTCCATGCTGAGCATCAGAAGCACAGGCTCCCTGCACAGAACAGGGTCATGCTCAGCATCAGCAGCGCAGGCTCCCTGCACAGAACAGGTCCAGGCTGAGCATCAGAAGCGCAGGCTCCATGCACAGAACAGGGCCAGGCTGAGCATCAGAAGCACAGGCTCCCTGGACAGAACAGGTCCAGGCTGAGCATCAGACGTGCAGGCTCAATGCACAGAACAGGTCCAGGCTGAGCATCAGAAGCACAGGCTCCCTGCACAGAACAGGGCCAGGCTGAGCATCGGAAGCACAGGCTCCCTGCCGAGAACAGGTTCAGGCTGAGCATCGGAAGCACAGGCTCCATGCACAGAACAGGTTCAGGCAGAGCATCAGAAGCACAGACTCCCTGCACAGAACAGGTCCAGGCTGAGCATCAGGAGCGCAGGCTCCATGCACAGAACAGGTTCATGCTGAGCATCAGAAGCACAGGCTCCCTGCACAGAACAGGTCCACGCTGAGCATCAGAAGCACAGGCTCCATGCACAGAACAGGTTCATGCTGAGCATCAGAAGCACAGGCTCCCTGCACAGAGCAGGTCCAGACTGAGCATCAGAAGAACAGGCTCCATGCACAGAACAGGTCCAGGCTGAGCATCAGAAACACAGGCTCCATGCACAGAAAAGGTCCAGGCTGAGCATCAGGAGCGCAGGCTCCATGCACAGAACAGGTCCAGGCTGAGCATCAGAAGCACAGGCTCCATGCACAGAACAGGTTCATGCTGAGCCTCAGAAGCACAGGCTCCCTGTACACAGTCCAGGCTGAGCATCAGAAGCACAGGCTCCATGCACAGAACAGGTCCACGCTGAGCATCAGAAGCGCAGGCTCCCTGCACAGAACAGGTCCAGGCTGAGCATCAGAAGCACAGGCTCCCTGCACAGAACAGGTCCACGCTGAGCATCAGAAGCGCAGGCTACCTGCACAGAACAGGTCCAGGCTGAGCATCAGAAGCGCAGGCTTCGTGCACAAAACAGGTCCAGGCTGAGCATCAGAAGCACAGGCTCCCTGCACAGAACAGGTCCACGCTGAGCATCAGAAGCGCAGGCTACCTGCACAGAACAGGTCCAGGCTGAGCACCAGAAGAGCAGGCTCCATGCACAGAACAGGACCAGGCTGAGCATCAGAAGCGCAGGCTCCCTGCACAGAACAGGTCCAGGCGAGCATCAGTAGCACAGGTTCCCTGCAGAGAACATAAGGTCAGGCTGCACGGTCAAGCCAGACCTAAAAATACCCAGAGGAAGAGGGGGAGAGGCTGCCTCAGAGAGTTTAATTGATCACACCATGAAATGATGAATAACAGAGATATTTTATTGATCTTAACACCCAAAACAATGACATGGAAATAAGCTAGGGGTCAAACCTCTCTCACATTTGTGGTAATATAGGATTATTGATTGGAGAATGTGTTGTGGAATTTTGTAATTTTTGGTTTAGTTACTAGGTTAAACATTGTGAAGCTATAAACATTGAATCTGCGGAACAAGTTACGGATTGCAGAGATAATCATAACTGTCGAATTTCAGTGGTTAACTTAGAGGCCATGTGTATGGTATTTCTGCAACATAAAAACAGTAACAGAGTCAGAAAACAGCACAAGTAAACTCCCAAACCAACTAAGAAAAATAGATACATTTTAATGAATAAAACCAAAAATTCCATAAGGGCAACCGGAGTTAGGAATTTTTAAAGTTTCAATTTCAAAATAGCTCCAAAAAGCATAAAGTGCCAACCAAGTTCATCGAGTTGTGCTCGACTGCTTCCTAGGTACAAGTTAAGGCCGACCGCAGTAGTACAGCAAAACTTACTAGAAAGCGCTATTCACACTTTTGTAGTGACTCACAGTTTTGAGAAAGTTTACTACTTTCCAAAAGAGTTGGCCTAACGGCTAGGGCGGTCGACCTTGGGGAACGGGGTTCGAGTCTCGGCAATGACGCTGAACATCCTGCGATTCTGGACAAATCACTTCATCTGCCCATGCCTAACAAAAATGATTGTGCCCTCGTGTAACACAACTAGTGCTCGTGTAAAGCGCTCTGATACCCGATTCAGGTCAAGTTTGCGCTATATAAAACTCCGTAAAAAAAATAACGTTCCCGTTTTCACAAACATCACTTCGGTGGTAACTTACACTTTTGTAATAAGTCACTACCTCCATTGCGTTTTATGGGAGGGTTGTTACATTTTCATTTAATTATTGTGTGTGTTCCTTTAAGTATCAGACCTGTTCGATCACTACCACAAATAGTGACACCTGTTGATGGTAGTGGTGATTCTTTGAATGTTTACACAGAAGCATTAGCGAGACTTGAAAAAAGATTCAAACCTAATGTTAGCATTGCTTTAAATCGCTTCAAGGGTGTTGTAGTACCATTGTTTGGCCATGTGTAGTGCTGGACTTACTACAAAAGTGCAGTTTGTGAATACCGAAAGGTAGTCAACTTACTCAAAGGCGTAAACGTACGCAAAAGTGTAAGTTACGTTTGTGAATCAGGCCTATCGTCTCTGGAATGGAAGTAAAAAAAAAAACTCAGCGGGGCAAAGCAGCACGCTGTGATTGAATAGGGCTCCAAGTCGTCGGAGAGCCACTTGACGAGGTCCTGGCAAAGCACCTATTTTTTCTAGGAAAATTGAGAGCGGGGTAATTTGAATTTCGCGCCCAGAGAAGATTCCTCACCACCTGGCTGTGTTTTTTACTAGCATGGCCAGTATTTGAATATCCTACCGTCCGGTACAAACATCAGGACAATATATAAAAAGAAAGCAATAAAAAAAATTGTTCCAGAACTATCTTTATGATCCCTGGCTGATAATTAAAGTAAACAAGGACAGAAAGGCCACGTTAAAAATGAATACAGATGATTTTCTGTAAAGTTCTATTTATATGTGAAGACATGGTCGGTATTTCTCTCTGGGAACGGTGGCAAACCGAAGTACACACAGCAAGTCGCCACATAACTTCCTTCCCAGTTCTCAGAAAAGCAGCGCTATGTAAAAGTGCCGCCTCCCAGCACCACAGCTCCCACTCTGTCCTTTCGGTCTCTAGTGCGGGGGCCGCACACACTGGTACTGAGCCACCCCGCCTGCCCCTATGATGGGCATTTTTATTTTCAGGTGTGTAGTCACAGAACTACTCCAGGGAGGGTCAGATGATATTAACACAGAAACAAAGGGCCTGGTTTAGATTTCGATTCAGAAAAGGGGGGTGGTGATGGACAGAGTATCTGAATTAAGCAGAACACTCGTACCCAGTCAACAGATCCGGGCTTGATCCATCACCGTTTTTTAGCTCAGTGCACCATCCCAGCTCAGAACCTGGCTACATGCAAATTAGTCTGTCCCTGGCCCAGTGCATCATGGGAACAGGGCAGACCAAACTACCAAGCCAATTCTTTTACTGGAAAGGAAACAAGCTTCCGGGGACCGGTTTCTGGCATTACAGCCGTCTTCGGCCCGGCTTGCTTGAATCCTGATGGTGCAGTGAGCAAGGGACTCATGTCTGAGCATACCCTTCCACGCTTGTGGTGGACAAAACGATTCAGAAAAGGGGGTGGTGATGGACAAAGTATCTGAATTAAGCAGAACACTCGTACCCAGTCAACAGATCAGGGCTTGATCCATCACCGTTTTTTAGCTCACTGCAACATCCCAGCTCAGAACCTGGCTACATGCAAATTAGTCTGTCCCTGGCCCAGTGCATCATGGGAACAGGGCAGACCAAACTACCAAGCCAATTCTTTTACTGGAAAGGAAACAAGCTTCCGGGGACCGGTTTCTGGCATTACAGCCGTCTTCGGCCCGGCTTGCTTGAATCCTGATGGTGCAGTGAGCAAGGGACTCATGTCTGAGCATACCCTTCCACGCTTGTGGTGGACGAAACGATTCAGAAAAGGGGGTGGTGATGGACAGAGTATCTGAATTAAGCAGAACACTCGTACCCGTACGTGATATCACCCATTCCCAGATGTTTCCACCCAGCTGGCCAATAAGAAAACAAGTCCAAATACCCAAGTGTTTGTTTTTTGAATACTAATGAGGGTGATGGCTGGTATACCTTGCTTAATTTACAATAACACTCACAAGTGCAAAGAGAGAAGTGTGCAGCTCTGCAAAGTTTGTGAGCAGCATGACGTGCTGGGGGGGCTGGATTTCAACAAGTCTAAAAGTATCAACCCTCTCTCCCTTGTTGCTTCCTACCCACCAGCGCTCTGTTGGGATTGGCATTTCCATGTTTTCCCAGTTTTGGAGGCATCCAAGACCATTTACTGCCAAGCACTTGACTACAAAGAAAAAAAATGACCTAACATTTCTTTTTATGTTTACTATTTTAAGAGGCATCTACCAACTTAGATCAGTCAATCCAAAAAAGAAAATATTGCCTGTAACATTCTGTAGGGGCGTTCATGGGTGGTTACGCAGGCACGTACAGGGGTAGTGAGGTGGTGATGCATGCAGGTGCCAAAAGAAAGACATGAATGGCAACTGCAGCTGAGTCTTTGCCTCTTTGTTTTTCTTTTTGCTGATGCTGCACAGTTGTGGCAAACAACATCAGCAAAGCCAGTAGGTTCAAAAGGTGTAGCCTATTGGCTTTGTCAATGCTTTTTGTAGTCAGGTGCTTATTTTTCATGATTAGGCTTTCACTGAGAGCATGAGAACTAAAGCAGAAATAGGGAGAAAGATAAAGAGAGACAAAGTGTGGGGCTGTGGAAAAAAGAGTCCAGAGGTGGGATCAATGCGAGACAGCCGTTGGCAGTTCGGTCTGGACTGTTCCCATGAGGCACAGGGTCTAGACTGATTTGCATATGGCCATGTCTGAACTGGGGTGGCGTGGTGAGCAAAATAACGATGGATTAAACCCAGATCTGTGACTGGGGCTGAATGTTTTGCCAATGTGCAACATTCCGTCCATCATCTTGTGTGTTTTGCTGTTCACCCTATATGGGAAGGGTATGCCCAGACGTGGGTCCTGTGCTCACTACGCCACTGGAGTCAAGCTATCCTGCGTGAAGACGGCTGATAGCCAGAAACCGGTCCTAGGATGCTGGATTCCGGTCCAGGGAAGACATGTCTTGGCAGTTTGGTCTGGACTGTTTCCATGAGGCACAGGGTCAAGGCTGATTTGCATATGGCCATGTCTGAACTGGGGTGGCTTGGTGAGCAAAATAACAATGGATTAAACCCAGAACTGTGACTGGGGGTGAATGTTTTGCCAATGTGCAACATTCCGTCCATCACCTGGTGTGTTTTGTTGTACTCCTGAGATAAAGAGACAGGAAGTGTGGCTGGGAAGAAAGAGGCAGGAGGTGGAATCAATGCTAGGCAGCCTTTGTAATTGTTAGAAACTGGGGTCTCCAGTTGGCAAGGACTTGCACCTTTATCCAAGTAGGGATCCTTCTTCCTAGTCAGGGTAAGGGGGTACACTCCTAAAATAACCCCTGCCCACCCCCTTGGTAGCTTGGCATGAACAGTCAGGCTAATCTCAGAGACAGTGCGTAAAGCATTTGCACATAACCAACGGTAATACAGTGAAAACACTTTAAAAGGACACCACACCAGTTTATAAAAATATCCAATATTTTCATATATCCAAAACAAGACCAAAACAATAAGAATCCAACATACAGTACTTCAAAATATATACTTTGTAGAAACACACAGTTCTTCTGAGTCGGTAGCTTCGTCCGGGGCTACCGCGATGATGAACACAACAGAGTCTAACAGTTCCAGTCAACCACATAGGTACGGGCCAGCTAAAGCTTGGACATACTAGTGAACAGTACCTTTCTCGCTGTGGCTGACACGTTGGTGCGGGCCAGTCATGGTAAAAGTCCCGGTTATGTTGCAAAATGGAAGCGGCGCAGGGTACGGTGCCCTCACAATGCGGTGCAGGCAGCGACTTGGTGACGATCATCCAGACGGTGTCGGTGAAACCAAGGCTTATGGTGCGAGATGAGGTGGGTGCTTCATGCGGTGCTATGCAAGTTGCAGTGCAGGCAACAGAGCTGGTTAGCGGCAACTGGCATTGGTCGGCCCAGAATGCGGTGTGGGACAAGGTGGTGCATCGTGAAACTTACGAGCGGTGCCCCAGCCACAATGTGGTTGCGGGTGTTCGAAGTCATCAGGCAGCGAAGGTGTCTGTGAGACCAGGGAGACGAAGTGAAGCGAGGTGGTGCGGAGTGCGGTGCCCACAGTTCACGGTGCAAGCAGCTGCTCGGTGCCGGCGGTCTTTGTCGTCTGTGAGACCAGGGTTGCGGTGCGAGATGCAGCGGACACAGAGCCAGCGACAGTGTCGTGATGGAGTCGGTTGCTTTTTCCTTCTCTGTGGCAACGGAAACAGCGGTTCCAGTTGCGGTACTCAGAGGTTGGTGAAGTCTTTGCAGTCCCCGAAACTTCAGTTCAGGAGGCAAGCTCTACTTCAAGCCCTTGGTGGAACTTAGTACAAGTAAAGAAAGTTCAGTTCAGTCCTCTCACTGTCCAAGGCAGAAGCAGCAACTGCAGGCCAACAAAACAAAGAAACAACACAGCAAAGGGGCAGTACTCCTCCTGGCAGCTCTTCCAGCTCTTCTTCTTGGCAGGTTCCTTGATTCCTGCGAGTTCTAAAGTTCTGGGCCCCAATATTTATACTCAGTCACAGCTCGCAATACTCGCGGATGGGGGGGTGGAGGAAGGGGGTCGCAAGGGAGGGGGGTAAAAGACATTTTCTTTTTTAAACTACCTGCCCGGGTCCCGTGCTGCCTCTGCTCCTCGGCCACGTACCTCGTTTGGCGTTTTCCTGCCCCTGAACAGGAACAGACATGCTCCCTCCCCTCCTGTATGCCAATCACAACACTGCAATTGCAGCGTTGTGATTGGTGCGGACAGCGCCCAGCCAGGCGCCTGTAGGGAGGCCATTTTCTCTATGTAGGCCGCATGCAGCCTACATAGAGAAACTGTAGAGGGCGCATGACTGGTTTGGTTGGCCCCATTGGTGCCGACCAAACCAGAAAAAAAAAACTTTGAATAAAAGCCATGAAAAACAGTGTATCTACATGTAGATACACTGCTTTTCATGACTTTTATTCAAAGTTTTGTTCTATTATTTGTCCCCATGATTTATCCTTTGTGATTTACTCTAATACAATTTACTTTAAAAATAACCTTTATTGGCTGTGTGCTTCTTCTCTCCTTGCTCCATTTTTACTATATTGAATATATTATTTTTTTTAAAACTGTTCACTAATGTTAAAGTAATCCTGTGGATACATTGGGCTTAATTATTTAAAGAGCCTATGATTGAACATACTGAAATCATATTGAACAAGCTAAGAAACAAAATCCCTTGTAGTCACCCTCTATATAAACTAGCCATTGCCCAAGCCTACAAGGGTTTATTGGGTGTTGGACAGGCCACATGAAGGGCCGCTCTCCCCCGGCTCGACCAGGCCCGAGCCCGGTCACACCAGCACCACGCACCACCCTTGCACGTCCTCCGTCCCCTCCGGGACCCCTGTCCTCGAGCATGTCGACCTCGTAGGCCCGATCCACTGCCGGCCCACGCGCCCAGCCCGGGCCGCCATCTTGGACACTTCACCACGTGGCCGGCTGGCCCCCGGCCGACCTCAACCCTGGGCCTGGCCAGGCCTCAGACATCCCGGCACCGCCATCCACCCAGGAGGTGAGCGGGCTACTTGGCAAGTCAATGGGAGAAGGAGGTGTCGATGGCTCTCCCCCACCAAGTGCCGCTCGCCCATCGCCTCCCCGGGCGCTGGCTCCACCCCCCTGCTGGGTGTCTGGACTCCCTCATCCCGGACCTCCCGACCTCCAAGTGCGAGGGTCCGGACATCAAAGCACACCAGCCCTATAACTGGGGCAGCTCCAGAACAGGAAGGCAGTTGTATCTTGGAGTCGAGAGACGTAAAGAAGAACTCATCCTGGACGGACTACTGGCGCTGCCGTAGCTCTGTCCTGTGCACCATCGTCCTGCCTGTTGGCGCTGCCACAGCCGTCGTAACCTTCATCCTTCATCGTCACCGGGACCTGCAGGCTCCGCCGCGGACCGTCGTCCTTCCTTCATCCACCTCGGGACCTGCTTGGCTCCTCCACGGCCCGACCAACTAGAACGCCGAGCTCGAGGATTGAGAGCTATTTTGTATCCATTGGTAACTAAGACTGTCCCGCTACCCTTTTCCTCAGCCAGAGATCAGAACCGAGGGGACCCCTGAGTCCAGACCTCCTTGTATCGTACCATCGTAACCTAAGAATTGCATATAAAGTCTCGTTAACCTTCATCCTTGTGTGGTGTCCGTCTGTGGGGGGGAAGTTACTTGTCTGTACAGTCGTTGGAGACGGCTCTCCCTGGAGACCTCTCCCCGTAATCTCGGCCGACCCTCCCGGTCCGTCTAACATTGGTGGCCAGCGGCGCGATCCGAATCACCGCATAACGTACAGAGAGTAGCTCACCCCACGACGAACCACAATGACAACTAAAGAGAGCGGATCAACTGAGAAGTTCCAAATGGAAAAACTAGAGGAGTACAGCCATCGTGAACTAAAGCAGTTCTGCATCGAACTAGGTATCGCTACCACCGGACTAAGCACCAAAGACGATTTTAAGCATGCCCTAGAATCTTGGGCAGAGACCGGGGATGTTGAAGCCCCTGAGCAAAACACCGCGAGAAAGACCAACACGGCCCCGGAGGGGCAAAGAACCAGTCTCTCACAAGACGAGATCCAAGAAAGAGAAAAAACCCGACTACACGAATTAGAAATGGCCCGACTCAAGATGGACGTAGAACTCAAGTTGGCCGAACAAAAAAATAACCTTAGAGCACCTGCGTCTACGAGAAGAAAGAGAGGAGAAACAGAGACAAAGGGAGCTCGAGGAAAAGAAACTAGCATACGAGCACGAACGGAACCTAGCCGAGATCAACCTGCGCAAGCAGAATAAGGAGTTAGGGGTGCCCGACAGACCACACACCCCAGGGACCACGGAGAAAAAAGTACACATCCCCAAGGATGTTGTCCGAGAATATTTTCGAGAAGACGACATCCAACAATGGTTTAAGGCCTATGAAATCGCGATGACTGCACACCGGATCGATAGAAACGATTGGGGAGCCGGCCTATGGGGCAAATTCCTCAATGAGGGTCGCGATACCCTGTTACAGCTCCCAGACCACCAGATGACCTCCTACGACCATATGAAAGCGGCCCTCCTCACCCGCTATGGTCTCACGCCCGAGATGTACCGTCAGAGGTTCCGAGACTGCACACGCATCCCGGGTACAACTTGGGTGGACTATGTAACGTACTTTAGCCGAGCCTTCGAAGGCTGGATCAGAGGGAACAACGTCACGACCTACGAGCAGCTGTTCAATCTGATGGTATGGGAGCATCTGTCCAACAATTGCTTCATTGAACTACGCCAACACCTCCTCGACAGCAAGTTAACCGATCCCCGGCAGCTCGCAGCCGAAGCTGACCGGTGGGAGATCACCAGAGTGGGTCGGAATGGGTCCTACGAGCAGAACCGGAACAACAATGGTCACCACCGATCCCGAGGAGGAGGAGGGGGCCAAGGACGAGGAAGAGACAACGCCCCGGTCACCCCCGCTACCGGCACCACCCCCCCGGCCAACCGGGGCAGCACCCCAGCGCGACCGGGGTACAGAGCCAATGTTACCTGTCACCGATGCCAACGAGTCGGCCACTATGCCAACGACCCAAGCTGCCCGCAGTATCAGAGTCCAAAACCCCGCCATGTGGCCGCCGCAGCACTAGGGGAAGAACAGATCTCAGAGGAACAAGAACCAGACGAGCAAGAGTATCAAGAATGGGAGCCAGCCGCCATGACTCTCGCGTGCTTAGGGGGAAGAGACATGGTCCCGCGGGTCCCCCTGCCCGCTAACACCCAGAAGTACAGCCAATGGGTGAGCATCAATGGACAACGGGCCGAAGCCCTTCGGGACACCGGGGCCAGTGTGACAGCCGTCCGCTGTCATCTGGTGACCCCAGAACAATATCTACCGAACATTCTCTGCCCTGTACGATCAGCCGACAACTCGGAAAGTCTGTGTCGGATGGCCTGCGTCCCCTTTGAGTGGGGAGGGGTCTCCGGCATGTTGAAAGTGACGGTCCGAGACGACGCCCCTGTGGACTGCCTCCTCGGAAATGACCTGGAAAGCTCCCCGTGGGCAGCCGTGGAGCGAAAAGAACACTTGGGGATGTTGGGCGTCCCGGACTGGGCGTGCGTCACCACCCGGTCCATGGCCGCCCGTGCCAACCATCACCCGGAAGAACCAGAATGGCCGGCGCCACCGCCTCCGGTCGCCCCAGCCGAGACCCCCGACCACGACACCCCCCTCGAACTTGCTCAACCTTCCGACCTCGCTAACCTTGACCAGTGGGCTCAAGAAGGGGGACCCACGCAAGAACAATTTCGTCAGGAACAGAAGACCTGTCCCTCCCTCGAGGGACTCCGACAACAAGCGCTCGCCCAGAGCGCAGGGGATACCTCCGGAACTCATTGGGTCTACTGGGACAATGATCTGTTGTACAGCGAGCAACGAATCGCCGAGCTGGGGGCCAACCGAGTACTAGTAGTGCCCCTCCGCTTTAGAGACTTCCTGCTGAATCTGGCCCACGATGTCCCCCTGGCAGGGCACCTGGGACAGGATAAAACTTACAGCCGCCTAGTGACCCACTTCTTCTGGCCCAAAATGAGAAACGATGTGCACCAGCATTGCCGATCTTGCCCCACGTGCCAAGCTAGTGGAAAGAGCGGCCGCAAACTAAAGGCCCCCCTGCAACCCTTTCCAGTAGTCACGACCCCATTTGAGAGGGTCGGGATAGACATTGTGGGGCCCCTGGACCCGCGTACAAGACAAGGCCATCGCTTCACCCTGGTACTGGTAGACCACGCCACCCGCTACCCTGAGGCTATTCCTCTCCGGACCGTGACAGCCCCAGTGGTCGGCCGGGCCCTGATGGGGATCTTCTCCCGTGTGGGGTTCCCCCGAGAAGTCGTCAGCGACAGAGGCACGAACTTTATCTCTAAATACATGAAGTCCCTCTGGCAACAGTGTGGGGTCACCTATCGCTTCACGACCCCCTATCACCCCCAAGGAAACGGACTTGTTGAGCGGTTCAATCGCACGCTAAAAGGGATGATCGGGGGATTGGAAGAGCCCCTCCGTCGCCAGTGGGACGTGCTGCTGCCGTGCCTCCTCTTCGCCTACCGGGAGGTCCCACAGAAGTCCCTAGGCTTCAGCCCATTCGAACTGCTATATGGGCACCCAGTGCGGGGGCCGCTCAGCCTGATCAAAGAAGGCTGGGAGATGCCTCCGGCCAAGAATCCTCCAGATGTCTTCCGGTACCTCCTCACCCTCCGCAACCAGTCCCGGCGGTTCAGAGACCTAGCCAAAGCCAACCTAGAGGCCAGTCAAGAGGACATGAAGAAATGGTATGACCAGAACGCCTCATCCATTGAATTCGAGCCGGGGCAACAGGTATGGGTAATGTCCCCCACGGAGCCATGCGCTCTCCAAGACAAATGGACGGGACCCTTCAAAGTAATCGAGCGCAAGGGGCCTGCCACCTATCTGATCGATATGGAGTCCTCCCGGAATCCACTCCGAGTCCTCCACACCAACCGACTGAAGCCCCACTTTGCACGAACAGAACTCAGCCTACTGATGGCCACAGACAATGGGGTTGAAGACGACTCCGAGCCTCTCCCTGACCTCTTGCGGACCCAGGAGCAAGACGGTTCCGTGGATGGGGTCCGACTCTCGGAGACCCTCACCAGAGAACAACGCCAAGAGTGCCAAGCCCTCCTGTCCCAGTTCGCCAGTCTGTTCTCCCTCACCCCAGGTGTCACTTCCTGGTGTGTGCACGATGTGGACACCGGAGACAGCCCTCCTATCCGCCACCGGGCCTACCGCGTACCTGATCGGGTACGGGCCTGCATCCAGGCAGAAGTAGCTAAGATGCTCACGCTCGGGGTCATCGAGCCCTCAGACAGTCCATGGGCCAGCCCAGTCGTACTGGTCCCCAAAGCAGCCGCCCCCGGAACCACACCAGAACTCCGGTTCTGCGTCGACTACCGGGGCCTGAATGAAGTCACCAGAACGGACGCACATCCCATCCCCCGGGCAGATGAACTGGTCGACCGAATGGGAGCTGCCCGCTACCTCAGCATCTTCGACCTGACAGCAGGTTATTGGCAGATCGGCCTCACACCCCGAGCACAAGAACGTTCTGCCTTCTCCACCCCCGATGGCCACTATCATTTTACGGTCATGCCCTTCGGTATGAAAAATGCCCCAGCGACTTTCCAACGGCTCGTCAATCAGGTCCTGGCGGGGCTTGAAGAGTTCAGCGCCGCCTACCTGGACGACATCGCTGTGTACAGCCACCATTGGACCGAGCACCTCCACCACCTCCGAGCAGTGCTGCAAGCCCTTCAGCGAGCTGGCCTTACGATCAAGGCCAGCAAGTGCCAAATTGGACAAGGGTCTGTGACCTACCTCGGACACCAGGTGGGAAGCGGCCTAGTGGCCCCTCTACAGCTGAAAATTGCCGCCATCCAGAACTGGCAGCCCCCTATCACCCAAACCGAGGTGCGAGCCTTCCTGGGCCTCACGGGCTACTACCGAAGGTTCGTGAAAGACTATGGTACCATAGTGGGGCCTCTCACCGAACTCACGTCAAAAAATCAGCCCAAGAAGGTGAACTGGACCTCCGAGTGTCAAGCGGCATTCGAACAGTTGAAGGCCGCCATGTGTTCCGCTCCTGTGCTCCAGGCCCCAGACTACAGCCGGGAGTTCGTCGTCCAGACGGACGCCTCCGACCAGGGCATTGGGGCAGTCCTGTCTCAGGTGAACACTGAAGGCCTTGATCAACCGGTGGCCTTCATCAGCCGGAGACTCCTACCACGGGAGCAACGCTGGAGCACCATAGAGAGGGAAGCCTTCGCTGTGGTATGGGCCCTCAAGAAGCTCCGGCCCTACCTTTTCGGCACCCACTTTCGGGTGCAGACCGACCACCGACCCCTGCAGTGGCTGATGCACATGCGGGGGGAAAACCCTAAGTTGCTACGCTGGTCCATATCCTTGCAGGGTATGGACTTCACCGTCGAACACCGGCCTGGGTCCGACCACGCCAATGCGGATGGCCTGTCCCGGTTTTTCCGCCTCGCCGAAGAGAGTCCCCAAGAGGATGGGTGACTCTCCCCGCCTTCAGCTGGGGGGGACGCATGTTGGACAGGCCACATGAAGGGCCGCTCTCCCCCGGCTCGACCAGGCCCGAGCCCGGTCACACCAGCACCACGCACCACCCTTGCACGTCCTCCGTCCCCTCCGGGACCCCTGTCCTCGAGCATGTCGACCTCGTAGGCCCGATCCACTGCCGGCCCACGCGCCCAGCCCGGGCCGCCATCTTGGACACTTCACCACGTGGCCGGCTGGCCCCCGGCCGACCTCAACCCTGGGCCTGGCCAGGCCTCAGACATCCCGGCACCGCCATCCACCCAGGAGGTGAGCGGGCTACTTGGCAAGTCAATGGGAGAAGGAGGTGTCGATGGCTCTCCCCCACCAAGTGCCGCTCGCCCATCGCCTCCCCGGGCGCTGGCTCCACCCCCCTGCTGGGTGTCTGGACTCCCTCATCCCGGACCTCCCGACCTCCAAGTGCGAGGGTCCGGACATCAAAGCACACCAGCCCTATAACTGGGGCAGCTCCAGAACAGGAAGGCAGTTGTATCTTGGAGTCGAGAGACGTAAAGAAGAACTCATCCTGGACGGACTACTGGCGCTGCCGTAGCTCTGTCCTGTGCACCATCGTCCTGCCTGTTGGCGCTGCCACAGCCGTCGTAACCTTCATCCTTCATCGTCACCGGGACCTGCAGGCTCCGCCGCGGACCGTCGTCCTTCCTTCATCCACCTCGGGACCTGCTTGGCTCCTCCACGGCCCGACCAACTAGAACGCCGAGCTCGAGGATTGAGAGCTATTTTGTATCCATTGGTAACTAAGACTGTCCCGCTACCCTTTTCCTCAGCCAGAGATCAGAACCGAGGGGACCCCTGAGTCCAGACCTCCTTGTATCGTACCATCGTAACCTAAGAATTGCATATAAAGTCTCGTTAACCTTCATCCTTGTGTGGTGTCCGTCTGTGGGGGGGAAGTTACTTGTCTGTACAGTCGTTGGAGACGGCTCTCCCTGGAGACCTCTCCCCGTAATCTCGGCCGACCCTCCCGGTCCGTCTAACATTGGGTTTTCCCACGTCCTTAAGACAGTGTGGGTGAGGACACACAAGTCACACAACGGAAGCAGAACTGGCGAGCACCGAGTGCTGGGTGTGCAACGACACACAGTATGGGTGAGGACACACAAAGAGTCGGGCTGCTTGCACCGTGAACTGTGGGCACCGCACTCCGCACCACCTCGCTTCACTTCGTCTCCCTGGTCTCACGGACACCTTCGCTGCCTGATGACTTCGAACACCTTGAGTCGTGCTGGGTGAGGGGATGTGTGACCTCCCATTGCGGCAACTGTTAATAAACTTTGGAGCTGAGTCAGATCTCTGCGCAGGAGTCAGCAGTGATGGATCTCCTGTACGCTTACATATAAATCCCATAGGATATAATGGAATTGATTTTTCGGCAGATGGGATATCAATCACCGTTTCGACAGTTACCTGTCCACCTAGGTCTTCATCAGGCCCCAAGTCATAATTTGCAGAAACAAGTAGTGAAGCTCGAGGGAGGAGTAAGTGATTGACAGACAGTATGTGGGAGCACGGTGGGTGTGAGGACGGAGAACAGGACGTATGCAAATCATGGTAAAGTGCACCCAAGAGTCCGCCAGCACTGGTGCAAGGCACGCGACCAACACGCCAGGGCTTTAAAAGAGTGACTCTGTGTTGGACAGGCCTCGTGGCAGGCCCGACCCCTCCCCGCATGGCGGGTCGCGGACCCCTGCTACCCCTGTTCCCCGGACAAGAACAACCCCTGCAACCCGCCGGGTCAAACCACGGCCCTTCCCCGACGGAACCTTGGCTCATGAACACAACAGTCTTGGCTGGCCCGGGTCCCTTCCCGAACCACTGTCTCCGGACCAGCCGCCATTTTGGACACTCCACGACCAGGCCTCGTGGCCTCGGGTCGACCGCGGCCTCGGACCCAGCCAGGCCCCGACATCGAGGCACCACCATCCACCCAGGGGGTGGAGAGGCCACTTGGCAAATCAATAGGCGTAGGAGTGTCGATGGCCCCCCTCCGCCCGGTTTCGATCACCCTCGGCCTCCCTGGGCGCTGGCTCCACCCCCCTGCTGGGTGTCTGGATTTCCTCATCCCGGACCTCCCGACCTCCAAGTGCGAGGGTCCGGACATCAAAGGGCGCCAGACCTATAACTGGGGCAGCTCCAGAGCAGGAAGGCAGTTGTATCCTGGAGTCGAGAGACACCGAGACAAACTCATCCTTGGAGGCCTGCTGGCGCTGCCGCGGCTCCTCTTCGTGAACCACCTTTGAAGGCCTGCTGGCGCTGCCGCGGCTCATCCTCGTCATAAACCATCTTGAAGGCCTGCTGGCGCTGCCGCGGCTCATCCTCGCCGTAAACCATCGTGAAGGCCTGCTGGCGCTGCCGCGGCTCATCCTCATCGTAAACCAACGTGAAGGCCTGCTGGTGCTGCCGCGGCTCATCCTCTTCGTGAACCATCATGAAGGCCTGCTGGCGCTGCCGCGGCTCATCCACTTCGTGAACCATCTTGAAGGCCTGCTGGCGCTGCCGCGGCCCCTCCTCGTCGTGAACCATCTTGAAGGCCTGCTGGCGCTGCCGCGGCCCCTCCTTGCGAACCCTCCAGCTCGAGGATTGTGAGCTCCACCCCTGCTGCCCTCGTACCGGATCGGTACTCAGACTGTCCCGCTACCCCTTTCCCCAAAGAGACTAGAATTGACGGGATCCTCGAATCCTGGTCCCCGCTGTATCGTCAAGTTAACCTGCTTAAGAGTACCTATAAAAGTCTACGTAACCTATCTTGGTGTGGTGTCCATCTGTGGGGGGGAAGTTACTCGTCCGTACTATTACCGGAGAGGGCCCTCACCAGGAGGCCTCTCCCCCTTGCTCGGCCGACCCTCCGGGTCTCCGTCTAACATTGGTGGCCAGCGGCGCGATCCGAGCCAACGCATAATCGTACAGAGAGTAACTCACCCCACGACACACAGCAGCCATGACGACAAAAGAGAGTGGAACAACGGAAAAATTTCAGATGGAACGGCTGGAAGAATACAGCCACAAAGAACTAAAGCAATTCTGCATAGATTTGGGCATTGCTACCACGGGACTGAGCACAAAAGATGACCTCAAGCACGCCTTGGAATCTTGGGTGGAGACAGAAACGTCCCCACCCCAAAATCAAAGCCTCGAGACCGCAGAAACAAGTACCACCCCCGTAGAAGGAAGAAGAGCGAGCCTCTCGTCCGAAGAGGCCCGAGAACGGGAGAAAAGCCGGCTCCACGAGTTGGAGCTGGCTCGACTCCGCTTAGACGGAGAACTCAAGCTGGCAGAACAGAAGATAACCCTCGAACACTTACGGCTCAGGGAAGAACGAGAAGAGAAAAAGAGCCAGAGGGAGCTGGAAGAAAAGAGACTAGCATACGAGCATGAGCGGAATTTAAAAGAACTCGAAATTCGACGGCAAAACAAAGACCTCGGCGTCCCCGGGAACCAGAGTCCCGCTTCCCCTGCAGACCCCAAGGTCCACATCCCCAAGGACGTCGTCCGGGAATACTACCGGAACGATGATATCCAGCAATGGTTTAAGGCCTACGAGTTGGCCATGACCTCCCACCGAATTCCGCGCAGCGACTGGGGAGCCGGGTTATGGGGAAAATTCGTCAACGAAGGAAGAGATGCCCTGCTGCAACTCCCCGACCACGAGATGACATCCTACGACCACATGAAGGCCGCCCTCCTCACTCGCTATGGGCTCACGCCCGAGATGTACCGGCAGCGATTTCGAGACTGTAAGAGAATCCCCGGTACCACCTGGGTGGAGTACGTAAACTTTTTTAGCAGAGCCTTCGAGGGATGGATCAAGGGCAGCCAGGTCACCACCTACAAGCAATTATTCAACCTTATCGTGTGGGAGCACCTCTCCAATAATTGTTTCGTAGAACTAAGGCCTCGGAAACTCGCCATCGAAGCAGACCGATGGGAGAGCACACGAGTCCCTCGGAGCTGGTCCAGCGAACAGAACAGAGCCTCCCAGGGGCCCCACCGTCCCCGGGGAGGAGGAGGAGGCCAGGGTCGGGGCCGGGACACCGTCACGGTGCCCCCCACTAGCAATCCCGCGCCCCCGGCCGGAAGAGGAAGCCCTCCGACGCGACCAGGGTTCCGCTCCAACGTCACCTGCCACAAATGCCAGCGACCAGGCCACTACGCCAATGATCCCAACTGCCCGAAAAATCAGAGCCCCATGAACCGCCAGATCACCGCCGTCGCCCTGGGAGAAGAGCCAGGCCACAAAGAAGCCGAAGAGTGCGAGCAATACCAGCCCGAGTGGGAGCCAGCCGCCATGTCCCTGGTCTGTCTAGGGGAGAGGGACATGGTCCCGCGGGCGCCCATTTCCGCTAACACGCAGAAGTACAGCCAGTGGGTCACCATCAATGGACGCCGGGCTGAAGCCCTCCGTGATACAGTGGCCAGTGTGACCGCAGTCCGCTGCCATCTGGTGACCCCCGATCAAATCCTACCCAATGTACTTTGTCCAGTACGGTCGGCAGACAACTCCGAAAGCCTGTGCCAGATGGCCCGCGTCCCCTTCGAGTGGGGAGGGGTGTCCGGCATGCTAAAAGTGACCGTCCGAGACGATGCCCCGGTGGACTGCCTTCTGGGGAACGACCTCGAGAGCTCGCCCTGGTCAGCCGTTGAGCGAAGAGAGCACCTGGGGATGCTTGGACTCCCGGAATGGGTCTGTGTAACGACCCGATCCATGGCCGCCCGCGCCATCTCCAGCCAAGAGGAACAGGAGTGGCCCGAGCCTCCTCCACCGATCGTCGCAGAAGAAACCATCCCTGAGCCTGGTCCTCCGGGGCTCAGCAACGAAGAACCGGACCAGCTCCAAGACATCCCGGAGCTGGCCCAGTGGCGCCAAGAGGGTGGCCCCACTCAGGAGCAGTTCCGCCAGGAACAAAGAGCGTGTCCCTCCCTCGAGGGCCTACGACAACAAGCCATAGCCCAGAGCGCAGGGGATGCCTCGGGGGCCCACTGGATCTACTGGGACAACGGGCTGCTCTACAGTGAGCAAAAGATCGCCGAGCTGGGAGCCAGCCGGGTGCTGGTGGTCCCCCTCCAATTCAGAGACTTCCTCCTCAACCTGGCACACGATGTGCCTCTCGCCGGGCACCTGGGGCAGGACAAGACGTACAGCCGCCTGGTGACCCACTTCTACTGGCCGAAGATGCGGAACGATGTAACGAACCACTGCCGGGCCTGCCCCACCTGCCAGGCCAGCGGGAAGAGCGGCCGAAAACTCAAAGTCCCCCTGCAACCCTTTCCCATCGTCACCACTCCCTTTGAGCGGGTGGGAATAGACATTGTGGGGCCCCTGGAGCCCCGAACAGCGCAGGGGCACCGGTTCATACTTGTCCTGGTGGACCATGCCACCCGCTACCCCGAAGCCATACCGCTCCGGACCGTGACAGCGCCCGTGGTGGGCAGAGCCTTGATGGGGATCTTCTCGCGGGTGGGCTTCCCCCGAGAAGTCGTCAGTGACAGAGGCACGAACTTCATCTCCAAGTACATGAAGTCCCTGTGGCAACAGTGCGGGGTCACCTACAAATTCACGACCCCTTATCACCCGCAAGGGAACGGACTAGTAGAACAATTCAACCGCACCCTCAAGGGGATGATCATGGGCCTGGAAGAGCCCCTACGTCGCCAATGGGACGTGCTGCTCCCGTGCCTCCTGTTTGCTTACAGGGAGGTCACCCAGAAATCCCTGGGCTTCAGTCCGTTCGAACTCTTGTATGGGCACCCCATCCGGGGCCCCCTCAGCCTGATCAAAGAAGGGTGGGAGGTAGCTCCTCAGAAGACTCCCCCTGATGTGTACAAGTACCTCTTGGCCCTCCGGAACCAGACGCGGTGGTTCAGGGAACTTGCCAAGGCCAACCTCGAAGCCAGCCAAGAGGACATGAAGGGCTGGTATGATCAGAATGCCTCGTCCATCGAGTTCGAGCCGGGACAACAGGTCTGGGTGATGTCCCCGGTTGAACCATGCGCCCTCCAGGACAAATGGACGGGACCCTTCAAAGTGGTGGAGCGCAAGGGCCCCGTCACCCATCTGGTAGACCTGGAGTCACCCCGGAACCCCCTACGTGTCCTCCATGCCAACAGACTTAAGCCCCACTTTGTACGCTCTGAACTCAGCCTCCTGATGGCTACCGACAGTGGGGCTGAAGAGGACTCCGAGCCCCTCCCCAATCTCCTGAAGACACTCGAGAAAGACGGCTCCGTGGAAGGAGTCCACCTCTCCGATGCCCTGTCCCCAGCGCAACGCAAAGACTGCCGAGACCTGCTACTACAATTCGCCGACCTATTCTCCCTCATCCCGGGGGTCACTCCCTGGTGCCTCCACGATGTTGACACCGGGGATAGCCCCCCCATCCGACACAGGGCGTACAGGGTACCTGATCGAGTACGCGCCTGCATCCAGTCGGAAGTCTCCAAGATGCTGGCTCTAGGAGTGATCGAGCCTTCTGACAGCCCCTGGGCCAGCCCGGTTGTACTGGTCCCCAAGGCCGCCGCCCCTGGCGTCGCCCCCGAGCTCAGGTTCTGTGTAGACTATCGGGGTCTGAATGCCGTCACCAAGACCGACGCTCACCCCATTCCCCGGGCAGATGAGCTAATCGACCGCATGGGGGCCGCCCGCTACCTGAGCATCTTTGATTTGACAGCGGGCTATTGGCAGATCGGCCTCACTCCCGGTGCCCAGGAGCGATCCGCCTTCTCCACCCCGGATGACCACTACCACTTCAAGGTGATGCCCTTCGGAATGAAAACCGCACCCGCCACCTTCCAGAGACTCGTGAACAAAGTCTTGGAGGGTCTGGAGGAATTCAGCGCCGCCTATCTGGACGATATTGCCGTGTATAGCCGCCACTGGGCAGAACACCTCCACCACCTCCGGGAGGTCCTGAACGCCCTCCGGCAGGCCGGGCTAACCATCAAGGCAAGCAAATGCCAGATCGGCCAAGGATCCGTGACCTACCTGGGGCACCAGGTGGGAAGTGGCTTGGTGGCCCCCCTCCAACTCAAGATCGCCGCCATTCAAGCGTGGGAGCCCCCGGTCACCCAAACAGAGGTCCGAGCCTTCCTGGGGCTCACCGGGTACTACCGGCGCTTCGTAAAAGACTATGGCAGCATTGTGGGGCCCCTCACAGAACTCACGTCCAAAAAGAACCCCCAGAAAGTCCACTGGACTCCCGAATGTCAGGCGGCCTTTGAGAAACTCAAGTCCGCCATGTGCACCGCCCCCGTGCTCCAAGCCCCCGACTACAGCCGGGAATTCATAGTACAGACGGATGCCTCCGATCATGGCGTTGGGGCCGTCCTCTCCCAACTCAACACCGAGGGAGTGGATCAGCCAGTGGCCTTCATCAGTCGACGCCTGCTGGCCCGAGAACAGCGCTGGAGCACCATAGAGCGAGAGGCCTTCGCCGTGGTGTGGGCCCTCAAGAAGCTCCAGCCCTATCTCTTCGGTACCCACTTCCGGGTGCAAACAGACCACCGACCTCTGCAATGGCTGATGCAGATGCGGGGAGAGAATCCGAAGCTGTTACGTTGGTCCATCTCCCTGCAAGGGATGGACTTCACTGTGGAGCATCGCCCGGGCCAAGACCACACCAACGCAGACGGCCTGTCCCGCTTCTTCCGCCTCGGCGAGGAGATTACCCAAGAGGATGGGTGACTCTCCCTGCCTTCAGCTGGGGGGGACGCATGTTGGACAGGCCTCGTGGCAGGCCGACCCCTCCCCGCATGGCGGGTCGCGGACCCCTGCTACCCCTGTTCCCCGGACAAGAACAACCCCTGCAATCCGCCGGGTCAAACCACGGCCCTTCCCCGACGGAACCTTGGCTCATGAACACAACAGTCTTGGCTGGCCCGGGTCCCTTGCCGAACCACTGTCTCCAGACCAGCCGCCATTTTGGACACTCCACGACCAGGCCTCGTGGCCTCGGGTCGACCTCGGCCTCGGACCCAGCCAGGCCCCGACATCGAGGCACCACCATCCACCCAGGGGGTAGAGAGGCAACTTGGCAAATCAATAGGCGAAGGAGTGTCGATGGCCCCCCTCCGCCCGGTTTCGATCACCCTCGGCCTCTCTGGGTGCTGGCTCCACCCCCCTGCTGTGTGTCTGGACTCCCTCATCCCGGACCTCCCGACCTCCAAGTGCGAGGGTCCGGACATCAAAGGGCACCAGACCTATAACTGGGGCAGCTCCAGAGCAGGAAGGCAGTTGTATCCTGGAGTCGAGAGACACCGAGACAAACTCATCCTTGGAGGCCTGCTGGCGCTGCCGCGGCTCCTCTTCGTGTACCACCTTTGAAGGCCTGCTGGCGCTGCCGCGGCTCATCCTCGTCGTAAACCATCTTGAAGGCCTGCTGGCGCTGCCGCGGCTCATCCTCGTCGTAAACCATCATGAAGGCCTGCTGGCGCTGCCACGGCTCATCCTCTTCGTGAACCATCGTGAAGGCCTGCTGGCGCTGCCGCGGCTCATCCACTTCGTGAACCATCTTGAAGGCCTGCTGGCGCTGCCGCGGCCCCTCCTCATCGTGAACCATCTTGAAGGCCTGCTGGCGCTGCCGCGGCCCCTCCTCATCGTGAACCATCTTGAAGGCCTGCTGGCGCTGCCGCGGCCCCTCCTTGCGAACCCTCCAGCTCAAGGATTGTGAGCTCCACCCCTGCTGCCCTCGTACCGGATCGGTACTCAGACTGTCCCGCTACCCCTTTCCCCAAAGAGACTAGAATTGACGGGATCCTCGAATCCTGGTCCCCGCTGTATCGTCAAGTTAACCTGCTTAAGAGTACCTATAAAAGTCTACGTAACCTATCTTGGTGTGGTGTCCATCTGTGGGGGGGAAGTTACTCGTCCGTACGATTACCGGAGAGGGCCCTCGCCAGGAGGCCTCTCCCCCCTTGCTCGGCCGACCCTCCGGGTCTCCGTCTAACACTCTGGAAAAGCCATGCTCCTCACAGTGTGGACCTGGAGTCGACTCACAGGACCATCACCCATTAAGAGGTGGAAGGAAGGGTCTGCAGCAAAATTCTCCATGTTAAACGAAAGGTTGAGTTGCTGCAGGTATGTAGGGGGGGTGGTTTGTAAACAGGCAGCCCCCACTAGCACCCACCTTGTTAAGGTTTTGGTGTAAGTAACATACATGGCTGGCGCTGCCTATCCCTTTGGTTGCCCACTCACCCTCAGGGACACTTACTAAGGGGCTCTCTGGGCTCTGACCCACTAGGGGCTCTCTGGGCTCTGACCCACTAGGGGCTCTCGGGGCTCTGACACACGGTCCAATGAGCTGTTAAGGTGCCTGGGGAACACCTGGTCTTGCAGGACAGGAAAAGGATGAGTGGGACATGATTTTGACTCACAGGAGAATCACACCCCCCTAATCTTACTGACCAAGCCACGCCCCTCGGTACCAGCATTGACACAGGCTCCGATGAGGACGGGGCCCCTCCGTGGCTGTTAGGGTGCCTGGGGACCCCCTTGTCTCTCAGGACAGGAGGGTGAGTGGGACATGATTTAGACTCACAGGAGTATCACACACCCCTAATCTTATGGACCAAGCTACGCCCCGGGGACCAGCATGGACACAGGCTCCGATGAGGACGGGGCCCCTCCGTGGCTGTTAGAAGGGCAACAACCTTTACATCGCGGTTATTACACCCCGATGCCATTGCAACGACAACGTTGTAACCACACAATGCCATTACTATGCAAGTCATAACATCGACTTGCAGTAGATGGCGTGCTAACATAAGGAATAGTATAGTTTACTATTCCAACACCTTCCCTACTGTTTCGTAGGCTGCAGTTGGAATAGTAAATTATACATTTCTAATGTTAGCACGCCATCTACTGCAAGTCAATGGAATGACTTGCGTAGTTTTGGCATTGCATGGTAACAACGCGGTCGTTGTATCGATTGCGTTGTAATGCCATGCAATGTAATGACTCGCGTAGTAACGAGACATATTCCTGTTAGGGTGCCAGGGGACCACCTGGTCTCTCAGGACAAGAAGTGGATGAGTGGGACATGATTTAGACTCCCAGGTGATTCTCACATCTGGTTGAAGGCGATACCCAGATCGACAGGTGTGCCGCACGCAGAAGGAACCTTTCAGGGGCTAAACATTGAATTCATGATCACCTGTGAGATCAATGACAGAGCAGATCAAAGCCCAGGCCGGAAGTGTCCGCCGCGGGGAGGAAGCCACAGAGGCGTGTCCCACACTCCCGGGGACGTCAGAGAGTTTGCCCGTGGCTGTTTATCCTCTGGATCTGCGTAACATCTGCCAAGGAACATTACGTAACATCGCCCATGCTTTTAGCATTGTTTTGCATTAATTAAAATTCTACAGATAACAACTAAATCAGTTTAGGGTGGCACTGTTGTGGGTGTGTCTGTATTTCTTCATGGGGTTCCCACGTGCCCTTTTTAGAAGAACATCTTTGTGTTGGTGCTGGCACCGGATGTATGACGGTACAACGCGTACCGTCACAACGCATCCCTTTACCACGCATCCCTTACAACGTTGGGGGTGCGGATTTCGAATAGTATAATTTACTATTCTAACACCAGTCCCCGTGGACCCTAGGGAAGGTGTTGGGATAGTAAATATACTATTTGTAATCCTTTAGCGCCCTCCAACGCAAGTCGTGGTAATGACTTGCGTTGTAAGGGATGTGTGCTAAAGGTACTGCGTTGTTAAAACATCGTGGTAAACGATGTTTACCGCTGGCACCCGTTCTTACCTGTCCAGAACATAAGTAAAAGATACAACTCTGAGTCTTCACGGCTGCTTCACAGAATACTTGAGGTCTGTTCCCCTGATACCCCAGCATGGGTACTAACCCAAGGTACCTAAGGCAGGATCACAGAATACTTTTTTTTTTAATGGAGTTTTACATAGCGTGAACTTGACCCGAATCGGGTATCAGAGCGCTTTACTTCGCACCAGTTGCGTTTCATGAGGACACATTCATTTTTGTTAGACACGGGGAGATTAAGTTATTTGCCCAGAATCACAGGATGTTCAGCGTCATTGCCGAGACTCGAACACGATTCCCCAGATTCGAGGTCGACCGCCCTAGCCATTAGGCCAACTCCACTCCCCCTTGTGGTCTGTTCCCTGGTACCCCAGTCCGGGTCACCGTCTGCTAACGGCAGGTACCTCCGGCAGGATCACAGAGTGCAAGAGGGAGCTGCTTCTTTTCTTGTGGCTCGAGTAGATTTTCTACCCGAGCTGCAGCTTACTCAATGCAAACGTAAGGTTTTTCAACGTGAGTGGTTGCTACCCTCCGCAGAAGCCATCGCTGAGAAATCTAAACGCCTGCATTGAGAAATCTCACCTGGAGGATTTTCCTTGCTCGCCAACTTGACGTTGGTGAGCGTTAGTGAGGAAAAAACTCAGCAGAGCTGAGTTTTTTGGAACTCCACATGCTCTGCGGAGCGCGGAGTGAGGAAAACTCTGCAAACTTTGCGAATGGAGCGGAGTTTACCGACCAGGCATAGAGCCTGGCAGGGGGAAACGAGTCGGTCTCAAAGACTGTCTACATGCATTTTCAAGCGTGCAGAGGATCGAGTGATCACGTTCCATTGTTACTGCCATGAAAAGGCATCTAAATTTGCATACTTGCTGCAGAAATCTACTTCCAGCCACTGATTTAGAATCCAGGTAGAGCAAAGTCAGCCTTTCATTTACCCAATGCTGATAAAAATCTTTACCACTGAGATCGCTTACAGTGTAGTGTAATGCTCATTATCAGCGCTACGAAGCTGCAAGGATTTTGCAAATAAACTTTTTTTTAAATGAGTGATTGCTCTTTAAGCGCTTCGCCTCAGCGGACATTCCGCTCCAGTGTGGAAAAAAGCATTTGCAATGCAATAGGTCTCGCATTTATGCGAGTTTAAGCTATTCATATTGCAAATAACAATGCCTTTTATTTTTGTTTTAGTTTATAAAACTTAAATCAAAGGCAATCTCATTTACAATGCAAATAGCTCAAACTTGCGTAAATACGAGATCTATTGCATTGCAAATGCTTGTTTTTTGTAATGAGGGAAAGGGGGAGAATTAACAAACGGGAGTTTGGGTGGATAGAGGGGGGCAAATGAACTAAGATTAGATGGGAGAAGAAACTGGGATGATGGAGAAGAAACAGGATGAGGGGAGGGTGCAGGGTAGCAGGGACAAGGTGGGAAGATTTTTAAAAAGCTCAATAATGTGGCTACCGTTGACCACGTCAAAGCGGTTGTTTTTTTTTCCTTCTTTTAAAACAAGAAATAATATCTGAATCACAGTGTGAGCAGCAGAGAGACACTAATGAAACAAAATTAATCTGGGCTTGGTCTGTGCACCACAGAAAGAAAACAAAGTGACGCGTGGCAAGCACTGCACAATTAGAAGGCAGCACAGAAGAGTGACAATGATACCAACGAATGGCGAGCAGTGGGAGGGTTCCAAGCCCTTTACTGAACACGAGAGTCTTATCAGCACATGTACTACCATATGCAGCATCGGCCTAAAAATGGCAAACTATCAACTTTCAGCTTTACTTGAGAGAAGGAAAGTTCTTTTGCCACGGTCTTACTTTAAGATAGAGAAGCCCGGGTTGGAAACAATAAGCTTTTCCTATTCTTTTCAAGTAGGTTTTAGCCATACTGTGAAAACAACTTTATTGATTACCTTGGCTTCTCTGAAACAAAACACCACAATAGGGGGCTCATTCACTTGATTTCAGACATACTTTGTGTGTCATTTATGCTCAAAATTAGCAGGATGGGGTATGACGTCATCTGTCAAAAGCCACCATAGGGACTTTATTCTGATACTTGGTTAAAAGTCACTTCGGAGCTCTCATGAGTTACAATCGAGAAGATTTATACTAACTGAGGGCGAAAGCTGGGGTGCATCCACGCACCTCTGCTTTTCCACTAACATATAGAAGACCTCAAAATAGCTTTAAATAAAGTGAACCTTCTTCCGCCCAAAAGGAATGGTGAGCCTATTTCAATTCTACAGTATGCTGATGGCAGTGTAATATCAGATCGGACAGTTGTCCCAGAGGTCGCTTATACAACTGAGAGCATACCGCTCCATTAATAAGCATACTGCATTAATAAGTTACCCATAAATAAGGAGAAGGCATCAAGGAATATAAAAAGGCCGTTTGTATGTGGAAAATGTTCAAATGAAGTGCGCTGCTGCCTATAAAGAGCTGGCCATGTTTTTTTTAACATAGGGGAGGAGTCAAATTAAACCAGGCCACACTGAAAGGTTGAGGCCCATGCCTTCAACTTCTATTTCTGTCTCTCTGCCCATTATGCTGTGTGGGTCAACTCCCACCTTAAGGATAATTCACCTAAAGCCTGTGCCAACTTTTATATGGTGTTGCTGCATTGTGGGCCTGATCTTCGTGCTGGGCCGACTTAGCACAACGCCTTACTTAGAGCATTTTGTCTCGAATATCTGATCCTACAGGCCCACGCACATGTAGAACTTAATTTACAAAAGGAAGTCTAGATTCTTGAAGGCATCAATGTGCTTTTAACCGTGATCTTCTCTCTAAACTTCCTTGAAAACCCCAACATGGTGCGAGATGAACAACTCATGCTCAAATTATGTAAATCCCTGAAAGATGCATTTCTAAAATCTTTGGGAAAAGCAGTGAATGCTGTGCCGACGGGGGGAGGGAAAGTGAAAGCATGAGATGCGCGCGCTGAGCCACCAGTTTCTCTGGTGAAGGAAAACAGGAGTTGGCACATGCGGACAGGAGATGTGCACGCATACAGAGTGCACATCTTCTGTCCGCAGGTGCCACCTCTTGTCTCCCTTCGGCAGAGAAACCGGCGACTATAGGTCTCGCCAAGGCGATCAGCGCATGCGCTGCATCGCTAAGGCGAGACAAAAAATGGCACATGCGCAATTTGGACGGCCCCCTAAAAGTATGAGTGCATGTTAATCAGTTAAATAAACATAAAAACATACCATTTTATCACTCCATTTGTTCATAAAACACAAACTAAATATGGATAAATACCAATAAAATGGGTAAAAAATAAATCTAAATAAATGCAGACGGAAAGGTTTACAAAATGGAGAGGTGTGGTGCAGCGGCCAGGGCAGCTGACTTCAGAGCACAGGGTTCACGGTTCGATCCCAGCTCCCTCAGCAACTCAGCTCAGCACCATTGACTCTGGGCAATAGCTCACTTAATTTCCACGACGGCCCCCAGTTCCTTGAGACCCATAAAGGAGAGTAGTTTGCGCTTTACAAATACAGATTTTTTTATTATTTAAAAATAAATACCATAAAATGAAACAAAACTAAGCACGCTGTATTCCAAGTGTTGTGGCAACAGCGACGGCACGCGAGTGTGGTAAAACTACATTGATATGTGCCATGGACTACGTGACACCTATTACTGCCTTCTGGCAAGTCCCTACCTACTTCATTTGGAGCAGAAAATGGAATTGGCAGAGCGTGAGATGAGCTAATTTGGCCAAGACCACACATGTTGGTGTAGTTGTGCAATCGGCATTAGAATGTGGTCTCCCAGTGTCACAGTTTATAATTTACCATCTAGACAAGAACCCCACCACATTACTACATCTTGATCACCCTGTTGTGCTATGAGATTCTTGTATGGCGCCTTTCAGCATCAATAGCTGCTTCGTCAAGTTTGCATGAAATGTTGCTGTAAATGCAGTTTTTGGCTCAAAGATCCCCAGCTTCTGATGCACCCCAAGAAAATGCTGATGCTGTTAAATGCCTGCCTCGAGGACACACCCCGAGCGGGGCCTCAAGGCACTGAGGGGCCGATATACAAAGGTAAGTTACTACGAATAAAGTTAGACTTTTGGTCTAAGTTTACCTGTGTGAATACCGAAACGCAGTAAAATTACACAAAGGTGTTAGTTTACGTTTGTCAATTGGGCCCTAAATTTGGTGAGTACCAGCACTTCTTTTTCCCATTTAAAGTACTGGTCTAAGAGTAGCCGTTCCTGGCTCGGACCGTCCCCTATGCCGGTTCCTAGTCCCTAGCCCGCGTGCACCTTCCTGCCCTCCAGGTTTTGCACCCCGCCCTGCGGCCTGGGAGGGGGTTTCCACGGTCTGGAGTCCAGCCTCCACTCAGCTTCCTGTCACGACTTCCGTTTTTGTGATCGAGGTTTAAGTTTGTAAACCAGGCCCCTCCCCCCAGCACACACTGACACCAGCACAGCAGGCCAGCAGGGCCGGGCCTCACAGGCCTCTCAGGGGACACAGGTGACAGGATATGCGTCCTATGGCATCAGCATTGAAGCACATAAAAGTATGGAAGCTGCGACCCTGAGTGCAGTGAAGGGGGGCGGGGGGTCGACGTGTTTAGGGTCGGGGCCAGAGACGAGGCTAAAGTGCAACTATTTATGTTGGCCTTTCACCTTCAGGTAAATGCAAATACAAATAAAACTCACAGCGTAAACAAAATTAAATGCAAGTTAATCTAATCTGCTGGAAACGCACTCAGTCACGTTATGAAAGTTCAGCTGGTTAATGCATCACTGCAGATGGCTGTCTCTTTCAGCAGACAGTCACAGAATTAACCCCTGCTTGCTGCGGGGGGGGGGGGGGGATAGTGACTTGTGTATGCATAGTGCTAGGAAGTCCCAGCCTGCTACTGAAGGCACTGTGAATATGCAACTTATTGTCAACGCGTTTCCCAGGCAGCCTTTAGGTTTGCTGATTAACATGTCTTCCAGGTAGATCTCTCCGCAGCTTTTGACACAATATCCCATCAGTGGCTAGCGGAGAGACTGATTGAGTGTGGCATCGGGGGCATAGCCTTACAGTGGCTGAGGAATTTTTTATTGGACAGATGGCAAACCACCACACTAGGACCATTCGTCTCTCAAAATAAATTCCTGTTGGATAAAGGGGTGCTCCAGGGCTCTTGCCTTAGCCCCACCCTCTTGAATATATACTTGGCCCCCCTGGCCAAGATTGTCCAATCCTTCGGCTTCAAGATAGTCTCGGACGCCGATGACACGCAGCTACTATTTTCTATAGGCAAAAATATCTCTGACGAGAAAGTACGCTTTTCGGGTGGTATGCTAGCAATCGCGAACTGGATGAAGGAGCGGTGTCTGCAGCTCAACCCGAAAAAAACGGAGCTCATGCTCTTAGGTAAGGACGCCCTCTTCCGGACTCCTGATTGGTGCCCCCCCCCCCCCCCCCCCCCAATTGGGTGAAACCCCAACGCCGTCCTCCTCAGTGAAAAGCCTAGGAATCCAGCTGGATGTTATGCTTAATATGAAAGACAATGTAAAAAATATCGCAGGGTCCTGCTACTATAACCTGCGTCTACTACGTAGAATTATTCCCTATCTACCATTGAAACACCGTGGAGCGGTAGTGCAGGCAATGATAGTGAGCAGGTTAGATTACGGAAACGCCCTGTTGGCTGAAGTAGGCGTTACCACTCTGGCAACATTACAGGTAATACAGAACACCGCCGCCAGAATGGTCTTAAATCGTCCTCCTGGATCCCCATCCCTCCCCCTGCTCAGACAACCGCACTGGCTTCCGGTGCAAAAAAGATCTTTGTTTAAGATATGCGGTCTCTCCTTTAAAGCACTTATATGGGAGGGACCATCCTACCTCCAAAATAAACTTTCCAAACAATCACATGAATGCAATTTAAGATCTAATGCTTTAGCTCTCTTGAAGATTCCACGTATTCGGCTAACCCGCACAGGGGGCAGAGCTTTTTCGTACATAGCCCCTATATACTGGAATTCGCTACCAGTGGGCCTGCGAAAATACAGCACTTATATGTCTTTTAGGAAACAATTAAAAACATTCTTGTTCTAAGCTTGCCTCTTCATAATACAGCACTCTCTCTGTTTCCTCGTTTCTGGATTCCCACTGGTAAAGCGCTGAGATGCCCCTGGGTGAGTCATGCGCTATATAAGAATCCATAACAAATAACAAAACAAAAAATACCTCCACATGAAGACATACACACTTTTTTTTTAGAATTCTATATAGCGCGAACTGGACCCCAAGGTATCGGGTATCAGAGCGCTTTACATAGCACCAGTTGCGTTGCATGAGGACACATTCATGTTTTTATTAGGCACAGGGAGATTAAGTGATTTGCCCAGGATCACAGGATGTAGAGTAGTTGCCGAGACTCGAATCCCACGTCAACTGCTCTAGCCATAAGCCTACATCCTCTCCCCAAGCTATACTTGCCAACATACCTGATTCAGACGGGTGACTCCTGATTTTTGACGCAAAAATTGCGTTATTTTGGTGGCCTCTCAACTGAAACTGCCTCTGAATCAATGGGGAATACATTCTCCTGATCACATTTTTTTAAATCTCCCACTTTCCTCTCCTAAAATGTTGGCATGTATGCATATAGCACATGGAATGCTGTTCATTAACAAGCTGATCATATAGTTACTGGCGGTGATGACTTTTTTTTATGTTCCATAACTTTACAGGAACTACATCACAGGCTCACATGACATCACAGGCTCACATGACTACACTTTCCCCTGATACATATGAACTGTTTATAGATATTGCAGGCCATTTAGAATACTAGGAACATACCATTTAAATGAAGTAGGAAAGGGCTTGGAGACTGATGCTAGCACGCAAATGATCCTCCCAAGATGGCCGCTCGCAGATGAAAGTCAGCGGTCCAGTGTAATAACACCGATTGAAGCATCAAATGGATTCTTCCGCACAGCAGCATCTTTTTTTTAATGCGATTTTATATAGCGCGAACATTACCCGAAGGTGTCAGAGCGCTTTACAAAAGAACCAGTTGCGATACATAAGGACTTAGGATGACATGAGTTACATAGGAGATACAAACAGAAAAAAAGTAGCAAATGTACAAGTTGTAAAGTCACTCAAGGAAGAGATAAAAACAGAAAAAATTGCACATGTACAAGTTGAAAGTCACTCAAGGAAGAGATACAAACAGATAAACTCTAAAATCACATAGGAATGCTAGTAAGTACAACAGTCTACTACATATACTAGTGGTTAGAGTTCTATATATACAAATAGTAAATTCACACAGGATTACATTTTAACAGCGATTAGGCTTGGATAATTATATAATCCTGTTTTCACCGAGAGATAACGGGGAGAACAGTGCTTTAAGTGGGCAGGTACGCTCCGGTAGAGAGTACCGGCACTTCTTTATTCTGAAAGGGGGAGTGCCTGCACTTCTCAGCACTGTTAAAGTATATTTAACGTGGAAGCACCTGCACCTGTTTATAAATACATCTGTGCACACAGGGGCACCTAGCTCTGGTCTGGACTTTTCTTCTATACGAAGATTGTCTTCATTGTTGTGCTGGGATCAGAGACCACAACTCCCACAATGCACTAGTTTCCCAAACTGTGGGTCAGGACCCCAAAGTCATAACAATAAATAAAGATGCCTTTAAATTCAATGTGTAGCTTGGCACACTTATTTGAAGACAGAAGTCAAAATGTCTGGCTGCTTTATTCTTTGAACATGGGGATTGGTGTTTACTTTTCTTTCTCCGACTCCAAAGCGAGAGGAGGGTGTAAAATGAATTATGTAACAATGTTGGATGTAGTTTAAGTACCTGTAAATGAACTGTACATATTCAGCAGTTAGGAAAAGCAAAAAAGGAACACATTTTTTGTCATTCTGAAATGTTATGCCATGCCATGCCATGCCATGCCATGTTATGTTATGTTATGTTATGTTATGTTATGTTATGTTATGTTATGTTATGTTATGTTATGTTATGTTATGTTATGTTATGTTATGTTATGTTATGTTATGTTATGTTATGTTATGTTATGTTATGTTATGTTATGTTATGTTATGTTATGTTATGTTATGTTATGTTATGTTATGTTATGTTATGTTATGTTATGTTATGTTATGTTATGTTATGTTATGTTATGTTATGTTATGTTATGTTATGTTATGTTATGTTATGTTATGTTATGTTATGTTATGTTATGTTATGTTATGTTATGTTATGTTATGTTATGTTATGTTATGCTATGCTATGTTATGCTATGCTATGCTATGCTATGCTATGCTATGCTATGCTATGCTATGCTATGCTATGCTATGCTATGCTATGCTATGCTATGCTATGCTATGCTATGCTATGCTATGCTATGCTATGCTATGCTATGCTATGCTATGCTATGCTATGCTATGCTATGCTATGCTATGCTATGTTATGTTATGTTATGTTATGTTATGTTATGTTATGTTATGTTATGTTATGTTATGTTATGTTATGTTATGTTATGTTATGTTATGTTATGTTATGTTATGTTATGTTATGTTATGTTATGTTATGTTATGTTATGTTATGTTATGTTATGTTATGTTATGTTATGTTATGTTATGCTATGCTATGCTATGCTATGCTATGCTATGCTATGTTATGTTATGTTATGTTATGTTATGTTATGTTATGCTATGCTATGCTATGCTATGCTATGCTATGCTATGCTATGCTATGCTATGCTATGTTATGTTATGTTATGTTATGTTATGTTATGTTATAGGGGGGTTTTGTATAGCGCTCAGCTACTCCAAAGGAGTGTCCCGGCGCTTTCAGACCAACAGGTCAGCAGCTAACACACAACACAACAGAAAATAGGACCGGCAAAAAAGAAAACAAAAAAACTAAAGACAGAACAACCAGGTTTTAAGTCCCTTTCTAAAAGCAAGCAAATTGGCAGTGCTGCGGACTGATAAGGGAAGAGTGTTCCAGAGCTGAGGAGCAAGCCGTTTGAAGGAGCGTCCATCAGTCCGGGCTTTCTTCACCGCTGGCACCACCGCAAGAGAGAGAGATTCTGATCTCAGGGCCCTGGTAGGTTTGTAAAAGGCTAGCCTTTTTCGAATATAGGTTGCTCCCGTAGAATAGAGCGCCTTGTGGGCCAAAGTAAGTGTCTTAAAGGCGATGCGCTTTCTGGCAGGGAGCCAGTGCAAGGTGGATAAAAGGTCAGAGGCACTGGCACGGCGGGGAAGACCATAAATGGCGCGGGCCGCCGAGTTCTGGACTACCTAAAGACGCTGCAGCAGGTAGTCGGGCAGACCCAGGTAGAGAACATTAGAGTAGTCCAGCCTCGAGCCAATGAGGGCATGGACGGTAATTTTGCGATGGTCAATTGAGAGCAGAGGGAGATACCTCCGAAGCATCCTAAGCAGGCCAAAGCAAACGCCCACAAGGCCAAGAACTTGGGCTTTCATCGTCAGGCCGTTTTCAATATTGACCCCCAGATTTTTCGCCACGGTGGAGGAAGATACCGGTGGAAACATGTCATGCGGCCACCACTCCTGCCAACTCGGGTCAAATTGGCACCCAAAAAAGAGCACCTCAGATTTTCCAGGGTTACACTTAAGACTATTACCCTGAAACCATTCAAATACCGCTCCCAGGCAACCACGAATACTCTCTCCATCGAACTCAGCCCCCTTTGCACACGTGAAAAGGAGCTGGGTGTCGTCAGCGTATGATATTATCTGGGCCCCAAAGGACTCAGCCAGCACCGCCAAAGGGGTCAGAAAGATATTAAAGAGTGTGGGGCTCAACACGGAGCCCTGCGGTACTCCAACCTCCAGCGGCGGCAATTCGGCTGAGTACGGAGGGGCCCAGACCACCTGCCGGCGACCAGACAGGTAAGATTGAAACCACCTCAACACCGTCCCACGCAGACCAATCTCATACAGTCTGCGAAGAAGACCTTCATGAGGGACGGTGTCGAAGGCCGCCGACAGATCAAGCATGACCAACATGGCCCTACCCCCTGAATCCAGCACATCCATGATAGCCTCACTGACTTCGAGAAGCGCAGTTTCAGTGCTAAAGTTGGTACGGAAGCCAGACTGGGTGGCATGCAGCAGGCTATGTGACTCAAGAAAGGCAGAGAGGACCTTATGGACATGCTTCTCAACGATTTTGGCAAAAGCAGGTAGGAGAGATATCGGGCGATAGTTAGCATGAAGGTCAGGATCAAGGCCCGGTTTTTTGAGAAGCGGAACCACCCTCGCCTCTTTCCAAACACCAGGAACAACGCCGCTCGTCAAGGAACAATTCGGCACAGGATTCACAAGAGGATTGACCACCACCGCCGTCCTTGCCAAAAACCTGGCAGGACACGGGTCAGCAGGTGAACCTGATTTAAGCTGAGAAAGCAAATCAAGCGACGCAGTGATCGATAAAGGTGGAAATTCCGACAAAGTACGCTCAGAATCTTCCGCCAAATTCCCGTGGATCTCCTGGCACATCCTAGTCCCTGGTCCCGAAATGTGCTGGAGACAAAGTTTTGAATAGGATCAAAACGAATCGAGACACTTTACTTGCTGGTGCACAAATGATAAATATTCACCGAAACCCGATTTCGGCTCATTATCATTTCTGTGCATTGTAGTCTGACCCGTAAAACTGTCTGAGCAAATGTAATGACCATTTCAATGGAAAATATGCCGTCTGTAATGACAGTGCGCTACCACGATGCTTTAATTACATTAAATAACGCCCGCCTCATGTTCATTCAAGGTAGGTGGGTTGTGAAAGTTTGTTGTTCTAAAAAGTGGGTTGTGGTTCTAAAAAGTTTGGTAACCACTGCACTAGCTAGTTAATGTATATCAGAGGTGGGAGTCCTGTTTCCCCAATGACGAGACACCCCGAGTATCCTTAGGCGCCGGGGCCCCGTACGGGAATCCTGAGACCATTTCAACAGGGACACCTATCTGAGATACATATTATTAGCTTCCGGGGCCTTACAGTGGGTTTAGAGCCTGCCCATTGCTTACCATTGGCTGACTGTATTGTCACTCTCATTTGCTTGCTTCTCATTTGATGGCTATTCTTGTCCATCTTTTGTTCGCCTCTCCTGGCAGGGGGAAGGGGTGAGACTGGGGACGACGACAAAGTAAAAAAGAAAACATTTATCTAAAAAGGCGTGCCACCGCCTCTCCCTTTGTTCTCGGCCAGCAGCAGGAAGCATCCCGCTCCCACGTTCGCCAATCATAACGTTGCAATGCAGCATTGTGATTGGTCTGAGCACCGTGGTTCTCAAATGAGGAATGGGAGGCTTTGCATGCTCCAGCAGCCTGGTGGGGAAGATGCCCGAAAGGGCCAGTCAAGCAGTCATGCTCACTTAAGGAATGCAAAGCCCTCCACTCCCCTGCTCTGCCCCGCCCGCACCGCGAGCCGCTGACAGCAAAGGAAAACTAATATGAGAATAAGGATAGTTATCAACATTTCAGTTTTCCTTTTGTTCTGTGGGGCGGCGCCCTTCCGCCATAGTGGAGGAGCCGCCACTGCGGAGCTTGTTCCCTTTACTTTGTTCCTTCCACGGCTCACTTTTAGGGAACTACTTTCCTCTTTATGCCTAAGCACTCGATCAGAGTGCATGTGTTTTCCAGATGTCTTGCTTGTGCGCTTTTGTCTCCCTCCCCACGCTCCGTGCTGCTCTCTCTTTTCTGTGTATTGCTCAGTGCTCACCCCCTTGTTCTCTGTGTTGCTCTCTCATCGAATGCTTCTCTCTCTCCCTGTGCTCTCTGCTGCTCTCTTTCAGCCATGTGCTTCACTCTCCCCAGTCCCCCCGTGCAGCTGACCGTTTTCTCTGCATCCCCCCTTGCTTTTTTGGTAGCTTGTGTTGCCCCCCAAAAAATGCAACAAATCAAATAGCCATTTCACCGGTTTAGCCTATTTGGCTTTGCCAATGCTTGTTTGTTCTAAGAAGATGGGCCAGCGAAGGCGCTTCACCAGTAGTGTGGATGTTCGTAAACCTAGGAGCACGTGGTCATGAGATCTGGGGAGGAGGCGGCTTGGATTCAACTATGTCACATTTTTTGTGAATAACCAGGCTGAGCTCGCAGCTGGGTCGCCACTGTAGTACCCAGCAGAAAGATGGAGGCATCTTTAGAGTAAAGTTGTTGAACCTCCTGCAGAATGAATATGTCCCTCTATGGGGGTCCCGGGACCCTAGCAGGAAAGCTGTTTATGACAATTGGTGCAGCCGGGCGCCCTCTTGAGGTCATGTGTGGTGGCGCCACTAGGCAGCTGCCTACAGTGCCCACAGTGGAAGGGAAGCCTGGGGTGAAAGTTGCACACCCTCCTCCCAGTGCTCAGTGACACACAGACACTTGTAATAAATACCCAGCAGTACTCACGTGTCTCCATCCTCGGAGATGTAGGCCAAGGCCTGCAGGGGGTCCTGGGTCGATGCCTTCTCCCCGGGGGGCTCCCCGGCACACCCCGCCAGCAATGAGTCTGTGATGGAGGACGAACTGTAGGCAGAGTCCACCCTCTCCTGCTCCAGGCCCTCGCCCCTCTTCTCCCCCGGGACCACATCCTCGCCCTCGGAGGAGGCCCCTCGAGCCACCGACGGGCTGGAGGGCAGGGAGGGGGAGGTCACTGAGACCAGCACACCCGAGTCATAGGGCCCGTCCTCGGGGTCAAAGGGCAGCTCGTCCTTAGGGGCCTTCTTCAGGGGCCACGGGCCCGACATACTGGACTAGAGGTTCGTGGTCCGGTGGACCTGCAGACAGAAAGGTAAGGCCTCAATGGGAGGAGAGCTCCCAGGTGTGAGACTCCATGAAACTCAATGGGACCATTGAGGGTGGCCAGGAGTGAGGCAATGGTCCGATGCGTGACAATGACACCCAGTGCGTGACACCCTGCTCCAAGAAGTGAGCTACACAACGAGCCTGACCGTTGCCAAAAAGAATCAGACTCCCACCCTAGGGAGTGTGCACCAGTGTGTGAGACTCGTTCCAGTCAGACCCCCATCAAGTGAGTGACACCCTGCCCCAAGAAACGAAACTAGCACCAGTGAGACAAACACAATCCATCCGACGGTTCCAAAAGAGTGAGACGCGCTTTCAGTGAAGGAGTCCAGTGTGTGAGACTCTTCCGAGTGAGACTCTTCCGATGAGTGAGACTCACTTCCAGTGAATAAGATGCGCTTCCAGTGAAGGAGTGTGGTCCAGTGTGTGAGACTCTTCCGATGAGTGAGACACTTCCAATGAGTGAGACACTTCCAATGAGTGAGACACTTCCAATGAGTGAGACTCACTTCCAATGAGTGAGACTCACTTCCAGTGAGTGAGATGCGCTTTGTGTGTGAGAATCGCTTCCAGTGAGTGAGAGGATGCTCCAGCGTGTGAGACTCACTCCCAATGAGTGAGACTCGCTTCCAGTGAGGGAGACTCCGTTCCAGTGAGGGAGACTCCGTTCCAGTGAGGGAGACTCCGTTCCAGTGAGGGAGACTCCGTTCCAGTGAGGGAGACTCCGTTCCAGTGAGTGAGACTCCGTTCCAGTGAGTGAGACTCCGTTCCAGTGAGTGAGACTCCGTTCCAGTGAGTGAGACTTGAGTCTTCGATCAGTAACCGGAGCCAGGCACCTGCCAGTGGGTTGCACAGGTCCTAGCAGGGGAGCACACAACAGGCAGAGCAGCAGAAAACCCCAAGTTGTGCAAGAGAAAAACGCTGCTGCCAAGAACAGGCCTCACAGGGCGGCTCCAGTCACCTCCCTGGCAGGCAGCTCGGCGGGTTAATGCACCCCGTGCAGAGATCTCAGTGCAACTACCATGACAGGTTGCAAACCAATTAAGACAGCTCGGATGCACCCTCTGAGGTGTGTGTGCACTTGCAGCAGGGGGCCCAGGTAAGATAGGTCAGCGTGTTAATGCACCTCTTGCTGAGATCTCGGTGCAGCTACCATGGCAGGTTGCAATCCAATGAAGACAGCTCGGGTGCACCCTCAGGGGTCTGTGTGCACGTGCAGCAGGTGGTCCAGGTAAGATAGCTCGGTGGGTTAATGCAGCTTCCGCGGAGCTCGTGTACATGAAGCAGGGCGGCGGCCCCAACCCCAGTGAAACAGCTCACAATCTTTTAAAGACCTCTGTGCACAGAGGCAGATGCGACAGTCAGGGCTCGGTCCCTGTTTCAGCGAGACAGCTCAGAGGAGTCATGCACCTGCTGCAGAGCGTGCACGTAACCAGCAGTGTAGAGGGTCCACTCCCAGGCAGCTCAACGGGTCCACGCTCCGCCTTTTATCCGGGTCGCTTGGTAGGTGGAATCCCGCTGCAGACCCTGTGAAGCGCCTGGTGGTCAGCAGGCTGCACTAGGCGCTAGAGCGACGTCTAGTATGCAGTCTGGCCACCCTGCTCTCTGAAGGCACAGTGAGGACAGGCTGTCTCTGCTGCCAGGGTGAGTCGCATCGAGCCTCTCCGCCTTTTATCCGGGTCGCTTGGTAGGAGGAATCCAGCTGCAGACCCTGTGAAGCGCCTGTTGGTCTGCACTAGGCGCTAGAGCTGCGTCTCCAGATGCAGACTGCCCACCCAGCTCTCCGAAGGCACAGTGAGGACAGGCTGTCTCTGCTGCCAGGGTGAGTCAAACGGAGCTGCCCCTCCCATACCCGCCCCGGCAGTACTGCCCCACCTGCTCTGCAGAGGGAAGTCCCTGCCCCCCAGGCAGGGAATCCCCGCAGCCGGGAGGCGGGGCCTGCAGCAGGGACAGTCACAGGCCCTGCAGTCCAAGGTCAGGCATGTGCCTTGCCCCTCCCTCGGGGGGCGGGGCTAGAGAGTTCGAAACTTTAGGTCCTTATTTACCATTAATCTCCCATAGACAGAATGTGTCCTTGGACACACCCAGCCCTCAGTGCGGGAACTTTATGTCTTGCCAAGGAGAGGTTCAGCATGTCATTAAAAACGATTTGCTTACATAACGACGCTTATAAAGCGCCCAGAAGCATTCCTGCAGTTGTTTTACTGGGGGGACCATATAGGCAGTGGTGCACGTTGCGTAGGGACGGGATGAGTTGCAGAGTTGTGCAGGTTACAATCGCGCAGACTAACATTTGCTTGCTACCTGGGGTTGGCTGTAGTCTAGAAGGCCTCAGTATGTTTGGGGGCAGGGGGTGGGCCACGTCTGTTGTGTCCTGAGGTTCCCCACCCCTTTACTAGACATCAGTAGGCAGTGCTTAATTTGAGCCGGTGTTGCCGGCGGTAAAGCCCACCGGAACTTATTTTTCTGCATTAGATATTTACAGAGAGCAAGAGAAGGTACAGAAAGCACATACCTCAAAAGATGGAGGCAGAAGAAGACGGGAAAAGGACCAGAAAGGGAGAAAGCAGGAACCTGCAAGAGTGAGAAAAAGGGGCAGACAGAGTCTGGTGATGGATGAAAGAGGACAGATGAGGATTCAATCTTGGTATCCCGCCAGCTCTTTGGGCACCGGCACTTCTTGTTTGACAAGTTAAGCACTGCCAGTAGTGTTCAGCGCCTAATGATGCAACAGGGTCTGTTTAAGGGTGTGTGTTGGTCTGGCCGGGGTAGTAGAGATTGGAAGTAGTAATAGTCCAGAACCGCCCCTGCCCCCTCTGAACATCACTCTCGCTGCGGACTTCAGGAAGAGACTCCAGACCTGGCTTTTCGACTGAGCCCAGCCACCCAGCGCCTGGATACGGATGTATGATGGTACAACACGGTAGAAAACACCGCAGTACCATCACAACGCAGGTTTTACAACGCAAGTCGTTACCACAACTTGCGCAGTAGGGTGCTGGACTTAAAGGTTTTGGAATAGTAAATCTACTATTCCTGAGTCTAGAGCGCCCTCCAGCGCAAGTCGTGGTTACAACTTGCATTGTAAAACCGGCGTTGTAATGGCACTGCGGTGTCATTACCGCGTCGTGATGGGTGTTTACCCTGGATACCCTCACGGATGACAAGCAGCGCTGTACAAGTACAGACTGATTGTTGGAAACGCATTTCACACCAGACCTGCGTGACACTTATTTTTGCTAGTCCATATGGCCTACTTAGGTCACAAGTCACAACAATTGGTAGCATAGGGGGGGATTTGTGGCACCCACCCCAGCTTTGGGGCACATAAAGGACTACGGCACACTCGGAGCTCGGTACCACGCGTCTTTATTCTTCAGCATGCAACCGTTAACTGAACGCATTGTGTCATGAACTCTGTTGACCACACCCACACACCGCAACTGATTGCATAACTGGTAAGGAGTCCGCCAAGGACCACAGGGATCCTACTGCACACGATCACACAACACTACAGGATTCAACATCCCGCCTTGCAGGAGGGGCCACCGTTGCTGCTATCACAAAAGGGACCGAGTGCCCACCACGGCGAAGGGTGAGACCAAGCGGCAGATAAAGCATCCACATGCTAATCTGAGCACCGCCGACCAAGCGGCAGATAAAGCATCCACATGCTAATCTGAGCACCGCCGACCAAGCGGCAGATAAAGCATCCACATGCTAATCTGAGCACCGCCGCCACAGGCATGAAGAAAGAGGCCAACTGCTCACCGCTCGCCACCATTGTCAGAAAGTAAAAACATGCACACAACGCAACCACACGGCAGGCGAGAACCACAGGCAGGCCTCCACAGCAGCAGAGCGAGCACTCACTATCCGGCTGCCCCATCCAGAGGAAGCGGAGAGTAGACATGGGTCCTGAAAGCACACACTGATGGTGCAGAGCGCAGTGAGCCGAGATCAACACCAGGGGGCGCTCCCTAGGAAAGCAAACAAACTGGAAACAAGGATGACCACCATCACCTGGTGAGTACTTACAGTAGAAAGGAACATTCTGACCATAGGAAAAAAACAATTTTCACAGACGACCACAGTGACTGTGAGTGAACACAGCTGGTAGTGGTGAGTATACTAGGCATAGAACCTTTTGGTGTTTCTGTGGTACTGAAAATTCTGGACCCGTGTTATAAATATCGTCGCATCATGACGATTTTGGTGTCAGCAGACCGAGAATGATTAGAATACCATGCACAAGCATTTTCGTCATATTCAGGTGACAAAATCACCCTGAAATCAGAGTTTCCGTCCTGAACCCTCGGGTTCCATTTTGTGAACGGCAGCCATTTTGTGATTGCCCTCACATAGGCCAGTGACTAAGGCCAAAAACGAATCTGGAGGACACGTACACCTTTTGATGACTTCCCTGTGACCTGGGCAAGCTGACTCCACTGCCTGAAGCCAAAACCTGTTCGGCCAGTTCCTTTCCCAGTGGCCGAATTAGATTAGTATCAAGGCACAACATATCATAAACCTTTCATCGCACACAAACCATGCCTAATCTTACACACACCTGTCCCTGTTTCTTTCTTTATGGCTTGCTTTACGAGGAGGAGGTGCCCGTTTTTATTGGGGGTCCGTCGATATCTGATGAAAATACTGGGCCTTGCCGGGTAATTGATTGTGGGCTGGACAAACTGAAATATGGGCTTGTCATCATGACTCTGCTTTTTCTTTGTAGTGAAAATATGTGAATGGTCAACTGTAAAATAAGGAATGTTTGCCTAAAGCATAATATTTTGTATAAAAGGAGAAGGCTGGCTTTGTAAGATTGAGCAGTCTCCTGAGAATATACACCGTGTTGTACTTCTAGGATACCTGTTACTGGCTGCAGCCAATAAATTCGATCTTTGACTTCACCTAGAAGACTCTGTGATTCTGTAGTCTGAAACAGGAAGAACTCGAAGTCTTTGGGTGTGTCCCCTGGCACCGCTGGGTTCTTAAAAACCTGGTACTTCAGTTGGCGCCCAACGTGGGGCGATTTCAGCGGTACCGGTCCAAGCCAGAGGTTCGTGAGGAGCTTCGTGTGAAAATTCTGGAGGAAGGCCATCCACTTCATCGACCCCTGTATGTCGACGTGGTCTGAAAGTCTTTGCTGCGAGGTTCCCCACTTCCCGACGGCTACGAAGGACTGCTGCCCTGACTATCGCCCTGTTTTGGACCCTTGATGATTGGTAGAGCGAAACGATAGACGAGTCTTCTGGTGACGTCATCGATACCTCAGTTAAGTATGAGTGGAGCGTTTCCCAGTCCTTAGTTTGGTTCTTAGTTTTGGTATCCCCTTGGGATCGCTTTGTTTGGACCTTGCAAGTGCCAAAGCAGAGGGATTCGTGTATTCACGAGACTATCGTATTCGATAATCCTTTGAAGTTTGAAGCTAGACTAGAGAGCGAAGATGCCTGGTTTTAGCAGACTTGGAAATTTGTTTTGTCTTGGTTGTAATAGGGATTCCCGATTGGAGGACTCATGTCCGGTTCCTCCGATTGGAACTCCGACTTATGAACTCTATGTGAAACACGGCGTAGGCCCCATCACATATAATGAAGTATGGATCCGATACACCAGGAAAGATGGTGTTCTAAAATGGCCCCAATATGGTAGCTTTGACACAGAGATTTTGGATAATCTAGAGGTTAAACTTTTTAAGAAGAAAGCCCAGCCGGCAATGTTTGACTCTTTCCGCCTATGGCATAAGGAAGCCAAACAGAAGGAAATTAAATTAGCAAAGAGAAATAAGAGAGAAAGGGGTATTTCGATAATGCAAGCTGCTACGCAGTTTAAAGATAACGAAGAAGAACAGGCAAGTGAGCAGTTGCACAGGCAACGTAAAATGGCGGTTGATAAATGTTACACAGTTTTGCCGCCTCTTCAGCAAGATGCAGCAAAAGAACTTGAAAAAGATCCTTTATTGTCACACGTATTGAGTTCGCCACCCCCTTATGCGCAGAGTGCTACAGCACCTCCACAACCTTTGGTGGCGCAACCTCTGGTTGCTTTGCCCCTTGCTATCCAACAGCCGCCAGCTCCTCTTCAGCCGGCTCCTATTCCTCTGGTGCAGCCTTCTCAAGGGCCACCGACTTTGCTACCTGCTCCGCCTTTAACTTCTGCAACTTTTCCACCTATTCTTGCTACCTCCCCTACTATTGTTCCTCCATTGTCCTCTTCTCAATCTGCTTTATTTCCCGTCTTGTCAACTTCTCCTTCTGTTCGACAGAGAATGACTAATACTGTTACTAGTCTTCTGTCTCCCTTCTTTGGGTCATTAACTACGACCCCTGTGTCAGAACGTAAACAGTTGCGTAGTCAACTGCCCGATTCACGAGAGAAAGAAATATTAGACCGCCTGGCGCGTAAATGGGTCACTTGTCCTTTAAGATATGATGTGGAGTCTGTTATGGATGTCTTCCATCAATGGGAAGAGCCGAAACAGAGATATGTATTCGATAAGGTGTGTTCTTCCCTTCGCGAGGAATGGGAAGATGATGATGTAGGACAGGCTCCTTCCGAATTGGTCAATCTACAATCTGAGTTTGCGAAGGGAACTATTGTGGGTTCCGAGGTTGAGAAAGAAGTTGCGACGTTGTTGTCGTTTAGGAATGAGTCTCCTTCTCAGCCGATGTTTGAGGCTGACGCTTCTGCTAGGAGAAGGACACGACAATATCCAATGAGAGAGGTTCCTCCGGTGTGGAAGGAAGCAGTTGCTGCTGGTGCAGGTAATAATCCACAGGGTGTACCGGCGCATTTTCAGCGCGTCTGGGTGCATGTTCCCTGGAAACGTGCTAAAGTTTTAGCTATTAAACAGTCTTTGCCTGATCCACGCAAAAATCCAGCAGGGTACTACAAAGAGTTGATTCAGACTGTGGGTTCGTGTGTTATGAATTTGGCGGACATCGACATGTTGTTTGGCAATGTTGTTCCACAACCTATTTGGAGTAAGATTCGTCATACGGATCATGCGGTTGAATTGGGTGGTACACGGGTTAATCTTAGAGATGCCGACAATTGGCAAGTAGGCGGTGCTAACTCTGAGGATTTGATTACTGAACTTCCTGAGAAGATTATTACGTATATGAAGACTTTAATGCCTGAATTGCGAGTAAACTGGGATAAATTGTCTGCATGTAAGCAGAAGAAAGACGAAACGGTGTCTGACTTTTTCTCGAGGTTCGAAGAGACCTTCGTAGACCACAGTGGTCAAGATCTGAGTACAGAAGGTGGTCAACGGTTGTTCGTTAACAAGTTTGTACACAATTTGCTTCCCGAGTTGTGTAAGAAATTGAAAGATTCAGAAGGTTCTTGGGCCGTTTCCTCTTCAGCGCAAATACTGGCTACCTCACAGTACTACGAAAATAGGGAGAAAGATGAGAAGGATAGAGTAGACAAGAAAACTAAAGAGTTAAAGATGAAGGTTCTTTTACAGCAGGCGTACCCGTTTCGTAATAATCAGCATGACAATCAGCAACCTCAGCAGTTTCAGAGAAGCTCGCAAAGGTTCGAGTCTTCTCAACACCGTTTCCCTGTAGGCCCTAACCAGTGTGCATATTGCAAAGAAGAGGGTCATTTTAAAAATAGCTGTCCTGTTTTGTTACAGCGTATGAATGGTGTTTCTGGTGCAAGAGGTCGAGGGGTTCAACAAGCTCCTAGAGGTAGAGGACGTGGAAATTTCCCCCAGAACGCGCACCCCTTTCCTCCACAAAACTCAATGAATCGCTTTGATCAGCAAAATAACGCGTCTGATAGGACAACTCAGTACTATGCTGATGACTACTATGCAGAAGATGAGAATATGGATGGTAATGATTGCTAGGACAGCCATAGACAAAGTGAGGGAGTTGTTTCAGTTCCAGTAGATCAGAGTGGACCTTATGTTGAGGTGATTACATCAGGTGTGTCAGAGCCTTTTCTGTTGGAAACTGGTGCTACAAAGAGTTCTATTATGCACTCAAAACTCACTGGCGCACCTTTGTCTGGCGAAATGATTGTTTCAGCAGGCTTTTCTGGCGCCCCGGTTAGGAACCCGATGTCTAGTCCTATGTCTCTTTCTGTTGAACCATGTGACATGCAGTGGACACCTTGTTGAATCGTACCAAGACACAGCACTTAACTAGTGCTCGATTGTCAGGTTACGAGTTAACACTGTTAGCGAGTCATGTGCACATAAAGAGGTGCAATACGTTGAATCCAGCCACGTTGTTGCCGATTTCAGTTGAGAGAGAGAATGTTGAAGAAAAACATGATTGTTTCCTTAGAACTGAGGAAGAAACGAAAGGGAGGATAGATCTTAGGGACACTCCTCTTCCAGAATGTGATGGTACTTTGTGGGTTGATGGTTCGTGCTTCAAGCTTCCGAATGGTGATACGACTGCGGCATATGCTGTCACGACTTTGCATACGATTGTTGAAGCTGCACGCATCCCATATAATTCAGCTCAAGCAGCAGAATTGATTGCACTTACGAGAGCATGTGTGTTATCAAAAGTAATGAAAGTGACCATATATACTGACAGCCAATACGCATTCGGCGTGGCTCATACTTTTGGACGTTTGTGGCGTGAACGTGGGTTCCTGACTTCGCACGGAGCCAAGATTCAGCATGGTCAGTTGGTGAATGAATTCCTTGAGGCACTTACTTTGCCATCACAAGTAGCAATCGTGAAATGTAGTGCTCATAAGAAGGTGACAGATGATGTTGGTCGTGGAAATGCATTTGCTGACGAAATCGCAAAAGAAACAGCAAAAGATGTGATGAGTCGAATGTATGTTGTAGGCCCTGCAAGATGTATTGGTGACGTGGGAATGTGTGAAGATACGATAGAGAGTGTGAAGTCTATTCAAGCTGAAGCTACAGAGAAAGAGTTGAGTGTGTGGAGAGAGAGTACGGGTAAATTGGATGCGAATGGTTGTTGGGTTTAATTGTCAGAACATCAGCAATGGTTGTTACCCGATGCGTATGTGCTTGCAGTGGGTATAATGGCTCATGGTATGGCTCATATCAGTGTGAAAGGGATTTGCAAGTTGTTGGCTCCAGTATGGCAAAACGCTGGAATTCCTAAGTGTGCAGAAAATGTGTTAAAGAATTGCATGGTGTGTCTGAAATACAATCCTGGTAGGGGAACCCCAACACCAGCTGGTCATTTTGCTCCTCCTACGTATCCGTTCGAGGTTTTACAGCTAGATTTCATCCACATGGAAAGGTGCAACAATCTGAAATACATACTCGTTGTTGTTTGTGCCTTTTCAAGATGGGTAGAAGCATATCCCTTAAAAGACAACACTGCCTTATCCACAGCTAAAGCCCTTGTCAAAGAATTCTTCCCTAGATTTGGAATGCAGAGAATGGTCTGGAGTGATAATGGGAGTGAATTTGTGGGTCGAGTGATGAAGAAAGTATGTGAAGGGCTAGGCATCCAACAAAAATTCCACGCTGCAAATCACCCCCAATCAGCTGGACTAGTAGAGTGCTATAATGGCACGCTAAAACTGAAACTGGCCAAGATTCAAGCGAGCTCTGGTCGTAAATGGCCTGACGCTTTGCCCTTAGCACTCCTATCAACAAGAATGACTGTGCATTCACGAGTGGGACTTAGTCCTTATGAAATTGTGTTCGGCCGCCCGGCCAACATATGGGGAGTGCCAAGGCCAATGAAATTCAGTGAGATCGAACACCCTGTACTGCTTGATTATTTGTATGAATTGACGGCTAAATTACGTGTTTTACACCAACAGGTGCACAATACCCTACCTCAGGCTACTGAAGTTCCAGGACATCCTATTGATCCTGGATCATGGGTGCTGATCAAGAACTTCCAGCGGACAAAGAATGCCGAGCCCCGTTGGACCGGCCCCAATCTAGTCCTTCTCTCAACGAGATCAGCTGTTTGAGTGGAAGGAAAGAAAAACTGGATTCACGGCGTTCACTGCAAGAGGGTCCCTTTACCTCTGCCGTACGACCGGTGGGTCCAGGAGGGTACCGCTGACTCTGAGACTGAGACTGTGCCTCGTTTTCTGCCTTTTAGCGACACACGTGTAAAAGGAACAATTTCTGAATGTGAAAGTGACAATCTTTTGCAAGAAGCTGTGCCACCGTCAATTCAATTGAACACTGCAGAGCCTGAACTTTTGTTCCAGAACCAGACAGTACCTGGAAAAAGCCGTTATAATTTGAGGCCAAGAACTATGGACAAATAAAAAAAAAAATCTTTCCCTTTGCTATTTTTGAAAGTGCAGCTCTCCCATCTGAGAAACTTTCTTATTTTTGTTTTTCGAACCGCCATCCGGGTTCAGCTGTAGGGTCGCGGTTGCCCAAGTCTTTGGGGTGCAGCTGAAGACGTTAGGTCGACAGTTCTGGTTGGTCTAAGGGAGTTGCCCTGGACTGACAGAAGCATTCCTTAGCATAGAACACCCTACCATCGCGAGCAGCATTTAGAGAGGATGGAGTTTTTTTCGAGATGGAGAGACCTGCCAAACAGATGGACTTTAAAGCCAGAATGTGTATAATGATGACAAAGAAACGATTTTTGATATTATGTATTTTCATGTTGCTTAGTGTAATGACGTTTTTAATAGGATATGTTCTATTCTCTTTTCAAGTGACATTTGCACCCACTACACAGCCCATACCTCCTTCTACTGTTTCCTCACATTCTTTTCACCCTCTACCTGAACACGAGTCCACTAGAAGATTAGAGTTTATCAATAACTCCTTCATTCAGCTTTTGCACCAACACCAATTAGCAATGAACACAAATAATTGTTGGGTGTGTGGTCTTATGCCCCATACGACAGATAAGGGTATTCCGTACTTGGTCCTACCATTCAGCTACAATGGTTCTTTGTGGGCATTTCAGCCGATGTTCATATACGCCATCGAACCATATCCCCCACGTTCCACGAGAAGTAACTCAAGCAACAAGGCATTGGTGGTGGGAACCACAAATATGAGTAGAGACATTGACTCGTATAGAACGATTCCCAGAGATGATGTACAAGCTTACGGTAGATGGAACGTAACAGAATATGGAGTTACCTTGAGTGAGAACAAGCGAGCAAAGAGATCCTCCCCGATTTGGATTGTACCCCATCAGGGTCACCTATGTCTGCAAGGTAATGGCAAGAATTCCAGAGCTCAGTTAGGGAAAAGTATCTGCACTGAAACATATGTTTTTGCATCTCGGACTTCCCCTTCATTCCTAGCAGCTAAGGGTACCTATTTCATCTGCCATGATAGAGCCTATACATGGTTGCCCCCTGACTTCTCAGGCACATGTTTTGTTTCGTTCCTGTTGCCTCCCACCTACACGGCCGTGGCAGATTACCATTAGACAAGGATAGTTAGAGGTGTCAAGAGTAAAGAAGACACTGCAGGACAAGAATTTGGAGATTTCGTAAAGGGCTTTCTGCCGTTTTGGGGGCCTATGGTGAACAGCAGGAACATAAGGCAATTGACAAGGGTGGTTGAATCCACTGTAATTGAAACTGCCGGTGCCCTTAGTAATTTGACTGCTGAGCTCTAGTCGGATCGTCTTATGACTCTTCAGAACAGGGTCGCATTAGACGTCATACTTGCAGACCGAGGTGGGGTATGTAAAGTGATCCAATCAAGTTGCTGTGTCTTCATCCCAGACAACGCTCCAACAGTGTACCAGGCCATTTCCCAACTGCATAAGATCTCTGAAACTATTCATGTGGATAAAGGGGATTGGTCGTTGATGGGATGGTTCTGGGAGCTGTTATCTGCTTGGGGATGGAAGATTCTAATGATCATTGGGGTGATCCTAGCCATTCTTTTCCTGTTCTGTCTGTGTGTACAGTGTGCTCCTGCAATATGTGGCCTCTGTGCTACATCGTGTGTAAGGAAACCTGTATCAAGGGATGAGCTAAGTAATAGGATGATGCTACAACGACATCTCAATGACTTTATGAATATAGACCTGGACTCAGATTAGCGTGAGTATAGGTTATTGCCTATGTAAGGGCAAAAGGAGGGGCTGTGGTACTGAAAATTCTGGACCCGTGTTATAAACATCGTTGCGGAATATGCAAACACAACAGGTGATGGACCGAATGTGGATCAATGTCACACACTCAACCCAGTCCAAAGATCTGGGCCCAAATCCATCGTTATTTTGCACTCCACACCACCCTGGGTTAGACAATGGCGATATGCAAATCAGCTCTGACCCTGTGCCCCATGGGAACAGTCCAGTCCGAACTACAAAAGCCATGTCCCTCCCAGAACGGAATCAAGCATCCGAGGACCGGACCGGTTTCGAGGTAACACCTCTCATCAGCCCGGCTAGCTTGGCTCCAGTGGTGTGGAGTGCCTGGGACCCACGTCTGGGCATCCCCAGCGCACTTAGGGCGGAATATGCAAACACAACAGGTGATGGTCCGAATGTGGATCAATGTCACACACTCAGCCCAGTCCAAAGATCTGGGCCCAAATCCATCGTTATTTTGCACTCCACACCACCCTGGGTTAGACAATGGCGATATGCAAATCAGCTCTGACCCTGTGCCCCATGGGAACAGTCCAGCCCGAACTACAAAAGCCATGTCCTTCCCAGAACGGAATCAAGCATCCGAGGACCGGACCGGTTTCGAGGTAACACCTCTCATCAGCCCGGCTAGCTTGGCTCCAGTGGTGTGGAGTGCCTGGGACCCACTTCTGGGCATCCCCAGCGCACTTAGGGCGGAATATGCAAACACAACAGGTGATGGATCGAATGTGGATCAATGTCACACACTCAACCCAGTCCAAAGATCTGGGCCCAAATCCATCGTTATTTTGCACTCCACACCACCCTGGGTTAGACAATGGCGATATGCAAATCAGCTCTGACCCTGTGCCCCATGGGAACAGTCCAGTCGGAACTACAAAAGCCATGTCCTTCCCAGAACGGAATCAAGCATCCGAGGACTGGACCGGTTTCGAGGTAACGCCTCTCATCAGCCCGGCTAGCTTGGCTCCAGTGGTGTGGAGTGCCTGGGACCCACGTCTGGGCATCCCCAGCGCACTTAGGGCGGAATATGCAAACACAACAGGTGATGAACCGAATGTGGATCAATGTCACACACTCAACCCAGTCCAAAGATCTGGGCCCAAATCCATTGTTAATTTGCACTCCACACCACCCTGGGTTAGACAATGGCGATATGCAAATCAGCTCTGACCCTGTGCCCCATGGGAACAGTCCAGTCCGAACTACAAAAGCCATGTCCATCCCAAAACGGAATCAAGCATCCGAGGACCGGACCGGTTTCGAGGTAACGCCTCTCATCAGCCCGGCTAGCTTCGCTCCAGTGGTGTGGAGTGCCTGGGACCCACGTCTGGACATCCCCAGCGCACTTAAAGCGGCAATTGCAAACACAACAGGTGATGGACCGAATGTGGATCAATGTCACACACTCAACCCAGTCCAAAGATCTGGGCCCAAATCCATCGTTATTTTGCACTCCACACCACCCTGGGTTAGACAATGGCGATATGCAAATCAGCTCTGACCCTGTGCCCCATGGGAACAGTTCAGTCCGAACTACAACAGCCATGTCCTTCCCAGAACGGAATCAAGCATCAGAGGACCGGACCGGTTTTGAGGTAACACCTCTCATCAGCCCGGCTAGCTTGGCTCCAGTGGTGTGGAGTGCCTGGGACCCACGTCTGGGCATCCCCAGCGCACTTAGGGCGGATCATGCAAACACAACAGGTGATGGACCGAATGTGGATCAATGTCACACACTCAACCCAGTCCAAAGATCTGGGCCCAAATCCATCGTTATTTTGCACTCCACACCACCCTGGGTTAGACAATGGCGATATGCAAATCAGCTCTGACCCTGTGCCCCATGGGAACAGTCCAGTCCGAACTACAAAAGCCATGTCCTTCCCAGAACGGAATCAAGCATCCGAGGACCGGACCGGTTTCGAGGTAACACCTCTCATCAGCCCGGCTAGCTTGGCTCCAGTGGTGTGGAGTGCCTGGGACCCACTTCTGGGCCTCCCCAGCGCACTTAGGGCGGAATATGCAAACACAACAGGTGATGGACCGAATGTGGATCAATGTCACACACTCAACCCAGTCCAAAGATCTGGGCCCAAATCCATCGTTATTTTGCACTCCACACCACCCTGGGTTAGACAATGACGATATGCAAATCAGCTCTGACCCTGTGCCCCATGGGAACAGTCCAGTCCGAACTACAAAAGCCATGTCCTTCCCAGAACGGAATCAAGCATCCGAGGACCGGACCGGTTTCGAGGTAACACCTCTCATCAGCCCGGCTAGCTTGGCTCCAGTGGTGTGGAGTGCCTGGGACCCACGTCTGGGCATCCCCAGCGCACTTAGGGCGGAATATGCAAACACAACAGGTGATGGACCGAATGTGGATCAATGTCACACACTCAACCCAGTCCAAAGATCTGGGCCCAAATCCATCGTTATTTTGCACTCCACACCACCCTGGGTTAGACAATGGCGATATGCAAATCAGCTCTGACCCTGTGCCCCATGGGAACAGTCCAGTCCGAACTACAAAAGCCATGTCCTTCCCAGAACGGAATCAAGCATCCGAGGACCGGACCGGTTTCGAGGTAACACCTCTCATCAGCCCGGCTAGCTTGGCTCCAGTGGTGTGGAGTGCCTGGGACCCACGTCTGGGCATCCCCAGCGCACTTAGGGCGGAATATGCAAACACAACAGGTGATGGACCGAATGTGGATCAATGTCACACACTCAACCCAGTCCAAAGATCTGGGCCCAAATCCATCGTTATTTTGCACTCCACACCACCCTGGGTTAGACAATGGCGATATGCAAATCAGCTCTGACCCTGTGCCCCAAGGGAACAGTCCAGTCCGAACTACAAAAGCCATGTCCTTCCCAGAACTGAATCAAGCATTCGAGGACCGGACCGGTTTCGAGGTAACACCTCTCATCAGCCCGGCTAGCTTGGCTCCAGTGGTGTGGAGTGCCTGGGACCCACGTCTGGGCATCCCCAGCGCACTTAGGGCGGAATATGCAAACACAACAGGTGATGGACCAAATGTGGATCAATGTCACACACTCAACCCAGTCCAAAGATCTGGGCCCAAATCCATCGTTAATTTGCACTCCACACCACCCTGGGTTAGACAATGGCGATATGCAAATCAGCTCTGACCCTGTGCCCCATGGGAACAGTCCAGTCCGAACTACAAAAGCCATGTCCTTCCCAGAACGGAATCAAGCATCCGAGGACCGGACCGGTTTCGAGGTAACACCTCTCATCAGCCCGGCTAGCTTGGCTCCAGTGGTGTGGAGTGCCTGGGACCCACGTCTGGGCATCCCCAGCGCACTTAGGGCGGAATATGCAAACACAACAGGTGATGGACCGAATGTGGATCAATGTCACACACTCAACCCAGTCCAAAGATCTGGGCCCAAATCCATCGTTATTTTGCACTCCACACCACCCTGGGTTAGACAATGGCGATATGCAAATCAGCTCTGACCCTGTGCCCCATGGGAACAGTCCAGTCCGAACTACAAAAGCCATGTCCTTCCCAGAACGGAATCAAGCATCCGAGGACCGGACCGGTTTCGAGGTAACACCTCTCATCAGCCCGGCTAGCTTGGCTCCAGTGGTGTGGAGTGCCTGGGACCCACGTCTGGGCATCCCCAGCGCACTTAGGGCGGAATATGCAAACACAACAGGTGATGGACCGAATGTGGATCAATGTCACACACTCAACTCAGTCCAAAGATCAGGGCCCAAATCCATCGTTATTTTGCACTCCACACCACCCTGGGTTAGACAATGGCGATATGCAAATCAGCTCTGACCCTGTGCCCCATGGGAACAGTCCAGTCCGAACTACAAAAGCCATGTCCTTCCCAGAACGGAATCAAGCATCCCAGGACCGGACCGGTTTCGAGGTAACGCCTCTCATCATCCCGGCTAGCTTGGCTCCAGTGGTGTGGAGTGCCTGGGACCCACGTCTGGGTATCCCCAGCGCACTTAGGGCGGAATATGCAAACACAACAGGTGATGGACCGAATGTGGATCAATGTCACACACTCAACCCAGTCCAAAGATCTGGGCCCAAATCCATCGTTATTTTGCACTCCACACCACCCTGGGTTAGACAATGGCGATATGCAAATCAGCTCTGACCCTGTGCCCCATGGGAACAGTCCAGTCCGAACTACAAAAGCCATGTCCTTCCCAGAACGGAATCAAGCATCCGAGGACCGGACCGGTTTCGAGGTAACGCCTCTCATCAGCCCGGCTAGCTTGGCTCCAGTGGTGTGGAGTGCCTGGGACCCACGTCTGGGCATCCCCAGCGCACTTAGGGCGGAATATGCAAACACAACAGGTGATGGACCGAATGTGGATCAATGTCACACACTCAACCCAGTCCAAAGATCTGGGCCCAAATCCATCGTTATTTTGCACTCCACACCACCCTGGCTTAGACAATGGCGATATGCAAATCAGCTCTGACCCTGTGCCCCATGGGAACAGTCCAGTCCGAACTACAAAAGCCATGTCCTTCCCAGAACGGAATCAAGCATCCGAGGACCAGACCGGTTTCGAGGTAACACCTCTCATCAGCCCGGCTAGCTTGGCTCCAGTGGTGTGGAGTGCCTGGGACCCACGTCTGGGCATCCCCAGCGCACTTAGGGCGGAATATGCAAACACAACAGGTGATGGACCGAATGTGGATCAATGTCACACACTCAACCTAGTCCAAAGATCTGGGCCCAAATCCATGGTTATTTTGCACTCCACACCACCCTGGGTTAGACAATGGCGATATGCAAATCAGCTCTGACCCTGTGCCCCATGGGAACAGTCCAGTCCGAACTACAAAAGCCATGTCCTTCCCAGAACGGAATCAAGCATCCGAGGACCGGACCAGTTTCGAGGTAACGCCTCTCATCAGCCCGGCTAGCTTGGCTCCAGTGGTGTGGAGTGCCTAGGACCCACGTCTGGGCATCCCCAGCGCACTTAGGGCGGAATATGCAAACACAACAGGTGATGGACCGAATGTGGATCAATGTCACACACTCAACCCAGTCCAAAGATCTGGGCCCAAATCCATCGTTATTTTGCACTCCACACCACCCTGGGTTAGACAATGACGATATGCAAATCAGCTCTGACCCTGTGCCCCATGGGAACAGTCCAGTCCGAACTACAAAAGCCATGTCCTTCCCAGAACGGAATCAAGCATCCGAGGACCGGACCGGTTTCGAGGTAACACCTCTCATCAGCCCGGCTAGCTTGGCTCCAGTGGTGTGGAGTGCCTGGGACCCACGTCTGGGCATCCCCAGCGCACTTAGGGCGGAATATGCAAACACAACAGGTGATGGACCGAATGTGGATCAATGTCACACACTCAACCCAGTCCAAAGATCTGGGCCCAAATCCATCGTTAATTTGCACTCCACACCACCCTGGGTTAGACAATGGCGATATGCAAATCAGCTCTGACCCTGTGCCCCATGGGAACAGTCCAGTCCGAACTACAAAAGCCATGTCCTTCCCAGAACGGAATCAAGCATCCGAGGACCGGACCGGTTTCGAGGTAACACCTCTCATCAGCCCGGCTAGCTTGGCTCCAGTGGTGTGGAGTGCCTGGGACCCACGTCTGGGCATCCCCAGCGCACTTAGGGCGGAATATGCAAACACAACAGGTGATGGACCGAATGTGGATCAATGTCACACACTCAACCCAGTCCAAAGATCTGGGCCCAAATCCATCGTTATTTTGCACTCCACACCACCCTGGGTTAGACAATGGCGATATGCAAATCAGCTCTGACCCTGTGCCCCATGGGAACAGTCCAGTCCGAACTACAAATGCCATGTCCTTCCCAGAACGGAATCAAGCATCCGAGGACCGGACCGGTTTCGAGGTAACACCTCTCATCAGCCCGGCTAGCTTGGCTCCAGTGGTGTGGAGTGCCTGGGACCCACGTCTGGGCATCCCCAGCGCACTTAGGGCGGAATATGCAAACACAACAGGTGATGGACCGAATGTGGATCAATGTCACACACTCAACTCAGTCCAAAGATCAGGGCCCAAATCCATCGTTATTTTGCACTCCACACCACCCTGGGTTAGACAATGGCGATATGCAAATCAGCTCTGACCCTGTGCCCCATGGGAACAGTCCAGTCCGAACTACAAAAGCCATGTCCTTCCCAGAACGGAATCAAGCATCCCAGGACCGGACCGGTTTCGAGGTAACGCCTCTCATCATCCCGGCTAGCTTGGCTCCAGTGGTGTGGAGTGCCTGGGACCCACGTCTGGGTATCCCCAGCGCACTTAGGGCGGAATATGCAAACACAACAGGTGATGGACCGAATGTGGATCAATGTCACACACTCAACCCAGTCCAAAGATCTGGGCCCAAATCCATCATTATTTTGCACTCCACACCACCCTGGGTTAGACAATGGCGATATGCAAATCAGCTCTGACCCTGTGCCCCATGGGAACAGTCCAGTCCGAACTACAAAAGCCATGTCCTTCCCAGAACTGAATCAAGCATCCGAGGACCGGACCGGTTTCGAGGTAACGCCTCTCATCAGCCCGGCTAGCTTGGCTCCAGTGGTGTGGAGTGCCTGGGACCCACGTCTGGGCATCCCCAGCGCACTTAGGGCGGAATATGCAAACACAACAGGTGATGGACCGAATGTGGATCAATGTCACACACTCAACCCAGTCCAAAGATCTGGGCCCAAATCCATCGTTATTTTGCACTCCACACCACCCTGGCTTAGACAATGGCGATATGCAAATCAGCTCTGACCCTGTGCCCCATGGGAACAGTCCAGTCCGAACTACAAAAGCCATGTCCTTCCCAGAACGGAATCAAGCATCCGAGGACCAGACCGGTTTCGAGGTAACACCTCTCATCAGCCCGGCTAGCTTGGCTCCAGTGGTGTGGAGTGCCTGGGACCCACGTCTGGGCATCCCCAGCGCACTTAGGGCGGAATATGCAAACACAACAGGTGATGGACCGAATGTGGATCAATGTCACACACTCAACCTAGTCCAAAGATCTGGGCCCAAATCCATGGTTATTTTGCACTCCACACCACCCTGGGTTAGACAATGGCGATATGCAAATCAGCTCTGACCCTGTGCCCCATGGGAACAGTCCAGTCCGAACTACAAAAGCCATGTCCTTCCCAGAACGGAATCAAGCATCCGAGGACCGGACCGGTTTCGAGGTAACACCTCTCATCAGCCCGGCTAGCTTGGCTCCAGTGGTGTGGAGTGCCTGGGACCCACGTCTGGGCATCCCCAGCGCACTTAGGGCGGAATATGCAAACACAACAGGTGATGGACCGAATGTGGATCAATGTCACACACTCAACCCAGTCCAAAGATCTGGGCCCAAATCCATCGTTAATTTGCACTCCACACCACCCTGGGTTAGACAATGGCGATATGCAAATCAGCTCTGACCCTGTGCCCCATGGGAACAGTCCAGTCCGAACTACAAAAGCCATGTCCTTCCCAGAACGGAATCAAGCATCCGAGGACCGGACCGGTTTCGAGGTAACACCTCTCATCAGCCCGGCTAGCTTGGCTCCAGTGGTGTGGAGTGCCTGGGACCCACGTCTGGGCATCCCCAGCGCACTTAGGGCGGAATATGCAAACACAACAGGTGATGGACCGAATGTGGATCAATGTCACACACTCAACCCAGTCCAAAGATCTGGGCCCAAATCCATCGTTATTTTGCACTCCACACCACCCTGGGTTAGACAATGGCGATATGCAAATCAGCTCTGACCCTGTGCCCCATGGGAACAGTCCAGTCCGAACTACAAATGCCATGTCCTTCCCAGAACGGAATCAAGCATCCGAGGACCGGACCGGTTTCGAGGTAACACCTCTCATCAGCCCGGCTAGCTTGGCTCCAGTGGTGTGGAGTGCCTGGGACCCACGTCTGGGCATCCCCAGCGCACTTAGGGCGGAATATGCAAACACAACAGGTGATGGACCGAATGTGGATCAATGTCACACACTCAACTCAGTCCAAAGATCAGGGCCCAAATCCATCGTTATTTTGCACTCCACACCACCCTGGGTTAGACAATGGCGATATGCAAATCAGCTCTGACCCTGTGCCCCATGGGAACAGTCCAGTCCGAACTACAAAAGCCATGTCCTTCCCAGAACGGAATCAAGCATCCCAGGACCGGACCGGTTTCGAGGTAACGCCTCTCATCATCCCGGCTAGCTTGGCTCCAGTGGTGTGGAGTGCCTGGGACCCACGTCTGGGTATCCCCAGCGCACTTAGGGCGGAATATGCAAACACAACAGGTGATGGACCGAATGTGGATCAATGTCACACACTCAACCCAGTCCAAAGATCTGGGCCCAAATCCATCATTATTTTGCACTCCACACCACCCTGGGTTAGACAATGGCGATATGCAAATCAGCTCTGACCCTGTGCCCCATGGGAACAGTCCAGTCCGAACTACAAAAGCCATGTCCTTCCCAGAACTGAATCAAGCATCCGAGGACCGGACCGGTTTCGAGGTAACGCCTCTCATCAGCCCGGCTAGCTTGGCTCCAGTGGTGTGGAGTGCCTGGGACCCACGTCTGGGCATCCCCAGCGCACTTAGGGCGGAATATGCAAACACAACAGGTGATGGACCGAATGTGGATCAATGTCACACACTCAACCCAGTCCAAAGATCTGGGCCCAAATCCATCGTTATTTTGCACTCCACACCACCCTGGCTTAGACAATGGCGATATGCAAATCAGCTCTGACCCTGTGCCCCATGGGAACAGTCCAGTCCGAACTACAAAAGCCATGTCCTTCCCAGAACGGAATCAAGCATCCGAGGACCAGACCGGTTTCGAGGTAACACCTCTCATCAGCCCGGCTAGCTTGGCTCCAGTGGTGTGGAGTGCCTGGGACCCACGTCTGGGCATCCCCAGCGCACTTAGGGCGGAATATGCAAACACAACAGGTGATGGACCGAATGTGGATCAATGTCACACACTCAACCTAGTCCAAAGATCTGGGCCCAAATCCATGGTTATTTTGCACTCCACACCACCCTGGGTTAGACAATGGCGATATGCAAATCAGCTCTGACCCTGTGCCCCATGGGAACAGTCCAGTCCGAACTACAAAAGCCATGTCCTTCCCAGAACGGAATCAAGCATCCGAGGACCGGACCAGTTTCGAGGTAACGCCTCTCATCAGCCCGGCTAGCTTGGCTCCAGTGGTGTGGAGTGCCTGGGACCCACGTCTGGGCATCCCCAGCGCACTTAGGGCGGAATATGCAAACACAACAGGTGATGGACCGAATGTGGATCAATGTCACACACTCAACCCAGTCCAAAGATCTGGGCCCAAATCCATCGTTATTTTGCACTCCACACCACCCTGGGTTAGACAATGACGATATGCAAATCAGCTCTGACCCTGTGCCCCATGGGAACAGTCCAGTCCGAACTACAAAAGCCATGTCCTTCCCAGAACGGAATCAAGCATCCGAGGACCGGACCGGTTTCGAGGTAACACCTCTCATCAGCCCGGCTAGCTTGGCTCCAGTGGTGTGGAGTGCCTGGGACCCACGTCTGGGCATCCCCAGCGCACTTAGGGCGGAATATGCAAACACAACAGGTGATGGACCGAATGTGGATCAATGTCACACACTCAACCCAGTCCAAAGATCTGGGCCCAAATCCATCGTTATTTTGCACTCCACATCACCCTGGGTTAGACAATGACGATATGCAAATCAGCTCTGACCCTGTGCCCCATGGGAACAGTCCAGTCCGAACTACAAAAGCCATGTCCTTCCCAGAACGGAATCAAGCATCCGAGGACCGGACCGGTTTCGAGGTAACACCTCTCATCAGCCCGGCTAGCTTGGCTCCAGTGGTGTGGAGTGCCTGGGACCCACGTCTGGGCATCCCCAGCGCACTTAGGGCGGAATATGCAAACACAACAGGTGATGGACCGAATGTGGATCAATGTCACACACTCAACCCAGTCCAAAGATCTGGGCCCAAATCCATCGTTATTTTGCACTCCACACCACCCTGGGTTAGACAATGGCGATATGCAAATCAGCTCTGACCCTGTGCCCCATGGGAACAGTCCAGTCCGAACTACAAAAGCCATGTCCTTCCCAGAACGGAATCAAGCATCCGAGGACCGGACCGGTTTCGAGGTAACACCTCTCATCAGCCCGGCTAGCTTGGCTCCAGTGGTGTGGAGTGCCTGGGACCCACGTCTGGACATCCCCAGAGCACTTAGGGTGGAATATGCAAACACAACAGGTGATGGACCGAATGTGGATCAATGTCACACACTCAACCCAGTCCAAAGATCTGGGCCCAAATCCATCGTTATTTTGCACTCCACACCACCCTGGGTTAGACAATGGCGATATGCAAATCAGCTTTGACCCTGTGCCCCATGGGAACAGTCCAGTCCGAACTACAAAAGCCATGTCCTTCCCAGAACGGAATCAAGCATCCGAGGACCGGACCGGTTTCGAGGTAACACCTCTCATCAGCCCGGCTAGCTTGGCTCCAGTGGTGTGGAGTGCCTGGGACCCACGTCTGGGCATCCCCAGCGCACTTAGGGCGGAATATGCAATCACAACAGGTGATGGACCGAATGTGGATCAATGTCACACACTCAACTCAGTCCAAAGATCAGGGCCCAAATCCATCGTTATTTTGCACTCCACACCACCCTGGGTTAGACAATGGCGATATGCAAATCAGCTCTGACCCTGTGCCCCATGGGAACAGTCCAGTCCGAACTACAAAAGCCATGTCCTTCCCAGAACGGAATCAAGCATCCGAGGACCGGACCGGTTTCGAGGTAACGCCTCTCATCATCCCGGCTAGCTTGGCTCCAGTGGTGTGGAGTGCCTGGGACCCACCTCAGGGCATCCCCAGCGCACTTAGGGCGGAATATGCAAACACAACAGGTGATGGACCGAATGTGGATCAATGTCACACACTCAACCCAGTCCAAAGATCTGGGCCCAAATCCATCGTTATTTTGCACTCCACATCACCCTGGGTTAGACAATGGCGATATGCAAATCAGCTCTGACCCTGTGCCCCATGGGAACAGTCCAGTCCGAACTACAAAAGCCATGTCCTTCCCAGAACGGAATCAAGCATCCGAGGACCGGACCGGTTTCGAGGTAACACCTCTCATCAGCCCGGCTAGCTTGGCTCCAGTGGTGTGGAGTGCCTGGGACCCACGTCTGGGCATCCCCAGCGCACTTAGGGCGGAATATGCAAACACAACAGGTGATGGACCGAATGTGGATCAATGTCACACACTCAACCCAGTCCAAAGATCTGGGCCCAAATCCATCGTTATTTTGCACTCCACACCACCCTGGGTTAGACAATGGCGATATGCAAATCAGCTCTGACCCTGTGCCCCATGGGAACAGTCCAGTCCGAACTACAAAAGCCATGTCCTTCCCAGAACGGAATCAAGCATCCGAGGACCGGACCGGTTTCGAGGTAACGCCTCTCATCAGCCCGGCTAGCTTGGCTCCAGTGGTGTGGAGTGCCTGGGACCCACGTCTGGGCATCCCCAGCGCACTTAGGGCGGAATATGCAAACACAACAGGTGATGGACTGAATGTGGATCAATGTCACACACTCAACCCAGTCCAAAGATCTGGGCCCAAATCCATCGTTATTTTGCACTCCACACCACCCTGGGTTAGACAATGACGATATGCAAATCAGCTCTGACCCTGTGCCCCATGGGAACAGTCCAGTCCGAACTACAAAAGCCATGTCCTTCCCAGAACGGAATCAAGCATCCGAGGACCGGACCGGTTTCGAGGTAACACCTCTCATCAGCCCGGCTAGCTTGGCTCCAGTGGTGTGGAGTGCCTGGGACCCACGTCTGGGCATCCCCAGCGCACTTAGGGCGGAATATGCAAACACAACAGGTGATGGACCGCATGTGGATCAATGTCACACACTCAACCCAGTCCAAAGATCTGGGCCCAAATCCATCGTTATTTTGCACTCCACACCACCCTGGGTTAGACAATGGCGATATGCAAATCATCTCTGACCCTGTGCCCCATGGGAACAGTCCAGTCCGAACTACAACAGCCATGTCCTTCCCAGAACGGAATCAAGCATCCGAGGACCGGACCGGTTTCGAGGTAACACCTCTCATCAGCCCGGCTAGCTTGGCTCCAGTGGTGTGGAGTGCCTGGGACCCACGTCTGGGCATCCCCAGCGCACTTAGGGCGGATCATGCAAACACAACAGGTGATGGACCAAATGTGGATCAATGTCACACACTCAACCCAGTCCAAAGATCTGGGCCCAAATCCATCGTTATTTTGCACTCCACACCACCCTGGGTTAGACAATGGCGATATGCAAATCAGCTCTGACCCTGTGCCCCATGGGAACAGTCCAGTCCGAACTACAAAAGCCATGTCCTTCCCAGAACGGAATCAAGCATCCGAGGACCGGACCGGTTTCGAGGTAACACCTCTCATCAGCCCGGCTAGCTTGACTCCAGTGGTGTGGAGTGCCTGGGACCCACGTCTGGGCATCCCCAGCGCACTTAGGGCGGAATATGCAAACACAACAGGTGATGGACAGAATGTGGATCAATGTCACACATTCACCCCAGTCCAAAGATCTGGGCCCAAATCCATCGTTTTTTTGCACTCCACACCACCCTGGGGTAGACAATGGCGATATGCAAATCAGCTCTGACCCTTAGCCCCTATGGGAACAGTCCAGTCTGAACTACAAAAGCCATGTCCTTCCCAGAACGGAATCAAGCATCCGAGGACCGGACTGGTTTCGAGGTAACGCCTCTCATCAGCCCGGCTAGCTTGGCTCCAGTGGTGTGGAGTGCCTGGGACCCACGTCTGGGCATCCCCAGCGCACTTAGGGTGGAATATGCAAACACAACAGGTGATGGACCGAATGTGGATCAATGTCACACACTCAACCCAGTCCAAAGATCTGGGCCCAAATCCATCGTTATTTTGCACTCCACACCACCCTGGGTTAGACAATGCCGATATGCAAATCAGCTCTGACCCTGTGCCCCATGGGAACAGTCCAGTCCGAACTACAAAAGCCATGTCCTTCCCAGAACGGAATCAAGCATCCGAGGACCGGACCGGTTTCGAGGTAACACCTCTCATCAGCCCGGCTAGCTTGGCTCCAGTGGTGTGGAGTGCCTGGGACCCACGTCTGGGCATCCCCAGCGCACTTAGGGCGGAATATGCAAACACAACAGGTGATGGACCGAATGTGGATCAATGTCACACACTCAACCCAGTCCAAAGATCTGGGCCCAAATCCATCGTTATTTTGCACTCCACACCACCCTGGGTTAGACAATGTCGATATGCAAATCAGCTCTGACCCTGTGCCCCATGGGAACAGTCCAGTCCGAACTACAACAGCCATGTCCTTCCCAGAACGGAATCAAGCATCCGAGGACCGGACCGGTTTCGAGGTAACACCTCTCATCAGCCCGGCTAGCTTGGCTCCAGTGGTGTGGAGTGCCTGGGACCCACGTCTGGGCATCCCCAGCGCACTTAGGGCGGAATATGCAAACACAACAGGTGATGGACCGAATGTGGATCAATGTCACACACTCAACCCAGTCCAAAGATCTGGGCCCAAATCCATCGTTATTTTGCACTCCACACCACCCAGTCCAAAGATCTGGGCCCAAATCCATCGTTATTTTGCACTCCACACCACCCTGGGTTAGACAAACGCGATATGCAAATCAGCTCTGACCCTGTGCCCCATGGGAACAGTCCAGTCCGAACTACAAAAGCCATGTCCTTCCCAGAACGGAATCAAGCATCCGAGGACCGGACCGGTTTTGAGGTAACACCTCTCATCAGCCCGGCTAGCTTGGCTCCAGTGGTGTGGAGTGCCTGGGACCCACTTCTGGGCATCCCCAGCGCACTTAGGGCGGAATATGCAAACACAACAGGTGATGGACCGAATGTGGATCAATGTCACACACTCAACCCAGTCCAAAGATCTGGGCCCAAATCCATCGTTATTTTGCACTCCACACCACCCTGGGTTAGATAATGGCGATATGCAAATCAGCTCTGACCCTGTGCCCCATGGGAACAGTCCAGTCCGAACTACAAAAGCCATGTCCTTCCCAGAATGGAATCAAGCATCCGAGGACCGGACCGGTTTCGAGGTAACACCTCTCATCAGCCCGGCTAGCTTGGCTCCAGTGGTGTGGAGTGCCTGGGACCCACGTCTGGGCATCCCCAGCGCACTTAGGGCGGAATATGCAAACACAACAGGTGATGGACCAAATGTGGATCAATGTCACACACTCAACCCAGTCCAAAGATCTGGGCCCAAATCCATCGTTATTTTGCACTCCACACCACCCTGGGTTAGACAATGGCGATATCCAAATCAGCTCTGACCCTGTGCCCCATGGGAACAGTCCAGTCCGAACTACAAAAGCCATGTCCTTCCCAGAACGGAATCAAGCATCCGAGGACCGGACCGGTTTCGAGGTAACACCTCTCATCAGCCCGGCTAGCTTGGCTCCAGTGGTGTGGAGTGCCTGGGACCCACGTCTGGGCATCCCCAGCGCACTTAGGGCGGAATATGCAAACACAACAGGTGATGGACCGAATGTGGATCAATGTCACACACTCAACCCAGTCCAAAGATCTGGGCCCAAATCCATCGTTATTTTGCACTCCACACCACCCTGGCTTAGACAATGGCGATATGCAAATCAGCTCTGACCCTGTGCCCCATGGGAACAGTCCAGTCCGAACTACAAAAGCCATGTCCTTCCCATAACGGAATCAAGCATCCGAGGACCGGACCGGTTTCGAGGTAACACCTCTCATCAGCCCGGCTAGCTTGGCTCCAGTGGTGTGGAGTGCCTGGGACCCATGTCTGGGCATCCCCAGCGCACTTAGGGCGGAATATGCAAACACAACAGGTGATGGACCGAATGTGGATCAATGTCACACACTCAACCCAGTCCAAAGATCTGGGCCCAAATCCATCGTTATTTTGCACTCCACACCACCCTGGGTTAGACAATGGCGATATGCAAATCATCTCTGACCCTGTGCCCCATGGGAATAGTCCAGTCCGAACTACAAAAGCCATGTCCTTCCCAGAACGGAATCAAGCATCCGAGGACCGGACCTGTTTCGAGGTAACACCTCTCATCAGCCCGGCTAGCTTGGCTCCAGTGGTGTGGAGTGCCTGGGACCCACGTCTGGGCATCCCCAGCGCACTTAGGGCGGAATATGCAAACACAACAGGTGATGGACCGAATGTGGATCAATGTCACACACTCAACCCAGTCCAAAGATCTGGGCCCAAATCCATCGTTATTTTGCACTCCACACCACCCTGGGTTAGACAATGGCGATATGCAAATCAGCTCTGACCCTGTGCCCCATGGGAACAGTCCAGTCCGAACTACAAAAGCCATGTCCTTCCCAGAACGGAATCAAGCATCCGAGGACCGGACCGGTTTCGAGGTAACACCTCTCATCAGCCCGGCTAGCTTGGCTCCAGTGGTGTGGAGTGCCTGGGACCCACGTTTGGGCATCCCCAGCGCACTTAGGGCGGAATATGCAAACACAACAGGTGATGGACCGAATGTGGATCAATGTCACACACTCAACCCAGTCCAAAGATCTGGGCCCAAATCCATCGTTATTTTGCACTCCACACCACCCTGGGTTAGACAATGGCGATATGCAAATCAGCTCTGACCCTGTGCCCCATGGGAACAGTCCAGTCCGAACTACAAAAGCCATGTCCTTCCCAGAACGGAATCAAGCATCCGAGGACCGGACCGGTTTCGAGGTAACACCTCTCATCAGCCCGGCTAGCTTGGCTCCAGTGGTGTGGAGTGCCTGGGACCCACGTCTGGGCATCCCCAGCGCACTTAGGGCGGAATATGCAAACACAACAGGTGATGGACCGAATGTGGATCAATGTCACACACTCAACCCAGTCCAAAGATCTGGGCCCAAATCCATCGTTATTTTGCACTCCACACCACCCTGGGTTAGACAATGGCGATATGCAAATCAGCTCTGACCCTGTGCCCCATGGGAACAGTCCAGTCCGAACTACAAAAGCCATGTCCTTCCCAGAACGGAATCAAGCATCCGAGGACCGGACCGGTTTCGAGGTAACACCTCTCATCAGCCCGGCTAGCTTGGCTCCAGTGGTGTGGATTGCCTGGGACCCACGTCTGGGCATCCCCAGCGCACTTAGGGCGGAATATGCAAACACAACAGGTGATGGACCGAATGTGGATCAATGTCACACACTCAACCCAGTCCAAAGATCTGGGCCCAAATCCATCGTTATTTTGCACTCCACACCACCCTGGGTTAGACAATGGCGATATGCAAATCAGCTCTGACCCTGTGCCCCATGGGAACAGTCCAGTCCGAACTACAAAAGCCATGTCCTTCCCAGAACGGAATCAAGCATCCGAGGACCGGACCGGTTTCGAGGTAACACCTCTCATCAGCCCGGCTAGCTTGGCTCCAGTGGTGTGGAGTGCCTGGGACCCACGTCTGGGCATCCCCAGCGCACTTAGGGCGGAATATGCAAACACAACAGGTGATGGACCGAATGTGGATCAATGTCACACACCCAACCCAGTCCAAAGATCTGGGCCCAAATCCATCGTTATTTTGCACTCCACATCACCCTGGGTTAGACAATGGCGATATGCAAATCAGCTCTGACCCTGTGCCCCATGGGAACAGTCCAGTCCGAACTACAAAAGCCATGTCCTTCCCAGAACGGAATCAAGCATCCGAGGACCGGACCGGTTTCGAGGTAACACCTCTCATCAGCCCGGCTAGCTTGGCTCCAGTGGTGTGGAGTGCCTGGGACCCACGTCTGGGCATCCCCAGCGCACTTAGGGCGGAATATGCAAACACAACAGGTGATGGACCGAATGTGGATCAATGTCACACACTCAACTCAGTCCAAAGATCAGGGCCCAAATCCATCGTTATTTTGCACTCCACACCACCCTGGGTTAGACAATGGCGATATGCAAATCAGCTCTGACCCTGTGCCCCATGGGAACAGTCCAGTCCGAACTACAAAAGCCATGTCCTTCCCAGAACGGAATCAAGCATCCCAGGACCGGACCGGTTTCGAGGTAACGCCTCTCATCATCCCGGCTAGCTTGGCTCCAGTGGTGTGGAGTGCCTGGGACCCACGTCTGGGTATCCCCAGCGCACTTAGGGCGGAATATGCAAACACAACAGGTGATGGACCGAATGTGGATCAATGTCACACACTCAACCCAGTCCAAAGATCTGGGCCCAAATCCATCGTTATTTTGCACTCCACACCACCCTGGGTTAGACAATGGCGATATGCAAATCAGCTCTGACCCTGTGCCCCATGGGAACAGTCCAGTCCGAACTACAAAAGCCATGTCCTTCCCAGAACGGAATCAAGCATCCGAGGACCGGACCGGTTTCGAGGTAACGCCTCTCATCAGCCCGGCTAGCTTGGCTCCAGTGGTGTGGAGTGCCTGGGACCCACGTCTGGGCATCCCCAGCGCACTTAGGGCGGAATATGCAAACACAACAGGTGATGGACCGAATGTGGATCAATGTCACACACTCAACCCAGTCCAAAGATCTGGGCCCAAATCCATCGTTATTTTGCACTCCACACCACCCTGGCTTAGACAATGGCGATATGCAAATCAGCTCTGACCCTGTGCCCCATGGGAACAGTCCAGTCCGAACTACAAAAGCCATGTCCTTCCCAGAACGGAATCAAGCATCCGAGGACCAGACCGGTTTCGAGGTAACACCTCTCATCAGCCCGGCTAGCTTGGCTCCAGTGGTGTGGAGTGCCTGGGACCCACGTCTGGGCATCCCCAGCGCACTTAGGGCGGAATATGCAAACACAACAGGTGATGGACCGAATGTGGATCAATGTCACACACTCAACCTAGTCCAAAGATCTGGGCCCAAATCCATGGTTATTTTGCACTCCACACCACCCTGGGTTAGACAATGGCGATATGCAAATCAGCTCTGACCCTGTGCCCCATGGGAACAGTCCAGTCCGAACTACAAAAGCCATGTCCTTCCCAGAACGGAATCAAGCATCCGAGGACCGGACCAGTTTCGAGGTAACGCCTCTCATCAGCCCGGCTAGCTTGGCTCCAGTGGTGTGGAGTGCCTAGGACCCACGTCTGGGCATCCCCAGCGCACTTAGGGCGGAATATGCAAACACAACAGGTGATGGACCGAATGTGGATCAATGTCACACACTCAACCCAGTCCAAAGATCTGGGCCCAAATCCATCGTTATTTTGCACTCCACACCACCCTGGGTTAGACAATGACGATATGCAAATCAGCTCTGACCCTGTGCCCCATGGGAACAGTCCAGTCCGAACTACAAAAGCCATGTCCTTCCCAGAACGGAATCAAGCATCCGAGGACCGGACCGGTTTCGAGGTAACACCTCTCATCAGCCCGGCTAGCTTGGCTCCAGTGGTGTGGAGTGCCTGGGACCCACGTCTGGGCATCCCCAGCGCACTTAGGGCGGAATATGCAAACACAACAGGTGATGGACCGAATGTGGATCAATGTCACACACTCAACCCAGTCCAAAGATCTGGGCCCAAATCCATCGTTAATTTGCACTCCACACCACCCTGGGTTAGACAATGGCGATATGCAAATCAGCTCTGACCCTGTGCCCCATGGGAACAGTCCAGTCCGAACTACAAAAGCCATGTCCTTCCCAGAACGGAATCAAGCATCCGAGGACCGGACCGGTTTCGAGGTAACACCTCTCATCAGCCCGGCTAGCTTGGCTCCAGTGGTGTGGAGTGCCTGGGACCCACGTCTGGGCATCCCCAGCGCACTTAGGGCGGAATATGCAAACACAACAGGTGATGGACCGAATGTGGATCAATGTCACACACTCAACCCAGTCCAAAGATCTGGGCCCAAATCCATCGTTATTTTGCACTCCACACCACCCTGGGTTAGACAATGGCGATATGCAAATCAGCTCTGACCCTGTGCCCCATGGGAACAGTCCAGTCCGAACTACAAATGCCATGTCCTTCCCAGAACGGAATCAAGCATCCGAGGACCGGACCGGTTTCGAGGTAACACCTCTCATCAGCCCGGCTAGCTTGGCTCCAGTGGTGTGGAGTGCCTGGGACCCACGTCTGGGCATCCCCAGCGCACTTAGGGCGGAATATGCAAACACAACAGGTGATGGACCGAATGTGGATCAATGTCACACACTCAACTCAGTCCAAAGATCAGGGCCCAAATCCATCGTTATTTTGCACTCCACACCACCCTGGGTTAGACAATGGCGATATGCAAATCAGCTCTGACCCTGTGCCCCATGGGAACAGTCCAGTCCGAACTACAAAAGCCATGTCCTTCCCAGAACGGAATCAAGCATCCCAGGACCGGACCGGTTTCGAGGTAACGCCTCTCATCATCCCGGCTAGCTTGGCTCCAGTGGTGTGGAGTGCCTGGGACCCACGTCTGGGTATCCCCAGCGCACTTAGGGCGGAATATGCAAACACAACAGGTGATGGACCGAATGTGGATCAATGTCACACACTCAACCCAGTCCAAAGATCTGGGCCCAAATCCATCATTATTTTGCACTCCACACCACCCTGGGTTAGACAATGGCGATATGCAAATCAGCTCTGACCCTGTGCCCCATGGGAACAGTCCAGTCCGAACTACAAAAGCCATGTCCTTCCCAGAACTGAATCAAGCATCCGAGGACCGGACCGGTTTCGAGGTAACGCCTCTCATCAGCCCGGCTAGCTTGGCTCCAGTGGTGTGGAGTGCCTGGGACCCACGTCTGGGCATCCCCAGCGCACTTAGGGCGGAATATGCAAACACAACAGGTGATGGACCGAATGTGGATCAATGTCACACACTCAACCCAGTCCAAAGATCTGGGCCCAAATCCATCGTTATTTTGCACTCCACACCACCCTGGCTTAGACAATGGCGATATGCAAATCAGCTCTGACCCTGTGCCCCATGGGAACAGTCCAGTCCGAACTACAAAAGCCATGTCCTTCCCAGAACGGAATCAAGCATCCGAGGACCAGACCGGTTTCGAGGTAACACCTCTCATCAGCCCGGCTAGCTTGGCTCCAGTGGTGTGGAGTGCCTGGGACCCACGTCTGGGCATCCCCAGCGCACTTAGGGCGGAATATGCAAACACAACAGGTGATGGACCGAATGTGGATCAATGTCACACACTCAACCTAGTCCAAAGATCTGGGCCCAAATCCATGGTTATTTTGCACTCCACACCACCCTGGGTTAGACAATGGCGATATGCAAATCAGCTCTGACCCTGTGCCCCATGGGAACAGTCCAGTCCGAACTACAAAAGCCATGTCCTTCCCAGAACGGAATCAAGCATCCGAGGACCGGACCAGTTTCGAGGTAACGCCTCTCATCAGCCCGGCTAGCTTGGCTCCAGTGGTGTGGAGTGCCTGGGACCCACGTCTGGGCATCCCCAGCGCACTTAGGGCGGAATATGCAAACACAGCAGGTGATGGACCGAATGTGGATCAATGTCACACACTCAACCCAGTCCAAAGATCTGGGCCCAAATCCATCGTTATTTTGCACTCCACACCACCCTGGGTTAGACAATGACGATATGCAAATCAGCTCTGACCCTGTGCCCCATGGGAACAGTCCAGTCCGAACTACAAAAGCCATGTCCTTCCCAGAACGGAATCAAGCATCCGAGGACCGGACCGGTTTCGAGGTAACACCTCTCATCAGCCCGGCTAGCTTGGCTCCAGTGGTGTGGAGTGCCTGGGACCCACGTCTGGGCATCCCCAGCGCACTTAGGGCGGAATATGCAAACACAACAGGTGATGGACCGAATGTGGATCAATGTCACACACTCAACCCAGTCCAAAGATCTGGGCCCAAATCCATCGTTATTTTGCACTCCACATCACCCTGGGTTAGACAATGACGATATGCAAATCAGCTCTGACCCTGTGCCCCATGGGAACAGTCCAGTCCGAACTACAAAAGCCATGTCCTTCCCAGAACGGAATCAAGCATCCGAGGACCGGACCGGTTTCGAGGTAACACCTCTCATCAGCCCGGCTAGCTTGGCTCCAGTGGTGTGGAGTGCCTGGGACCCACGTCTGGGCATCCCCAGCGCACTTAGGGCGGAATATGCAAACACAACAGGTGATGGACCGAATGTGGATCAATGTCACACACTCAACCCAGTCCAAAGATCTGGGCCCAAATCCATCGTTATTTTGCACTCCACACCACCCTGGGTTAGACAATGGCGATATGCAAATCAGCTCTGACCCTGTGCCCCATGGGAACAGTCCAGTCCGAACTACAAAAGCCATGTCCTTCCCAGAACGGAATCAAGCATCCGAGGACCGGACCGGTTTCGAGGTAACACCTCTCATCAGCCCGGCTAGCTTGGCTCCAGTGGTGTGGAGTGCCTGGGACCCACGTCTGGACATCCCCAGAGCACTTAGGGTGGAATATGCAAACACAACAGGTGATGGACCGAATGTGGATCAATGTCACACACTCAACCCAGTCCAAAGATCTGGGCCCAAATCCATCGTTATTTTGCACTCCACACCACCCTGGGTTAGACAATGGCGATATGCAAATCAGCTTTGACCCTGTGCCCCATGGGAACAGTCCAGTCCGAACTACAAAAGCCATGTCCTTCCCAGAACGGAATCAAGCATCCGAGGACCGGACCGGTTTCGAGGTAACACCTCTCATCAGCCCGGCTAGCTTGGCTCCAGTGGTGTGGAGTGCCTGGGACCCACGTCTGGGCATCCCCAGCGCACTTAGGGCGGAATATGCAATCACAACAGGTGATGGACCGAATGTGGATCAATGTCACACACTCAACTCAGTCCAAAGATCAGGGCCCAAATCCATCGTTATTTTGCACTCCACACCACCCTGGGTTAGACAATGGCGATATGCAAATCAGCTCTGACCCTGTGCCCCATGGGAACAGTCCAGTCCGAACTACAAAAGCCATGTCCTTCCCAGAACGGAATCAAGCATCCGAGGACCGGACCGGTTTCGAGGTAACGCCTCTCATCATCCCGGCTAGCTTGGCTCCAGTGGTGTGGAGTGCCTGGGACCCACCTCAGGGCATCCCCAGCGCACTTAGGGCGGAATATGCAAACACAACAGGTGATGGACCGAATGTGGATCAATGTCACACACTCAACCCAGTCCAAAGATCTGGGCCCAAATCCATCGTTATTTTGCACTCCACATCACCCTGGGTTAGACAATGGCGATATGCAAATCAGCTCTGACCCTGTGCCCCATGGGAACAGTCCAGTCCGAACTACAAAAGCCATGTCCTTCCCAGAACGGAATCAAGCATCCGAGGACCGGACCGGTTTCGAGGTAACACCTCTCATCAGCCCGGCTAGCTTGGCTCCAGTGGTGTGGAGTGCCTGGGACCCACGTCTGGGCATCCCCAGCGCACTTAGGGCGGAATATGCAAACACAACAGGTGATGGACCGAATGTGGATCAATGTCACACACTCAACCCAGTCCAAAGATCTGGGCCCAAATCCATCGTTATTTTGCACTCCACACCACCCTGGGTTAGACAATGGCGATATGCAAATCAGCTCTGACCCTGTGCCCCATGGGAACAGTCCAGTCCGAACTACAAAAGCCATGTCCTTCCCAGAACGGAATCAAGCATCCGAGGACCGGACCGGTTTCGAGGTAACGCCTCTCATCAGCCCGGCTAGCTTGGCTCCAGTGGTGTGGAGTGCCTGGGACCCACGTCTGGGCATCCCCAGCGCACTTAGGGCGGAATATGCAAACACAACAGGTGATGGACTGAATGTGGATCAATGTCACACACTCAACCCAGTCCAAAGATCTGGGCCCAAATCCATCGTTATTTTGCACTCCACACCACCCTGGGTTAGACAATGACGATATGCAAATCAGCTCTGACCCTGTGCCCCATGGGAACAGTCCAGTCCGAACTACAAAAGCCATGTCCTTCCCAGAACGGAATCAAGCATCCGAGGACCGGACCGGTTTCGAGGTAACACCTCTCATCAGCCCGGCTAGCTTGGCTCCAGTGGTGTGGAGTGCCTGGGACCCACGTCTGGGCATCCCCAGCGCACTTAGGGCGGAATATGCAAACACAACAGGTGATGGACCGCATGTGGATCAATGTCACACACTCAACCCAGTCCAAAGATCTGGGCCCAAATCCATCGTTATTTTGCACTCCACACCACCCTGGGTTAGACAATGGCGATATGCAAATCATCTCTGACCCTGTGCCCCATGGGAACAGTCCAGTCCGAACTACAACAGCCATGTCCTTCCCAGAACGGAATCAAGCATCCGAGGACCGGACCGGTTTCGAGGTAACACCTCTCATCAGCCCGGCTAGCTTGGCTCCAGTGGTGTGGAGTGCCTGGGACCCACGTCTGGGCATCCCCAGCGCACTTAGGGCGGAATATGCAAACACAACAGGTGATGGACCGAATGTGGATCAATGTCACACACTCAACCCAGTCCAAAGATCTGGGCCCAAATCCATCGTTATTTTGCACTCCACACCACCCTGGGTTAGACAAACGCGATATGCAAATCAGCTCTGACCCTGTGCCCCATGGGAACAGTCCAGTCCGAACTACAAAAGCCATGTCCTTCCCAGAACGGAATCAAGCATCCGAGGACCGGACCGGTTTCGAGGTAACACCTCTCATCAGCCCGGCTAGCTTGGCTCCAGTGGTGTGGAGTGCCTGGGACCCACGTCTGGGCATCCCCAGCGCACTTAGGGCGGATCATGCAAACACAACAGGTGATGGACCAAATGTGGATCAATGTCACACACTCAACCCAGTCCAAAGATCTGGGCCCAAATCCATCGTTATTTTGCACTCCACACCACCCTGGGTTAGACAATGGCGATATGCAAATCAGCTCTGACCCTGTGCCCCATGGGAACAGTCCAGTCCGAACTACAAAAGCCATGTCCTTCCCAGAACGGAATCAAGCATCCGAGGACCGGACCGGTTTCGAGGTAACACCTCTCATCAGCCCGGCTAGCTTGACTCCAGTGGTGTGGAGTGCCTGGGACCCACGTCTGGGCATCCCCAGCGCACTTAGGGCGGAATATGCAAACACAACAGGTGATGGACAGAATGTGGATCAATGTCACACATTCACCCCAGTCCAAAGATCTGGGCCCAAATCCATCGTTTTTTTGCACTCCACACCACCCTGGGGTAGACAATGGCGATATGCAAATCAGCTCTGACCCTTAGCCCCTATGGGAACAGTCCAGTCTGAACTACAAAAGCCATGTCCTTCCCAGAACGGAATCAAGCATCCGAGGACCGGACTGGTTTCGAGGTAACGCCTCTCATCAGCCCGGCTAGCTTGGCTCCAGTGGTGTGGAGTGCCTGGGACCCACGTCTGGGCATCCCCAGCGCACTTAGGGTGGAATATGCAAACACAACAGGTGATGGACCGAATGTGGATCAATGTCACACACTCAACCCAGTCCAAAGATCTGGGCCCAAATCCATCGTTATTTTGCACTCCACACCACCCTGGGTTAGACAATGCCGATATGCAAATCAGCTCTGACCCTGTGCCCCATGGGAACAGTCCAGTCCGAACTACAAAAGCCATGTCCTTCCCAGAACGGAATCAAGCATCCGAGGACCGGACCGGTTTCGAGGTAACACCTCTCATCAGCCCGGCTAGCTTGGCTCCAGTGGTGTGGAGTGCCTGGGACCCACGTCTGGGCATCCCCAGCGCACTTAGGGCGGAATATGCAAACACAACAGGTGATGGACCGAATGTGGATCAATGTCACACACTCAACCCAGTCCAAAGATCTGGGCCCAAATCCATCGTTATTTTGCACTCCACACCACCCTGGGTTAGACAATGTCGATATGCAAATCAGCTCTGACCCTGTGCCCCATGGGAACAGTCCAGTCCGAACTACAACAGCCATGTCCTTCCCAGAACGGAATCAAGCATCCGAGGACCGGACCGGTTTCGAGGTAACACCTCTCATCAGCCCGGCTAGCTTGGCTCCAGTGGTGTGGAGTGCCTGGGACCCACGTCTGGGCATCCCCAGCGCACTTAGGGCGGAATATGCAAACACAACAGGTGATGGACCGAATGTGGATCAATGTCACACACTCAACCCAGTCCAAAGATCTGGGCCCAAATCCATCGTTATTTTGCACTCCACACCACCCAGTCCAAAGATCTGGGCCCAAATCCATCGTTATTTTGCACTCCACACCACCCTGGGTTAGACAAACGCGATATGCAAATCAGCTCTGACCCTGTGCCCCATGGGAACAGTCCAGTCCGAACTACAAAAGCCATGTCCTTCCCAGAACGGAATCAAGCATCCGAGGACCGGACCGGTTTTGAGGTAACACCTCTCATCAGCCCGGCTAGCTTGGCTCCAGTGGTGTGGAGTGCCTGGGACCCACTTCTGGGCATCCCCAGCGCACTTAGGGCGGAATATGCAAACACAACAGGTGATGGACCGAATGTGGATCAATGTCACACACTCAACCCAGTCCAAAGATCTGGGCCCAAATCCATCGTTATTTTGCACTCCACACCACCCTGGGTTAGATAATGGCGATATGCAAATCAGCTCTGACCCTGTGCCCCATGGGAACAGTCCAGTCCGAACTACAAAAGCCATGTCCTTCCCAGAATGGAATCAAGCATCCGAGGACCGGACCGGTTTCGAGGTAACACCTCTCATCAGCCCGGCTAGCTTGGCTCCAGTGGTGTGGAGTGCCTGGGACCCACGTCTGGGCATCCCCAGCGCACTTAGGGCGGAATATGCAAACACAACAGGTGATGGACCAAATGTGGATCAATGTCACACACTCAACCCAGTCCAAAGATCTGGGCCCAAATCCATCGTTATTTTGCACTCCACACCACCCTGGGTTAGACAATGGCGATATCCAAATCAGCTCTGACCCTGTGCCCCATGGGAACAGTCCAGTCCGAACTACAAAAGCCATGTCCTTCCCAGAACGGAATCAAGCATCCGAGGACCGGACCGGTTTCGAGGTAACACCTCTCATCAGCCCGGCTAGCTTGGCTCCAGTGGTGTGGAGTGCCTGGGACCCACGTCTGGGCATCCCCAGCGCACTTAGGGCGGAATATGCAAACACAACAGGTGATGGACCGAATGTGGATCAATGTCACACACTCAACCCAGTCCAAAGATCTGGGCCCAAATCCATCGTTATTTTGCACTCCACACCACCCTGGCTTAGACAATGGCGATATGCAAATCAGCTCTGACCCTGTGCCCCATGGGAACAGTCCAGTCCGAACTACAAAAGCCATGTCCTTCCCATAACGGAATCAAGCATCCGAGGACCGGACCGGTTTCGAGGTAACACCTCTCATCAGCCCGGCTAGCTTGGCTCCAGTGGTGTGGAGTGCCTGGGACCCATGTCTGGGCATCCCCAGCGCACTTAGGGCGGAATATGCAAACACAACAGGTGATGGACCGAATGTGGATCAATGTCACACACTCAACCCAGTCCAAAGATCTGGGCCCAAATCCATCGTTATTTTGCACTCCACACCACCCTGGGTTAGACAATGGCGATATGCAAATCATCTCTGACCCTGTGCCCCATGGGAATAGTCCAGTCCGAACTACAAAAGCCATGTCCTTCCCAGAACGGAATCAAGCATCCGAGGACCGGACCTGTTTCGAGGTAACACCTCTCATCAGCCCGGCTAGCTTGGCTCCAGTGGTGTGGAGTGCCTGGGACCCACGTCTGGGCATCCCCAGCGCACTTAGGGCGGAATATGCAAACACAACAGGTGATGGACCGAATGTGGATCAATGTCACACACTCAACCCAGTCCAAAGATCTGGGCCCAAATCCATCGTTATTTTGCACTCCACACCACCCTGGGTTAGACAATGGCGATATGCAAATCAGCTCTGACCCTGTGCCCCATGGGAACAGTCCAGTCCGAACTACAAAAGCCATGTCCTTCCCAGAACGGAATCAAGCATCCGAGGACCGGACCGGTTTCGAGGTAACACCTCTCATCAGCCCGGCTAGCTTGGCTCCAGTGGTGTGGAGTGCCTGGGACCCACGTTTGGGCATCCCCAGCGCACTTAGGGCGGAATATGCAAACACAACAGGTGATGGACCGAATGTGGATCAATGTCACACACTCAACCCAGTCCAAAGATCTGGGCCCAAATCCATCGTTATTTTGCACTCCACACCACCCTGGGTTAGACAATGGCGATATGCAAATCAGCTCTGACCCTGTGCCCCATGGGAACAGTCCAGTCCGAACTACAAAAGCCATGTCCTTCCCAGAACGGAATCAAGCATCCGAGGACCGGACCGGTTTCGAGGTAACACCTCTCATCAGCCCGGCTAGCTTGGCTCCAGTGGTGTGGAGTGCCTGGGACCCACGTCTGGGCATCCCCAGCGCACTTAGGGCGGAATATGCAAACACAACAGGTGATGGACCGAATGTGGATCAATGTCACACACTCAACCCAGTCCAAAGATCTGGGCCCAAATCCATCGTTATTTTGCACTCCACACCACCCTGGGTTAGACAATGGCGATATGCAAATCAGCTCTGACCCTGTGCCCCATGGGAACAGTCCAGTCCGAACTACAAAAGCCATGTCCTTCCCAGAACGGAATCAAGCATCCGAGGACCGGACCGGTTTCGAGGTAACACCTCTCATCAGCCCGGCTAGCTTGGCTCCAGTGGTGTGGATTGCCTGGGACCCACGTCTGGGCATCCCCAGCGCACTTAGGGCGGAATATGCAAACACAACAGGTGATGGACCGAATGTGGATCAATGTCACACACTCAACCCAGTCCAAAGATCTGGGCCCAAATCCATCGTTATTTTGCACTCCACACCACCCTGGGTTAGACAATGGCGATATGCAAATCAGCTCTGACCCTGTGCCCCATGGGAACAGTCCAGTCCGAACTACAAAAGCCATGTCCTTCCCAGAACGGAATCAAGCATCCGAGGACCGGACCGGTTTCGAGGTAACACCTCTCATCAGCCCGGCTAGCTTGGCTCCAGTGGTGTGGAGTGCCTGGGACCCACGTCTGGGCATCCCCAGCGCACTTAGGGCGGAATATGCAAACACAACAGGTGATGGACCGAATGTGGATCAATGTCACACACTCAACCCAGTCCAAAGATCTGGGCCCAAATCCATCGTTATTTTGCACTCCACACCACCCTGGGTTAGACAATGGCGATATGCAAATCAGCTCTGACCCTGTGCCCCATGGGAACAGTCCAGTCCGAACTACAAAAGCCATGTCCTTCCCAGAACGGAATCAAGCATCCGAGGACCGGACCGGTTTCGAGGTAACACCTCTCATCAGCCCGGCTAGCTTGGCTCCAGTGGTGTGGAGTGCCTGGGACCCACGTCTGGGCATCCCCAGCGCACTTAGGGCGGAATATGCAAACACAACAGGTGATGGACCGAATGTGGATCAATGTCACACACCCAACCCAGTCCAAAGATCTGGGCCCAAATCCATCGTTATTTTGCACTCCACATCACCCTGGGTTAGACAATGGCGATATGCAAATCAGCTCTGACCCTGTGCCCCATGGGAACAGTCCAGTCCGAACTACAAAAGCCATGTCCTTCCCAGAACGGAATCAAGCATCCGAGGACCGGACCGGTTTCGAGGTAACACCTCTCATCAGCCCGGCTAGCTTGGCTCCAGTGGTGTGGAGTGCCTGGGACCCACGTCTGGGCATCCCCAGCGCACTTAGGGCGGAATATGCAAACACAACAGGTGATGAACCGAATGTGGATCAATGTCACACACTCAACCCAGTCCAAAGATCTGGGCCCAAATCCATCGTTATTTTGCACTCCACACCACCCTGGGTTAGACAATGGCGATATGCAAATCAGCTCTGACCCTGTGCCCCATGGGAACAGTCCAGTCCGAACTACAAAAGCCATGTCCTTCCCAGAACGGAATCAAGCATCCGAGGACCGGACCGGTTTCGAGGTAACACCTCTTATCAGCCCGGCTAGCTTGGCTCCAGTGGTGTGGAGTGCCTGAGACGCACGTCTGGGCATCCCCAGCGCACTTAGGGCGGAATATGCAAACACAACAGGTGATGCACCGAATGTGGATCAATGTCACACACTCAACCCAGTCCAAAGATCTGGGCCCAAATCCATCGTTATTTTGCACTCCACACCACCCTGGGTTAGACAATGGCGATATGCAAATCAGCTCCGACCCTGTGCCCCATGGGAACAGTCCAGTCCGAACTACAAAAGCCATGTCCTTCCCAGAACGGAATCAAGCATCCGAGGACCGGACCGGTTTCGAGGTAACACCTCTCATCAGCCCGGCTAGCTTGGCTCCAGTGGTGTGGAGTGCCTGGGACCCACGTCTGGGCATCCCCAGTGCACTTAGGGCGGAATATGCAAACACAACAGGTGATGGACCGAATGTGGATCAATGTCACACACTCAACCCAGTCCAAAGATCTGGGCCCAAATCCATCGTTATTTTGCACTCCACACCACCCTGGGTTAGACAATGGCGATATGCAAATTAGCTCTGACTCTGTGCCCCATGGGAACAGTCCAGTCCGAACTACAAAAGCCATGTCCTTCCCAGAACGGAATCAAGCATCCGAGGACCGGACCGGTTTCGAGGTAACACCTCTCATCAGCCCGGCTAGCTTGGCTCCAGTGGTGTGGAGTGCCTGGGACCCACGTCTGGGCTTGTAGTTCGGACTGGACTGTTCCCATGGGGCACAGGGTCAGAGATGATTTGCATATCGCCTAAACAGACTGGGAACAGACTGCGAATCTTCAGGGCAAGATTGTTAGATATTCAAATGGTCACCGGGAGGAGAAGCAAATGCAGGTACCAATTTACCGGCAGGTACACCTGGCTGGTACCGGTCTCCCTCTTGTGATTCCCGGCGCCGTTTTCCAAGGACGTCCTTGGATATCTAACAATCTTGCCCTGAAGATTCGCAGTCTGTTCCCTGCGATGAAACACGTGTTGGCCTATACAAAGGAACAATAAACAGAAATACTACAACAAGAAAAGAACGTTTCTGTACTGATATATGTCAACTTTTGCTTATCTACTCTCGAAATTTGTGATTGCATATTGGTGTGCTCTGTTACTTTCACTACTGTTACGGACACAAATATTATTAATAACTAACTGTAATTGTATAGTGCAGGGGCTTTGCTGTCTGTTGTTGTTTGTGTGGATCCCTCGGGGTCCATCCCAGAGCGGTTGTGAGGGTTACCGTTCGCCTCATTGCCTATACTGACCACTTATTGTCACCATCACCTTGCGGCCACCCAGGTTGTGTGCCTAGTAATTCTGGAACACCTAAAAACCTCTTAGTTGTGTATATCACTTGCGGCCCCTGTCGCCATGAGGCCTCCGAGGCGTTGCCGAGCAGTGCATGCTTCCCTTGATGTAACAGGGCTGTCAGGACAGTCAGGGAGTGAGGTGACCGGCATCGACTTAATCCTACGGTGCAGATGGGATCCGATAGCATGTGAATCAAGCATTTAGCATGCAGGGCCACCAGAGTTTACAGACAGTCTTTTAAAGCATTTTCAACCAAATTCTATAATCACTGAAAACTTGAAACACAGACAGAAGACACACCAAATATTCTTTAAGTTGTCCAGCAATACTCTGTCATGAATACAGAGCAAAATAAATGAAATTACAAAATCCACCGTGGGAATATCCGCCTGAATTTCAACCTGGGCTACCCTGGTCACTTTGATGAATACGTTGTGTAGCTAACGAGCCAATACATCATTTTAATTAGGTCTGCCTACTGAAGTTCCAAACTTTCTCAAGGTTATGCATCTCTGCAAAGTTTTTGTCAGGCAGCCAGCCTGCCACTGACTTTAGTAGTGTTGTTACCTTTGTCAGGTTACAGGAGGGAGCACTAGAGTTAGTGCCCTTCCATTTCTGGTGCTCTGCAGCAGTTTCAAGAACTTCTTGGAGTTTCTTGTTGCTCAAATTGCTATAATTTCTCATATTTATAAGTTTCCCTCGTTTTCATTGCATGATTTTGCTCGGCAGAAAGTGTCACTCATAGTCGTTGAAATGTCACTCATAATTTCACTGAAATTATGAAAATGTCACACATGGCAATCTGAAACCTTGGCAGCTATGTACAGATAATAGTATTTAGGGAATATTCTCCACTTCCGGCTAATCTAGTCTCACTTGGACCCACTCTTCGTTCTGTAAACCCTGTTACCCATTGCCATACTGATTGGAAATTAATGGAAATAGTAGATGATAGAAAACATTCCCTTTAGTAAATTACACTGCTGCTGTTTTTCCGTGATGCAGTTGAATTGCTGAACTGCATTCTCCTGGTATTTTCACTCCTGGAATTCTATGGAAACCCCACCACTTTGATATATTAGCAGCTTGCCAGTGGTTGCAATTAACATCCTGTGATTCTGGGCAAATCATTTGATCTCAGTGCCTATAAAAAACAAAACAACCATTGGCATAGCCAATAGGTCACGTATTTCGCCAGAGCTATTGGCTTTGCCAATGACCGTGTCATGTATGTGCATGTAACTTGCATGATCGAGGTAACTGTTAGCAGCAATACTACGTGTCTCTCGGAGACTCAGACATCTTTCAAGTGCGCACCGTCCTTTTTCCCCAGCAAAGGAGGGGGCGGCAATCTGAGGGGTAGCCCCGGGCGCCACAACCTCTAGCTACGCCCCTGTACTCTGGGCAAGTACAGGCAAACGCCTTTAATCAATGGAAAGATGGCTCAGACCTACAGGGACACTTGTGCCAGTGTCACTAAGGTGACACCAGCCTTTGTGTACCCTGATCAGGTAATACTAGGTACAGACTACCTAGTGACCAATGCTAGCAATGTCACTACCAACCATAGTATGGCACTTGTTAATTTCTCCTGGGGAGGGGTAAATGGCCTCAAAAGGGTTGTTGTTAGTTCAGACCTCCCAGTGGACTGTCTTTTGGGCAATGATTTGGAATCCTCCCTATGGTCAGATGTGGAGTATAGGACTCATGTGGAAATGTTAGGTTTGTCAGCACATGTCCTTGCTGTGACTAGGTCACAGGCCAAGAAATGCCCAGCTGAACTAGTGCTGGATCCTGGAACAATAGACCAGACACTAACCAAGAGTAAGAACAGTAGGGTTAAGGCAGTGCCTCCCCCCTTGCCTCAAGGTGAGGATCAGCTCTCACAGGAGACCCCAGAAGGAACTGTCCTAGAAGAACTTGAGCCTCAACAGGTTGAATTTCTTGGGACAGGGGGACCTTCCAGGGCAGACTTGAGAAAAGCACAATTAGACTGTTCATCTCTTGAACCCCTCAGACAGCAGGCTGCTGCTGAGGCTGCAGGGAATGCCACAGGTGCCCATAAAGTGTATTGGGATGATGGACTCCTTTACTCTGAGGCAAGAGACCCCAAGCCTGGTGCTACCAGGAGGCTGGTCATCCCCTTGTCTCTGAGAGGTTTCCTTCTCACCTTGGCCCATGAAATTCCCCTTGCAGGTCACTTAGGCCAGAACAAGACTTGGGACAGGCTTGTCCCACACTTTCACTGGCCCCATATGTCTGAAGACACTAAAGAGTTTTGTCGCTCATGTGTCACCTGTCAAGCCAGTGGCAAATCAGGTGGCACAACAAAGGCCCCCCCTTATACCACTACCTGTGGTGGGGGTACCCTTTGAAAGAGTGGGGATTGACATTGTTGGACCAATGGACCCCCCAACAGCATCTGGGCACAGATTTATACTGGTGGTAGTGGATCATGCCACCAGGTATCCAGAAGCTATTCCCCTTAGGACCACTACAGCTCCTGTTGTGGCCAGGGCCCTACTTGGAGTTTTCTCCAGAGTGGGGTTTCCTAAGGAGGTTGTCTCTGACAGAGGTGCAAACTTCATGTCAGGATACTTGACTGCTATGTGGAAGGAATGTGGTGTCAACTACAAGTTCACTACACCCTATCACCCACAATGCAATGGGCTTGTTGAAAGGTTCAACAGGACCCTAACAGGGATGATTCATGGACTACCTGAAAAGCTCAGGAGTAGATGGGATGTCCTGATACCCTGCCTTCTGTTTGCTTACAGAGAGGTCCCACAGAAGGGGGTTGGTTACAGCCCTTTTGAACTTCTCTTTGGGCATCCTGTAAGAGGACCCCTGTGTCTTGTGAAGGAAGGATGGGAGTTACCTCTCAAAAAGCCTAAACAGGACATAGTGGACTATGTACTTGGTCTCCGCTCCAGGATGGCAGAGTACATGGAGAAGGCATCTAAAAACCTTGAGGCCAGCCAAGAACTCCAAAAAGCTTGGCATGACCAAAAGGCTGTCCTTACTGTTTCCCAGCCTGGACAGAAGGTGTGGGTGTTGGAGCCAGTGGCCCCAGCAGCTCTGCAAGACAAATGGCCTGTACCCCATACCATTATTGAGCAGAAGGGAGAGGTCACCTACTTGGTAGACCTTGGAACTCCCAGGAGCCCTCACAGAGTACTTCATGTGAACAGGCTCAAGGCATTTGTCAACAGGGAAGACATGGGCTTGCTCATGGCTACAGATGAGGGACAGGAGGAAGAGAGTGACCCTCTCCCAGACCTGCTCACTCAGAACCCTGATGATGGGTCAGTAGATGGTGTAGTCTTTTCTGACAGCCTCTCTGAGCATCAACAAGAGGATTGTAAACAGGTTCTTCAATCCTTCAGACAAATGTTCTCTCTGACACCCAGTCAGACAAACTGGTGCACCCATGAGGTGGACACTGGTGACAGTCTGCCTATAAAGAGTAAAATCTACAGGCAACCTGACCACGTCAGGGACTGTATAAAGAAAGAAGTACAAAAGATGTTGGAATTGGGAGTCATTGAACCCTCAGAGAGCCCTTGGGCTAGTCCTGTTGTTCTAGTGCCTAAACCTCACACCCAGGATGGCAAGAGAGAGATGAGGTTTTGTGTAGACTACAGGGGTCTCAATGCTGTCACTAAGACAGATGCCCATCCAATACCAAGAGCAAATGAACTCATAGATAAATTGGCTTCTGCCAAGTTCTTGAGTACATTCGACCTGACAGCTGGTTATTGGCAAATCAGGTTAGCTGAGGATGCCAAGGCCAAAACAGCATTTTCTACCCCAGGAGGTCATTACCAGTTTGTGGTGATGCCCTTTGGTTTGAAAAATGCACCTGCCACTTTTCAAAGGTTGGTGAACCAAGTTCTCTCTGGGCTGGATGACTTCTGTGCAGCATATCTAGATGATATTGCTGTCTTTAGCTCCACCTGGGAGGATCACCTGATCCACCTGAGGAAAGTTTTGGAGGCTCTGCAAAAGGCAGGCCTCACTATCAAGGCTACCAAGTGCCAGATAGGGCAGAGTCAAGTTGTATACTTGGGCCACCTTGTAGGTGGAGGCCAAGTTCAACCTTTGGAGAGCAAGATACAGGCCATAAAGGACTGGGCTCCTCCAACCACCCAGAAACAGGTCAGAGCTTTCTTGGGCCTGTCTGGTTACTATAGGAAATTTGTCAGAAATTATGGAACCATTGTGACTCCACTTAATGACCTGACAAGTAAGAAAATGCCAAAGAAAGTTCAGTGGACAGTTAGCTGTCAGAAGGCATTCGATGACCTAAAGCAGGCCATGTGCACTGCACCTATCCTCAAGAGTCCAGACTACTCCAAGCCATTCATTGTCCAAACAGATGCTTCTGAGTTGGGTGTGGGAGCTGTTCTATCTCAACTGAATATTGATGGTCATGACCAGCCCATTGCTTTTATAAGTAGAAGGCTGACCCCTAGAGAGAAACGTTGGTCAGCTATTGAGAGGGAGGCCTTTGCTGTGGTTTGGGCCCTGAAGAAGCTGAGGCCATACTTGTTTGGCACTCATTTCAAGATTCAGACCGACCATAAGCCCCTCTTATGGCTAAATCAAATGAAGGGTGAAAACCCCAAACTTCTTAGGTGGTCCATTTCCCTACAGGGGATGGACTTTACAGTGGAGCACAGACCAGGGACTGACCATGGCAATGCAGATGGTCTCTCCAGGTACTTCCACTTAGAACAGGAAGACTCACCTGGTCAAGGTTAGTTTAATGTCCCTAAGTTTGGGGGGGGGGGGGGTTATGTAGGAGAGTAGGGCCTGCAATCCTATGGTCACCCCCGATGTTTGCTTTTTGCTTCACTGGTTTACGACTTTCCCTGGCTGTGGGCCTGCTAATCAGACCCACAGCCTAGCTGTTCTCTCTCTAAATTGACAAGCATGTACCTTAGGTGCATTTACCAATTGGTACTGGGCCACCTTATCAGTCCCTGTGCAGTGTACCCTAGGTACCCAGGGCATAGGTGTACCCAGGGCCTACCAGGGGCTGCAGCATGTATTATGCCACCCCTGGCTGGCCATCCAAATCTGACACAACTGGCTGCACGGCAGCTGGGGCAAGGTGGTGTAATCACCCTGTGCTTAGATATAGTATTCCTATATCTAACCCTAAAATGGACACATATATTCCTGTCAGTCACTCCTATGGCAGGCCTTATCAATCCTGAAGGCAGAGTGCTTGGAATTATGTGAGATGGTGCTCTGGCATGAGCTGAGCCCGTTTGCAGCTTGCGGAACCAAGTCCTAATAGCTGTTCCATGATAACGCTATACCATATACTCTTATGTGCATTATGAACCTCGCAGTCAAATGCTAACTTTGGCATAGCATTATCAAAACATGTCGAGTAAGGTTTCATACGAATTGGAAAACTAACCCCTCGCCAATTCTGGCGACGGGGTTAGCATTTCACCCTTCTAGAGGGACACGACATGTATGTAACTGTGAACCCCGGTTAAAGTTAACTCGAGCCTCAGAATCCCAAAATGGATGCTGCCACCACAGACACAAGTCTGACCTCCTGCTGCTGGGAGTCCTTCCAGCGAGGGAGGCTTGGACAAAGGGTTTCCTTCCTTGGGAGGTGCTAGCACCACCCCAGACAGGATTTTGTGTATTAGGTAAGACAGGGCTCAAAGGAATGAGACATGCCTGGGGCACACAAGGTGTCCCTGTGCATACACCGGTCTGAACCAGTTCCTGGGGCACTCCAGCCCCAGAGCTGGCACCAGACCGGACAAAGGAAAGGGGGTGTAACCACCCCCCTTCCTGGTCCCACCCAGAGGAGGGACCTAGTCATAGTGCAGCCCCCTTTAGCTGAATAAAGGTAGGAGCTGGTCCCATTCCAAATCAGATTAATCTTGACAACTTCCACGAAGAAACTCTTGACCTTCGACCTCCTGATTACCAGAAGACTGAAGAATCTCCCCTATGGTCAGGGAGTGACCATCCTGCTTTGCGGGCACCATCAAGCTCCTGTGCGGTTTGCTGCAACGTCCTTCCATCCCGGAATCCGACGACCCAGCTCGACAAGACCCGGACCTCCAGACCTCTCTGACCTCTACCCACATCGACAGCACAGCTGGGACCCGTGGGTGTGACGAGCAACGTGGAGACAGCCATCTTGAGAAACCTGCACAGCGCTTCCAGCACGACCGCCGAGGGATCCTCGAGTAAGTGCTTTGGGGTCTGAGAAGCCCCACACCGACGCAGCTCCTGCACCAAAGACCAGCCCCCCAGCATCCACAAGATCTGCGTGGGGCCCTTTTGCCTGGTTGCTGCTTCTCCTGTTGTCTGGTCACTTGCCGGCTGACCTGTGCCCTCTGAGACGACGATCCGAAGAATCCAACACTGCTGGTCTGGTCCCCCAGACTGACCCTTGCTTCCTTGTAAAAGAGGAGAACCCCGGACCCTCCTGGTCCGCACCAGATGCCATCTTTGTTCCACCGCGCGGCTTGCACTAGCCAAGGCCTGTTGTCCAGATCGACGATCCGACACCGCCAACAGCAGCAGACTACGTGGGACAGCTCGTGCCTCCAGCCTGGTCGTGAAGAGCAGCTCCTGGTCCGCGCAGCTACAGAGAGAAGCGACCCTTCCTTCACCTGACTGCGGCAACAGCATCTGGTTCCCTCCTGGTTCCAGCACCGTCACTGGCTAGTGACCGAGACTCTGTCCCCTTCCTTTTCAGGACTTCTTCCTTCCAGTTCCATCCTTGGAACCACCGGACTCCTCCATCTGGCTGCCTGCCAGCAACTCCTTGTTTCAGGCATCACCGGGATCAACGCAGCAAACCCGACGCAACTTCAGCCCTATGCACCCGCAGCCTGTGGGTAAGGTAACTAAAGCTTCTAGGTGCTGAAGTCTGTGTACACTATCCTAGTGTCCAGGTCCACTGTTGTTTTCCCTCCATCCAGCCGGGTTCGTCCGGAATCCGTAACTTTGTAAACTGTAGTATCCATAGACGTTGGTACGCATCCCGCGTGAGAGTTTCCACTCTGCACGTGAGTCCTGTGGGCCTCCTGCTCCTTACTTACCCAGTTTGTAGCGTAGTCCCAGCTATCCTCCAGCCTCTGGATCTCCTTACAGTATTTTCCTTCCTCGCATTCCATTGTCTTGAGTATATGGTTTGTCGTGCCCCTAAGGCGCACTTGTAAATATTGTGCGAACTCGTATTTTCTTTTTAGTATTGTCATGTGCTTAGCCCTCTGACCTCATAAAGAGTTCAGCGGTGTATGTTAGCTAATAAATATCTGTTTATTTTCATAACAACCTGTGTGGTGTCCTTTCACTTGGTATTCAAGGGGTTACATGTGGTAAAACAGCTGGCTTCACATGCCATTCAGAGTTTAGCCTAAATACTGCTTTTGTCCACGCTACTAGGATAGCTGGTCTATAAGGTTGACTTACAACCAATCACCATAAGGGTTGTTTGGACTGATACAAGGTGATCACTAGAACTAGTGAGCATCATATATCAGGCCAACTTCTCACAGTCTCAGGTAGTTCTTCTGCATATGTGGCTAACTGTTCTTTACAATAAACACGTTCTTTCAACCAGTGCGTCAGTTTTGGCACAGTAATCCCTCCCCAATGTTGGCAACTAAACGTTTTTCCAGTAGCACAGTGACAGCGACAATACATCTGTTACAGGGCTTTAATTTTTATACTAACCCTAGTAGGCAAATCTCAGTCGAGCATTCCGCAGTTTTGCTTGTGATTGCTGTGAGTGTACAAGTGACATTCGTCCAGAAACCATGGATGTCCAGGCGAGATGCACAAAGTCTGCCTCATCCACCCCGCATCTTGCGCACTTAGCATCTTCACATAAACCATATCTCTTCAACCGCCTCGGCGTATATTACATTTGGTGCAAAAACTTAAAATGAATTATACGAAGATTGCAATTCGCCGTAAGGCGACCAGTCAGCGCGCAGCATTCCACTCAGTCCTCCCAGGTCAATGGCTTGTCCAACCGTTCATTCTAATTAGCAAAAGAGGTGGAACCTTGCACCTCTGTTTCTCTTTGAGAAGCACTGTATAGTCAAGTAATAAGACTAGTTGAATCCCCCACTGATATCACTATTTTTTAAGGTTTTCAATATTTTTGGCTCCTCCCCCGAGAATCCTGGGTCAAGCGTCCTGACAGCCATACACAGCCCTGCATCGCTGTACACTGAGTTCTGGTCATAGAGGCATTTAATGATAAAAAATTACCATCAAGGTACATATCCCCCATTTTTGTAATCCCTGCAGCCGACATTATACTTCTTAATGCCCCCTTCTGGTGTGTCACCGAGATGCCGGGTGTGCAACAATCGACATAGCTAGTGCATACAGATTCTCAACTCCTGCACGAGTTCCCAGAGCTCTCCACGCAGGGCTCGAGTCGGGGTACCACGCCGGTGGACGGCGTCCCCCCACTTATTTTACCGGGTGGACGCCGTCCCCCCTGCCAAACAGCTGGACTTCACTCTTTGGCCTCCCTGGGACGAGATCGGAGTGCACCTTTTGTGACGTCATTTCCTGTCGTGACGTCACTTCCGGTGACAGCGCCCCCCCACTTCTCTTTTTAGGACTCATGCCCTGTCTCCACGCACTAACAGTGCATGCAGCTGTGTCAAGCTCCTTCTTGTTCCTCAATGTTCTTTGGTGTAACACCATGGCTGTTAGTGGAGTCGGATATGCATTATCAGCCTCTACTGCAAGGTGTGGGAGATATCGCTGGGGAAAGTACCAATAATGCACAAATTGAGCTTGTGCACAGAGGTAATATGAGGGTGTGGAAAAAGAGGCGGGTGCTGGAAACTGGAAAACAGGAAAGGGTTTTTAATTTCTCCGGAGCAAAGCACGTCAGATCGCACAAACAGGGTATCGTCTCGAGGTGCTCTAACTGCATCTCTGTGGCCTGGGCTTTTATACAGTGGTTTATTACTTTATTACAAGATAGCACATTCCTGACATTACTTTGAAGCACAGTAAGACATTTCTGGAATCCCCGCTTCAGGCTCGTTCCCACACGTATTCACAGTAGAGGTCCCCCACCCCAATCTCAGCAGGTGATGACTATCGCGCAGCTGGACATTCCGTCAGGAACCGAAATGTGTGCAATCGGTTAGATCTCATGGGGTGGTGACACTGATTAATCCCGGCTCCTTTGATGAGAGGCGAGATCCTACAGTATGGGGGCAATAAACTGTATCCGCAGGGCTAGGTGATGGCCTGGGATTGGATCGAACAATCAGGTGCAGGGGAAGGGGTTGTCAAAGGGGCTGCTCGTGTGAAAGAGATGAAAGGGTATGTGTGTCCGGCACGGGAAGTGGCTCCGGTGCAGGGTCGCGCTGTGGATGCGTCTATGGTTCAGGCATGTGTGCATGGGGGCTGCCAGCGCGCGGGGGATGTTAGGGAGGTCAGGGAGACGTGCAGGTGATCGGCAGTGTACGAAGTGGCCATGGTGTCTAAGATGGCTGCCGCTTACGCGCTCGTAAGGGCCCAGGTTTGGACAAGATGGGGCCGGTAATGTTCACATCAAAATCTAATTTTCCACAAGGGCATGTCTGGGGCTTCATGGGAGCAACTCAGCGGAAACTCCAGCTCTACTTGCCTAGTTCTATCTGTGAGGGGGAACACTGTAGATTTACTCCAATGTATGCCCAGTCCAGAAAATCTCTCGTAGCACACAAACTCCCTTAGCAAAGGCGTCAGGTCCCTGACATATAACAACATCGCATCCGCATACAATGAAAATGCTAGCGGGCGCTGCCTGAAACCCAGTGCCGCAGCGGCATGTCCCTGTCGTATCTTGCATGCCAAGGGCTCCAACGCCAAAGAGAACAGCATCGGGATAGAGGGAATCCCTGCCTAGTGCCTCTGTGAATAGTTATTGGATCAGGCACCACTCCGTTAACACGTATCCTGGCAGCAGGGCTATTATACAATAAATACACCCATTTCAGGAAAACCAAAGGCATTCCCATATGCCTCAGCACCACAAACATAAAATCCCATCATAAAGAATCAAAGGCTTTGCTCGGGTCTAGAAGTACAGCCGCTGCCGGAAGCTCGGGGTCCAGGTGGTTTAACACAACAAATATTGTGCGTAGATTATGTGTTGTGGATCTTTTGGGTATAAACCCTGATTGATCCGAAAGCACCAGATTAGGAAGTAGAGGTTGCAATCGGGAAACGTTGTTTACGACGCAACTTTCAGCACGCAGTGCTATTACAACGCAGACTTTAAAACGCATTCCATTACATCGCATTACACTGGGGGGCGCTCTAGGATAGGGAATACTTTTAATTTACTATCCAACACCTTCCCTAGTGTCCACGGGGACTGGTGTTGGAATAGTAAATTAAAATATTCACTATCCAACACCCCTTAGTGTAATGCGCTCTAAAGGAATGCGTTTTAAAACTTGCGTTGTTACAGCATGCGTGCTAAAAGCATGCGTTGTAACAACGTACATCCGTTGCAATTTATTAGCAATAATTTTGTCATATATTTTAGTGTCTATATTTATCATAGAGAGGGGCCGATGTGGCTCACATCTGTAGCTACTTTATCTGGTTTTAACAATGTGACTATTAAAGCTTCCCGGAGAGAGGGGGGAGGGAGAATACCTGCCTCATAAGCTTCAGCATATACCTCCAGTAGCCAGGGGGCCAGCAGGTCTACATATGCCTTATAAAATTCGCTTGGCAGGACGTCAAGACCGGCTGCTTTACCACTGGGAAGCGACATTATGGTCTCTTTGACATCCTCAACCGTTACAGGTTGCGCGAGGTATTCACGTTGTCCAGGAGATAGCCATCCCAGCGCAATGTTATCTAAATATCGTGTAATGTCAGATTCCTCCACCGGTGTTATAGTTCAGAATAAAACTTTATAAACACTTGACTAAAGTCCTGGGTGGAATGATGTGTCTCTGAATTGTTATCTAGCATTTCTACAATATGATTTTGACTTGCAGACGATCTGAGTTTTTCAGCCAGAGAGCGGATAGGCCTACCTCCCTCGCCATACTGCCTCGCAACGCACCCCTTAGCTCTACGCTGCGACTCTTGACCAGCAGTTTCATCTCATTCAGAAATTAAATCCCTAGTTTGATCTGGCAGTACGGGCTCCGGCATTCATGCGTGTGCGCATTCCAGCTCCCCTATCTTATCTTCTAATGTGCGCAAACTGGACCATAAGGACTTTAAGACCCCGCCTGTATTTATCCATATTTATTTTTTGGCCATCTTATTGGTATTTATCCATATCTATTTTGTGTTTTGAAGATAAATGGAGCTGTGAATGGTATATTTCCACATTTATTTAACTAATGTTCATGCACTCAAAACATGGATGCCTGTCACTTTTTAGCAAATTAAGCAGCCACGCATAACAAAACACTACACTCACAGGTTTAATAAAAACATATGTTAACATATGCCTGTATTTAAGGACATCTCATCCTGTTTTTAAATCACCAAGCTGTCTATCAGCTCAGCTGCTGCCTGGAGTTCATGAAGGTCCGCATGGAGAGACTCTCACAAGAAGCACCATTTTCAGTACTTTTCCGCTCTTAAAAATAAATACAGACAGGAAACACATTGCTTTCTGTCTGTATTTATCTGTAAAAATCTGTAAAAGCGGAAAACTGGAAGCCTTAATTATAAGGATATTGCAAGCCACAGAGGAGTTCCATACCCATATAGAGGAAGAAGGCTGAAGGCTGAGTTTCTTTGTAAGGGTATGGACCTCCGTGGGACTTGCAATATCCTTTCCATGTACGCCATGGGGTACTTTATCCCATATAATACATGGTCACGTCCTCACCTTTCCCACAAACCACTTAAAACTTTGGTGCGTAGCTCTTTCATATGGAAGAGCAAACATGTTTGCAGACATGAACAATAAAGAAAACCTACAGGGAAAAAATTAATGCATTAAAATCTGCTAGTTCTTTGTTGTAAACAGATATTAGAAAAAGTTCAATAGAAGTCAAAGAAAAAATATCTGCACTGGCTCGGAATGTGTAGAAGAATGCAGAAAGATTCTAGCTTTTCTCTAACTATATAATGAAGGCAAAAAAGAAACATGTAACATCTGCTTGTCATTATAAGCTTAAAAAATGGATGTATGTCGTTAGAATGCGCGCGTTACCACGACCTACTATTACAACGCGGTCGTAACAACGAAAGTTGTTACCACGCATTGCGCTGGGGGGGCGCAAAATTAATTAATTTAATTTACTATTCCAACACCAGTCCCCGTGGATAGTAGGGAAGGTGTTGGGATAGTAAATTAAATCATTTCCTATCCTTGAGCGCCCCCCTGCGCATTGCGTGGTAACAACTTTCGTTGTTACGACCGCGTTGTGATGGTAGGTCGTGGTAACGCGCGCGTTGTAAGCGTTGCATACCTTAAAAAATAGAGCAGAAGACAGAAAAGCAATATTCTGTTTTCCTTGCTTTAAACATCTGCGTCAATTATGCTCCGTGAGCTGCCTTTCACCTCCGCTGCTAGCTCTGGCAGCAGGGAATGTGAGGACAAAACTCCAGTGTATCAGCTTATAATAGTCGAGTTCTGACGTCTTTTCTTTATAATCGGCGACTGGGTGCGTCACAGGTCATTGATTATGAAGAAATTAGAGATCGGCATTCATACAGGGATTATAGAATGCTATATATTATGTTCGTACTCTATACTTACCCATTCAATGCACCCAAGAAACCACCTTTAAGCTGCAATGAACTCATACCGGAAGTGTCAAGGACATTTGCAACACGACCGCCCTGTGAGTGTGTGCAGTTTTCCAAGGATCCCATTGTGCCACAGGGCGCTTGGACACGCCCCTTTCGTGCTGTTGTTCTGTCTTTCTGCATTCTTTTAGGCAATTACCTTTTCTATGTGTTGTGAGATTTGGCCTGGTTCGGTAAAAACCCAGCTTAAGAAACCCCTGCAAGCTAAGCAGGAAAGAAATCAAAATCCTGAAATTGCGATGCATTGTTTTTATATGCCATGAATAGGGCCTGTAACGCATAATATGAGATTTCTTTCAACGTGGTGAAAAGGCCTTCTTAGGTGCCCTTTGTGTTTCTTCTTCTCTGGTGTGCACGCCTGCACACCTCTTGCCCATCACATGCTCCTTCAGACCCGCCAAACCAAAGAAGAACAAGCATTAGCATAGCCAATAGGTCTCGCCTTTGGGTCCTTATAAGTATTTATCCACGCAGCACATATTCTGAGTGATACAACATTTTCTGTTGCTTCACGTGCTACTGGAAATGGCCACACACACACCCAAGGATGGGCTTCCGTGCCATTTAATGAAAATATGATAACGTCTCTTCAAAATTAAAAAATATATATATTTTTAACAAAGAAGCTTTGACACTGATAGGCACATTATAGCAGTGCATTCTTAACAAGCACTGATAAATGCATTAGGTTTCGCCTATCTGCCTAGTTCGTATAAATATTTCAAGACATATTAATGCATTTTTATATGTTTAGAAACAGAGACGTATAATTGAATAGTCTAAACTGTCACACTTGAAGAGCTGTGATGGTTAGTAGTTGTGTTGTTATTATAATTGGCAGCACTGTCGGGGGTAGTGTGTGGTGCAAGCCGCAGTGGCCTCCTGACGGGAGCCCAGGCACTTATGTTTTTTACACATTAAGCCCTGACCTAGAGTACCAACAATGTCACGACAATGTAGGGGCCGGGCTTGCAGAAATGTTTGTGTTCTTGCATAAACATATTAGGCGTGTGGATTTGTGCTTCCGCTACCAAATTGAATTGAACAATGCTGCCTTGTAACCTGGAGGCGTAAGAGCATAACAACAATAGCTCTTGTGTCTTTTAGGTCTCCGTTGCATGCCTAAGACATATGTATATCTTGGGCAGTTGTGCCAAAAGAGAACAGAACCATACCTTTATACCTGAACATCTTGGCTACTGTCTCTGATTGTAATAAAATATCCTTTCTTGCACTTTATTGGAACTTTACCTAAAATAAGATTATGTTGAGTATTGTGATATCGTGAACGTGAGTGGGAGCCGCCCCTGGATGCAAGGCTAGAAAGCAACGCACAAGTATCCTATGATGCTGCGTTACTACTCATTATTAGAAGCACCTATATGTAGGTAAATCAGAAAGGTAAGTGGGGTGTACACCAGAAAATCTCTGCAAAGATAAATCCTGGGGCTGCTGTCCTATTCACCGTCAGAATTGGAAACAGCGCCATAATGATACAGCAAATCCGCTAAGAACAAGAACACACTGCAGATTCATCAGAGGGCTGCTCACTGCCTGTCATGAAGGTGGTTGTAACGAGGTGGGGGCGCCTACATCGCGTGACTGGTGGAACCCACACCCTGCTGACCATCCACCGACTCCTTCTTTTCAGTCAGGACGATGAGACGAAGGACGACGTGATCCGGACGACGACAACAACAGTGGCTCCTTTAACTGGGCGTTCTCCGCAGATGAGGATGACACTCCCCCGAAGGACGTCAGAGCGACTGGATTGGTGAAAAGCCGGGAAGTGATGTTCGTTGGGTGTGCGAGCACCCCGGAGGAGGAGAGACAGGCGGAAGCAAGAGGAACGGAGGACGGAGGTGAAACCGAAGAGAGCGTGGAGAGAGTCAGCCCGGAGGAACATCACGGAGAAGACGGAGAGACAGAAGTCGGAGGGAAGCCAGGAGGCCAACGACCCTGCGGACCGCCGTGCCACGCTCCCGAGGGAGGAGTGTGGCTGTCACAGGTACGGCGGCGTTGGGCAGCTTGGTTGGGGAGGAGAAGTGAAAGCGTGTGAATAGTGCAAATAGACCCTGTTCGTTCCTACCCTGTGTTGTTCTACCGTCCCATCCGCTCTCCCGTTCCCTTCCCTGTTCCTACCTTTTCTTCCCCACCTCACTTGCACACCAAGCACTGTAAATATACGGAGGCACGATACACTGGGTTTTCCTCACTTACCCCGGACCCCCTGGTGCCACCCCATTGAGGACTGGACACTAACGGCTCCCTTTCTGTTGGTTTCTTGCATGTACCTGAGCCTGAGGCAACGGAGAGAACACCCTATACCGGAGACACCTGGGGGACCAACCGTTCTACACCCATTTAAAGGAAAGAGAAGACCACCGCCACGGACCCCAGCGTGTTCGCCCGAGAGAGACTGACACTTAGAAACAGAAAGACGTTGATGTCTAAACCTGCTAGAGCCATAAAAATAAAACCGTCTTTAACCCCACTACTTGGTGTCACGGTCGTCCCTACTCCCACGCCCACACTGGTGTCAGAAGTGGGATCTACCCCTTCAGAAACGACCATGGCCATGGAACAAGTGATCCAGACCCTCATAGACGGGCAACAAAAGTTAGAATGGGCGATCAGCCAGCAGATCAACACTGCAGATGCCGACAGAGAACTATTCAGAACCTCCATGACTCAGCAGATGGATAATCTCCACAAAGTCGTGCAGGCCCCAAGTGCAACAATCCCGAGACTAGGCGGACCACATCCCTCGGGAGTGGCCCTGCAGAAATACGTGACAGGGGAAGATCCGGACGCATTCCTGTTGAACTTTGAACGGGCAGCTAGGGCTTGTGGGTGGCCTGAGGACAAATGGCCCTTCTTCCTTGCTCCCTTATTGACAGGAGAAGCCCAGGCTGCCTATCAGGTGGCCAACCATTCTGGTACATCCTCATATGTCGACATCAAAGCGGTGATACTAGACCATCTGGGAATGGATGCGGAGGCATACAATCTTCGTTTCCGGAAGGAGAAAGGTATTACTGGTGAGAACCCCAAAACCATGTACCTAAGAGTCAAGATGGCCGCCGAGAAATGGCTAAGACCGGACATACGTACCAAGGAGGACATCATGTCCAGCATCATCCTGGAACAGTTCATGGATGTCTTGCCCTATGGCACTCAGAGATGGTTGAGACAACATCCAGGACTGACGGCAGCACAAGCCATTGAGATGGCCTCTAATTACAACAGGGCAGCTCCCAGGACTTTCACATGGGATACAGACAAGAGGGGCAAGCCAATCCCGACTCCTTCCAAACAGGATAAAAAGAAACCGGTCCCCGAACCACACAAACCCCGACCATATCGACCAGAAGGACCCCCCATTATGAAGGAGCCCCAATGCTACGAGTGCGGAGAGTGGGGACACATAGCCAGAATGTGCCCCCACCGAAGAACCACCGAGGAACCCATGGAGGTCGGCTACATCCCTAAAGCCGTGATGTACACCGCAGAAATGGGCCCTTCATTCTATGTAAGGGTACGGGTAAATTGCAAGCCAGTAAAAGCCCTCCTAGATTCAGGGTGTAGGCAATCTGTCATACAGGGGAAACTGTTGCACCCCGACCAGGTAGGCCAAGATGGCACCGTTCACATCAGATGCGTTCACGGGGACGTTAAAACATACCCTCTAGCACGCATAACAATACACCCGAAAGGCAGAGAGCCATGTTTGGTGAAAGTGGGGGTGGTGGAGTCCTTTCCAGAAGAACTTATAATAGGAGTGGATAACCCTGATTTCCTGTCCCTTTTTAAAAGGGAACTAAAAGACCTCCCGGCAGGGGCATACCTGTCGGTCGAACCATGGGTATTAGATAGGGGTTTTAAATTCGCCCACTCCAATGACCCTTCTCTACTTAATGCTTGGGAAGCGGCTCACATCGCGCAAAACACACCCACCTAGGGGTACCCCAGATTCAGGATAGTGAACGAGTTGTTGTATAGAGAAGGGAAAGCAGGAGATCCATTCCAGCTAGTGGTACCAAAAGATTTCAGGGAGCAGATCCTTTTCTACGCCCACACCCACCTAACGGCAGGACACAGTGGGGCCGAGAAAACGACACAGAATATAGTACGGCTATTCTTTTGGCCTGGAATTTATAAGGAGGCAGATATGTACTGCCGACAATGCGAAGTGTGTCAAAAAAAGAACCTGACACGACCCCCTGCAGTTCCCCTACAACCCCTGCCAATCATAGGCAACCCATGGGATAGGGTGGGGATGGATCTTATCGGTCCACTGCCTCGGACCTCCAGAGGACATACATACGCCCTTGTGGTGGTTGATTACAACACCAGGTTCCCGGAGGCCTTCGCCCTCAGCGCCCCGACTACCAAGAATGTAGCGGAAAAGCTGGTGGAGCTGTTTTCCAGGGTGGGGTTTCCTCGGGAGATCCTAACGGATCAGGGGACCCCCTTTGTTTCTAGGATGATGGTAGAGGTATGTAAGTTGCTGGACCTCCGCCACATCAGAACGTCTGCATACCATCCCCAAACGGACGGCCTCGTAGAGAGGTACAACCGGACGTTAAAGACCACCCTAAAAGAATTGTTGAGCGCGGAAAATAAGGATTGGGATAGGATGTTGCCCCTAGCCCTATATGTAGTGAGAGCCCAAGTACAGAGCAGTTTAGGGTTTTCACCGTTTGAGCTCCTCTACGGACGGCAACCAAGATCTCTCCTTGAGATCACAAGAGAAGCCTGGGAGAGGGAGGAGGCAGCGGAACAAAGAAATCTCCTAGAATACACCCAACAGCTGAGGTCTAGACTGGGGAAGCTCAGGGACTTGGCATACTCGAACCTGGAAAAAACACAACGAATCCAAAAACAATACTACGATAAGGGCAAGAAGTGGAGGACCCTAGAAGTAGGGGATTGGGCCCTTGTACTCCTTCCATCTTCATCACAAAAGTTCAAGAGTGAGTGGAAGGGACCCTATAAAGTTCTAGACTCCTTTGGGAGAACAACCTACTGGCTACAAATGTCTCCTACCAGGAGGCAGACCTGCCACATTAATCTCCTCAAACGGTGGATAGGACAACCTCCTCGATCCGCCCATCTGGTGTTACCATCCAGCCTCACTACCTCCACCTTGGTGGATCTTCCAGTGAATGCCGAGCTGACGGAATCAGCAAGAAAGGAGTTGTTCAAAACCCTAAACCCTTTCTCCGCGATATTTGCAGACACCCCGGTGTGTACACATTTGGCAGAGCACCAGATCAAAACAAAGGAAGGTCAGGTGGTAAAACAGAGGGCATATCGCATACCAGCAGCAAAAAGGGCCGATGTGAGGAAGGAGGTACAGGACATGCTAAGATTGGGCGTGATAAGACCTTCCAGGAGCAACTGGGCCTCGCCCATAGTCATGTTCCCGAAGCCCGACGGGTCTACCCGTTTTTGTATGTACTTCCGTGCCTTGAATGCTATTTCATCCTTCGACGCGTTCCCCATACCCAGGGTGGACGAATTGATTGAACGGATTGGGGAGGCTCGTTACATCACTACCCTTGACCTCACCAAGGGTTATTGGCAGGTCCCACTGAGGGAGGAGGACCGGCACAAAACCGCCTTTGCCACAGAGGATGGGCTCTTTGAGTTTAATGTACTCCCTTTTGGACTCCACGGAGCCCCGGCCACATTTCAAAGACTAATGAACAAGGTGTTAGCACCCCATATCCGATATAGTTCGGTATATCTAGACGATATAGTCATTTTCAGTACCACCTGGGAGGACCACATGGGACATCTGGCCAATGTCTTAACGGCTCTACAGGAAGCAGGGTTGCATGTGAACGCCAAGAAATCAAGAGCTGCTTTCCCAAAAGTGAAGTACCTGGGGTTCGTGCTTGGGGAGGGAGTGATAGCCCCGCAAGAGGAGAAAATCAAGGCCATCACGCAGACTCCCTTTCCATCGAATAAAAGGGAACTGAGAGCGTTTCTAGGCCTAATCGGTTATTACAGATGCTTCGTTAAGGATTTTGCTGATCTGTCCAGTCCTCTTACCGACCTACTCCAGAAAAATGTCAAAAACACCCTTCCAACGCCTCCCTCCGAAAAGGCCCAAGTCGCCTTTCAGGCACTAAAGACTGCAATTACCACGAGTCCGGTCCTCATACCTCCAAACTTTGAAAAGACATTTTCCCTGGCTACTGATGCCTCAGATACTGGTATTGGTGCGGTGTTGTCCCAGGAAGGGGAGGATGGTGTTGAACATCCTATACTGTACGTGAGTAGGAAACTCCAGCTGAGGGAACGTAAATACCCCACGGTGGAGGAAGAGTGCCTGGCCATTCGCTGGGCAGAAGACAAACTGCAATACTACTTGGAGGGTAAGGCCTTCGTACTCTTCTCGGATCATGCCCCACTGCAATGGATGCAGAAAAACAGGTCCCAGAATGCGAGAATCCTAAGGTGGCTTCTCTTTCTGCAACCGTTTTCCTTCACAGTGATACACAGGAAGGGAAGGGACAATGGGAACGCAGACTTCCTTTCCAGGATGCCAATTCACCCTGAACGGGCGAATCCAGGGGGGGAGGAATGTAACGAGGTGGGGGCGCCTACCTCGCGTGACTGGTGGAACCCACACCCTGCTGACCATCCAACGACTCCTTCTTTTCAGTGAAGACGATGGGACGAAGGACGAGGCGATCCGGACGACGACAACAACAGCGGCTCCTTTAACTGGGCGTTCTCCGCAGATGAGGAGGACACTCCCCCGAAGGACGTCAGAGCGACTGGATTGGTGAAAAGCCGGGAAGTGATGTTCGTTGGGTGTGCGAGCACCCCGGAGGAGGAGAGACAGGCGGAAGCAAGAGGAACGGAGGACGGAGGTGAAACCGAAGAGAGCGTGGAGAGAGCCAGCCCGGAGGAACATCACGGAGAAGACGGAGAGACGGAAGTCGGAGGGAAGCCAGGAGGCCAACGACCCTGCGGACCGCCGTGCCACGCTCCCGAGGGAGGAGTGTGGCTGTCACAGGTATGGCGGCGTTGGGCAGCTTGGTTGGGGAGGAGAAGTGAAAGCGTGTGAATAGTGCAAATAGACCCTGTTCGTTCCTACCCTGTGTTGTTCTACCGTCCCATCCGCTCTCCCGTTCCCTTCCCTGTTCCTACCTTTTCTTCCCCACCTCACTTGCACACCAAGCACTGTAAATATACGGAGGCACGATACACTGGGTTTTCCTCACTTACCCCGGAACCCCTGGTGCCACCCCATTGAGGACTGGACACTAACGGCTCCCTTTCTGTTGGTTTCTTGCATGTACCCGAGCCTGAGGCAACGGAGAGAACACCCTATACCGGAGACACCTGGGGGACCAACCGTTCTACACCCATTTAAAGGAAAGAGAAGACCACCGCCACGGACCCCAGCGTGTTCGCCCGAGAGAGACTGACACTTAGAAACAGAAAGACGTTGATGTTTAAACCTGCTAGAGCCATAAAAATAAAACCGTCTTTAACCCCACTACTTGGTGTCACGGTCGTCCCTACTCCCACGCCCACAGTGGTCTATTAGTCAATTGTTCAAGAAAAATTCCCAAGGCATCAATTGGTCTGTTAAATATACAAGACCATCATACTCCCAAGGTATTAAGAGACTCAGTGTACTGCAATTCTCATTAAAAATTCATTTTATTCATACATAATCATAAAAAAACTACAGAAGATTCTATGTTTCTGTTTGAATCCACATAATATAGACAACAACATCACAAAAACCAACAACAGTTTAAAAAGAGATATTTGTTCTTTCAATGTCTCATACAACAGGCAAAGCTGTGTGTCCTATATAAATGGTCAATAAAGGAAAGGTATGATCAATCAGTGGAATAACTACATGCAAAATTATACGGGCAATAAACAACTAGACAAAACATATAAAGAAAATACATAAAATGTGACTATATAATATGGTGGCTTTTAAAACGATGATGGATCTTCAATATGTCTACGCACGTTTCAGCGAACATGGCGCCTTCATCAGGAAAGCCACATTGAATCAAATACCAAGACAGTACGCAATACAGTCAACAATGTGAATCATGGGGGCAAAGGGAATGCTCTCAGCTGGCTTGTCACTGTAATCAGGAGATGTAACAGCTGGTCCGGATGTGGACGCGTTATGTGGAGGAACAAGGAGGAGAGAAATAGTAACTTTTCTAATATATGGCCCGCATCTGGAATGAGGAGTGAAAAGGGTTTTCCTGTTCTATGGTGGCTATGTGGGCCTTCGACTCATAGATACATAGGGCCAGATTCACAAAAGTAAACTGAGACAAAAGTCAAACTTTACGACTTTTGTTATTCACAAAGGGCATTTACTACTCGTAATTGCCCTTTGTGAATTCCAAAATTTGAACTTCTTGACTTTTGGTTTTCACAAAGGCGCCTTTACGAGTAGTAAATGCCCTTTCTAAATACCAAATGTTGAACATCACGACTTTCTGGATTCACAAAGGGCATTTCTGAGTAGTAATTGCCCTTTCTAAATACCAAATGTTGAACATCACGACTTTCTGGATTCACAAAGGGCATTTCTGAGTAGTAAATGCCCTTTGTGAATGCCGAAAGTCGTAAAGGTAGAAACCTGGGAGTGACAATTGATGACAAGGTGTCCATGGCCAACTATGTTAACAAGATAGTACACACAAGCTTCGGACTGATGCGCAATTTCAAGAAATTTTTAAATGGATCCCACTTCCCTCACGCATTCCCCTAGTCCAAGGCCTAATCATAAGCCGGTTGGATTATGGCAACACATTGCTTGCATCCATCAATGAGAGTCTCCTGGCTAAACTCCAGGTCCTGCAAAACACCGCAGCCAGAATGGTGCTCGATCTCCCCCCCGCACCCTCTCCGTGCCCAGTCTTAGAACACTTCACTGGCTCCCCATAAGAAAGCGCATTAACTCCAAAGTCTGCTGCCTAGTCCACAAAACCATCAATGGACAAGGTGCTAAATATCTAGAAAAGAACTTGTAAGCCATTGTCCGGTCAGAACCCTTCGGTCTACTAACAAGTCTCTCCTAAGTCAAGTCAAGTCAAGTCATAAAATTTATATAGCGCACTACATACCCAGAGGGTTTCAAGGCGCTTAGGGAGGGGAGGAGGATTATTTGTCAAATATCCACGTTTTAAGTTGCTTTCTGAACGCTAGGTGATTCTGGGTGAGGCGAAGGTAAGCGGGGAGTCCCCAAAGTTCGCATTGTCAGGAATGGCGATAGGTCCTTCTCCAAAATAGCCCCAGACGCCTGGAATGCCCTCCCCCTATACATTAGGACCAAACCCAACCACCTGAGATTTCGAAGACTCTTAAAAACATGGCTTTACTAGCTATCTGTTTACCGGTTACTCCCTTCTAGCATCTTCCAAGACCTCTGAGACCTACAGGTGATTTATGCGCTATATAAACACAAATACAAATACAAATTTTACTTTGTGAATCGGGTCCGTAGATTAGTCACACTAAGCCAACAAGTTGAGGCTATCAAGAGCTGCAAAGCTCCCCTTGCTCGGTCGTCTAGAAAGGATATTTTGAAAGGTCTATTAGTCATCATATAGTGAGAATAATATGCAGCTGAATCAGAGAGCAACCATAATATGACACAGACATACTGCACGAGTCGTCATATAGCAGCTGTTGTAAGTACAACATGTAAACGAATGAGGCAGGCGACATTCAGTGTCAGAACTCCATTCATGGGACTCTGCTGTGCGACTCATCGAAACCTCTCATAGAGACGTACATACTACCCAACTTTCACCACAAACTCACTATACACATACATGTGAATCTTGATATATACTCATCCCTAGACACTACACACTAACACAATTTTGCGGCTTATTTGAAGCCATTCAGGAGAATCAAGCAATACTAAAGAAAACACAGGGTATGGGTGTGTGAGAAGCCGAGTCTTTCAAATTCCAACACCAGTCCGTCCAGTGCAGAGGAGCGGCCTTGGCCAAAAACTTGATATTATGTACCTTATTCTAAGCAACACTGTGGCTGGACTAACAAGCTCAAAGAAAGTTTCAGAAGGAAGTGTGAGTGTGAGTAGTGTCTAATTTTTGTTGACGGATGGGGATCAGTCTTTCGCACTTGGCATGGTTATCCTGTAAGCAATGGTCGAAGTGGGGAGAAAAAAGTAGGGGGAACTGTAGGTGAAGAATCAGAGGACGGGAATAACCCAGTCGATGCTTGCATGACTCGCGGTCAGTAGTCGCGCAAGGCTTCGCGGGCGGGGGTTAAAAAAAAACATACACGAAGCAGGCATCCTCCCTCCCCTCCTCTAAGCCAATCATAACACTGCAATGGCAGCGTTGTGATTGGTGTGGACGGCACCAAGTCGAGCGCCTATAGGGAGGCCATTTTCTCTATGTAGGAAGCATGCAGCCTACATAGAATAAATAGAGTGGGCATGACTGGTTTGGTCGGCCCCAGAGGGCCACCCAAACAGTCAGGGCCCACAGCATTGTGCAAGCCGCTCATCGCCGCCCCGCCCGCCCCCAACCAGGCATACCATTCTGCTTTCTCTCAGCTCGAGAAGCAGAAACATAAAAAGGTATTTAAAATACCAATTTATGTTACTACTTCTTGCACTGCGAGAAAGCAGTGGTGCAACGCTCCTCCACCCTAATGGAGGAGCCTCCCCTGGAATAACCCAAGGATTAGATCAGTGGGCGGAGTCAGAAGTGTGGCCAGAATGCAGAAAACATCCCAATTTGTAGTATTTTTTTGGCATATGACTGGCCAATAACAGCTTATTGTGTTATTTAATTCAGCCAATGGATACACATGCTTATTTAAGCTTGAGTTATTGACATTAAAATACATTCACAAAGTGGGATATGTTTCCATTCACAGAATGTCCCAAATACCCTTAAAAGTGGAAGCACAACCCATTTGCCTCCGAGCCATGGAGTTTCTATCATCAGCACTTCTCTTTCCCTTTTCCCACAAGAGCAGTTCAAACATTAATGGCAAAGTATCCTAGTTTGCAAATGTTTTCTATATAATTATGGCTCTGCAATATTTTCCACATAATACATCTGCTGCATAATCTGACATTTTAACAAATGAATTGTTTGTAGCTCAAACAGATCAAAAGTTACTAAAAAGTGTTACTTGTGTTGCTGCGAAGTGGACGGCCCTTTGCAAAGGTTGACTGATCACCTTTCTCACTGCTGCATTTGTATGTTACACTGGTACTAATAAGGGCATACTCTTTCCAGAGACTGTTAGCATGTGTACAAATGTCAAAATAATAAAATATCAGAAATTATACTGAATTACGCTGCAGCCTTTCTTTTGCTGCATAATTTAGATAACACTGGGACATAATGTTGTCATCCTTTGCTGCATAATTCCAGTGCCCCCAAAGCAGGCAGCACATGTTCAAAGTACTTGTGAATGAAGCAGAGAGACCGTGGAGTATACAAACTTAGGGGCCGATTATGATGGCGGACGGACTTGCGTCCGTCCGCCACCATAGAGTAGGAGGGACCGTCCGCAGGGGCTGCGGAGGTCCCTCCGTGCAGATTAGGATGTGACCGCCAGGGTGGCGGTCACATCCTCAATCTTTAACATTGCGGCGGGTGCAGCTTCAAGCTGCACCCGCCGCAATGTTAAAAAAGCATGCACAGCATTTGCGTGCACAAAGCGGCAGGCACCGCGCAGCACCATAGGTACCCCCCATGTGCACCCCCCACCCCCCCTTCACCTAGGGGGCCCGCAACGGGCCCACGCAGTGAAGTTCCGTATGCTTTTCCACGGCGGAAAACCCGCCGCGGAAAAGCATATTGTACTGCCCATCCTAATATGGTGGACGGTGTCTGGAAGACACCGTCACCATATTAAAGCTTTTCCGCCGCGGTTGTAAGCCGACCGCGGCGGAAAAGCTGCGGACGGAAACCAGGACCCACCAGCCATCCTAATGTGGCGGTGGGTCTTTGGTCAGTCCGCATCCTCGGAGCCAGCGGTGGCTTCCGCCAGCCCTGAGGATGCGGAAAAACCGCAATCCTAATGACCCCCATAGTTTTGTGTGCATGCTAGTTTGGTGTGCGTGCAAATCCTGCATTGCCGATCCCTGGTGAGTTGCAGCTACTATTGCTGAAACAACGCCATTGGAGGTACCAATGGGTGAGATGAACTGGTTTCAAGGTCAGGGCTGGCTTCAGCGCTGGTGGCACCCTGTGCAACACTGTTTGTTGGCGCCCCCAATGACCACCTCCACATGATTCCCTCACTACCACCCTTTAACAGTCCCCCTCAAGTCTCCATAACCACTGTCTTTCAGATTCATTTGATTTACAGCGCCGCTCATACCAGGGTAGGGTGTCAGAGAACTTTACATCACCCACATTACACAGAGACAATCAATCATACGTGTGTAAATACCTGTATAGAAAATGTTACATAAGACAAAGGACTACAAGGTGTAGGAGTCACATAACAACCATTCTAGAACGTCGTATAGTTTAATAGTGATTGGTCTGGAGAAACGCAAACTCAGAATTTAAAACGTAATATCATGGTTGGGGGTTCTCTTTCATACTCAGAATCAAATTCTATCCAAAAGAACTCATTTTGCAACATTAGGATAATCAAAGACTAGAGGAAAAAACATAAAACATAATGCTCTTAGATGACAGTTAGTAGCTCACTGTTCCATGTTAGGATTTTAACTTATAAACTGCAAGTAGCAAAGGAATCTCACTGAAAAAAGAAGTAACCCACTAACCTATTTACATTATGTGCACTTTGTGATCTGTAAGGTACATCTTCTTTGCAGCAAGCACATTAACTCTCTGTGCTACCTTTCCAGTAGTCAAAACTTCCAATAGATAAAAAGCTGATCTCTCTCTAGGAAGAACATTATTCACCAGTAATCATGAAATTTTTTATTGTTGCCAAAAATTGCTAGAGTCCAGGAAGGAGGCAGCAATCTCTTTAAAAACCATAATATACTTGCAAACATGATGCTTCTACCCAAAGTCAGCGCCCGGAGAGATCACACCGGTCACACCGCCCTAGAGCTGGCCCTTCTCAATGGTCCTGTGACCTCAGTGACAGAGTTACTGTTGTTCTAGGCTGTGCTGCTTCATAGGCCTGCCCGCAAGACTGGAGGTGAGCTTCAGTATGGATTGTGGTGGACAAGCCTTGATGGTTAACCCACACTTGCCGCTGCTAGGGTCCACCTGCTGGTGCTAAGATACCAGGGCTTCTAAGGTCTTGCGGGCTCTTCTAAGGTCTAGCATTGGAATGTGCTCCCTCGGGAGAGTGGTCTGGCGGACTGGTCATGAAGGCTGAACCTGGTTCCCCAGTTCTGAGTTCAGCAGCTCTGACTATAGTGCCACATCCTCTCCCTCACTAAACATCGTACTGCCCCACTGAGAAAAACTCACATAGCCTTCAACTACAACCCAATTGTGCCCGCTATAAACACCTGGATGCGGCTCAATTCAAATTACGTACTAGATAAGAGCAATATGCTACCTAAAAAAAAGCAACTACATCCCAAAAAAAAAAAACCCTCATAGGGAATGGATGTGAAATGTAAGCAGGAACAACATGGTTACTTTAACGCTTTTAAACTCACTATTAAGAAATCAATGAGGGCTTTTGCCTGAAAAGTTTAGAACATGACTACAAGGCCCGGGAGGGACTCGTTCAACGTCCGTTGCTTATATGCTTAAAAAATGTAAGCAGTATGGTTTAAAAAGACCACATCCGTGAGCACAGAACGGCGGTACACATTTTGGTTTCCAATCCATGGTGCACTAGTTATTGATCTACTGGGAGGGTTTAGGGTATTCCAGAATTGGCCAGGCGCGCACCTGAGTAACCGCAAAGTATTATACTGCTATGGAGTATAGAAATCCAGGCAAGAAGGGCGGGCGGTAATCCCTCACAACCGCTCAAGGTTGGATCAAGACAATCCACACAAATTGTACAAAAACAACAAAGCCCCTGCACTGGACAAACAACAATAATGTCTGGGTGATTTCGAGTTTCGGTAGCATAGGTCAAACGTGCACATCAAACTTTCAAAGTAAATAGACCACATAGTGCTGAAAAAGGAGTTCAAATGATGTAAAGTTCTTGGTATAAAACACCGGTTTATTGTTCCTCTGTACTGGCCAACACGTGTTTCATCGCAGGGAAACAGACTGCGAATCTTCAGGGCTGGATATAGATACAAAAGATGCATTTGTAAGGATGTTCTACACGAAATATATTAAAGTGGTTTGTGAAACCTGGGTGAAAAATTGGCATGCCATAAAGTGACATTGTGTCAAATTGTGACTTGGACTCTGTTGTACAAGTGACTTTAGTGAGAGTGAAATGTGATATTGATTCTGTCATGAGTCAACAGATTGTGTAGATTTGACTACACTTTAGCAGTCTAGAGCATTATTTTTAAAGAAACACTGACCAGTGCGAAAAACATGAAGAGTGGCGGAGTGAAACATAAGTGTCTGTGTTTATTATCGGGTACAAACCCCCATTGTGACTTGTAGTGACTGTTTGATAAGTACATATGAACCATGCTGTCTGACATATTCCATATACTGTGTTGAACCTAACAGCAAGCTTTGCAGTACATAATCGATTTGGAAGTAATTAAAGCAACCAAGGCAATGGTAGATTGCACTAGTTATGTCAAAATGTGGCGTTAATTTATTAAATAGATTGTGCTTATTCTAGAGTTTCATGTGTGTCAAGGTATCGTTTTTGGTTAAAAAGAGGCTCGTTTTATTGTTATGTTTTAGACAAAACAAACCCCAAAGGGTATTTCGTTCTGAAGTCAAGGGGTAGTGTCAACAGTTTGAGTAGAAACGACAATTAATTCGCACGCCACTAGTCAGTGCGAGTGCATGACGGAAAAGGAGGATATCGGAAGATAGGTGCTGGAAGTGAAAATCTGTTAACCTGAAGGAACACCAACTGTAGAATACCTCGTATGTGTATAAACACGTGATACGTGGTATTACGGTAATTTGAGCCCGTATTTGCATGATTGGGGCAACAATAATACTGGCCGGTCGTACCATGGGAGTAAAACAAGTCTGGATTGTTTACCAAAAATGTACAGAACTATAAGACTCACCCTCATAGAAAATGGACCGGAAATGGTGTTGTGGCCAAAACCCGAAAGGGCGAAGTGTGTAGAAAATAAACGTTGCTCGCGTAGTTGATGGTTTCTAGAAATATACATAATGCGTGTCGTATAGAATTATATACAATGACGGTTATGTAGACCAGACCAAAAAGGGGGGGGGTGAATATCCCCTTGATTAGTACTCCTACCTTAATGTAGTAGAAAGGAAGCCATAACCGGGAGGAGAAGATTTGAAGCAGTAGCGCTCAAGGTAAGAAGACAGGCGGATACACCTGTAAAGGGGGTAAAGAAAACAAAGGGGTGTAGTGGATGCCTACTCCTTTGCATTTTGGCACTTATCGGTAAGGTAAAAAAGGATCGGTTAAAAACGCGAGATTGTTTACCTGACTGTTTGTGTTCCCCCTCCTGTAGTTCCCGGCGCCGTTTTTCAAAGACGGTCACCTGACAGGAAGTTGGGACGTCTTTTATGATGTAGTTCCGCTTGTGTGTTCCTAAAGAACTAGACTGGCGGTGTGTTTTACTCCTAGTGCAACGCACGGCTATATTTAGAAGAAATACTAGAATACGCCGTTATGTGGAGTTGGGTGATAATTGGTGAGGGGATTTTGGAAGACATACTATTTCTTCAAAAATGGTGCACTAGTTCCCTGCCCGGGGAAAACAATGTTGTTCAAAGAAAGTCAAGAAAAAAAAAGTAGCGCTTCACTGGCAAACTCTGTAAAGTGACGCTAATATGTTTGGGTGTGAATAAAAGCAATCTGGCCACATTGCGACCACTCTGTCTTGCTTTATTAGTTATTTATTTTTCATATTTTTTTACCTTTTATTCCAGAGGCTGCACTTTGGAGCAGAAAAATATCAGAAAAAAACGACATTTCAAGCAAGAGTGTTTTTCCTTTTTGGATCCATTTCACAGGGGAACGTATGAAAGAAAGGAAAGGGGGTAAGAGCTGTTTCTTGAAGCCAGAGTTTTCACTAAACGAGGAGGAGCGAGACAGAAAGAGAGGGAATAGGAGGAAGAAAGAGAAGGGGAGGCAGCTGGCAGCGGCAGAGCAGCAGAAGTGAACACTGTTCTTGTATTCTCTGGGCAAGAAGGAAAAGACTGAGCCCTTTTCCTTCTCTGCCCGCCCTCCCGTCCCCAGCGGTCACGAACGCCGAGCCTTATGGGTAGGCTTTGGCTATTTCTGCCGTCCTGGGACCCATGTTTAAAATAAACAAGATAGAAAAGGGGGAAAGAGAGGAGGGGGGATAACAAATCTATATAAAGATCACCGAACCTGTATTCCTACGACAGTCACTCAAGCAGGCACACATGAGCTTCTAGCGTTCTCAGTGTCCGTGGGTGACTGTCATCTATTTGGAGGGGTGGTCATTTGCGTCCCGCCAGGCTACCAGCCTGACCTAAGTACTAGCATACTAACACAACTTCTCCCCCTCTGCTTAAAACAAAATCAGTTTTTAGTTGTAGGGGATTTTAATCTTCATTATGAAAAGCTCACAAATCCAGGGGTTAAACACCTGGATGACGACATGGCTATAATGCAGCTAAAAAATAAGAGAACTAAAGAAGGAAGTTCCCACCAAGAATCAAATATGTGAAATGCAATAAACATAAAAATGTATGTGTATGGATTCCCATCATTCACCAAGCCTGGTGATAAGCTTCATCATTTGGGTATCCCTTGATGTACGAAATGACAGACTAGCTCTATGAACATCAGAGCTTACGAATGTCAAGAGGTGTATGTACCAAGATGAGCAAGATAGAGTATATGGGACCCAAAAAAATGTTTTTTGTGAATATTTTTTAAATGCAGTGAAAAAAGTGGGGTGTGAAAATATAAAATTGGTGCGTGAACAGACTAACTATTCTTATTCGTGTCAGTCACGATCAAGGATTAAAAACGTGAACGCCAGGACTAGTTTTAACAAATAGCTGTCCTAAGCAGTGGTGGTCAACATGTTTCAGCACTTAAAGGCGAAAGATAGAGCCATGTGCTTTCGTCAGGACCTCAACAAGACAAAACTACAATAACTGCTATTTACAATACATCAAAAAAGGATATGGTGTGAGTACAACATCTCACAATCCCGATTCCTTCGTGATATCTTCAGTTTTCTTAAAAATAATAATAAGTGAAGAAAAATACAGAACACATGAGATTCTTGGAGAAAAAACGACCAAACAGTTCTCTCTTAATATGTGGCCACAAAACATTATGCCTACATATACGCCCCTGAATGGTTCTTGACTCCATCTTACCTTTGTAATATGGAAGATAAAGCCAAACCCCACCTGGCAACGGCTCAGGATGTAGGAGGCACCGCTCTAAAAAGAAAAATACACCAAAATTCTTGTGGTGTATCAGACTTTAACATTTGAAAACAATAACATCTATCCACAGCACACAAACACAAAGCTATTCAGCATTAGATACACTCTCAAGATGTGTGTAGTTTGACACTTAATGATGGTAATTAAAGACAGACCCTAAAGATGAAAAAATACGAAATGCTCAAGAATACACGGCAACTGAGTATATGCAGGAGATTCAGCTGTTATAATACAAATTGGAAAAAAGGTTAATGCTACTTTCCAAAATGCAAAAGGTCATCCTCCATCTGCATAGACCCATATGGTCATTAACTGCCAGTGTTTCGCCTTTAAGTGCTGAAACATGTTGACCACCACTGCTTAGGACAGCTATTTGTTAAAACTAGTCCTGGCGTTCACGTTTTTAATCCTTGATCGTGACTGACACGAATAAGAATAGTTAGTCTGTTCACGCACCAATTTTATATTTTCACACCCCACTTTTTTCACTGCATTTAAAAAATATTCACAAAAATTTTTTGGGGGGGTCCCATATACTCTATCTTGCTCATCTTGGTAAATACACCTCTTGACATTCGTAAGCTCTGATGTTCATAGAGCTAGTCTGTCATTTCGTACATCAAGGGATACCCAAATGATGAAGCTTATCACCAGGCTTGGTGAATGATGGGAATCCATACACATACATTTTTATGTTTATTGCATTTCACATATTTGATTCTTGGTGGGAACTTCCTTCTTTAGTTCTCTTATTTTCTAGACGCTGGAGTATATTTTGTATGTTCAAGTTACTTTAGGGGCTGCATATTCCAGCTAGTCTTTAAATTTTGGCCTCCGACCCTAATTAAACCTTTTTTGTGTGTTGTATAATGCAGCTAACCCAGAGAATCACTAAACCAACTCATGTGGCCGGCCACACCTTCGACTTACTGTTTCCTAACATAGAATCAATGAACATTCAAGAAATTAAACCCCTATCCTGGACGGATCACTTCCTAATTTCCTTCTCTTTCAGCTAACCCAACAATCTATCTAAGACTGAAACAATATATCAGTCAAGAACTGGGGTCTGGAATCAAATCTCTGAGGAATCTTTTAGTGCCTTCTTCCCCCATGCCTCTAGGTTATTCTATCAAAACTCAACACACACACTAGCTACACAGCTACAACAGGATATCGAAAAAACACTTGATCAGTGTGCTCCTAAACTTATTACGGAAATTGGCCAATAAAACCCAATCAGAAAAGTTGTATACCTTGAAATGAAAACTTATGAAAAGGCAGTGTAGAATCCAGGAACACAAATGTAGACTCTCAAAAACGAGCATAGGTAGACATAACTATCTAGCTGAACAAAAAATATATCATGGGGCCCTGAAAGATACTAAAACAAAGTATTACACAAAAGGTATTGAAGAAAAAGGTAGTTCATCTAAAGAACTCTACAAAGTCATTCGGGAACTTTGTAAGCTTACCTCGTTGTCTCAATCTATGGTGCCCTCGTCTGAGAATTGTGAGCTACTTAACAACCTTTTTATAGATAAGGTGACAAAAATCTATGCAACTTTTATTACTTCAATCGATGAAGACAATATGGTCTGGGTAAATCTAGCACCTAACCCTGCAACCCATGCCCATCTCGACAGTCTGACACCTTTCTCTGAAGAACAAGTGGCCAAAGCCATGACAGAAGTTAAGGCAGGATCTCCATTAGACCCATGCCCGCACTTCATATTTTCCTGCCTGGTGTCAGTATTATGCCCCCAGGTCACCGAAGCCCTCAACCAATCCCTAGAGCTTGCATCTTTTCCAGATATCTGGAAAAAACAGTAGTCTTTCCCCCTCTAAAGAAACCAGGTCTTGAAATTTATGACCCAGCTAATTATAGACCAATCTCCCAATTACCATCTTTATATAAAGTTCTGGAGAAATTGGTCAATAAACAACTTACGACTTTTATCGAAACCAATAACTTACTAGTTCCCTAACAAACTGGATTTAGGGCTAACAACAGCACCGAGGCAACCCTGCTAGCTGTGTCCGATAATATCAGGTCACTAGTTGACCAAGGCAGAGCTGTATCATTGATTCTATTGGACCTCACTGCGGCTTTTGACACTGTATCCCACAATAAACTACTACAAATCCTTAATGAAAAAGGGCTTTGTTCAAAAGCCCTGGCATGGTTTGCGTCTTTCCTTAAAAACCGAACCCAGAGAATGCAAATGGGTCCCTACTCCTCCACCACAAAAATAATTGATTACCGAGTTCCACAGGGAGCCATCTTCAGCCCTACTCTTTTTAATATATGAGTCTCTTTCCTGGCAGATATCAGCAGGAAATGGGGTTCCGACATATGTTCATATGCTGATGATACACAATGCAATCTCATCCACTGCCTTACAGAAATAGCAGGTTGGATGTCCTGACATTGCTTAAAACAAAATGCCGGAAAATCGGAGATCTTGCTTTTCGGGGGCGCACATGCAATCTGGGATAGTAGTTGGTGGCCTCAAGCGTTGGGCACCCTCTCCTGAACCAAGGCAGGCTGCTAAGAATTTTGGCATCATCTTTGATGACGCCCTATCCATGCAGAATCAAGTACCCTCATTATGCAGGGAAAGGCTTTGCTACATTAAAACTCTTTAGAAGACTTTTTCCCTGGATTCCTTTAAACTGTAGGAAAACGGTGACACGGGCACTTCTTGTGAGCAGGCTGGACTACAGCAATGCACTGTATGTGGGCATGGCCGATTATCTTTTCACCAGACTCCAAGTGGTCCAAAGCGCTGCTGCTAAACTGATTTGTAGCAAAAGTAGATTCCTTTCAGCATCCTTCTGCATGAAGGAGTTACATTGGCTTCCAGTACGCCAAAGAGCACGCTTTAAGCTCATGTGCTATGTACATAGAACTTTGTATAAGACTGGCCCACAAATCCTACAAGGCAAATTAGACTTTCATGTAATCTGAGATCTCGCCATCAGGCACTGGCAACAGTCAAACGCACGACTAAAGTCGGCATGGGTGACCGATCTTTCTCAAAATCAGCAGCGACCCTCTGGAATTTTTTGTTGTTGTAGAGTTTTATATAGCGCGAACTCGACCCGAATAGGGTATCAGAGCGCTTTACATAGCATTTTTGTTAGGCACGGGGAGATTAAGTGATTTGCCCAGAATCACAGGATGTTTTAGCGTCATCACCGAGACTCGAACCCAGTTCCCCAGGTCCGCGGTCACTTGACACCGCGGTCACCTTGACACCTGACTGAAGACTATCTAATATTCAGAAAAAAACTAAAAACCTTTTGTTCCCCAGATACTTATCTACCAAATAGAACTTTTACAATTGCTTGCTCCGCACTCTGCTCAGTCTTATCGAGTATACTGGAAGCCTCTTCCGTTCTTTCTACAGGAGGAAGGGCACATTTCCTGTTTCTTCCAGGACTGAAGTCCAACGAGGAAGACCCCTCACGGTACTGCCTAGCACGGGCCCTGCACAAAGTACAACAAGCAGCAACAGACCTAGAAACATCATAGAGTGAATAAAAACAACAGCGCGGGCGAATACGGGCTGCCTTGAAAAAAAAGAGAAAGAGGGGGGTAGAGAGAGAGCGTGAGAGTCGATCTTTGCAAAGGAGAGATAGAGGGTGTGTGGCAAAGGTTCATTTATTTAGGCAAGATATGTACTTTCTGAACTAAGATTACTGTTATTGTTGAAAGTAAAAGAAGAGTAATAAGTTGAAACCAGTCAGTACTTGTGGCCTATAGCACGTGCAGGGGATTCACTGCTAAGGGGTCGATTCCGATTTCGGTCTGAAGGGCTCCGATTCGGATTTGGGTTTGCCAAATCGGATCCGGAAGACATGTTTCCGAACGATTCGTCCCCAGTTCTGAACTACCAAGTAAAATGCCTGGAACCGTTAAGGCTGACCAAATCAGTTCCCAAAGGAAATTACAGGCTCTCCCGGCTAATATGAAGGAGAGTCTTAATTTTATGAAAGACAAAAAGGTGAATATTGTCCTGCCACTTTATATGTCAATGTCTGTTTCCAGCTAAGGGGCCTGTTTATAACAGCTTTTTTTATTGTTTGGAATTTTAGCAAATCAGACGTCATTCTGAGGGGTCACGACTGAACAGAGTAATGAAGAAGCGGGACAGTTGCAAGACAGACTCTACTGAGGGCTGCGGTCAGGGGACGGGGAGTCACTTTGGCTGTTGCTTGGGTTATCGCTGTTAGTTGTTATGTTTAGATTCCTCCAAGATTTATAATCTCGGAACATCGAGAAAAGAAGATGTTTGATTGATGCCCGCTTATTTATAGGGTAGGTTGTATTTTATGTGAATATATGATGTTACAACGCATGCAATTACAACGCATGTTTTTACAACGCAGTCTTTACGTCACAACTACCATTACATTGCATGATTTTACAACGCATGCCATTACAACGCATAATACTTTTAGGGCAACAGTAAGGAAAGCGTTGGATAGCGTAGGGGTAACAATTACTATTCCCACTCCAGTGAGTGTAACAGTAGGGAAAGCCCTGGATAGCGTAGGGGTAAAAATGACTATTCCCACTCCAGAGAGTGCAACAGTAGGGAAAGCGTTGGATAGCGTAGGGGTAAAAATTACTATTCCCACTCCTGAGAGTTCAACAGTAGGGAAAGCGTTTGATAGCGTAGGGGTAAAAATGACTATTCCCACTCCAGAGAGTGCAACAGTAGGGAAAGCGTTGGATAGCGTAGGGGTAAAAATTACTATTCCCACTCCTGAGAGTTCAACAGTAGGGAAAGCGTTGGATAGCGTAGGGATAAAAATTACTATTCCCTCTCCAGAGAGTGCAACAGTAGGGAAAGCGCTGGATAGCGTAGGGGTAAAAATTACTATTCCCATTTACCCCAAAACCCATACCCACCCTAATTCTAAAAAAATCTCCATTACTTACCTTACGATTCGTTGTAATGGCATGCATTGTAATGGCATGCGATGTAAAGGCAGTTGGGTTGTAACAGTGATGTTGTAAAGGTAGGCTGTCGTAATGATTGCATTGTAATGTTAATGGTTCCTGATTGAGAATGCAGGATTGTGTGAAATGTAATGTTTCTTTGAATGTATGGTCTAAATAAAGCAGGAAAAGAGATGACATAACAGAGCCTCCTGTCTTGTAATAAAATTAGCAGATCGGCGAATGATTCACTTTCTACGGGAGGAAAGTACTTTCCATCGTTGAAGGACCCATCAAGCTTTGTATCTCTAAAGTACAAAAACATTCCTAGGAAAAGTGGAGCGCTACCTGGGTGACTAGGAAGGCCCTCCGGCCGTGCCTCTTGCTGCTTTACACATGTCACCCTATGCAGGGTTGAACACATAAAGTACCAGCTCCTCCTTTCAGCCTACCTGGATGATCACTCTTAACTCAGCATTCACATTATTATCACATTTCAGGAAAGTTAGTCAGGCTAACAATAATTACTCCTGTGTACATTGCAAACTAACCTATGCAACTCTTCATTAATGGTCTCCACTACTACAGGTCTACACAACGAGGAACACGTATCATGCATTTTACCGGTCGCAAACGGCCCAATTCGCAGAACTGTGCTGTATGCGACCAGGAAAATGCATTTTGGTATGTATGAATTCCAATTTGTGATTCGGTAACAAATTACCGAATTGCTATTTGGAATTGCGAATACATACCGATTCGGTAAGAGGAAGGGGCGTGTTTAGGGCATCCCTTCCTAATACTGAATCGCAGTGGTATGTAGGAATGTTTTGCGACCAAAATGTTCTTGTAAAACATTACCATTTTACTACCTACTTCAAGTAGGTAGTAAAATGGTAATGTTTTACAATGGTAATGTTTGTGAATGCTCGTGAGAATGCTTTTAAAGAGCAGGCAGTGGTTCCATAGACCACTGCCTCCTCTAGAAAAACCAAAATAAAACTTTAAATTTCTCTTTTTTGAATGCTACCTGTTTTCCGTTAAGGAAAATGGGTGGCATTTTTTTTAAAATTAGTCCTTTATTTAAAAGCAATCACAGGCACGGTGGTCTGCTGACTCCAGCAGGCCACCATCCCTGTGAGTTTAGTGATTCCTAATAGGTCACAAACTGCAACATGCCTCATTAGTATTAATGAGGTAGGTCGATTTGCAACCCATTAGGAAACGCTAAATGAAACTCATATAGTTTCATATATTTAAATAGTGATTACCTGATTGCGATTCAAAGAGAATCACAATTAAATCGCCATTTGGAATAATGATACATCTGGCCCCTCGGTCTCGTATTCTGGAAATGGTAGCCATGCTCAGAAATTTACTGAAAAATTGAAGGGGAAACTGATGTTATAGTTATGCATGGTGATCATATGTAACTTTATGTTTAAATAACCGTAGAAATTCACAGAAAAAAACAAAAGTTAAAGTGGTGTTATAGGAAGGGCTTGTAATAACTGTTGTTTAAAAAAAGAAAATAAAACACTGAAATTGACCAGTTATAGTTTACTGAGCTAACTATAACACCCCCCGCCATGCACTGCTTACAGCCTCACATATTGCATCACTCATGACATGATAAAGTTCTTCATTAGTGACTTCAGAGGCGATGTCTCAAGCAGCATCATTGAGATAACATGCCTGATGACATCATACAATCATTATGACACCATCCAATAGTTTCTTAGCATTGAAATACTTCTACACATTTCAGGTGTGGACAGTTTTCCATTCACATTAATATGATTATCTATAACTCTCATCTGTTAATTACTTTATTTCTTTAGCACACATGAGAGCATATTGAAATACGCGATTTCAGGATGTGCACTGTAGAAAAAGGAAACCTTTTTTCAAGATGTTCTCATATGTGCTCATGAAGTAATTAGCATATGAGAGAGCCTTGCACAGCCGCTGGAAGTGGGGTGTGGTAAACAAAATACAGGTGTTTGTGAGACAGGGACACCTGATGTTGGATAGCTTAAGATCCCTTTACTCATCCATAATTTACACCTGTATTGGACATGTAAAATTCCTTGAAAAGGGTCCGCGCCGACATCCTTAAATGCCGCACATTGCCCCTGAACCCTATGGGCAGGATAGCCCTATACAAAATGATGATCCAACCTCGTTTTTTGTACATGCTCCAGAACACACATCACTCCTTTGCTTGGTCTTGAGGAAATATAAATTTTTGGTCATGTTATGTTCCCTAGCGCGTACCCCACCGACTCCATGTACCAGCTTAAAGTGCATGTAACTTCCCTCCTGTGTCAGCTATGAAGACGCAAATACATTTGCGTCCAACGTTAACTTGTCCTCTTTCAGATCCACCATGAATGGATTAAATGGCCCATTCCTAAGTATGCTATGCCACCGTCTTTTTGTAGTGTACTTTACATGTTTTTCTGCTCTGGCAAAGTAGGCCCTGAATTTCTGCCATCGAGCCTCTTTTCTGGCTTTTGACTCTGACAGCCTCTGCCCAGGCTGCCTCTGTACCCATGAACTCTGACTTACTTCCAGCGCGGCCCCTCGCGCTCAGCTCAGCCTGCTTTCTGCCAAAGCTGACTATAACCTTCGAGTTATCTGTTCCGCTCCTCGAAAATGCATTCCTGCCTACTAGCTTCAGTAAACATCCTCCCCAGCTGCAGAGCCAAAGGGCCGACCCGTCCCAGTGCAAGTAATTCATAGCCCCTGTTACCATGCTTCCATGGAAGGCCCCGTGCCCCCACGCTTCTCATGCAGACACTTAGGCGCTTATACACGCATCCACAGTTAGCATAAGAATAGCTTCTGCCCTAGAGACCTTTCCGCCCAGATAATATGGTTCCTAAACATCAGATATCAGATATGATAGAAGTACAAGTTGATCTGACATGCCAGACTTCTGTCTCTTTCCGTCAGTGTAAATGTCAAGTCCCCTGCACCCCTCCAATCACACGTCATGCAGCAGCGCGCGCATCCAAGCTTCCGATTTCTGCTGACATTGCCACATTTCTGCTTGGTGCCACCCACCTGCGTCACCTATCAGTGACGTTTCTAGCACACACCTCCAGTTCACGCCTCTTGATTACGTACTAGTACCACGTGTATACTGTTATCTTGTCTTCTCTCAACTGTTACGCCTCCTGCACTGTTGCTTATGATATGAATTAAGTATATAAGCTATGTATTGTCAATAAAATGTAGCGCTCTATCCCTTCTGACACCCCTGTGGTGGTCAGAATCAGATATCCTGGTCATGACCATTCCTTTTTAAGGAATAAAACCCCTAAGAACTCTAACACCACGGACTCTGGTTTTTTCTTTCCGATCTGAGTTATTATTGATTAAGTACTTACCTGCATAGAAATTAAGAGAGTAAATTAATTATTTACGTCATTTTGGCGCCCGAATAGGGACCCCTCCCCCACCTCACGCGCCGGTTGGCGCATTGCAAGCTCTGTCCCCTGCCATCAGTTAGATGGAACCTACGCGTACCGGCAGGATTTCCTGCATCTCCCTCTGACCCACGGAGGTGACGAAGACTGCGATCAGTGCCCAGACGAGGCGGTGAGGAGTGCGGAGGATCCCGACCAGAGCCTAGCCGAAAGAAGCAAGGTCCGAGGTGTCAAGAGGCCCACCAGGTTTCCGAGGTTTTTCCGAAGTTTTCCGAAGTTTTCCGAAGTATCGAGTCGAGTCCAGTCGAGTTTTCCGAGGCCTTCTGTTTCCGTGCTTCCCGGTGAGTACCATTGCTGGGACGTATCTAGACGGGTTTGGGTACACAAGTCCGGTCTGCACTGTTTTTAGGCAGTGTATCTGTACTGTTTAGCAGTATATCTAGTATTCTGAATTTCTGCACTGTTACACCAGTGTATCTGTACTGTTGAGCAGTACATCCAGTATAGGGGGTAGTCATCTATGTCTCAAATGTCTTCTTATGTGATTAATGTCGTGGTATGAATGTGACCGTTTAATGTGCATTATTGTGTTTCTCGTATAAACTAGCTGTAACCAGTATTAAGGAGTAAGGATTGAGTATTCAGTAACAAGTAAACAAGATGCCGTTTTTCAACAAGTTAAAACAGATAGGAACTAGGAAAGGGATACTGGAGGAAGAAATTCCTATTCCCCCTAGGGACACTCTAGGTAACTTTATGTATCATAAACATGGCATAGATGCCATATTGTATCTAGACTTATGGGCCGATTATACCAAGCATCTAGACGAAAGACACAGATGGCCCACTACCGGAACATGGGATGCCGAGTGCATCATGAAGGTAGAAGAAGCATTATGGAAAAAGAAAGCTAGACAATCTCAGAAAGACGCCATAGAATTTTGGCGTAAGGAATCCCATAAGCGTGCTGAGAAAGCACTCCGTAGAGAAGACAGACTTAAAGAATCAGACAAAGCCCAAGAAAACGAATTAGTTATTGAAGGGATCCGAGTAAAGACAGAACAAATAGACCGTGCCCGAAACAATCTCGTAAACGGTATGTATCTCGCGGCCGAGGGCACATCTGAAGCCCTATCAGAAATACCGAAAAACCTACCGCCACCATTAGTTCCAACTAAAGTAATGCATAAGACTACTAAAGACATATTCCTAAATTCTTATCTAGAGGATGTAGCACCAGCTTACACCAATTTGCCTGTTCGTGCCCTGCCTCCTGACAGGGACGGGGGTGGCACTCCGCCCCCAGATCATGTTCCGCCGGTACCGCGACAGACCTCCCCCGCTCCGCCAGCTCCGCCACTTCCCGCACCCAAAATTGACCTACCGAAGCAAGGTCTACCTGATCCTACTAAACGACAAATTCAAGTTCAGATCCAGACTCCGCAGGGAGATAATGCCCAAGCATCCGCTTCAGGAGGTGCGACCGCGGGTCTTCGGACCCCACCATTAACACGCAGATTCAATATCAGGGATACGCAGAGTCCTCTCACGTTCAAGTCTCCTCGCCTTGACGCACTCAGAGAAAACATTTCCGTTTGTAGATATGATCCAGTACCCGGTAAAGACGATCTAATGATATTGGCATCACTACGGTTGAGATCTGCTACTGATATCTTGCTATGCTATGTAGGAATGAAGGACCGTCTAGATAGAATATATGAATTTGTTCAGACAGGGAAAGACCCTGACAGTATCAAGGATGCCATGGAGAAACAGAAGGTTGACATTCAAGCACAGATACTACGATTTTTCATAAATTGTCTAATAAGAGAACGAGACAGGCCTGGGACAGATCAGAGTGAATTAGATGCACTGAACAAGTGGGGTCAAAATATAGCCGATGGAAAACATGACAAGGGGACTTGCATAGCCAGTATGTATAAGAAAATTAGAAAAGCAGTGATAACAGTACACCAGAAAGGGAAAGACAAAGCTTCCTCCGAGGAGGAAGAAGAACTTGAAGAACGAGAACGAGCTACAGATACTATAGCATATGTAGGTAAGGGAACTTACCTTAGGAAGGGCATCCGTCCGGAAAACAAGAGAGTTTTTCTCTCTGCTTTAACAAATCCGAATTCTTCTGAACATCAGTTCCAGGAGACTGATAAAAGACTACGAGAAAGAATGGGGTACCATGTACTCAATTCGATGGATGAACAAGAACTAGCCCGGTCAGCCATCTTATGGGCCGAAAATCCAGACATATATAATGATGATACCTTAGCACAGACGTTTCTAAACCTTTCCCCAGACGAACAGAAATTAGCAGGTGTATACATGATTCAGCACCTCCTCACGAAATACAGAAATAAACATTCCGATCCAGGTCCCTTACACGAAACATTAGAAGCACTACTCATGGATAGATGGAGAGGTTTCAGTACCAAGTTAATACAAATAATTCTAGAACAACGACATAAATATAACACCTTCATAAGTTCTGAATATGTTCCCGCCCCACCTCCAGAAAGGAAAACGTACCACATGCAATGCGGGAGTGGCATTGAAAGTCAGAACCCCTTACGAGAAGTACACCCAGTTATGGGTGCGGATCACGCCTTGAAACGTGTATATGTGCACACGCCACTGACTAAGTTAGAACTGTTAGAAATGAAGAAACTAGTTCCGTGTCATGATAAAGACCCTGCAGGTTTTCACAGAGAGCTTAAAGACATGTTACTAATGGGGGATTACACGTATGATGATATCATGAAAATGTTGAAGGTGCTGTTGCCCACGGGCATTTACGAGAAATTAAAGGAAAAAGAATGGGAGGTGGGGGACACAAAGATTGCATGGGCAGAAATAGAAGACGAAGAAAGCAAACGGGTCCCAGGGGTAGGCCTTGGGGACAAAACTAAAGCATTACCCGGATTAATAGTACAGGTTCTGCCAAGATTATTGACAACTAGAAAGGAAGATTGGGACGCCATCTCGTCCTGTAAACAGAAACATGATGAAGATACTAGTGACTTCTATTCCAGATTTGAGAAATGTTTCATTATAAATAGTGGCCTACAACCAAGCAGCGAGTCATATCCACACCTTTTTGTATCAAAACTAGTCGAGAACTCCCTACCATTAGTTAAAAACAGAGTGTACAAAGTTGAAAGTACTTGGCAGGCAAATACGCCATCCCAGATGTTACAAATGTTACAATATCATCAGAACAGAATTAGAGAAGAACAAGATCAGGAACAGAAACGTATGAAAGACACCAAGATGAAAATGTTAGTAGCTCAGACGGTCCCAGCCGACGGCCAGAGAAAAGGTGGGACCCAGACAAGTCACACTACAGCTCCCGTTAAAGGGACATGTAATTACTGTAAACAGCCAGGTCATTACGTACATGAATGCCCCGTCCTGAAACATAACATTTCAACGGGTAAAACTAAAGAAAGACCGCATCCGCCTAGACAAGATCAGGTCCAGCAACAGACCTCACAAAATGTACAGCCAATGCAGAATACACAGCCTATGCATTCTCCATCTCATACAGCACAGACAGTAGCAGGACCACAGCCCATTGCCGCGACTCAGCAAGTTTCGCAACAGATGTACCAGTATGCCCAATCTGCATATCCAGATTACCCCCGATATACATGAAACAGCCTAGAGAGGGAAGGTGGTTTGCCTCTTATTGAAATTCCTGTAGATCAAGAAGGTCCTTATGTACACAGTCACGTATTGGGAAAAGACAGAAAGTTTTTAATTGACACAGGGGCAAGCCGCACCACAATCAGTCATAATGAAGTCCCAGGGGCACCCCTCTCAGGCTCACAGAATGTTTCCCTTGGTTTTTCAGGACAGCCTATTGTAAATGAAGTATCGGAACCAGTACCCTTGGCTGTGGGTCCATTATCACGAGTTACAGATTTATTACTTACGAACTCATGCCCAGAAAACTTGTTAGGAATTAAAACTCTGAAGGCTCTAGGAGCTATAATATGCTGTTCCCCGGAGGGAGTTAGACTCTTTCTACGGGATTTCAAGGGTCATTATGTTTTACGAGAATTGGATGTCAGATTGAAAAATGTACCAGATCACCTATGGGCAAAAGGCCCAGCTGACGTAGGTTGTATGCATATCACTCCATACCGTGTTACACTCAAGACAGGAGTTGTTCTACCCAGAATCAGACAATACAAGTTACCACCCGATGCTGTAGTGGCTTTACTGAAAATCATTGAAGAGCTTATTGCCCAGGGAGTGGTCGTAGAGACCGACTCCAATATCTGTAATTCACCCATCATTCCAATTCTTAAACGTACAGACCCCAATGCACCGCCAGTATATCGGCTGGTGATTGATCTTCGAGAATTGAACAAATGCATTGTACCACAGTACCCTGTGGTCCCCGATATCTCTTCCCTATTGACTGCTATTGATTCAGAAGCAACGTTCTTTACTGTAATTGATCTCAAGAACGCTTTCTTCAGTGTACCTATTGATCCGGAGAGCCAATATCTCTTTGGATTCAGTTTAAATGGACGAAGTTTCAAATTTTCCCGCGCACCTCAAGGATTCACAGAAAGCCCCAGCGTCTATAGTCAAGCACTGAAAAGACAACTAGATTGTATTCAAATGCCAGTTAACACCGCTCTACTGCAATACGTCGATGATCTACTGATCACCGCACGAAGTGAGCCCGAATGTGAACAAGCATCACTGACAGTTTTACATTTCCTGGCCGACAAGGGACACAAGGTGTCTCCTTCGAAGCTAAAATTCTGTGTTCAGCAAGTTGTATACTTGGGTCACTTGCTGTCCAAAGTGGGGAGACAGCTCACTCCCGATCGCATTCAGTTAATTGTAAACATGCCACGACCCCAGACACAAAAGGAAGTGCGGGCCTTCATAGGCCTCACCTCGTACTGCAGACAATGGATTCCTCAATATGCATTTCTAGCCAAACCACTCATCCAGTTAACGATGCAGGAGGCAGCAACTTCGATTGCCCTCCCTTGGACTCAGGAACACACACAAGCCTTTGAGGAATTAAAGAAAGCATTATGTCAAGCACCAGTTTTAGCGACACCATGTTACAACAAACCGTTTACACTTTTTGTTACAGAACGTGACGGTACAGCATTGTCTGTCCTCACTCAAGATCAGGCAGGTTCACATAAGCCTTGCGCTTATTTTTCAAGTACATTGGATTCCGTAGCACAGGCACTCCCTGCATGCTTAAAGTCAGTAGCTGCAACAGCGTTAGCAATAAGACAAAGTGATTCAATTGTTTTAGGACATCAGTTAACAGTAAAAGTACCACACTCTGTAGAGGTTCTTTTAAACAGAACCCAAACTCAGCACCTGACTATAGCACGACTGACAGGTTACGAATTAACACTATTCCAGCCACACATAGAAATCAGACGCTGCAGCATCCTGAACCCAGCAACACTGTTACCTACCATTATGACAGATCCAGCCCCGCATGATTGCATAGAGATCATTAATGCAGTAACAAAGCCCCGACGAGACTTAACAGATGTTCCATTGACAAATCCTGACCTGACACTTTATGTGGATGGTTCATGTATGAGAACAAGTACAGGAGAATTAGTGGCCGCGTATGCCGTGACCACTGAAACTGAAGTTAAAGAAACACATCGTATTGATACACTGTCTGCTCAAGCGGCAGAGCTCATCGCTCTGACCCGAGCCTGTATTCTAGCCAAGAACAGAAATGTCAACATATACACTGATTCCCGTTATGCGTTCGGAGTTGTACACGACTTCGGCATGTTATGGCAAGAACGAGGTTTCCTGACCTCTCATGGTGCCAAGATCCAACATGGCCCCCTCATTCAAGCACTGTTAGAAGCAATACATCTGCCTTCAGGCATATCCGTCATGAAGTGTAAAGCACATACTAAGGTCACAGATTCTGTTTCCCAGGGTAACGACCTGGCAGACCAGACAGCAAAACATACAGCACTGACTCACACTCAGACAACTGATATGACAAAGACACCAGGACCGACACACTGCATGACAGTCAGGGATCCCACACTAGATGTTATCGACATTCAGACACATGCTACTCCAGAAGAAATAAAGAAATGGATTGAACAAGGAGGGATCAAAACAGATCAAGGTTGGGTGACGAAGGGAAAATGTACATGGTTTCTCCCTGACTCTATGGTTCAAGTCATGATAAATACAGCACATAGCCCAGCACACCTAGGAGAGAAAGCGATGTTAGACAGTTTACAAAATCTTTGGAACAATAAACACTTACGAGCAGCAGCGAAACAGAAAGTGCGTACTTGCATGATCTGTTGTCAGTTCAATCCAGGTAAAAGCGTCCCTGTAGAGCAAGGTGGATTTCATCCTCCCGATCACCCTTTTGAAGTCCTCCAGATGGATTATATCCAGATGGACCGTTGTCGAGGATTTAAATATGTTCTCGTAGTTGTCTGTGCTCTGTCCCGCTGGACCGAAGCATACCCAGTCCCAGATTACACTGCTCCGACCACTGCCAAGCAGCTGGTTCGTGAATTCTTCCCACGATACGGCTTGCCTCGTGTCGTGTACTCAGATAACGGTCAGCCATTCTCATCTGCATTAATGAAAGAAGTTTCTTTATTACTGGGATACCAGTGGAAATTCCATTGTGTCCGACATCCTGAAGCCGCAGGCCTGGTAGAAAGACATAACCAGACACTAAAGATACGCCTTGCAAAAATATGTCAGGAGAAAGGGGTCGACTGGATAGTCGCCCTGCCAGTGGCACTATTCTACATGAGAATGGTTGCCCATTCGAGATCAGGGCTATCCCCGTACGAGGTGGTCTTTGGCAGACCACCGAATATGTGGGGGACGCCCATTCCGAAAAAGATTACTGATGTTGATTGTAACATGTTGACAGATTACCTTGCCTCCTTGATGTCTGCACTCCAATCATGTCGTTCACAGGTTGCCGCAGCCTTCCCTGACAACACTGATGTAAAGCCACATGATGTCCGTCCTGGGGACCTCGTATTAGTGCGCAACTTTGATAGAAAGAGTCCGTTGGAGCCCCGCTGGAAAACGCCGAAGACCGTCCTTCTCACCACAAGGACCGCCGTGAAGATCGAAGGGAGAAAGGGGTGGGTTCACACGAGTCATGTGAAAATTTTTTTTGAACTGAAACCTGATCGAGACTCGTCCACCCCCACCAAAGACTGTGTTGAGCCAAAAGACTTTACAGAATCTGAACGAGAAAAAACTCCCCAAGAAGAGTACCGTATGAAACTCCGATCTAGCAAGTCAGACAGTTTAATTGTTTAAGTCCTCCCCTAGGTGAATCGGTTAAATAGTTTCTGACATGTATCCCCTAGATCGAGATAGAGAGAGAGAATATAAGAAACGTACATATTGTAAATCACTTCGTAGTCACTGTATAGTGACACTATTAATGATGTTTATTCTGAGTATTTTAATTATTGTTGCTAGCATCTTATTACCTATCTACTACCCTATTTTCAAGCGTGAACAATCTGCCTACAATGTATCTGCTGAACACACTTTTAGTGAGTTACCTCCACACGAACTCTCCTACAGACTTGCGCTGCGCAACAACACTTTTATTAATATGCTACACCATTCTCATCAAACTAGCAATGCTACAGATTGCTGGATATGCGGCCGACTCCCTCCCTACCAGAATTACAAGGGAGCTCTGCCCCTCTTTCCGTACCCGTTCACTCATAATGGCTCCTGCGGCGCATAGTTTAAAATAATTAATTCCTTAGATCCTGATATTGCTGTTTTCCATGGGGGCTGGGTTTGGGGAAACCTGAACTTAGTCCTGCTCGACGTCTGTTACCCTGATAAGGAGGGACTCCCCACTAGAATAGGAACTGATCTAGAAAATGAAGTGTATGGATTAGGTAACTATACAATTAGCCTTATGATTCTTACTGTTGAATCCGAAGCCGCACCTGTTATACCTACTATGTCAGTATTGCCAGTTACTGGTGAATTATGCATCAGGAAGAAAGGTTCAGTACACTTAGGTCATAGTAAATGCACTACTGTGGTCGAATTCAGTGATCATGGAAAATCGTCCTTTAAAGCTATTCGTCATTCTTACTTTGTTTGTGGTCATACCGCATACATACGTCTACCTCCAGATTGGGATGGTACCTGTTACATTGCATTCCTTCTGCCCCCTGTTTTCCTGGCTCCCCCTGATTACCATAGAAATACCAATCTAGTAAAAAATAGACCCAGAAGAGATATCCCACTTGTCGACTACACAGAAACGGCATGGGAACAGTACACTGATTTTAATAAAGGATTCTTTTTCTTTTTAGGACCTGTTCAGAATAGTAAATTAATACGTAGACTAACTAGAACACTTGAAGCAGTAGTGAATGAAACTGCCTCCGCCTTAGGTAACTTAACAGAAGAGCAGTCCGCCATGCGGGTTGTTGTCCTTCAGAACCGTCTTGTTATTGACGTCATCTTGGCAGATAGAGGTGGAGCTTGTAAGGTCATCGGGTCAAGTTGCTGTGTTTTCATACCACAAAACGCACCATCTGTATATCAAGCTATCACACGTCTCCATAAAATTGCAAATCAGATACATCAGGATCCAGGCACCTGGACTTGGTCCGGTTGGTTCTGGACAACGTTAACAGCTTGGGGATGGAAGATCCTATCCTTCCTAGGCATTGGCCTAGTCCTAGTATTCAGTTGCTGCCTGTGCCTGCAGTGTGGGCCAGCGATTTGTGGACTATGTGCCACCTCTTGTATTGAACATTCCAGTTTTCTCTCAAAACGTAAACAAAAGAAAGAAGAACAAATGATGTTACAAGAACAAACTGATCGATTCATGAGGATCGAGATTTCATGAAGGGTCCGTAGGGAACAAGGAGGGAATGAGGAAATATAAATTTTTGGTCATGTTATGTTCCCTAGCGCGTACCCCACCGACTCCATGTACCAGCTTAAAGTGCATGTAACTTCCCTCCTGTGTCAGCTATGAAGACGCAAATACATTTGCGTCCAACGTTAACTTGTCCTCTTTCAGATCCACCATGAATGGATTAAATGGCCCATTCCTAAGTATGCTATGCCACCGTCTTTTTGTAGTGTACTTTACATGTTTTTCTGCTCTGGCAAAGTAGGCCCTGAATTTCTGCCATCGAGCCTCTTTTCTGGCTTTTGACTCTGACAGCCTCTGCCCAGGCTGCCTCTGTACCCATGAACTCTGACTTACTTCCAGCGCGGCCCCTCGCGCTCAGCTCAGCCTGCTTTCTGCCAAAGCTGACTATAACCTTCGAGTTATCTGTTCCGCTCCTCGAAAATGCATTCCTGCCTACTAGCTTCAGTAAACATCCTCCCCAGCTGCAGAGCCAAAGGGCCGACCCGTCCCAGTGCAAGTAATTCATAGCCCCTGTTACCATGCTTCCATGGAAGGCCCCGTGCCCCCACGCTTCTCATGCAGACACTTAGGCGCTTATACACGCATCCACAGTTAGCATAAGAATAGCTTCTGCCCTAGAGACCTTTCCGCCCAGATAATATGGTTCCTAAACATCAGATATCAGATATGATAGAAGTACAAGTTGATCTGACATGCCAGACTTCTGTCTCTTTCCGTCAGTGTAAATGTCAAGTCCCCTGCACCCCTCCAATCACACGTCATGCAGCAGCGCGCGCATCCAAGCTTCCGATTTCTGCTGACATTGCCACATTTCTGCTTGGTGCCACCCACCTGCGTCACCTATCAGTGACGTTTCTAGCACACACCTCCAGTTCACGCCTCTTGATTACGTACTAGTACCACGTGTATACTGTTATCTTGTCTTCTCTCAACTGTTACGCCTCCTGCACTGTTGCTTATGATATGAATTAAGTATATAAGCTATGTATTGTCAATAAAATGTAGCGCTCTATCCCTTCTGACACCCCTGTGGTGGTCAGAATCAGATATCCTGGTCATGACCATTCCTTTTTAAGGAATAAAACCCCTAAGAACTCTAACACCACGGACTCTGGTTTTTTCTTTCCGATCTGAGTTATTATTGATTAAGTACTTACCTGCATAGAAATTAAGAGAGTAAATTAATTATTTACGTCAGGGACATGAACGGTTTGGCCACTAAGTTTCTCTGGGGAGGCCGGAGGCCCAGGCTGGCCCTGGCCCACTGCTGAATCCCACCTTTTGAGGGAGGTCTCGGAATCACGAACCTCTACTTCTATTATTTAGCAACTCGTCTCCTTACGATCCACGACTGGTTCAATGGCGGCTGGCCCGACCCGGCATATTACTTGGAGTTTCACACCATGGGCTTCTCCTCGATCCAGGGGATGCTTTACGGGGCCGTTGTTCCTTGGGCTCTCACTGAGGTCGCGCGTGGAGTATTTCTGGCTTGGCGTGCATCACTACGTCATACTCACTGGGCGGGGAGGCTGACTCAATACACTCCCTTGTGGTGTGGCACCAGGCTCCGTGAAGTTGCCTCCTTGTCAGGGTTCCGGCAATGGGATCTCATCGGGGTAACCTTGTTGGGCGAAGTCTGGAGCGGTACTCATATTCGGTCCTTTAAAGATTTACAGGCTAGACACTCCCTCCACCCCTCTCAATTTTTCCGATATCTGCAGTTGCGCCATGCCCTTTGCTCTCACATTCCAGATGGCACTTCCCTACCCGAATATAGCCCGCCTGAGGCACAAGTTATGACTCACGATTTGGGGAAGGGTGGGATCTCTCGGATCTACCGCTCACTCACCAACAATACCTGTGTTAGACCTGGCAGCCTTGGCGTGGGTCTCCTTAGATTCTCTCCCCTATGCCTCCCCGTGTATGACTCATTCTCCCGGCTAAACTCCTTCATGCTCCACCCAAGAGCCCCGTGCGAGGCCTCATAATAATAAGTTAACCCCTGACCTCACGGATTCATCCGACCCGTGGAGGTAACAGAAACTCCGAGTAGCGCCCCCATCCCCAGGGTTCATGAGGCATACACGTAGCAAAGACCTGTAGCACCCCCCAGTGTAGGACTAGCACTGTTCTTCAAGATCCCCGACTCCCTATCCCCAACACCGTACTCCAGGCCATGAGAAACGTGGAGGCCTAAAACATCCTGCCAAGTTGTCTCCCAGCCTGGTGTTAGCGTGCAGGCGCTAAGTGAGGGGGGTGGAGGAGTTTCGGCCAAACGTCCTGTCTCACCCGAGGCCGGACCCACTCCCCGCTGGCCGTCTGACAACCCTGCCCCCAACTTGAAAGGAGCCAGGTGCCATCTGGCTGGAAGCCCGGACAATCAGGGCGAGGGCACCAAGGAACCCCCTGCCCGTTCAAAGAACTTCAAAGGGGTGAGGCCCTATAACTGGAAGCCCCTTCCCCACTTGAGGCGGTGGACTTTTGGACCTCCAGAGCCCTGCTGACTTTGTCCCGGCTCCGTCGACCAGTGCCGCCAGGACCTCCTGTATCAGGACATCCAGAGCCCTGCTGACTTTGTCGCGGCTCCAGCCTGACATCTCCTTGACATGCACGTACCAGTCAGTGCGCTTTGCCTTGCATCTTCAAGAACGTAGAGTATGCTCCGTACTCCTAGCCCGCACCCACCGGTGCACATCGTAATTGCACCTTCCAGGAATGTAGAGTACGCTCCGTACTCCTGGCCCGCACCCGCCGGTGCACATCGTAATTGCACCTTCCAGGAATGTAGAGTACGCTCCCTACTCCTGGCCCGCACCCGCCGGTGCACATCGTAATTGCACCTTCCAGGAATGTAGAGTACGCTGCGTACTCCTGGACCGCGCCCGCCGATGCGCATCGTACTTGCATCTTCAGGAACGTAGAGTAAGCTCCGTACTCCTGGCCCGCACCCGCCGATGCGCATCGTACTTGCATCTTCAGGAACGTAGAGTAAGCTCCGTAATCATGGCACGCACCGGCCGGTGCACCTCAAATCTTCATTTCAAGGAACGCGAGTACGCCTCGTACTTGTTGCTTGCACCCACCGGTGCACATCGCGTCTTCACTGTCTTCCACCGAAGGTACGCCTTGTACCTCCTCAGCCCAGCAGAATCGCAACTCCGGCTCGTCGTGACCAACGAGCCAGACGCCCGGTACGCCTCGTGACCAACGAGCCAGACGCCCGGTTCCCCTGAACTGATTTGGAATCCCGTACTCTGCCTACCAGTAGACTGCGCCTGTCCACAAAGGACTGTGAGTATCGAATCCCCCTGACTCAGAAGCAACCTGAACTAATCCTCCAGACACTGTGCGTGGGGTCCCACTGGTCCCCCGACCAATTGTATTAGTTTTTGTTTTGTTATGAGGCTTGTGATAACTATTATATAAAGGACCCTCTATTTTCCATATACGACTGGTGTGGTGTCCCTTTGTAGTGTGTTCAGACATTGCTGTACGTTGTCATAAATGCGTTACCCTCACCTCCGAGGATCAGTCTAAGGGCTCAGCCCCGCTACTATGTGGGGTAACCTTCGACACTCCCCAGAGGAGGCGGGTCCCTGTTTGGTCAGAAGAACCTACCTCTGCCAACCAGAGACCGCCAAATCCAACAACCCCTAACTCCCTTTCCCTACTCTGAGACAAATGGGAGGGCTGGCTAGGGGCTCTGGAGGATGAAGATTGGAGGGACGCCCTGATGGACTCCTAGAACGATTGCGGTATCAGCGAGGCTCCGCCTGGTCCAAGTTTATTTCTTGCATGCCGCTTATCTTACACCCCTACGTCTTCACCGCGCAGGGCTTTGGCCTGACGCCCCATGCCCCCGTTGCTCCCACCCCTACGCTGACTTCTACCATATGGTGTGGTTGTGTCCTGCGATTCAGGGGTATTGGAAATCTTTAACACAAGACTTGACAGGGGTCCTGGGCTGGGAGGTGCCTCTTGATTCCATATGTGTTCTGCTGGGCATCACTGACGGACTGGATGGGTCCAGGGCTGAGAAGCTCTTCCTCAATACAGTGTTCGTGGTTGCCAAAAGGGACATTGCTGCTCACTGGTTGGACACTACCGCACCCACTCTAGGGTGCTGGCACAGGGGGGTGGACAGGTGCGCTAGGAGCGGCCTCTTTATGACGCCAGGGGATGCCCTGAGAAATTTCGCTGAATTTGGGGCAAATGGGTTGGAGCAATAGAAGACTGATATGGAGTGGTCAAAGCCATCAATATGCCCAGGAACCCCAACATTTTCTGGAAACAAGGAGCAAACAATATTGGAGGAACGGGATGTAATCCCGATATTCAACCTTTCCTCACATACGTTAGCTCCTTCTGACCTGTCCATTTTATCAAAAGGGCTGTCATTTGTCCCCCATGCACAAGTTAACATCTTCGAATTATATCGAGATATCCATGCTTTCTTTCGAAAGATCAGATTAAAATGTTTTTTTTCAGAAAGTGACCCCTTGGAATTAGATAATACAACTTCAAATATAGTGTCCCTCCCCTCAACATTTACCCCAACCCTAGAACAGGTAGGTCCTGAAATAGCAGTCTTTGAGAAAGCAGTATTAAACAAACTAAACCAAACCTTAAGATTTGTTCCCAAAGCCAAATATAACATCACAAAGGAAGAACATGAATCAATAAACAAATTGAAAAATGACAATACGATCACTGTTAAGAACAGTGACAAAGGAGGAGCGATAGTTTTGATAGACACTGCTTTGTATGAAACTAAAATGTTAGAGATGCTAAATGATGAGACTTTTTATAAAAAAATCAAATTAAATCCCACAGAGAAGATAGTGAAAACCATTAATAGAATAACAACTAGGGCACTAGATGTAGGAACCATAAATAAGAAAGAATACGAATTCTTAAATAAATCTGAAAGAAAGGTATCATGTATATATGGGCTACCAAAAATCCATAAAAACCAGGAAGATCCTCCCTACCGCCCAATTGTATCGACGATAGGAACCCCTTTGGAAGCCATCTCTAAATATCTGGACAATATACTTCGCCCATACATTTCTCTTTCACCATCCTACATCAAGGATACAGGTGATGTTATAAAGAAAATTGAAAACCTCCCATTTAATCAGCAAAGAGACATCCTTGTGACTCTCAATATTGAGTCGCTATACAGTAACATTCCACAAGCAGGAGCCATAGAAACAACTATGTGGTTTATTGAAAAACATCAGATTTCATGCTCTAGCAATTTCATAAAAGAATGTCTCTCTTTGGTTTTGAAAGAGAATTGTTTCGAATTTGGGGAATATCTATTCCTACAGACAAAGGGAGTCAGTATGGGAGCCTCTATGGCTCCCTCAATTGCAAATATATACATGACTGCTTTTGAAGCAAAACATATTTTTAACGAAATGGCCCCTTTCTTTGAGTCTGTTTCCCATTGGTTTCGATACATAGATGACATCTTTTTTGTGTGGACCAATGGGGAACAGACTCTGGAGGAATTTCTCCTATGGCTTAATGAAGCAGATGAAAACCTTAAGTTCACTGCCCATACTAACAGAAAAGAAGTAGAATTTCTTGACATTTATATCAGGAACAATGAGGGAACCCTAGGGGTGGACTTATATACTAAGCCCACTGCTAGAAATACTCTACTACATTTTAACAGTTACCATCCCAAATGTCAGAAAGACAGCATCCCTTTCTCACAATTCCTAAGGGTTAGGCGCAATTTCACCAACCTAAAAGATTTTGACACCCAATCAGAAACCATGAAGATAAAATTCCTTCAAAGAGGATACCCGCGTCGCCTGGTTAGAGAGGCGTATAAGAGAGCCAGGCTTTACGACCGAGATGCACTCTTAAACTCGGAAAAACCTAGAACAGACCCCAAGTTAGTTTGTATAACTAAACATTCAACTCTAGACTCCACAGTGAGGCAAATAATCAACTCAAATTGCCATCTGCTTAATTTAAATAACACCCAAAAAATAGCAAAACCAATGTATACACACAGGCGAAATAAAAATTTAAAGGATCAAATTGTTCGCTCTCGATTCCCCAAAAAAACAAAAAAATTACCCTTTGTGCAGAGATCATTTAACACAAATAATGCAATAAAAGGAACCTCCCGGTGTGGCTCATGTAAGTCATGTAATAGTATCCTGACTGGTGAAACAATGACCTTTAACAACGTTAACGTACAAGCTAAGGAATTGTGGACATGTAATACTCAAAATGTCATTTATTTAATCACATGTCCTTGTAAATTAGGATATGTAGGAGAGACAGCAAGATCTGTGAAAACCCGTATGACGGAACACAGATCAGCAATAAAAACAAAAAAGTTTACAGCTCCATTGGTCATCCATTTTGTAGATTTTAAACATTCTCCAGATGAAATAAAATGGCGAATCCTAGAGAAGATCTACACACCCAATAATATGGGTGGTGACAAAATAAGAAAAAAACGGGAAATATACTGGATATTCACTCTTGATACTTTTAATCATGGCCTGAACCAGGAGTGCCCCTGGAAAAATGCCATAATATGAATCAGTTGATCGATAAATACAGGGAATCAATGTGACTCCTTGTATTGACAAGGTGATTGTGCTTTTATCTGGTATAAAAAATGGGAGTGCTTGCAACCTAAGCATAGCCCTCCATCTGATTTAAACACCAAAGAGTTTTCTAATAAAATAGTCTCTTAATGGAAACAGATAAAATAACTATTTGTGGGAAAAGAATTATATCTCCGTTTGATTGAAATAAGAAATGAGATTCTGAATAATCATATTAGGACTATATCAAACTATAAGTAGCTTTCCAATAACAATCACCCAATATAAAAAGAAATGAGACCCTGAACAATTAGAATAGGATTACATTGGAACAGAGGTAGCTTTCTGATAACAATCGACTTATATAAGAGTATAACTTTAAATAGGGGCGGGGCCTAGAATGCCAGTCATCAGAAACTCAGAGTATAAATACCAATAGGAAGGCAGTTTACAAATCCCTTCCGTGGAACGTATGACCGGTACCTGGTGATAACACAAGAACAGAACATTTTGAAGGTAAGCGTTACTCTGCCCCTGGCCCTCGTTTTTTAAGTAGTTGCTTTCGAGAATAGTGGGATACCAGAATATTGATTTCCTGCCGTTATATTCTCATAGATCCCTTTAAGAAGAACACTACGTCCTTTTGGACGTCAATGCAACGTTACGCAAGACTCGACAAGACGGGTTGTTTACAAACGCGAGAGACTCCGGAGATAGACGATACTGCAGATTATCTCCCGCGAAAAAAGTGTTTTTGTTAAGGTAGGAAGAAGCATCGGAACAGAATGAGAATAACGTTAACGATAATCGTCCAAAACAAACAAGAAGACTCATTAGAGTTTTTCTCTTGATAGGGTTACAACAGGAATACCTTTTTTGGTTTACAACGCTTTGAGCAATCCATCTATCATCCTTACCCAGTGTGTACCGGCTTCATTAACTGTTCGGCTTTATACTAAAAGCAGACCTCGAGGCGGTAAGAAATCTAGCAGTAATTCAAGCTGACAAACCTCTTTGCAATATGATTTTGAAGTATTACACCAATTTAGAACCTAATATGTAATCGTATTTCCCAACAGAGAACATAGGTCTTTCAAAATAAGAAAAAGACGTTCCATTTTTTAATCGCATAGAGTGAGATGGGAGCAGTGAAATCTTAAAAAAAAGGTAACGCGATATTATATAAATAAAAGATCGCGACTATACAATTTAAGAACTTAGGTTTCATAAAATAAAATTTGAATAGAAGAAAGACCTACAATTGTGATCTTGTCCTTTCAGATTTCACATACCATGAAATATAGATTCAAAGGTGCCTCACTCTCTGCTACGACTACACGGAGATTTCGAGGTTTTTAACGAATAAAGTTCACATAAGGTAAAAAAGGACGGAACATTAAAGAGATAAAATTAGGAAATTGTAAACTTGTTACATAATAAATGAAAATAGATGAATATAAAAGTCAGGGATATTAGAAAGTAGTAATAAATATATAGTTTAAAGATTGAAACAAAAATTCAATCAACCTTACTTCACGTCTTATACTGGCCACCGATATAACATGAATAGACTCTCTTTCGTCTCTGAATTCCTTGTTTTATCTTTTCTTAAACTATCCCTTTGAACTTTCTTTTTCTTAATAAATTTGGGGAAAAGAAACACCCTACGGTTTGGAGTATGGTTTTTGTATGGGTTGCTAAGCATTGATGCAACTTAGAATGAGTTTCTGACCAAAATGTTATCAATATGTTTTCATCTAAAGGGTTACTAAGAGTGGACATCGTATCAAAATATGGTAAAATAACTGTATAGAAGAAAGATGCCATTCTATCTAGTTCTGGTGTTAAATAAAATGAATATGTATTCAAGTCTTTTAAGACCCACATTCTCAAAATCCCTTTTCCTGTGTACCTCCAATGGAATATCCTTGATATAAATCCAAGTCTATGCTATGTTTAGAGAGAGAGGCATTGCTTATAAAGAAATTAATAATAACCGATATTTCAATAGCAATTTCCTCTCCTATGTGTTAAGTATTAAAAAATTGTGATCATGCACTATAACACTTCTTTTTATAGGAATAAACAAAAACTGAAAATGTTTTGTTCTTTCTAGAGTATTGGACTGCAAAATAATTTGTCCTGAGGAAGACACCACGCCGTGTCGAAACCCGTTGGCAGACTACAGCCGCAGCATTAATACAAAGGACAACAATATTGTCTATTGAACGCTTTTTAACCAAATATGTTTTATGCTTAAAAATATACGTTTTATACCAATTTATTATGTAGATAATACACAAATGTGAAATCACTTTCTCTTTTTAAATTAGAAAATCCTTTTGATATCAATTTTTATTGTTGTGTTATAGTTTATGCTTATCATTCTTTGATTTCAGTACATAGCTAGTAAGATTTTGTGTTTAAGATAGCCTGGGATGATACCTTCACAAAGTGGTCTGCTCCTCAGGCACACGTGGATACGTCATTATTGGTTTACTTGTTATGTTATGTTAAATGTTAAATAGGTCTTTGTGATCTCGGCCCACGGGTCACGAGACCCCTACTCACCCCGCCCCGCCTATCACCCCTCCGCAAGTCCCCGTGTCCAGGCACACGAGCGGAATCAACCACCACAGCGTCCATGACGACGGGAACCCCGTCCCTCTCTCTGTTGCAGGACCCAATCAGGAACAATGAAGGACCGGAAGGACTTCCCCATGATCCGGAAGTCCTGCCTCCCTGCCGACAGCCGGATACAGAAAAGACGGAAGAGGAGAGGAGGAAGTCGGCGAAGGATCGTGGCAGGGGCTTTCGGCTGGTGCGGTGACGGACGGAGAAGACGGGAACGGAGACATCGAGGAGTGGTCCGAAGATTGGTGGAGTCCCACGGAGGTGGCTGAAGAGCGGCCGTAACTCGGAGGAGAGTTACGGGGGAGCGCGTGAGTACCAGCTACCTTCTTAAGCACGCTAGGTGCTCTGTGTAAATAGTACAAACCCCTCCCCGTGTATAAATACTCCCGCTATCCTAGGCACGTCACCAATAGCCCTTAGACACCTTGTATATAATAGCACTTAGCACTGTACAAAGAGCACCCCTGTTCCCCACCATCCTGTGCACTTCTTTTTGCTTACCCTTCCCTGACTCCTTCCCGTACCTTCCTCACTCTCCTTTCTCCTCCTCACACTACCGGGTAACGGTGACGGTATCAGATCTCTAGTCCCAGAGTGACTATCGGCTCCTTTTTCTCTTGTTGCCCTCCGAGGTGCCCTCCGACCATACCGAGGCGGCTACACCCAAGACCCGGACATCCATCGGCCCCTCATCCCATCAGGAGGAACCCGGAAGAAGACGCATCTCCTTCGTTGAGTGTTCTACCTGGGACTCTCTCTCCCCGTATCCTACTGTTCAGAGAAAAATAAAAACACTATAGCCCACTATATCCGGCCTCCTCGCCTGCTTTACCAGTCCGCCGACCGCCCACGATCACATCTGGTGTCAGAAGTGGGATCACCTGGAGGTATGGAGGCCGTGATGAACAGGATGGCGGAATCCCAAGAACAACTGGGGAAGTTAATGGAGCGGTTCCTAAAGACCGCTGAGGACGACCGTGGCCAACTCCATGATGTGTTGAAAGGACAGGGAACCACCCACGAGCAGGCTATGGGAAACTGACCGATGTCCTAGGTCATCAGAGGCCCGTGGCCTCCCTGCCTTCGGTGGTTCTCCAGAAATATGTGCCGGGGGAAGACCCGGACTTCTTTTTTACCAACTTCGAGCGGCTAGCGCAAGCCGCCGCCTGGCCTGCTGACCGTTGGGGGTCATTATCTGGGCCCCTTACTGACGGGCGACCTACAGGCCGCATACCAACAAGCGAACATCCAGGGTAACAATCCGTATGCGGACATTAAAAAGTGTATTCTCGAAAGGCTGGGCATCGATGATGAAACCTACCGAGTACGGTTACGTCAAGCAAAGGAAGGGCCCCAAGAAACCCCCAGAGCCCTTTCCTTTCGGATCAAAGACCTAGCCAACAGGTGGCTGAAACTCGATACCTCTACTAAGGAGGAAATCCTAGAGAAAGTATATTTGGAACAATTCCTGTCGTCTTTGCATCAAGGCACGCAAAGATGGGTACGCCAACATGCCCGCCTTACCCTAGACACTGCAATTGAAATCGCAAGTGCCTATAGTCGTGCCCAGGAGGGTCAGCGAGGAAAAGAGGAACACTCCCATAAACCTCACACCCCCACAGGCCTCCGGCCTCCTCGTCCCCCTGTACCGAGAAGACCGAAGCCTACCCTTCTGTTCCCTCCCCCTGTGTTGCAACGTCCTATCAATCCCGGACCTCAATGTTATAGTTGTGAAGGATTTGGTCACATCGCCAGGGTGTGTCCTCACAAAGACGAGCCGATGGAAGTGGGCCTAGCCCGGAACTATGTATGTTCCATACCCGGGACAACACCACCTCCGTTCCGATGTCCGGTGAATTTTGATGGACAAACCCTCATGGCCCTGACAGACACCGGGTGTCGACAGAGTGTCCTCAGACCTCAGGACTTGAATCGCCCTGTTAATCCTTCATCCAACATGGTCGCCATTCAATGTGTTCATGGTGATACGAAGAGATACCCAACCACCCAGGTACAGGTCCAACATCCCAAAGATCCCGGAACCACCCTCACCGTTGGACTCATACCCGCACTCCCGGAGCAGGCAATATTGGGAAGCGATTACCCCGGATTACCAGGACTACTGCAGGACACCACTGAATCCCTGACCCACTGGTGGGAAGAAGCCCCCTTTCCAAAGGGGTTGTCCTCCCCTATGTTGGCACGCAAACCACCTAAAACCAAAGCACAGAAGAAGAAGGAAAAGAGAGAATACACAGGCGCGTTCCCCGTGATCCCGGATGAACACCCTTGGCAAACAGACCGATAATTCAGGGCTGCACAACAGGAGGATCCTATACTACAGGAGGCGTGGGGAAGGGCGTTGGACCAAGATGATCCCCTTACCGTAGGTCCCTACTTCTTCAAGAAAAATGGGCTATTGTACCGTAAGGGAGGGACCCAACAAAAACCCCAACTCCTGGTCCCTGGTCCCTTTCAAGAGAAGGTTCTGTTCCTGGCCCATAGCCACCTTCTGGGGGGGTCATTTTGGTGAGGAAAAAACCAGCCAAACTATTCTAGACAAATTCTACTGGCCTGGGATATACCAACACATCAAGAAGTATTGTAGGGAATGTCCGGTATGTCAGAAACATAGCAGATACCGACCCCCTAGAGCCCCCCTACAACCCCTTCCCGTCATTGACGTCCCGTTCAGCAGAGTGGGGATGGACATTATAGGACCCCTGTTACCCTCACGCAGCGGGTGTCGCTACGCCCTGGTCATAGTGGACTATGCCACACGCTTCCCGGAAGCCTTACCTTTGCGCCAGCCCACCACCCAGAATATCGCCAAAGCCCTCATCTCTGTATTCACTAGGGTGGGGTTTCCCCGCGAAATACTGACAGATCAGGGTACTCCCTTTGTCTCTGCTCTGATGAAACAGGTATGCTCCCACCTAGGGATTAAACAGATCAGAACCTCGGCATACCACCCCCAAACCGATGGGCTAGTCGAGAGATACAATGCCACCCTAAAACAGACCCTTAAAAAACTACTGGGGTTGGAAGCCAAACGGTGGGAGGATATGCTACCCCTTGCCCTGTTCGCCATCCGTTGTACCACACAGAGCAGCACCGGCTATTCACCCTACGAGCTGCTATATGGTCGACCCCCTCGCACCCTGTTGGACATGGCCCAAGAAGCCTGGGAAACTGAACCAGATCGCACTCGCCCCCTCCCTGAATACATGAGTAACCTAAAAACTCACCTATCTGTCATACGTGACATAGTCCGACAGAATCTGGAAAACGCACAAAGCAAACAGAAGGGACAGTACGATAAAGGCGCGAAACCTCGAGTCTTCTCCGTAGGTGATTTGGTGTTGCTGATGTTACCATCCTCTGACCAAAAACTCCTAGGACAGTGGCAGGGCCCATATGCCATCCTTCGACAAGTGACCCCTGTCACATATGAATTAGACCTAGATCCCACACGTGGTATAACACAGATTTATCACGTTAACCATCTGAAGAAATGGGAAGGCCCTCGACCGGTCCTGTCCGGCTCCTTGGCCCCTGTTCCCCTTTCCTTTACCCCCTGTATTGACCCTGAGTTAACCCCACAACAACACCATGAACTTGAAACGGTCCTGTACCCGTTGCGACAGGTATTTTCCTCTTCACCTGGCCATACCGCCATCACCGAACACGCCATACAGACGGTTCCTGGAAAGGTGGTCCGACAAAGACCTTATCGGGTCCCCGAAGCCCGCAGGGCGGTTATACGAAGAGAAACAGAACAGATGTTGAAGATGGGTATAATAGAGCCGTCGGTGAGTGATTGGAACTCACCGATCGTCCTTGTACCCAAACCTGACGGGTCTGTCAGGTTTTGTATTGACTTTCGCGAAGTCAACAAGATATCATCCTTTGACACATATCCATTTCCACGTGTCAATGAAATGGTCGAGCGCATAGGGAAGGCCAAATATATCTCTACGTTAGACCTCTGTAAAGGGTATTGGCAGATACCCCTCAGAGAGGAGGATAGAAAGAAGACGGCCTTCTCCACCCCAGAAGGATTGTATCAATTCCTGGTTCTCCCTTTTGGTCTTCATGGCGCCCCGGCCACGTTCCAACGGGCCATGAATCGCATCCTAAAACCCCACGCTCTGTATGCAGGTGCTTATCTAGACGATATCGTCATCTATAGCGATACCTGGACCCAGCACCTGGAACACCTCCACCAGGTCATCACCTCCCTGGGATCATATGGGTTCACCATAAACCCCACCAAAACCACCCTAGCGGCCCAAACAGTAAAGTATCTAGGATACCTCCTGGGTGAAGGACTGATACGGCCCCAGAAAAGCAAAACCGAAGCAATCCACTCCCTTCCCTTTCCCCAGACAAAAAAAGACCTTCGTGCATTTCTGGGCCTCTTGGGGTATTACAGACGGTTTGTACCAAACTTCTCCCAAAGGGCAGCCCCACTCACGGACCTCTTAAAAAAATCTGCTAAAACTGAAACCATCCTTAAGAATCCCACTCCATTGTTGTGGCAGGCCTTTTCCGATTTGAAAAACGCTCTGACATCCAGTCCCGTGTTGGTGAGTCCTGATTACTCGCGACCCTTCATACTCCAGACAGACGCCTCGGAACAGGGACTAGGGGCGGTACTTTCTCAAATAGACCCTCATGGGTATGAGAAACCCATACTCTACCTCAGCAGGAAGTTATTCCCACGAGAAAAGAACTATGCCGTGGTAGAAAAGGAAGCTTTGGCCATCAAATGGGCTGTGGAAAGCCTCCGATACTATCTAGAGGGAAGACAGTTTACAATCTATACAGACCACGCTCCCTTAGAGTGGATGGCTCGGAACAAGGGCCACAACGATCGAGTCCTTCGCTGGTTTCTGTCACTCCAACCATATCACTTCACAACCCTACATCGGAAAGGCGTGGACCAGGGTAACGCCGACTATCTCTCTCGCTACCCTGTATCCTCACCGGGTACAAGAAAGACAGCTAGGGGAAGGGAATGTGATCTCGGCCCACGGGTCACGAGACCCCTACTCACCCCGCCCCGCCTATCACCCCTCCGCAAGTCCCCGTATCCAGGCACACGAGCGGAATCAACCACCACAGCGTCCATGACGACGGGAACCCCGCCCCTCTCTCTGTTGCAGGACCCAATCAGGAACAATGAAGGACCGGAAGGACTTCCCCATGATCCCGGAAGTCCTGCCTCCTTGCCGACAGCCGGATACAGAAAAGACGGAAGAGGAGAGGAGGAAGTCGTCGAAGGATCGTGGCAGGAGCTTTCGGCTGGTGCGGTGACGGACGGAGAAGACGGGAACGGAGACATCGAGGAGTGGTCCGAAGATTGGTGGAGTCCCACGGAGGTGGCTGAAGAGCGGCCGTAACTCGGAGGAGAGTTACGGCGGAGCGCGTGAGTACTGTAGGAGAGTAGGGTCTGCAATCCCATGATCACCCGGATTTTTTGCTTTTGTTTCACTGGTTTACGACTTTCTCTGGCTGTGGGCCTGCTAATCAGACCCACAGCCTGGCTGTTCTCTTTCTAAATTACAACATGTACCCTAGGTGCATTTACCAATTGGTACTGGGCCACCTTATCAGACCCCGTAACGCAGGGCATAGGTGTACCCAGGGCCGCCAGGGGCTGCAGCATGTATTATGCCACCCCTGGTTGGCCTCCTAAATTTGACACAACTGGCTGCATGACAGCTGGGGCAAAGTTGTGTAAGCACCCTTTGCTGTAGGTATAGTAGCTCTATATCTAACCATACAATGGACACCCGAGTTCCTATCAGTCACTCCTATGGCAGGCCTTGACAATCCTGAAGGCAGAGTGCGTGGGCTCGTGTGAACTAGGTTCTGGCCCGAGCCGAGCCCGGTTGCAGCTTGCGGAATCAAGACCCAATGGCTGTTCCATGATAACGCGTACCACATCGGTAACTTCGGTATCGCGTTATCAAGGCATGTCGAGTAAGGTGTCATACGAATCGGGATGCTGCCCTCTCACCAATTCTGGCGACGAGGTTAGCATTCCGCCCTTCTAGAGGGACACGACATGTACGTAACTGTGAACCCCGGTTAAAGTTAACTAAAGCCTCAGCTCCACCAAATGGATGCTGCCACCACAGACACGAGTCTGACCTCCTGCTGCTGGGAGTCCTTCCAGCGAGGGGCGCTTGGACAAAGGGTTTCCTGTCGAGGGCGGTGTTCGCACCGTCCCAGACAGGGTTTGTGTATTCTGGGTAGGTAGGGCTTCTGCGAGAAGGTGACTGCGGAGTGGCACCCCGGTGCTCACTACGCATCTGCCGGTCAGAACCAGTTCCAGGGGCGCCAGCCCTGGCCTGGGGAAAGTCCGGCAGGGGAGAGGGGTGTAACTACCCCCCTTCCTGGTCCCACCCTTAGGGCAGGACCTAGTCATGTACCCACCCCTTTCTTTAGAATAAAGGCCGGAGCGGGGACCCTTCCAAATTAGATCATCTTTGAATCAAGAACTACTTTCTACGAAAGGACATTCGAGACTCTTCTCAAGATTTCTCCCTTGTGACTAAGGAGTAGTCACCCTGCATCAGCGGGCACCATCTAAGAACTCTGCGGTTTGCTGCAAGTCCTTCCTCAAGGATCCGACGGCCCAGCTCGACGAGAACCGGCTTCCCTGGCACCTCTGACCTCTACCCACGTCATCAGCTCAGCTGTGATCTGTGAGTGCGACGAGACCTCGAGGGACCGGCCATCATCAAAACCTGCACACTTTCTTAACCAGCACGACCATCGAAGCCATTCTCTGGTGAGTGCTCTGGGGTCCGAGAAGCCCCGACCCTGAGCCGCTCCAGCACCGAAGTGCAGTCTCCCAGCATCTCCACGATCTGCGTGGGGCCCTTCTGCTCGCTGCTCAGCACGTTGTCTGGTCACTAGCCGCTGGCTTGTGCCCTTCTGTGACGACATCCGACAATCAACGCTGCTGGTCTGGTTGCTCCAGACCGGCCCTTGCCCCCTTTTCCGAGAGGAGCACCCCGGACCCTCCTGGTCCATTCAAGACGCCATCTTAGGCCTACCACGTGGCCCTGAGATCTGCCAAGGCTTGTTGCCCCAATCCTGGGCCCAGCGACGCCGACAGCATCATCCTTCGTGGGACAGCTCGCACCTCCATCCTGGTCGCCGACAACGCCTCCTGGTCCGTGAGACTGCAGAGCCTAGCGTCGCCCACTCACCTGGTCGAGGTGACGGCCAACCGGTGCCCTCCTGGTACCCTCTGACTACTGGCTAGTAGTACGAACTTGGTCCCCTCTGCTTTCAGGTGTCATCGATCTCCGATCCAGGCTTGGATCTCTACGAACTATTCATCACTGGTCGCCGGCCAGCAACTCCTTTTCTTCCGGCTCCTGGCTCGTCAGCGAAGACCCCGACGCCTGTAAGACTTGTGCAGCCGCAGCCCTCGTGGCTAGGTAACTCGGCATTTCGGTGCCTGCATAGCCTCCTTACTCTAGGGTCCTGAGTCCCTCGCTTCCGACTTGCCTTATCGGGTCCGCCCGAGACCACTAAACTTTCCGTGTCCTCGGACACTTGTTTTAATTGTGCACTTGAAGTATTTTCCTAAGAGATTTGGTTTGTGCTTAGTACCCTGTCCTCATAAAGAGTACAGGGCTGTTGTGATTCTTAATAAATAACTGTTTATTTTCATAACACTTGTGTGGTGTCCTTTCACTTGGTGTTCAAGGGGTATATGTGGTATAACAGCTGGCTTAACACGCCCTCTCGAGTCTTTAGCCTTAGACTGCTCGTATCCACGCTACTAGGATAGCTGGTCTATAGGTTGACTTACAACCAAACACCATAAGGGTCGTTGGAACGATACATAGCGGTCGCTAGAATAGCGAACGTTGCATATCGGGCCAACTTCTCACATTGGTGAGCAGCGGTTGGGATTTGAGCTTGCTGTTGTTTTACCACACGTATCCTAAGAATATCTTGTTGAAAGATCGCATAAGTACTGTTAGCACATATAACTAAAGCTTAGAATACTCTGATTTCTACTGAACCAGCTGTTGCAGCTCCTCAAGGCGTAGCACACCTTGGCTGCAACTCTTAGCAAGGGAACAGTAGGTAAACACATAGTGTAGGTAGGTGCATCACTTACACCACACTAGAAACAGTATGTCGGACAAAGGAGGAAACTCTGAGTCTCCCCTTGTGTCAGTTGACCCTCCACAGGTCATCCCTTCAAGATATACTGTGCTGAGCTTCAAGGAGTTAAGACAAGTGTGTCACTCCAGGAAGATCAAGCAGGGGTCTAACCCCACAACGTCCTTTCTGATTGGTCTCTTGGAGACTTATGATGCCAGAAAAGCTGAGACCCTTCTTAGCTCTTCTAATCCAGAAGGAGACATGCCTCCCCTTGAGGGAACCAGAGGCGATCCTGACCTCATCCACCTCTCAACTGAGAACGAAGATGTGGAGGATGATGAGGATGAGGATCCCTCTGGGGATGAGGCAGATAAGGGACAGGTAGAAGTCGTTAGACTAAGCAGGTCCAACTTAAGCAAACATGACAGTGGTACTGGGGGACCCCCGGGGCCACTATCAGGTCAGCTTAACATTGGGAATGGACGAGCCAGATCTCTGTCAAGAGACTCTGGCAGATCCCTTCAAACCAATGGCTCTCACAACTCTTCGCAAAGAGGGATGACGTCCCCTCAGCGGAGAGTGTACGAAGCTAAGGAAAGGGCAGCTAATCTGAGGATCGAAAGGGAAGAACTTGCCCTGGCCAAAGAAAGGCTTGCCTTTGCTAGAGAGCAACAGTTAAGTGGGGAAGTCCCCACTGGTGGCAGCATTGTACCTAGTAATAGGGAAAGGAGTTTTGATACGAAACACCTTGGTAAGATAGTGCCCCCCTTTAAACAAGGGGACGACATCCACAAATGGATTACTGCTTTGGAGAGGGCCTGCACGGTGCAAGGTGTTCCCCAGAGTCAGTGGGCAGCTATCTTGTGGCTCTCCTTTGAAGGTAAAGGAAGAGACAAGCTCCTCACCACAAGGGTAGAGGATGCTAATAATTACCACGTCTTGAAGAATACACTCGTTGAAGGGTTTGGCCTAACCACTGAGCAGTACAGGGTGCTGTTCAGGGATACCCAGAAAACGCAGTCTCAAGATTGGTCTGACTTTGTCGATTGTGCCACTAAGGCTTTTGAGGGCTGGTTGCTGGGCAGTAAGGTTACTGATTACCAAGGATTGTATAATTTGATGATGAGAGAACAAATTTTAAACAATTGTCAGAACCAGTTGTTGCATCAGCATCTTGTCGACTCGGATCTGACCTCTCCCCAAGAATTGGGAAAGAAGGCAGACAGATGGGTTCGTACAAGAGTTAAACAGAACCAGGGCCAGAATCAAGGTGGTCAGAAGAAAGTGTAGTGTAGTTCCTAGTTTCCCACTAGGCCCTGCGCATTGGAATAACATAAACAGTAGTATCGACGTGGAACTGCTTATATTCCAGGCCTCCACTGACTATGCTAAACTTAATTGGGTTGTGTTACCAACTAGCTCAGAGGTCACTGGAAACTTTCTTCTCTGCATAGGAAGTGATCAGCTTCCTTGGCACAGACAAGAAGGGATTCAGCTTTCCAACAACCGTGCAACATGACAACTTTGCTCCTCAGATCAAGAGTCGATCTCTAGGGTCGTGTGAAACAATAGACATAGATTTCACTCAGTCAGTCTAGTGCAGTTTACTTTCACAGTATGTAGAGAATAGAGAGACGGGCGTTTATCAATAAAGGTTAACATTTATTGAACAGTCTTTCTTCTCATACAAGAGAAATGTATTGCCACAATTGCAATAACTGTTATTATGAAAAGTACGTACAGTAAGATAAGAATAGCGAAATAGAACTGTAAAAGCATTGATATGGTTTTTTAGCCATACAATGGTTTAAAAGTAATAAAACATATATACAGTCATATATACATTAGGCTAACATACTCAACTGGTGCTTCTAACTAAGCCTACCCCAGTGTGCCTGACCTAAGCCTAACACGTGAGAAGGGGAGTAAGTAAGTAGCTTAAGTTAAGTTGGTTTTGCCAAGGTTTGTTTCAAGAATTCTCGTCTAAGGGTTTAGTCAACACCATACCTCTGAATAGAATGATGGAGGATTGGTATCTCCTTCAGGGGTCTCTCTCTCGATATCCCAGTCACCTGCGAGGGTAAACTGGAAGCGCCGGGACTGGATTTCTCTGCCCGAGAAAGGCAGCGGCTTCTCTCAGCGCGTCTGGAGGAAGGAGGGGTGACAGCGTCCGCGGGCAGCTGGGCTGGATGTCTTCGCAGAGGACGGCTGCACGGCTCCTCAAGCGTACTGCACCATAGTTCGCGCTGTAGCGGCGATAATGGTAATCAGTAGCTTCACCACCACAGGATAGCAGGCTGCAGCGACAGGCAACGCTCAACAGCAGTTAGCTTCGCTCTCACAGCTTACAGCTTCGTATTGCTTAAGGCAACGTTGGTAATATTTATACCTGACAGGTGCCGGGTTTGACGCAAGTTTGCTGGACATAAGACGTCAATTAAAGATGTCACTAGGAAGTGGCAGCTATCAGTTGCTCATTAGAGTTCCATTACTAATCAAAACATAGCAAGCGGGGATTTCCAGGTTTGCTAAGTTTTTATCTTGTTGAAGAACTCGGAGTGTTATCTAGGAATATCAGATAGTGACTGCTGCTCTGTCATTGCACTAATTGGTCGCAAAGGAAGTAGCAGAGAGTCATGCTGGAATGTGGCTCTGTGGCTCTGCTCGTGTGAGGCCAGAGATGACTTTACAGAAAATCGCACTTGAACGGTTATGCCAATATAGGGAATAAATGGATTTATAGCCGAATAGGGGCATAAGGTCACAGTATCGATCAGGAACCTAGATAAGCACATGACACCCACTCCACGAATTCATGTCCATCAAAATTACTAAAACTAAGCAATTAGATGCATGTGTAACATGGTGTAACATAGCCCACCCCAAAATACATAAATGCATTCGAAATAGGCGTACTTGTAATACATGGAATTTTGGTACTGTACGTTTTTTAAAGCATAGTAATCATTCAAAAGGTATTGCATATGAAGTCAATGAACGATTATGCAAAAGAATTACACATGAAGTATCTCTGACAGAAGAAATGCGAGATAAATCATCACATAAAAATGCATTGTAATAATATGTGTGCTAGAGGCTGGTGTTATGTTGTTATGTCTCTAGATGTGTTTTTAGAAATAGAAGTGTGAAGCTTCTGTTCTCTAAGAATAGTTTTTACGTTAAGCAAAGAATTGTTCGTGCCAAAAAAGAGAGGGTCAATATTTTTTAAAAAATTGTCCAATTCAAAGAAAAAATCAGTTTACCAAAGCTCCTGGCAGTTTTATGTTGATCAAAACTGAAGGCCGAATTCAGAGTTCATGGGAACGCTGTGTGTCGGAAAGCTTCTCAAAAGTTATTGTTTCTCTGTGGGTGAGAACATCGTATCAGACAGGCTCGCAAAGAATTGGTCTACAAAATCAGGTGATAGTTCAACCAAATTAGATAGCGCTGAAACTTGGCAGGTGTGAGAATGATTGCTGTCATCGAATGCAGGATCAGCAATGCTCACAGAACGTTGTACCTGGATGATGTTGCTTTTGTCACTCGCTCCACTGTTACCACTTGGCTGTAGTACAGGAGTCTCCACGAATGCCGTCATCAGGATTGGTAGCCGCTGGGGACAACACAATGCGTGAGCCGTTATTGGACTTAGCAAAGTATCGACGTCCATTGGTACTGCTGATGGAAGTGAAAGACAGATGTCCAACACGCATTCCTCGCCGCAAAGCATACACCGTAGCACAGGTAAAATGCAATTTTGCCATATCGGGCTGAATGAAAGGAACCAGGTCATGTTTAGATCTCTCAGCCTGGCCAATCCGAGGACGTTAGTTATCCTGTCCCTGTAGCGCATTGCTAGGATTGTTTCTTCCATTCCCATGGGAGCTATGTCTGAGCCGAGGCTTGCCATAACGTAGCAGGAGGGTCAAAAATAGAATCCCTGCGATGAGTCCAAAAAATAGTGGAATACCACCAAAGATGGAGTGCACAAAATTAGGAAAGATTCCCAAAATTGCCTGGAAGGGTGTTAGCAGTCCCGTAAAGACTGTCTTAAATATGCCTGGGATGCTTGTAGCACTAGACATGTTAAGGAGTTGGTCGAGCATTTGTACGAAATGCACGGGGCAATTTGTAGATAAAAGGTCATGGACCTCAGTAGCCGTCCTTGCGACTAGAAGATCATACGTCTCTTTAGATGACGTTATAGGCACTGTTGTCTGTAAAAGCACAGATTTCATTTTGCTTAATGTATCAATTCGTATAGAATAGAGATTCAGACGAGGCCAGAGGGGAGTCACTAAGTCTGGAGGCCCGCTCGGGAACAATGCTTGCATACAACATTTGACCATGGACGATACTTCTACTAGATAACTTAGTCCGGGCGCGAGGCCACAGCACCTGTGATCCGTTCTTAGAATGTAACTCCCGTTGGCGAGTTGCATAAAGAAGGGCTCTATCTGAGTTGCAGGTGTGACTAGCTGGTGGCATGAAAGGTTGTTTGAATTACCATCGCATGCTCCGTGTAAATTAATACCCTGACACAAAAGTATACCGCTTAGTGAGTGTTTACAGTTGTCACCACTAAGAAATACATTTTTGTCGCTGTCACTATAGCAAGAATGAGTGTATGGTAATTTCCATTCGGATTTAACATATCCCTTACCCAATTGTTCATACTGGCCAGCAGGTATGTATTCAAGGCATTTATGAAATCGGAAAGTTGTTATCGGAATTGTGATAATTCCGTGTATTATCCATTCAATGACAGGACTCTCTGACATTGTCAATGATAATCTCTCGAGTTTCTCGATGCTCAAAATTGTATAGTCTGCTCCTTTCTGTGCCAAACTGATCTGTTTATCAGTAAGGTTAAAAATGGAAAATAATGACGTTGTGTTTATCAGACGCCAAGGCACATAGCCTGAACGAAGATTTTGCAGCGTCCAGCCTAGTTCTATAATAGAGCGTAATTGAGACTGGCCATGTTGTAACATTAGCAAATCTCTGTCTATCACATCAAAGGCAGAGGATACAATATTGTCCAAAGAATATATTCTTGAAGACAGAGTCATTAACCCATTGTCTACCACAGAAAGTGATTTTTCCAAATTAATACGATCAATTTCTCGTATCTTTTCAGCTGTTTCAATTTGCTTTACTTTCCAAGCCTCGTTGTAAGCAGCATAGATACTGGTCGCTATGAAACGCTTTTGACGCTGTTTGCGTGGTCCAAGAATGAAATCGCGCAAATCAGCACCATCTTTTAACAAAGACAAGTGTTGCTTAATTTCAGCCAGTGTGGATGAAGTTAGCCATTCTAGGCAGAGTTTACCTACACTGTATGTGGTTATAATTCCTGGATGTTGTCTCTGGGAATATCTAGGGTCTAATCTGGTCATTTTTAAACCCTGTGTTTTATTCAGGAATCTATCTTGACAGCTATTTGTGTCTGTAGGCCAGATTAACCATTTTTTCCAATCAGGATGTGTTCTGTTGAAATGTAAAATGTGTGACACGTCTAACTCATTATCTGCAGTTGCATTCTCAGCTATTGGCTTTGGTATAGACGGTGTTTTCATTTCTTTGTTCTTAGCTAGGCCAAGACAAGATGTTTGGTGTACAGTGTCATTTAAAAATAACATTTGTTCTGGTATCATGCAGGTTCTAAACAGTGCTTCTATGCCTTGCACCTGCCAATCTTTTGTACCCCAAATTGATTTTGTTTCAATATTATTTTTCCAATAATCAAAACCAAATGTCATCATTTTGTCATAAAATGCTTCTGAATATATCAATTTAGAATTTGTCAGCATTGTTTTCATGCCTGTTTTATCTAACAGTTTATAATAAAACGTTTCTGCATCACTGGTGTTAAACCCTGAAAAATATTTGAATTTCTCAAAAAATGCTTTAGAACTGCTTTTAGGTGGTGTAGAACAATGTTCCCATTGATTATACATAAAAACATTTCTAAGCTGTGCAGATTTATGCAAGTAATGATCCCCATAGTGGGTATAACAGAATAACTGCTCATAACTAGATGAACCTTGTAAATAATCATGATCTGTGAATCTAGCTGACATTACTAAATCAGACATCATGTCATTAATACTGTTAAAGTCCCAATCATCAGAGAATGTACTAGGTGTAACAAAGTCACTTAAGGAAACCTTTAGTTGATGAGGATACTTCAGGATTTCGACCGGACCATAGATCTCATAGTCTGTTTTCTCCCATACTACCCCACCAGGTATTGGAATTGCTGTGACATTTACTGTTGACAGTTCTCTTTTCTTCACGTGGGATGATCTGTGTGGTTTCAGGACTAGGTTGATGTTCTGACTTGCTGTGTCCATTGTAATATATTTTCCTTCAATGAATTTTCCCAAACACAGTACCATGATGAGCCAAAGCAGGAGGAAAAATACACCTAGACCGAACCAGAACTCTAGCCAAGGGGAAACGAGGTAGATTTCCTTCAGTTGATAAAAGAGTTCAGTTGCTTTTTCTTTAAAAGACTTTTTTGTTTCTGGCATCACTTCGGGGTCGTTAAAATCTTCAGAGAAGTTGTCGAAGTTGATGAAATAACCAGAGGCAGTTCTGTCAATTGATGGGATTGTTCTTTCAATCTGTCTCTCGGTAGCACTTTCTGATGCCACATTATTGTAGACTGGTGTTGTTTCTTGACGAACTGTTTCAATCTGTGTTTCAAGAGGCACGAGTTCCATGGCTGTATTGCATAGTCCTTCATTGTGCACTGCAGGCTGATCGAATGTGATTAGTCTTTCAGTTTGAACCTCTTGTATTGTTGCAAGTTTGGGTATTCTGTTGTTTCTTGGGAGTCCACTGGGCCTACTGTTGATTATAGGCCACATGCTTGTGGTTTTACCAGATCGATAGACACGACTCTGTTCTCCTGTTTACCAGCAAGGGGCGGTAGCACAACTGATCTTGTTCCGGTGACTGCTAAGACAGGTACTGCTTTTCTGTAAGAAGGCCCAAATTCCTTCTTAACCGCGATCTTTTCTCTGACTAGATCCCCAATCTTTGGAATCCAGACAGGCCTTGCTGGAGCTGTTGCGGGTGGTGCCTCGTCAGTGGTACTTGGCTGTTGTTTTAACTTTATGTTGCTTAATGATTTTCTTGTTTCATTCAGTTCCTGTAAAACAGCCAAACGGTCTTTTACTTCAAACTGCGTTGTTTCTTTTTGTACCACTGACATCTGACTATCGAGGTCCTGAACGTTCATTCTAATTCCGAACAATAGTTCGTATGGGCTGAAACCTTTTAGAGAATTTCTTGGCATGTTGTTAAGACTAGTCTGGACACTTATTAAATGTTTGACCCACCCAGCGCCTGAACCTAATACCTTCGCTGTTATAGATTGCTTTATGTCCCGGTTTTTTCTTTCTATCACACTTGTGCGACGGACAAGAATACCACAACCCAATTCCCATGCTAGCCATGGCCTCCTCATAAGCTCGAGAGCTGAAAGCAGGACCCTGGTCAGAATGGAACGTGGTAATTGCGTATGTGCCGATAAAGACTCGCAAATCTTTTATAACCGTTCTAGCGTCAGCCGAGCGCTGGGGCCTCATTTTTTAAGTGCATTTCGTCTTAAACGTTGTACACTGGGACGCGCTTCTCTTCTTTGATTGCGCAGATAGACCGCCTTATGCTGTCTAGTAGGGATCCTGAAACTACACTGGCCTGTTCATTACTGCGATCTCTGTTGCAGTCTTCACAATTTTGAGCAAAACATTGAATATCTATACTCATTCCTGGCCACCAGTACTCTGATTGCAATTCTTTCAGAGAGGCTTTGATTGTTTGGTGTTTCAGACCCAACCCCATGTGTGCTTCCAGTAGGAGGAAGCCCCTCCTGCTCCTGTTTGGAATTACTCTATCCCCCACTCCAGGGATTCGAGCAAAAGGAACGGAGTTTGCATCGATTATGTATGCATAATTGAGTGGATAGTTTACGGGTAGTGCTGCACAGTCGCCTTTTACGGTCGTTTTTACTGCTAGCATGGTTTCCCCGTCTATATACTTATCTGTACGCTTTTTTGTGGCTACGGAAGCCGGGTTAGTTGCTTCCGCGGTGGCTGTATTAGCCAATGAATTCCCTGCAACGTGAACGCCATCACGTTGAAGACTCTGTGCGTGAATCACGTGAGTCTTTTGTAGTTCTTTGTGTAAAAGAGCTACCTCGTTCCAGAGCTTTTTATGCTTTATTGTGGCACCTGTGTCATCTTTGTAGTCGTTTTCGATCCAACTCTGCAGTTTGTTGTTGTAAGAATTGACGCAAAAATGAGAATCGCACACTATAAGTGTGGGGAATTCGCGTTCTGCATTTTCTAGCGCCATCTTTAAAGACCTGATTTCAGTTCTTTGAACCGAACAGTACTTTACTGATTCAGTTTTTGTTACTTTCGGTCTGAATTTACCGCACAGCCAACGACCTTTAATAATCGCACATGCTGCATCGTAGGATTTTCTCTCTACGTTGAAATGCTGTACAAAGCTATCTGTATAGATTATACATGCGTATTGTGGGAGAGGCAGGATTTCGATTGGCAGAGGATATTCTTCTTCATATTCTAAATCATTCAGTTCTTCAAATTGCGGGGCGAAATAGTATTTCACGTCTTCCGCTCCTAGAGAATCTATGCACTGTATCCACTTCGGATCCAGTGACACTGTAGGCAGGTTTACTGGGCTGAATAGCGCCTCGAAGGCGGATTCCGCTGTAAGGATATTAATCCGTTTGCCGTGTGCTAGTTCTCGTTCATTTGCTAATGCGATTTGCACTGCGTTCACAGTTCTTTCTGTGCGACTGAATGTTTTTTCTGCTTGTGTGTACAAGTGAGATTTAATTGAAATGGGTACCTTTTCTCCCTCATTAGAGGTTAGGTACGTGAATCCGCATCTTCCTGGGATGACTCGGATTACAAGATCGATCGTGTTGTCACGTGTATCTAATTTTGTTTTTGCTAACATGTCTGTTTGCAGTGATCTCAAAATTTCTGTGTGTTTTTGAGTCCAATTGATTTGTTTTAAATCAGGTTTTATTAGTTCGTAGAGAGGTTTAACCCTCTCTGCGTAATTTAGTATGTAAGTTCTTCCGAAATTCAGAAAACCTAGTATTGATTGTAAATTCTTCAGCGTTTTTGGAGCTTGGAGTACAGCGCACTTCTCTAAGAAGTTGTCTGCTAGGCTTTTCCCTTCACTTGATAATTCGTACCCTAAAAACAGTACTGTCAGATGGGCAATTCGGGACTTTTTAAAGTTGAATTTGTAACCCTCTGCTGCGAACCCAAGTATAATGGTGTTCACTCTTTTCAAGTGAGTATCCAAGTCGTCGTCTGTGAGATAAATATCATCTACGTAAGATACTGCTTCATCATCATAGATTTGTAGTAACTCTGTTACCCTAGCTGAGAATAGTCCTGGGCTGTTCTTGAACCCCTGTGGGAGTCGACAGAATTTTTTCTGTGACCCAAATGCGGAGAAAGCGGTCAAATACCTGCTTTCTGGTGCAATGTTTTGACAAAAGAAACCATTAGAAATGTCTAATGTCGTTTTATATTTTTTCCTAACTATGTTATTCATTAGGGCTGCACTATGCGAGTTTTGTACTGCAAAAGTTTTGCAACATGTATTAAGGTGTCTGTAGTCCAAAACTAGACGATATGAATTGTCTGGCTTGGAGACAGGAAACAAAGGATTGTTCATTTGAGAGGTGCATGTTTCAATCACCCCCTGGTACTCAAGTTGATCTAAGATCTCCCTGACCTGTTTTTTAGCTTCTTGCTTTATGGGATACTGCCGTTGGGCAGTTGGTTCACTTTTTAGTTGGATTTTGTGAGGAGGTTAATCCTCATCCCATCCTACATGATTTTTATACAATGCAGGTGCCTGGGCTACAGCCCATTTCCTTGCATATGTGTATTTTTTGTGAATCGGTATGTGATTCGAGAAGGCAGGCATAATCACTTCTTCGCCACGAGGGCACTCCCTGACAAACTCCGGGGGCCAATCTTTTTCAGCTAACAGAATATCATAGCCTTTTGAGAGCTTATCCCAAAATAGACCCTTAATTTTCCTAGTCTTATCACCCTCTATACGCAATGTTATTTCGTATATTTTATGGGGCTCGCTAAGCCTGGCGTCGGCAGTTTCAACCTGAATGAATTCATTCGTGTCCACTGTCTCCAGATGACTCATCAAGATCTTGCGCGCTATACTGATTTCTGCTGCACTGTCCAACATTGTCAATGCCCACTCCCCGTTTTTCAACTGTGTCCTCAGTATTCTCGGCATGGTTGATTACTCTAATACTGGCTACCTTCTTTTTCTGAAATTGAGATTTCTTATTTTGAGCAGGTTCCTTGTCTTTTGACTTGGTGTGCTCTCCTGGGTCTGACCGTCCTCTTCTTTCCGAATTCTGTGGAAAAGATCGAGAGGGACGTGTATCAATACTTTGATATCTATCAGGTTTTTTTATATTATCCCTATTTCTAAGGTTATATCTTTTCTCAGAGGGCTCCCGTTGGGGAGACTGGCGTTCTCGAGTCGGAGTTCTCTCCCTCCGTCGAGGAGACCTTCCTCTGGACTGGAAAACTTTTTCCTTGGGAGTGGATTGTTTATTTCCATCCCAGCTCTTTTTAGGAGTGTTTAAATTATTTTTAATAAATAATTTTTCTGGATTTTCGAGCAGTTGGGGCTTAACTGGTTTCCCACCCAAGCTGTCTCTACCTAATTCTTCATAGCATTTTTCTATGATTTTGGCAAGCTCAACAGGATCTTTTATATCTGTTTCCCTCAACTTCTGGCGAATCGCCACAGATGCTGCTTCTCCCTTTACATTGGCTAATAATATAGCCGTGACCTGCTTGAAGTCTTTCAGTAATTTCATACCTAGATTTAAAGCTGGTTCTGGACCGAATTCATTTTGAATCTGTTTTAGCACGTCTGGTATTACCGCCATAGACGGAACACCGTGTGTTTTTGTGTAAATGGAAGCAAAGACTGTACCCCAAGTGTCGCAGTCCTCCACGTGTGGTGCGATTCCCATAGGAAGGCAGATGGTCAAGATTCTGTGTTTCTCAATAGGGGTAGTATCAGGAAATACTGCCTCTATTTGAGTGATTTTCTGGGCTAACCAGAAAGGAATTTGTTCCCGTTTTACGGGTGTTTTACCAAGACATGACTGTATGTTCTGTGGTGTAATTTTATTTGTGTTCCCCTGATGAGGGGTCAGCTGGTGTGAATTAACAGCTGGCTGGACTGTTGCAGTCCGTATTACATATTGGACTAATTGCCTATGTATTTTTATTAATGTGTTTAGCTGTGCTAACAGCTCTTCTCTAGACATTTTTGCAATGTCAGGATGTGGTGTGTAGCTGGCTAGAACCGGCCACGTGGCTCCTGGTCTACCTAGTGGACCGAGCCTGGTTATGTGATCATTGTGTTTTAGGGCGCCATTAAACCAGAGCAGGTGCTCTTGAAATTTAAGTGGAATTTCAACCTCCTCGAAAGGAGCGTACTCTTCCGGAGGTTCCTCTATTTTGTAATAGTGAAACTCTTGTGTTATAGCGTTTACCGCTGGAAAGTTTATCCATGAATAGAATACCTCTGTCTGCCGATACTCGTGAGCCTCTATCACGAAAATTACTGTACCACCTTGAGGTGGCAGTCCGTTTTCTATAAGTTTTAAAGTTATAGATCTTCTTAACTGGACCGGGATGATAATAGCACCCGGGTCTGTGTATTCGGGACCTTGCTGAGTCGCATCTACTGCGGCCCCAGTGGTGCCGTTGTTTTCTACTGACATTGTATAAATGCAGTTTTTGCAGAGTGGGTCTCCAAGGAGACAAAGATTAGATGCACAATATTTTGGAACACTGTATCCTTCAACGTTGAATAAACCAGAGCTTTACATAGGAATCTCTTCCTACTAAGGTCGGGCGGATTTTAACCTTTCACCCACTCCAGACGTCTATTGGAGTATTTAAGGGAGAAAGGGGTGTGAAATATGCACGACTGAGTTACTCTACAAGTCTTACGTTAGTTTATCGCCTTACCAAACGTTGGGCGCCATGTAGTGTAGTTCCTAGTTTCCCACTAGGCCCTGCGCATTGGAATAACATAAACAGTAGTATCGACGTGGAACTGCTTATATTCCAGGCCTCCACTGACTATGCTAAACTTAATTGGGTTGTGTTACCAACTAGCTCAGAGGTCACTGGAAACTTTCTTCTCTGCATAGGAAGTGATCAGCTTCCTTGGCACAGACAAGAAGGGATTCAGCTTTCCAACAACCGTGCAACATGACAACTTTGCTCCTCAGATCAAGAGTCGATCTCTAGGGTCGTGTGAAACAATAGACATAGATTTCACTCAGTCAGTCTAGTGCAGTTTACTTTCACAGTATGTAGAGAATAGAGAGACGGGCGTTTATCAATAAAGGTTAACATTTATTGAACAGTCTTTCTTCTCATACAAGAGAAATGTATTGCCACAATTGCAATAACTGTTATTATGAAAAGTACGTACAGTAAGATAAGAATAGCGAAATAGAACTGTAAAAGCATTGATATGGTTTTTTAGCCATACAATGGTTTAAAAGTAATAAAACATATATACAGTCATATATACATTAGGCTAACATACTCAACTGGTGCTTCTAACTAAGCCTACCCCAGTGTGCCTGACCTAAGCCTAACACGTGAGAAGGGGAGTAAGTAAGTAGCTTAAGTTAAGTTGGTTTTGCCAAGGTTTGTTTCAAGAATTCTCGTCTAAGGGTTTAGTCAACACCATACCTCTGAATAGAATGATGGAGGATTGGTATCTCCTTCAGGGGTCTCTCTCTCGATATCCCAGTCACCTGCGAGGGTAAACTGGAAGCGCCGGGACTGGATTTCTCTGCCCGAGAAAGGCAGCGGCTTCTCTCAGCGCGTCTGGAGGAAGGAGGGGTGACAGCGTCCGCGGGCAGCTGGGCTGGATGTCTTCGCAGAGGACGGCTGCACGGCTCCTCAAGCGTACTGCACCATAGTTCGCGCTGTAGCGGCGATAATGGTAATCAGTAGCTTCACCACCACAGGATAGCAGGCTGCAGCGACAGGCAACGCTCAACAGCAGTTAGCTTCGCTCTCACAGCTTACAGCTTCGTATTGCTTAAGGCAACGTTGGTAATATTTATACCTGACAGGTGCCGGGTTTGACGCAAGTTTGCTGGACATAAGACGTCAATTAAAGATGTCACTAGGAAGTGGCAGCTATCAGTTGCTCATTAGAGTTCCATTACTAATCAAAACATAGCAAGCGGGGATTTCCAGGTTTGCTAAGTTTTTATCTTGTTGAAGAACTCGGAGTGTTATCTAGGAATATCAGATAGTGACTGCTGCTCTGTCATTGCACTAATTGGTCGCAAAGGAAGTAGCAGAGAGTCATGCTGGAATGTGGCTCTGTGGCTCTGCTCGTGTGAGGCCAGAGATGACTTTACAGAAAATCGCACTTGAACGGTTATGCCAATATAGGGAATAAATGGATTTATAGCCGAATAGGGGCATAAGGTCACAGTATCGATCAGGAACCTAGATAAGCACATGACAAAAGCAGACCAGAAGGGTAAAGATTCAAAGGGGGAACAAAATGACCAGAAGTCTTCGACAGGTCCCCAACAACCCAAAGAGGGTGGGGGTCAGGCTCCCCAAAAGAAGAAAGAAGGCCAATCCAAAAGATGGTGCCAGTACTGCAAAAGTAAATCTCACTGGTTTAGTGAGTGCACCAAGAAAGGAGGAGGGCAGACTCCTGCAGCCCCTAAGGCACCTGTGCCCCCTAGTACAGCCAGCAGTGGTAGTGCACCTCCCAAGGGTTTAGTAGGGTTAACCTTGGGTTCTGAGGGGCGTGACAACTTAGTTGGTACGCTCACTCAGGCTGTCCTTGTCAGTACAGGGGATGTGGATATGTCCCCTGACGTAAGTCCCAATACTTTGGGCAAATACCGACAGACACCTTTCATAAATGGAAAAATGGCTCAGGCCTATAGGGACACTTGTGCCAGTGTCACCATGGTGACACCTAACTTTGTGGACCCTGGACAGATCATGCCAGGTACAGAATTCCTGGTGACCAATGCAAGCAATGTCACTACCAATCATAGTATGGCAATTGTAGCTTTCTCCTGGGGAGGGGTAACTGGCCAAAAGAAGGTTGTAGTTAGTTCAGACCTCCCAGTGGATTGTTTGTTGGGCAATGATTTGGAGTCATCACAATGGTCAGAAGTGGAGCACCGGACTCACATGGAAATGTTAGGTTTGCCAGCACATGTGTTCGCTGTGACCAGGTCGCAGGTCAGGAAATGCCCCACTGAACAGGTGCTGGATCCTGGAACAACGGACCAGACACCTCCCAAGAAAAAGAGCGTAGGGTTAAGGCTGCGCCTTCCCCCTTGCCCCAGGTCGTGGATCAAGTCTCAGAGGAGGCTGACCTACAGGAATTGAGGGAAACTGAGCCGAGAGAGTTCGAACTTGATCAAGTTGAATTCTTGGGTTCAGGGGGACCCTCAAGGGAAGACCTGGGGAAGGACCAGTTAGACTGCCCTTCTCTTGAACCCCTCAGACAGCAGGCTGCTGCTGAGGCTGCTGGGAACGCCACAGGTACCCACAAGGTATACTGGGAAGATGGACTCCTGTACACTGAGTCAAGAGACCCCAAGCCTGGCATGACCAGGAGGCTGGTTGTACCCTTGTCTCAGCGAGGTTTCCTACTTACCTTGGCCCACGAGATTCCCTTAGCAGGTCACTTAGGCCAGACGAAGACGTGGGACAGGCTTGTCTCGCACTTTCACTGGCCTCATATGAACGAAGATACAAAGGAGTTTTGCCGCTCCTGTGTCACTTGCCAAGCCAGTGGTAAGTCAGGTGGCACGACAAAGGCCCCCCTTATACCAATGCCTGTGGTGGGGGTGCCCTTTGAACGGGTGGGGATTGACATCGTCGGTCCCATGGAACCACCAACAGCATCAGGGCACAAGTTTATACTGGTGGTAGTGGATCATGCCACCAGGTATCCTGAAGCTATTCCCCTTAGGACCACTACAGCACCTGTTGTGGCAAGAGCCCTAGTTGGAGTATTCTCCAGAGTGTGCTTTCCTAAGGAGGTCGTCTCCGACAGAGGTGCAAACTTTATGTCGAGCTACTTAACTGCTATGTGGAAGGAATGTGGTGTCAACTACAAGTTCACTACACCCTATAATCCACAATGCAATGGGCTTGTTGAGAGATTCAACAGGACCCTAAAAGGGATGATTCATGGACTACCTGAAAAGCTTCGGCGTAGATGGGACGTCCTGATCCCCTGCCTTTTATTCGCTTACAGAGAGGTCCCACAGAAGGGGGTTGGCTACAGCCCTTTTGAACTTTTGTACGGGCATCCTGTAAGAGGACCCCTGTGTTTGGTGAAGGAAGGATGGGAGAGACCTCTCAAAAAGCCTGCAACCAACATAGTGGACTATGTGCTTGGCCTCCGCTCGCGGATGGCTGAATACATGGAGAAGGCATCCGAAAACCTTAAGGCCAGCCAAGAACTCCAAAAAGCTTGGCATGACCAAAAGGCTGTCTTGACTGTTTACCAGCCCGGACAGAAGGTGTGGGTGTTGGAGCCAGTGACCCCAGCAGCACTCAAGGACAATTGGTCCGGGCCCTACACCATCCTGGAGAAAAAGGGAGAGGTCACCTACCTGGTCGACCTGGGAACTCCCCGGAGCCCCCACAGGGTGCTTCATGTCAACAGGCTCAAGGCATATGTCGACAGGAAGGACATGAGTTTGCTCATGGCCCTAGATGAGGGACAGGAGGAGGAGAGTGACCCTCTCCCCGACCTGCTCACTCAGAATCCTGACGATGGATCGGTAGATGGTGTTGTCTTTTGTGGCAGCCTCTCCGAACATCAACAGAAAGACTGTAAACAGGTTCTTCAGTCTTTCAGACATATGTTCTCTCTAACACCCAGTCAGACCAATTGGTGCACCCATGAGGTTGACACTGGTGACAGCTTGCCCGTCAAGAGTAAAATCTACCGGCAGCCTGATCACGTTAGAGACTGCATCAAGAGTGAAGTGCAGAAAATGTTGGAGCTGGGAGTCATTGAACCCTCGGATAGCCCTTGGGCTAGTCCCGTAGTTCTAGTGCCGAAACCTCACACCCCGGGCGGTAAGAAAGAGATGAGGTTCTGCGTAGACTACAGGGGTCTCAATGCAGTCACTAAGACTGACGCCCACCCAATACCAAGGGCAGACGAGCTTATCGATAGACTGGCTTCGGCCAACTACTTAAGTACGTTTGACCTGACAGCTGGGTATTGGCAAATCAGGTTAGCTGAGGACGCCAAGCCTAAGACCGCATTTTCTACCCCTGGTGGGCATTATCAGTTCGTGGTGATGCCCTTTGGTCTGAAAAATGCACCTGCCACCTTCCAAAGGTTGGTGAATCAAGTCCTTACTGGGCTGGATGACTTCTGTGCGGCATATCTAGACGATATTGCTGTCTTTAGCTCCACCTGGGAGGATCACCTGGTCCACCTGCGGAAAGTGTTAGAGGCCCTGCAAGCCGCAGGCCTCACTATCAAGGCCACCAAGTGCCAGATAGGGCAGACACAGGTTGTATACTTGGGCCACCTTGTAGGTGGAGGCCAGGTTCAGCCACTGGAGAGCAAAATACAGTCAATCAGGGACTGGGCTCCTCCAACCACCCAGACTCAGGTTCGAGCTTTCTTGGGCCTGACTGGATACTACCGAAAGTTTGTCAGGAACTATGGTTCCATCGTGACACCATTAAATGAACTGACAAGTAAGAAAATGCCAAAAAAGGTTCAGTGGACAGCGAGCTGTCAAAAAGCATTCGATGACCTAAAGCAGGCCATGTGCACGGCGCCTATCCTTAAGAGTCCAGACTACTCCAAACCATTCATTGTCCAAACAGACGCTTCTGAGTTGGGTGTGGGACCTGTTCTTTCTCAACTGAATTTTGATGGTCAAGACCAGCCCATTGCTTTTATAAGCAGAAGGCTGACCCCTAGAGAGAAGAATTGGTCAGCTATTGAGAGGGAGGCCTTTGCTGTGGTTTGGGCCCTGAAGAAGCTGAGGCCATACTTGTTTGGCACTCACTTCAAGATTCAGACCGACCATAAGCCCCTCTTGTGGCTAAATCAGATGAAGGGTGAAAACCCCAAACTGCTTAGGTGGTCCATTTCCCTACAGGGGATGGACTTTACAGTGGAACATAGACCTGGTACTGATCATGGCAATGCCGATGGGCTCTCCAGATATTTCCACTTAGAACAAGAAGACTCACCTGGGCAAGGTTAGCTTATTGTTCCGACGTTTGGGGGGGGGGTCATGTAGGAGAGTAGGGTCTGCAATCCCATGATCACCCGGATTTTTTGCTTTTGTTTCACTGGTTTACGACTTTCTCTGGCTGTGGGCCTGCTAATCAGACCCACAGCCTGGCTGTTCTCTTTCTAAATTACAACATGTACCCTAGGTGCATTTACCAATTGGTACTGGGCCACCTTATCAGACCCCGTAACGCAGGGCATAGGTGTACCCAGGGCCGCCAGGGGCTGCAGCATGTATTATGCCACCCCTGGTTGGCCTCCTAAATTTGACACAACTGGCTGCATGACAGCTGGGGCAAAGTCGTGTAAGCACCCTTTGCTGTAGGTATAGTAGCTCTATATCTAACCATACAATGGACACCCGAGTTCCTATCAGTCACTCCTATGGCAGGCCTTGACAATCCTGAAGGCAGAGTGCGTGGGCTCGTGTGAACTAGGTTCTGGCCCGAGCCGAGCCCGGTTGCAGCTTGCGGAATCAAGACCCAATGGCTGTTCCATGATAACGCGTACCACATCGGTAACTTCGGTATCGCGTTATCAAGGCATGTCGAGTAAGGTGTCATACGAATCGGGATGCTGCCCTCTCACCAATTCTGGCGACGAGGTTAGCATTCCGCCCTTCTAGAGGGACACGACATGTACGTAACTGTGAACCCCGGTTAAAGTTAACTAAAGCCTCAGCTCCACCAAATGGATGCTGCCACCACAGACACGAGTCTGACCTCCTGCTGCTGGGAGTCCTTCCAGCGAGGGGCGCTTGGACAAAGGGTTTCCTGTCGAGGGCAGTGTTCGCACCGTCCCAGACAGGGTTTGTGTATTCTGGGTAGGTAGGGCTTCTGCGAGAAGGTGACTGCGGAGTGGCACCCCGGTGCTCACTACGCATCTGCCGGTCAGAACCAGTTCCAGGGGCGCCAGCCCTGGCCTGGGGAAAGTCCGGCAGGGGAGAGGGGTGTAACTACCCCCCTTCCTGGTCCCACCCTTAGGGCAGGACCTAGTCATGTACCCACCCCTTTCTTTAGAATAAAGGCCGGAGCGGGGACCCTTCCAAATTAGATCATCTTTGAATCAAGAACTACTTTCTACGAAAGGACATTCGAGACTCTTCTCAAGATTTCTCCCTTGTGACTAAGGAGTAGTCACCCTGCATCAGCGGGCACCATCTAAGAACTCTGCGGTTTGCTGCAAGTCCTTCCTCAAGGATCCGACGGCCCAACTCGACGAGAACCGGCTTCCCTGGCACCTCTGACCTCTACCCACGTCATCAGCTCAGCTGTGATCTGTGAGTGCGACGAGACCTCGAGGGACCGGCCATCATCAAAACCTGCACACTTTCTTAACCAGCACGACCATCGAAGCCATTCTCTGGTGAGTGCTCTGGGGTCCGAGAAGCCCCGACCCTGAGCCGCTCCAGCACCGAAGTGCAGTCTCCCAGCATCTCCACGATCTGCGTGGGGCCCTTCTGCTCGCTGCTCAGCACGTTGTCTGGTCACTAGCCGCTGGCTTGTGCCCTTCAGTGACGACATCCGACAATCAACGCTGCTGGTCTGGTTGCTCCAGACCGGCCCTTGCCCCCTTTTCCGAGAGGAGCACCCCGGACCCTCCTGGTCCATTCAAGACGCCATCTTAGGCCTACCACGTGGCCCTGAGATCTGCCAAGGCTTGTTGCCCCAATCCTGGGCCCAGCGACGCCGACAGCATCATCCTTCGTGGGACAGCTCGCACCTCCATCCTGGTCGCCGACAACGCCTCCTGGTCCGTGAGACTGCAGAGCCTAGCGTCGCCCACTCACCTGGTCGAGGTGACGGCCAACCGGTGCCCTCCTGGTACCCTCTGACTACTGGCTAGTAGTACGAACTTGGTCCCCTCTGCTTTCAGGTGTCATCGATCTCCGATCCAGGCTTGGATCTCTACGAACTATTCATCACTGGTCGCCGGCCAGCAACTCCTTTTCTTCCGGCTCCTGGCTCGTCAGCGAAGACCCCGACGCCTGTAAGACTTGTGCAGCCGCAGCCCTCGTGGCTAGGTAACTCGGCATTTCGGTGCCTGCATAGCCTCCTTACTCTAGGGTCCTGAGTCCCTCGCTTCCGACTTGCCTTATCGGGTCCGCCCGAGACCACTAAACTTTCCGTGTCCTCGGACACTTGTTTTAATTGTGCACTTGAAGTATTTTCCTAAGAGATTTGGTTTGTGCTTAGTACCCTGTCCTCATAAAGAGTACAGGGCTGTTGTGATTCTTAATAAATAACTGTTTATTTTCATAACACTTGTGTGGTGTCCTTTCACTTGGTGTTCAAGGGGTATATGTGGTATAACAGCTGGCTTAACACGCCCTCTCGAGTCTTTAGCCTTAGACTGCTCGTATCCACGCTACTAGGATAGCTGGTCTATAGGTTGACTTACAACCAAACACCATAAGGGTCGTTGGAACGATACATAGCGGTCGCTAGAATAGCGAACGTTGCATATCGGGCCAACTTCTCACAAGTACCAGCTACCTTCTTAAGCACGCTAGGTGCTCTGTGTAAATAGTACGAACCCCTCCCCGTGTATAAATACTCCCGCTATCCTAGGCACGTCACCAATAGCCCTTAGACACCTTGTATATAATAGCACTTAGCACTGTACAAAGAGCACCCCTGTTCCCCACCATCCTGTGCACTTCTTTTTGCTTACCCTTCCCTGACTCCTTCCCGTACCTTCCTCACTCTCCTTTCTCCTCCTCACACTACCGGGTAACGGTGACGGTATCGGATCTCTAGTCCCAGAGTGACTAACGGCTCCTTTTTCTCTGGTTGCCCTCCGAGGTGCCCTCCGACCATACCGAGGCGGCTACACCCAAGACCCGGACATCCATCGGACCCTCATCCCATCAGGAGGAACCCGGAAGAAGACGCATCTCCTTCGTTGAGTGTTCTACCTGGGACTCTCTCTCCCCGTATCCTACTGTTCAGAGAAAAATAAAAACACTATAGCCCACTATATCCGGCCTCCTCGCCTGCTTTACCAGTCCGCCGACCGCCCACGATCACAGTCTTCTATAGCGCACGGCTACTCCAAAGGAGTGTCCCCGCACTTTGTATTCCATGACCTAGAAAAGAGAAACAAACAAACATAACAACATGGAATAGGAGGATGGCTCTGAATACAAACACAAAGCAGGAAATCCCTAGCCGGCAAAGAGCCATGTCTTTAGGTCCTTCCTGAACGCGAGGAGATTAGATGTAGAGCGTAAAGTCAAAGGTAGAGAGTTCCACAGCTGCGGGGCTAGCAGCCTGAACGACCGTCCTCCTATACGGGCTTTTTTTATACGGGGCACTACAGCCAGAAAGAGGGACTCCGATCTCAAGGATCGTGCCGGATGGTAAAAGGCCAGCCTCCTTTGCAGATATTGAGCTCCCGAAGCATGCAAGGCCTTATGGGCCAATGTCATGGCCTTGAAAACTATCCGCTTTTGGATAGGTAGCCAATGTAGCGATTGTAATAGGCTAGAGGCACTGGCCCTCCTGTGGAGGCCGAAAATGGCTCGTGCGGCCGCATTCTGGGCCACCTGCAGGTGTTGTAAAAGGTTCTCCGGCAGGCCAAGATATAGGATGTTCGAATAATCCAATCTAGATCCAATTAAGGCCTGGACCGTCGTCCTCCTATGTTCCTCAGAGAGTAAAGGGAAGAACTTCCGGAGCATCCTGAGGATGCCGAAGCATGTTCCTGTAAGAGCCAGAACCTGGGACTTAAGCGTCAGCCCATTGTCGATTTTAATTCCCAAGTTCTTGGCTAATTGGGACGAATGAGCTGGGGGGAACATGTCAGCGGGCCACCACCCATGCCAATCCGGATCAGATGGACATCCGAAGAAGAGTATCTCCGATTTATCTGAGTTGCACTTGAGGCTGTTTAGCTGGAACCATTTAACAAGCATTTGCAATGCAATAGGTCTCGCATTATGAAAGTTTGAGCTATTGGTCTTGTAAATGACAATTTTTTTATTTATGTGCTGTTTTTGAAAATAGCTAAATTAATAGCTTTGTCATTTACAATGCCAATAGTTCTAACTTTCGCAAATGTGTCACCTATAGCGTTTGTAATGCAACAGGTTTTGTATTTACGTGACTTTTACTTTTTTTAAAATTAATTAATACTTAAATAAAAGGGATTGCAATTTATAATGGCTATATCTAATAGCTGACTCAACAGTGGAAAAACAAAGAGTACTGCTGATAGCCCCCAAATGCAATCTTGTTAGAAGGCTCTATTTCGGTCACTAACACCGTTTGGTAGAAATATGTTATTCACTTAAAAAAAATACACCCATGCGAAGTTCTATTTGAACTATCCTTTTGTTTACTCTACTTCCATCGAGTTTAAGCGGAGAGCGTGTATGCCAGACAAGGATTCTCAACGTTATATTAGCAAGCGGTGAAGTAAGTGTTGATGAGCCCTCGAGTAGTAAGCGAAGGGCTGCACCGCACGGAACACATTTAACCAGAGAAAGATATGCTTTTCAGTTCAAATATACAAATTTGCCGGGAGACAGTGCCGTGGCAACAAAGGGGTCATTTCAAAACCAGTGCGAGGCAGTGATTTAAATAACCAGCATAAACATAGGCAGCCCAGAGGGATTTCATGCTCGCGTTGTGTGAGGCACTAGGAAAGACTGGCCTTAGGCTAATTAACGCGAGGCAGCTATGATGTGAAGGACACGGCTTCTGGACACTAACGCTGAAGAACGTTTAGCACGTTTGAGAGCAGGTTCGCTATATGTAGGGTGACCAGGCGTCCCGGGGTTGCCGGGATAGCCCTGGAAGCTGTTCCAGCAGCCCCAACTCAAGCTGTCAACGCGGAGCTTCTCCTCAAGTCTTTAGCAAGCTCCGTGACTTTCCTGCTATCGCCCCTACTGCACTATGGACACCGCTTGAGATGCCTATGACAAGGTAACACAAAACATATACATATGTACATTTGCCTGTAAACGGGAAAAAGGCCTAAGGAAGAAAAAACATTGTATTCCTATGATCTTGCATAACAAAGGCCTAAGGAAAACTTAGTTAAAACCACAGCAAAGCCCACAAAACATATACATATGTACATTTGTCTGTAAACGGGAAAAAGGCCTAAGGAAGAAAGCATTTTATTCCTATGATCCTGCACATCGCTAGACAGTATACCTACCATTGTCCTTACCCAAATTCCGCTAACCAAGGTGTGGTTCACTTTCATTTCCTCACTCAAGAGATTTTAGACTGGTAAAACAAGCTGCTTTACCTCCCTTCTAAAGGCTCTAGGCCTTGTCTGTATGCCAGTCGTGGTTCTTATACCACTTTCTTAATATGTCTCGGTACGCCCCTAGGGCTCAACGTATATTGTGCTAAGTTACTGTGTGTTAAATAGGCTTACTGACTGTAATGTTTTGCCTCTAGCCTCCTAAAGGGACTAGAGGGATGTGTTTAGAACAAATACATATATTCATATACACCTGGTGTGGCTCTACTTTCTGTTCCTCACTCCAGCATTATAGACTGGTAAAAGGAGCTGCCTTACCTTCCTCCAAGCCTTAGCCTGAAGGCTGCTCTCCACAGCTACCGCTAGGATAGCTTTCTAATAATGCTATCTTTAACCATATGGGTTGTTGGACTGGTGCAATGTGCCCCCTAGAGCAATGGACAGCATATGCCAGGCAACCTTCTCAGACTATGCTCACCTAATTTCCCGAAGATATGACACCATTTCCCCAAGTCCTTCAATGGCTGCATGATCTGGCTAGATGATCAATGTTTAAGGCATTCTGCACCGACTACAGAGCATTCCGAGGAAAAGGAGTACCACTCAACACCTAATGTAGGCAATGCAGCCGAAACAGGGCTCCCCGCTCAGGGGTAGCACCTCAGATTCTAAATCACTTTAATAAGAACACCACTGGAGTATTGACTTTCTTGGCCCAATTGGCCGAGGACTGGAAATTCTTGGCACCCAAAATGTGTTACCTTCAGTAAAGAAAAGAAGAGAAAGTTGGATGCTCATGAGATACCATTTGACTCACCCAACACAGAAATGAGCCATAATTCAAATATCAATACACAAGCCATCCTGAGCTCCTAGCCTGTCTCAGCTAGTAGATGAAGAAAGAAAACAAACACAGGGACTTGCTGCCTGTACGTGTGCTCCCACTGCTGGGTGCTCAAGATATAACCATGTGACGCACCTAACATAGGGATGAGCCATAGTTCAAAAACAAACGGATGTTATGGCATGACGTCATGCCAGGCGAGCCTTGTAGGGGAAGGGAACTCCCCTGAAGTCATTTTTTTTTCTCTAGGGATTTCCCTTCTCTTTTTGACATAGTCGTCGTAGTGTCACATTGGCCCCCCTTTTACTATTGTAATACAAGCCCTAGTTGCTGGTTATTCATCTTATATAACTAACAACCGTTGAAAACCTTGTAGGTATGCTGTTTACTTGTTGTATCATATCTGTATGCAATGGCAAAAACCGCAAAACACAATTAGGGCAGCATGCTAAGCCCGGATGTTTAGCTTACGTAATTTTATACACGTATATCACAGTGCCTGCTTTCCATCTTTACAAATAGCCTGAATATAAAAGGTATTTTACCAAAACCAACCGCTTAGAGTAATCACGACACAACCATTAACGCATAAACCCCAATTACTGCGCACATACACTTATTTTCCTAAAAGCTGCAAACAGGTCTGTCTATTTCGAAACATGGATTGGAATCGATGTCGAAATGCATAAGCAATATCATCCCCGATAATGTTAACATGCCCACTAGAGGGTAACATATGGCTGCCAGATTTAATCTCCTGTATGCCGAGAAAAATTCCCCTCCCAGACTCTCGTGGAACATCATCACCTAGCTTTGTTTTTAAGTGCTTTTTTATATCGCCTGCATCTGTCAACGTGCATCTGTCAAAGTGCTTCACAAAGAAACAGCAGCACTACATGGATAGACACTTACCATTGGTCATGCTACAAAGGTACCGTGCATGTGCAGGCAAAACCTGATACCCCGCCTGCATCGGTACACAACATTAACTTCCAGCAGGCTGCGCTGCATATCTCTAAATATACCTACGAGCTCTCATAGCGCTCCCCCACGCGCAGCTCGCACGCAATGTTAACGCTTACTCGGATTTAAGGGCGTTACTGCACTTGTGTGGCAGAAAGTGACACAAATCCTTGCATAGATTTACTTTCCATTATAACAACCTGCGAGTGCAACACAAAATTGCTCAGCGCTACGGAAGTAACTGGCCAACCCTTCGTAAACCTAGGCCTAAATTAGCAACCTTCTTTCCCCCTTTGAGAATTATAAAGCGGCGTGCAGTGTTTAGTGGCCGCCTTGAGTGTGCAACTGATGAGGCTGCGTGCAGTTGTTGCTGGGCAATGGAATCAAATATGCTGCTACAGTAAATGCAATACAATGCAAGCACAATAAACCTTCTTGGCACACCCATGAGTGAACGAATAGATTATTAACTTTTACGAAGAGAGAAACTTTGAAGGACCTTATGCACTGGATGGAAAGAAATAAAGACGCCGGAGGAAACAGAATGCATTTTTTAAACAGTCCGAGCTCTAAAGTCATCCGAGGGGTGACATTTTTCCTAAGCAATGCGAGCGCCATGACCGCTAGGCTTTCACTTACACTGGTCATAACTCCGTTCCTTGGACCAATGTTGGCGGCCTCTTAATTCCTGACCCACAGGCACGCGCTGCGACCGGGCCCTTCTGCAGCAAGCACACATTATCTTAAAAGCAGTCCATCATCGCCCCAGCACCCTTACCCATGTGCGCGAGTTCCACAGCTCCGATGCTCCTCACGGCCCCCACTCATGTCTCCAGCTCCGAGTTACCAGTCTACCATTCACCTCACCGGCTTGAATAGAGCCCCCGATACACGGGCCTCCGGTAGCTCGCTGTGCAATTCCAGCCGATCGCGTCTCAGTACTCCCTCCGGTGAGCACCCTCAAGGCCTCCGAGCACCCACCGGACCCGTCAAAATTGCTTCATGACCTGCAGAGGAGAAAAATTAATAGAAGAGATGCTCCCCAGTCCAGCGCACGTGATCCAGCCGCTCTAGACCTTCGCTGTACTGGTAAAGCGTTGAAAACCCTGTAAGACAAAAAACAAAATTAAACAGCCCCATGGTGGGGCGAGGAGCGCAGGCACAAAGAGGCCGCTTCCCGCGCTCCCCAAGCTCTTAACCCCTTCACAGTCGCGGCCCCGCCCCCTCGGCCCGGAAGTGCACAACTACTTCCGGGGCGAGGGCGAGGGCGGGGCAAGCCACCACGAAGGGACGGGGAAATATGGGAGGGGCCGGGCCCCGCCATGCATGCATGGGGGCCGATTGGCCCCCCCTTTTCTTACACTTGTTTACAACGCACTGAATTATGCCCTGGCCCGGCGCTGTACCTGTTGTGTGCGAAGGAGGGAGTGCACGCCACCGTGAGCGTGCACATCAGATCGCCGGAGAAGAGTCAAGACACGCCGACCTCCGAGGCTGCCTGCTGCCTACACTGACTCGCTGCAGAGGGAGCGGGACACCGAAAGAGCCAGGTGAGTGGGTGGGGGGCAGAGAGGGGATGGGTGGGTGTGTGTGTGTGTGCTTCCGTGAGTGTGGCTGTGTGCGTGCGTGATTGTGAGAGGCTGTGAATGTGGAATGTGGATCAAAAGATGTGCACGGCTGGGGGGGCGGGGCATGATGCGCGTCCACGATGTGCAGTCGGCACTCGTGCACCAATCTACGTCCCTTGAGGAACAACTTGGCCACAATAGGTCGAGAGCTCGACCTAAAAACAGCCCCAAGGCACTCACGGATACTCTCTCCATCGAAATCCTCTCCCCTCCGGCATGTAAAGAGAAGCTGGGTGTCATCGGCATAGGATACGATCTGGGCCCCGAAAGACTCCACCAGTGTCGCCAATGGGGTCATAAAGATGTTAAATAGAGTCGGGCTCAACACGGAGCCCTGAGGAACTCCGACTCCCAGTGGCGACATCTCGGCGGAGCCAAGGGAGGCCCAGACCGTTTCTCGGCGGTCGGCTAAGAATGAACGAAACCAACTGAGCACCGTCCCCCTCAGACCGATTTCATAGAGTCTTGCGAGGAGACCCTCGTGGGGGACGGTGTCAAAGGCCACCGACAGGTCAAGCATGACCAGCATAGCCCTGCCTCCTGAATCCCGTGCCTCCTTGATGGCCTCCGATACCTCCAATAGCGCCGTCTCGGTGCTTAAATTGGGGCGGAAGCCAGATTGAGAGGCATGCAATAACTCGTGGGACTCCAAAAAATTGGAGAGCACGCCATGTACATGCTTCTCAAGGATCTTAGCCAATGCCGGAAGCAGCGAAATGGGCCTATAATTGGCAGGTGCTTCTGGGGCAAGGCTCGGTTTCTTAAGAAGAGGGATGACCATGGCCTGTTTCCATGTCTGCGGAATTACCCCCTGGCTCAGAGAGAGGTTCAAAAGTGGATTAGCCAGAGGATTGATAATAGATGCCATTTTAGCTAGGAATTTGGCCGGGCAGGGATCAAGGGGCGAACCAGATTTAAGATTCGTCATGAGTGTCAGCGACGAAGGTATGGTGAAGTAGTGTGGCTCACTGGTTAGAGGCGGCAGACCCGAGAGCAGAGGACGGCCCGGGACCAGGGTTCGATTCCCGGCGCAGCAGGTTTCTGGACCAGGGTCAGCGGACTCGATAATTCTCTCGCCTCGGTGCCCACTCTGATCAGCGATCACACTCGGCAACTCTGGGCATTAGCTTGCCTCATCTTCACTAACGGCCCCACCAGACCGCCGGGGATGCCTGGTCTCACCCTGGAGATACCCATTAAGGGACCATCTCTCAGGGAAGCCAGGAAGGGTTTCGCAGCGGTCGAAGCGCCTTGGGACCCTACGGGTAAGTAGTGCGCTATATAAATGCCTGTACATTTACATTTACATTTACATCGAGAGTAATGGGAAATCCGCCAGGACTGGGCCTGATGAGATGGAATGGATTGGCCCCTTCGGGACACTCAAAGAACTCTCCACCGGCCTAGTAGGGAAGGAGTCCTGTATCAACCTGATTTTAGTGGTGAAGAAGTTAGCAAGAGTGGCAGCCCATGACTCAGAGGGGGCAACCTGGGCTGAGTTAGGGCGAAGGGTCGTGAATTCCCTAACAATCGAGAAAATCTCCTTGCAGGAGTTGGCCGCATCCACGCATCCTCGATTCTTGTGTAGCCTCGATGTCACTGTGATGTGTTTTTTCCCTACTCTGACAATGTACAATGTAGCTCTGAATGGTGCTGTTTGTTGTTACATTCAAAACTCAGTAAAATTGATTGTCCAAAAAATAATTCCTTGAAAAGAGCTCTTTTTATGGACCATGCTTTATCACAAAAAGGGTGAGTAGGAGAACTATAATTAATTTATCAGGTCTTCTATGTTCCAGGGTATTGTGTAAAATGTGGACAGGACAGTCGTTCTCCTCCTGTACTGTGTTAGGTTACCATCTGTTATCACTCTTGTTCCATTCCTGCACAAAAGTGTGAGCCACACCACTGAGTGAGTGTGTGAAACGATACACTATGCAGACCCTCCAGGATATCGCGATTTCGCGATTTGCCGCGAAATCTGCACTTTTTTAAAAATGCCGCGATTTTTACCAAAGTGCCCGCGAAATCGGCACTTTAGTAGAAATCGCGCCATTTTTACCAAAGCCGCCATATCCTGGGGGTCTAATGGTTGTAATCCTGTTCATGGGATTAAATCCGAGGTTAGGCAGCTAAAGCATACATGCCAACATTTCAGAAGAGCAAAGAGGGAGATAAAAAAAAAAAAAAATCGGGAGAATGGGGCCTTGAATCGGGTTACTGGCATCTGTGGGCTTTGGAAGCGTGCTGCTGCGGGATTGGCCATTAGAAACACAAATGCACTTTTTTTTTAACCTTTCAGAAGCATGGAGCACAAAGGCAGGCAGAGAGAGGGTGATGCTAGTGTTGTGCACTGGCAGGTTGCTGGTAATGCATGCTCCCCCCCCCCCCCCCCCCCCCCCCCACAACCTGTGTGACAGCCCGGGCTGAAACAGCTTTCAGTGCACACACGCAGCCGCCCCCCCTACTTCACAGGTCTTTAAAAGACCATTCCCTTGTTAATGACGCTTTGTTTGTTTTCCACCCCGTCTAGATCCCCTGCATGGCCACTCTGACTATTGCAGGAAGAATTGGCACTTTACACAGTACCAAGCCCGGTCAGCTGAAACCCCGAGGAATCGGGTTTTTGCTTGCAGGAATCGGGAGGCGGGAGACTAGCCTTCAAATCGGTAGTCTCACGCCTGAATCGGGAGGGTTGGCATGTCTGAGCTAAAGAGTTACGTGCTGCTCGCTCAGTCACACTGTTAGTAGTTGTGCCCTGATTCGTTGGAGCCTCAGATTGACCATGCAGCATACCGAGCGAGTCCGCCGGACCTCACCCTGTGTGCGGCAGCTGGCTTTCATGCCACCCGCGGGTCCCTGCATCGGGGTCTGGGGCCAGAGAAGTCGTGGCGGCTGGCCCTTCATGCAGTGGTGGTTTGCTCTGAGTGCGTGCCACTCATGAACAGGTATTTATCATTCTTTTAGGATAATATTTTTTTATTCATCATGGGGTCGTGACTGTTATCTACAGTTGAGCCTGCTCAATAAGTGCGCTGGACGGGCTAAAGGCCACGGGCTGGGCTGCACATTTATTTACCGTATTTAGGGGCATTAGACTTGAATAATTAATGGCGCAAGGGAGTAAAGGTGAACCTGGAAGCGAGCGGACAGCAACGAGTGAAAACATAAAAAGCCTTTTTCTGAGCACCGTGATTGAAACGGCCTGTTGCAGAAGGTTACAAGGCCAAGATAATCACAAGCAGGCCTGCAGGCCGGCGCGTCAGGCCCCTATCACCACACTGTAGCTGCAGCCCATGGCCCCCCCCCACCCAGACTGTCCCGGCCAAAAACACTTTCTGTGTCAGCCTTGCCGCAGTGATTAGGGAAGCACATATATCATGAGATCCGTTTAAATAACATGAAGTTAAAACCAACGTTAGTGGATCTGAATTCTTCGTTTGCCCAGGAGTTTTCATGAAACTAACACAAATGTCAAGATAGCTCTGGTGAATGATGGAGGGTTGGCGCAAGAGCAGCTTTTATTGAGTGACAGTTTTCCCATAAGAATATGAGCCACGCTTATTCTCAAAATTCTATTTTATGAGAATTAGCTGTGAGTTACTGTTTTTTATTTAGTTGGTGCCCTTCCATTTCTAGTGGGTTACAGCAGTTTTAAGATATTCCTAAAGTTTCTTGTAGCTCAAATTGGTGTAATTTCTGATATTTATATGTTTTCCTTGTGGTCATTGCTTGATTTTGCTCCCCAGAAAGTGTCACTCATAGTCGTTGAATGTCACTCATATTTATAGTAAAATTATGAAAATGTCACACATATGCAATCTGAAACCTTGGCAGCTATGTATGTCGGCCCACGAAGCTGCAAACATGCAGCAAAATGCCCAGAACCCTGTCTTGTCAGTGGGCGACGAACACACCTGATGTATCCCACCCACAACTCCCTCATCTGCTCTCCAGGTGCCCAGACTTTTACTTACAGTTTCTTCCTTGGGTATACCGCACATCCCCACAATTCGGTTATTCCCAACCAGGTGAGTAAATGCTAGCGCCAGGTGCTGTCTCCAGGTTGTTGAGTATGAGGTGGAATTGGTGTGCAGATGGGTTTCCTGCCCGGAGAGCTTGAGGCTGTGATGGTAAGAAGCACAATATCGATTTCAGCCCCGCTATCCTGGTTTCTGCCTCCTGTGTGTGGCGAGCATAACTTGAGGGGCATTCAGAAGATGATGCATGTGGGGTAGATATCCTCGCAGCCGCGCCCTGCCTGGCAGTGGGGTTGGAAGTGAGCTTCTGACCCCACTTCTCATGCCACTCCTGATGCAGGGGGTGTTGTGCCCCTGCTGAGTGTTTTTAACTCTGCTGAGCTGCAAACACCTCCCCTGGGGGAGCGGCTTCTCTACAGTTAGGGGGCTGCGCATTCCTGATGGCCCTGGTGTTCTTCATTTCACCTACACATCATCTGATACAAGCATTCATTAATCCCCACCCACCAAATAAAATATATCTAGCAGTACACCCCACGTGCCGTTGAAGCTGTTGTGGATGTCGGCGATCTTGCGGGCAGTCTTTTGCTTTTCGAGGGAAACAAAGTGTCTACATTGTAAATAAACCAAATATACATAGCTTCATGTTGTTAAATAACTAAAAAAAACAAGATATCTGTGTTTGTTGTAGGAAAAATGGCCAAATAAAATGCCGCAAAATTGCCGCTAAATTTCCATATTTGTGCCGCTAAATTTCCATTTTTGTGCCGCTAAATTTGCTAATCCATGCCGCTATATCCTGGGGGGTCTGACTATGTGTGCCTATGTCCTTTTGGCAATGCAATCATGCACCTGGTATCAGTAGGGTACACATGAATGTGGACTTCTGTGTCTTTATACTTTGACAAGTGTCTGACATGCACAATTTGAGAAATTCTCTACTGTATATTTTGAATACATCTTGCATTTAAAGAAGTTGCTATTTTTTCAATCGCTGTCCCTTCGTGAAACAGATGCACAGCCGACAATAGCTATACAGCGCCTATCCTGGGCTCACATACTTCAAGGCGATCTCACATGTTTCTTCATTAGCTGCATGCTGGAAGGAATGACGTTTTCCTGTGTTTACTCTCAGCCTCATTTCTGGATCTGAAGATGCCAGGGTCAGCCTTGAGGCTGAATACAAAAACACAGCACTACCTGGTGTCGTGACCTGACAGATAAGGACTGGAGGACACTAGGACCCTGTGGGTCATGAGGGAGGTGACCAGGTCACCGGACACCACATCCGGTTAGGGGACAGGAAAGGGACTCAGATCGACCAGGACAGACAGAGGGGACGGACGTGTATGGGACATGCAGCAGATGTAACAGAAATAAAGAATCCTTGAATAACTAACCTGTGTGCAGCGTTTGGTGCTTGTCCAGCGCCCGATAGCGAGACATGACAACTGGCGACGAAGGGTGAGACGAGCCGACGCGCAGATCGTCGCACATCGATTGACGGCGACATCGAAGTATTGGGAAGAACCAGGTGCCCACCCTGGATGTGCCAAGAAAAGAGGAGAAAAGGAGCGACATGGGAACCCACCCGACCGCTTCTGAAGAATTGCCTGGCAAACTGCGGTAAGCGCGAAGGAACGCGTGATCTCAAAACAGAGGCGCGAGCTCTCGCGAGAGTCTCGGCGGCCATTTTGAGATCAGGCGGCTGGGCCAATCAGAGGCGAGATCGGGGAAGCGGCCATTTCCAAGTCAGGCGAGCGAGATTTCAATCGCGAAATCTCGCGAGAAGAGCAGCGGCCATTTTGAAAAAAGGACAACACAAAGAGGGACCATAGAAATCAACAGGGCGGCCATTTTAAGGTCAGGCAAGGAAGAAAAGAAGCAGAAAAAGACAAGAAAAAGACAAGAATAAAGGCAAAAAAGACTAGGAAAGCACAGAAAAGGATAAAGAAAGCAAAAGAAAAGGAGAAAAAGAGACAAACAAAAGAAGAAAAAGAAGAAAAAGGCAAAGAGCAAAAGAAACATAAAAAAACGCGCAAAGGAGAAAAAGAACAAGAGGAGGAAAGAGCAGATAAAGGCAAGAATGGCAGACCCAAAGCCCAGCGCACAATACAGGAGACCACTGCCGTTCAACTTATCGGAGCCACAAACAGGAATTCGATGGGAGAAGTGGATCAGACGATTTGAAAGATATATGGAAGCAACAGATGTAACAGATGGAAAGAGACTAGGGTTACTGTTGAACTTAGCAGGGGATGACGTCGAAGAACTTCTGGTGACACTGCCTACCGAAGAAACAAAGACATATGAGAAGCTAAAGAAATGCCTGTCGGCCAAATTTGACCCACAACGGAATATTGACTTTGAACGATATACCTTTACTATTGCGTGTCAACAAGTAGACGAAACACTAGATGACTTCGCGACAAGGCTGAGAAAACTGGTGACACATTGTGAGTTCGACAAATTTGATAACGAACAAGCAATAAGGCTACGGATCATAGAAGGTTGTCGCGACACAGGATTCAGGGCAAGGATACTCAAGGAACCGACCTCATTGGAGAACATCCTGTCACTAGCAAGAGCAGAGGCGAGAGCAACGGAACATGCCAAGGAAATGGAAAGGGGGAAGAACGTTGAAATCGAAAGCGTACACCTCATGACAAACAGATATCGCACAGGCCGATGGAAGAATGACTGGAGGGAACAAAAAGAGAGGAGACAACCTGAAGGAACATGCTACAGGTGCGGAATGGAATTTCCACACAGAGGCCCGTGCCCAGCGTTTGGCCAGACGTGCAGAAGATGTAATGGAAGAAATCACTACGCCAGTATGTGCCAAGGCGTACAATTCAGAGACGACAGAGGAAGAACAGGAAGACAACAAGAGTCGACAACAAGGTACGTCAGGTATGTCGACAGAGAAAGAAGAAGTTCATCACGAGGGACAGGCGAAGAAGAGGAAGAAGAGAAAGTGGAAAGACTATACCACATGTCGGAGGTGCGCACAGAGCTGAGTGGGGAAGACGAAAAAGGAGAAACAACACACCGAATAGACAGAAGCACCCCAGGAAAGACGGACTCTGCAAAGATAAGAGTAGGAGCGCATGAAGCGGAATTTGTACTGGACAGTGGTGCAACATGCAATGTCATGTGTGTATCAGAGTACGAGAAGATGGAAGTCAAGCCAACACTGAGAGCGTCCAAGGTGAAGGTTTTCACCTGGGGGTCAAAGAAACAGGTAACAAACCTGGGAAAGTTCACAGAGGAACTGAGATATGAAGACAAAAAGAACAAAGAGGACATCCATGTTTTAAAAGGCGATGTCCCAGGACCATGCCTGATGAGCAACAGCACCGCCCAAACGATGGGCCTTATAACCATGACACATGGAAAAAACAAAAGACACACTGAGAGCAAGCAAAGAGAAAAGAGAGGAGCTGGAAGCAGACGAAGAAAGGCTGACAAGCGGAGAGCAGACGAAGGACAACTGAAAAACAGAAGCAAAGCTGATGGCAGAAAACAACGACCAAGACGAAGAGAGGCTGGCAAGCGGAGAGCAGACGGAGGACAACTGGAAAACAGAAGCAAAGCTGATGGCAGAGAACAACGACCAAGGGGGGAATGCAAGGGGACAAAGAGACTAAGTGATAAAACGTAGGAGACAGAGAGTGGGGAGAAGGGTCGACCAGTCCTATGGTCTCTCTCTCTCTCTCTCTCTCTCTTTTCTCACCATAACACAGAACGGTACCATGAACATTTGTTTGCAACAAAGGGGGAGATGTCGTGACCTGACAGATAAGGACTGGAGGACACTAGGACCCTGTGGGTCATGAGGGAGGTGACCAGGTCACCGGACACCACATCCGGTTAGGGGACAGGAAAGGGACTCAGATCGACCAGGACAGACAGAGGGGAAGGACGTGTATAGGACATGCAGCAGATGTAACAGAAATAAAGAATCCTTGAATAACCAACCTGTGTGCAGAGTTTGGTGTTTGTCCGGCGCCCGATAGCGAGACATGACACCTGACAGGCATGAAGCGACGGCCAGAGCCGGACTGGCAAAGCGGGCATTGGACGTTTCCCCGGGAGGCTGGAAAGTTGTCGACCGGTTTTGCATGTGGTGCTGATATATCAGCCCCCAGCAACAAGAACAGCAGTGCTTCACATTTGCACCCCTACCCCCACCTGGGGGCTGGTCTGACAAAACTGCCCGGGGTTGCTTTGGGTTCCCAGTCCCGCCCAGGTGAGGCCTCTGCTCCCTGGATTGCCAGACAGGTCCTGTTCTGGTCCTGCTCAATTAATGCCTTAACCACGGCAGCAATTCCGCCGCGGGGCGTTCCATTGACTGGGCGGGCCGCGTCGGCCAACGGACGTGTGCAGCACTACGGAGGTAGTGCTCGTGACGGCTGTTGGCCGACAGAAGCAGCGAAGGGGTTAAAAGCATGCAGAGGCCATAATAGTGTCTGCCGTGCCAGTCAGGAGGAGGGCACGCTACAATGCCAAGCGTTGCTGCTCCCTCAGCGTCTGAGTGACATGATGAGGAGTTATGCTGTAAACAGATACTCTGTGCACGCTGAAGCATGTGCAGTGCTTCTGTGTACACCGTGCATGCAACCTGATCTCACAGTCATTAGCTGTGAGTTTCATGACTGAGACAGCAGGTAACATGCTCTCAGTCACACACAGGCAGCATGCTGTTACCCCAATTTTTCCCAACTCAACACTCGGTCGCGTGGGGTCTTTGATGCTTGCTGACCCCACCCCAACTGGTGACGACTTGGAAAAGGGTGGCTGTTTCATCTTCAGAGACTTATCTAGCATAAGCTGGGAAAACACTCTTTAAGATTCTGTAGGCCATAACCACTCTACTCACAACCCCGACACTGTAGGAAGTGATGGTCAATCTTTGCAGTTTTTTTTTTTTTTTTTTTTTTATTACCATAAACTCAACCCGGAGGTGTTGGAGCGCTTTAGATTAGCATCACTTACCTTACACAAGGTCACATCATTTATTTAATTTTTGTCACAGGATATTAAGTGTTTTTGCCAGAATCACAGGATGTTGAACCCTCAGACTCCAACCTGGTTCCCCAGTTTCAAAGTCAGAAGCTCTGGCTGTAACGTCACTTCCTCTCCCATGCACGGAATTACCACATGGTCGGCAAACAGCTTCCCAAACAGGAGGTGCACGTAAAAGGTGTGAACCCTAAAACTAATGTTCACCTGCCATCAACTGTTAGTCACGTCATGGCTACAGCACTCATGCATGTTCAGGGCTTTAAGTGGGCCGGGTCCTGCCGATGCTCAGCACCGAAAGTTCTTAAAAGCAGGTATTGAGACTGGGCCCTATAGGGCTCACCTTCAGGGTGAAAAGAAATCTTAACTGTGCAGCAGTGCCACCCTTCACTGCCTTTGCTGTAACTTCAAAGAGACTCGTTATAGTTCTTTCACAGTCTCATCCTTTCAGAACTGAAGCATTTTCATCATTATATACAACAAAGCCATAGTTGTTGCTTATTTATCTTATGCAACTAATAACCACTGACAAAGCCATTAGTCCTTGCTTCTTGTAGGTCTCATGTTACCATGCAAATATATATTTATATATATATATATATATATATATATATATATATATATATATATATATATATATATATATATATATATATGTGTGTATATATATATATGAATCAGCCCACTTCCTCCGTTTGCACCGGGACCTTGTAACTGCGGTGCAATCCAGGGGCGGAGGTCGCCCTGTATTAATTGTTTTCCACCAAACACAGCGGCCGCTGTGTATATGCACTTCCAATCCAGTAATTTCAAAGAAATCCACGAAACAGTGCGTGTGCTCAAAATGGATTTATTTCTCCATCAAGGTTCCATCATATAGTACACGGCAAGTATGGAACAAAAAACCCAACGCGTTTCGGCGATGAAACTCTCGCCTTGCTCACGGGTAACTCGTGTATTGGAAACAAACAATTGTTTATACTTATTTAAAATTTATACATTATAAACTTTATACTACATAAATATTAAGGACTATTTACAAAAACAATGTTTATGATAAGTGCAAAACATAAATTCAAGTGCTCAAATGTATTCACAGTGCAAATGAACCACCTAAAGAAAATGATTGTATTTAAACCAGTGATCTATTAAAAGACTGCCATGCTCAGAGCCCTGGCCGGCCAGTTCAGAAACAGAAAAACGGACTGCAGATCACCTAAAATAGGCGCAATATCAAAAATTATATACAATATACAATATGAAATATATAAAAATGATATTGTTGTGCTGTGGTGGTATATCAGCTAGAGAGAATTATTGTATGCTGATTGCAGATAAAAGATTGGTGTTTTTACAGAAAGTTGTACATGTCCTCTGTCGCATTGGGCTGTTTGCTATCGAGCCTGAGGATATATCGCGTTTCCAGTCGGCGTAATAGTTTGTCACGATCGCCACCTCGTCTGAGAGGAGCAACAGCATCGATGACATAGTACGATAGGCATGACAGATCCCTGTTGTGCCTGCTGTTGAAGTGGCGCGCCACTGGATAAGCACTGTCGTGATTGACAATAGCACAAAGGTGCTGCAGTATTCTAACATGCACCTGGGCACCAGTGCTGCCCACATAGCGCAGACCACAGGTGCATGTTAGGACGTAGATAGCAAACTCCGTTCGGCAGTTGTAGTTGCCAAGAATTGGAACTTCATTATCAGAGAACGGAGTAAGGTAATGGGTCATGTTCTGTCCAAATTTGCAGGCTCGGCAAGAGGAACATTTGTGAAAGCCTTTCCTTCCCAACCACTGATTAACTGCAGGTAATTCAGGACTAGATCTAACCAGTTTGCTGTGCATACTATATGCACGCCTGAAAGTTATCACAGGTCTGTCTGAAATGATGTCCCGTAGGACACCATCAGTTTTCAAAACTGCCCAATGTTTGGTCATTATGGATTTAATTTGACGGTGTTGCCTGCTGTAAGTAGTTATTAATCTAGATGTGTTAGCATTGGTATCATTGTAAGGGAGTTTCGGTGTAAGCAGAGAGATTCTTGATCTCTCACGGCTCTTTTGCAGAGCTTTAGCCAAACAATCATTGTTATAACCTCTTGCTTGAAGTCTGGCTATCATTGCCACAGCACCCTCCTCAAACTTTTCTGGTGTGTTGCAAATTCTTTTCAAACGCAACAATTCACCGAGAGGGATACTGTTGATTACATGCTTGGGGTGACCACTGCTGGCATGTAATATACTATTGCCAGCAGTGGGTTTCCTATAAAGGGAAGTGCCAATAACAGTGCCATTGATGTTAATGCAGACACCAAGAAATTCAGCAGTTGTGGTACTGATATTGGATGTAAAAAATAAATTAAAATGATTGACGTTAAGTGCCTTAACAAATAGCTGAGCACTCTCCACATCACCCTCCCATATGCAAAACACATCGTCGATAAAACGCATTCAATGCTTGATGCGTTCAAAACCTGGAATATCAATTAGCTCCTGCTCCTCCCACAGCCCCACGTGCAAGCACGCGTAGCTGGGGGAGAAGCAGGATCCCATGGCTACACCGCGTATTTGTCTCCAAATGTCCTTTCCAAACATAAAATAATTGTTGTCAAGACACCATTGTACCAAATTGCATATCATCTTGTGACTATAGTACATACAGGATTTATGTCCCAAAAAATGCTTGATTCCTTCAATGCCCTGAGTGTGTTCTATACAGGTATAAAGGGACTCAATGTCCAGAGTGACGATGCACCAGTTCTCATGCCAATCTATTGATTCCAATTTGGACAAAAAATTCCCCGTGTCTTTGATATAACTGGGCAATGATTGGACATGTTCCTGCAAATAAAAGTCAATATAACGTGAAATGTTCTCACCCATACTTCCGATCGCCGAGATAATGGGTCTCCCCGGAGTTGGATCTTGCATCTTATGTACCTTCGGAATCAGATACATATGTGGCATGACTGGATGTTCCACCAATAGAAAAGCACATTCAGTTGCTGTGATAAGGTTGTTTCTTTTGTACGATAACAGCTGTTTTTTTATATCATCCTTGGCGCGCTTATATTGAATGCCATTGCTTCTTACATAACAGTTGGCGTTCTCTAACTGTCGTTTGGCTTCCACAATGTATTGGTCTTTTTGCCACAGCACAATGTTGCCTCCTTTATCCGACGAGTTCACGATGACTTCTTGATTTTTGGACAATTTGGTCATTAAATTGTTATACTGTTTAGTTAGGAAACTGGACATGTTTTTCTTAGTATGAATTTGTTTGTTTAATTTCTTCAGATCCTCAATGATGCAGTCGTGGTAAATGTCAACCGCGTCCTTGGGCATGACGGGGACAAATTTGCTTTTGGGTTTGAATGGGCTCTCTCCAGCACCTTTCTGAGGAACATCAATCTCACGCAATTCACTCTGCGTGTCTGGAAGTTCCATGTTGGCTGATAAAGGAGGTGCTCCACTGTTGAGTTTACATAACGTGATAAGGGTTCTGGTGTCGCTTGCTGGAACCATTGGCGATGCAGTCACTTCGCTGGTTGCCCCGGTTTGGACTGGCTGTGTTGAAATGGGTTTGGATTTGATGGCGTGAAATTTCTTGAGCTTTAATTTGCGAATGTACAGATAGACATCAGCTCTGGTGTTTGTGTAGTTAAAAGAGCTCTAATATTTATATATATGTATATATATGTGTATATATATATATATATATATATATATATATATATATATATATATATATATATATATATATATATATATATATATATATATGGGCGCTGTCAATGCAACCGCCTGTGGCATTTGTGTGCATACCCTTCTATGTGTGGCATCTCTATTTGGGGCGACTCATGATGTGCAATGTTACGCGGCTAGTCCGGCCGCAGAGATGCCCCGCTGCCGGAAAGGCGCATCCTGCAGACTCGCAACCGCGAGTCTCGGATCGGGATAGAGGGGACCTGAGCCACAGGTACATATTGGAAGCAGTGCGGCAGGATCCCCTGTTGTGCTCACCCACTTGGGACATTAATTTAATGAAACATGTCTTTATTATTGATAATCCAGTTCGGAGTTTGAAAATCCACTTGGGCTTTAACAAACAGGACTACAAGTATGGCAGCCATTTCATGGACTACAAAAACCATAATGCCAACGCCCATGTGGGCGGGAATTGTTTATTAAATAAATCAGATGTCCTGAATCCATTTTGCTGCCTCCGTTACTAAAGATATGCAAGCTGCCAGTGATCAAGGGTACACAGATACTCGAAACGCGTTTGGCTTTTAAAAGGAGCGAGCTGAGGGAGGCGCTGTCCATGCAACCGCCTGTGGCATTTGATTTGTGTGCATGCCCTTCTATGTGTGGCATCTATATTTGGGGCGACTCATGATGTGCAATATATATATATATATATATATATATATATATATATATATATATATATATATATATTTATTTTGGGTTTTATAGAGAGCGAACCACACCCATGAGGGTATCAGAGCGCTTTCGCTTTACAGGATTGACAAGTGGTATACAAAAGACATGGGAGGGGTGAATACATTTGGGATCATAACAAAACAGATAGTTACATGTACAGGAGACAGGCGATCTCAAAAACCCGGGTGGGGAGTCCATAGGTGCCGGGTTTATATATACGGTTTACATGTCTAAGCACTACGCTAAAAATCTATCCATAGCATAGTGTGCCGCCCACTTGATATTTTACTGCTTTTATAATTGCATCTGTTGGACTTGGCCCTTCTGGCAGGTTCACCCCTAAACTTTTTGCTTTTTTATGGTGACCTGGTTTTAGTGATTTTTGGCTTCTGCGCACTTTACCACTGTGTCCCAGGGTAAAGTGCGTGCGTGTTGTGAGGTTGTACTGCCCTCCCATAGGAATGCATGGGGAATGTATGTGTCCATGGTAACTCCTGATGCGTGGGGAGTGCAAGGTTGAGTTTGGTATGTGCGGACTCGTGTGATTAAATGCTGCGCGATGATGTGTGCGGCATGATTGTGTCTAGTGTGGAAGTGCCACTTCTAGAAGTTGGCCTGTCTGTGTATAAAAGGTACATTGGCTGTCTGGCTTGTGATCGGCTGGAACTGGCTGGTGTGCCAGGCTCCATGAGTCATGATGGGTCTGCCCCGGTGCTGAATGGGAGATCTGCATGTTGATGGCCGGGGAGGAGTGCACCTGGGATCTGAATAGGGCTGGGCTTTCCCCACACAATGCTAGCTCCGCCCCCTGTGGTGCGACTGATGACTCTAGCCTGACTAGTGAATAGGAAGAGTGGTTGGGCACAACAGAGTGCTCTAAAATGAGCGGTGACTGGTTTTTCCCTTCACCCTGCAGCCTAAACAAAGGGATTTTATAGCCATAGTCTACAACAGACTATACTCCTGCAAATGGGAAGATTTCGCACTACCTAACTGTGAGGCAGGTCTGTTTAAGCTCTTGCTTTCTCCCAATTTTACTTTCTCTGGGTTACTTATCTACCGTCCCCCGGGCCCAGCGAGCTCTTGGGCAGCCTCCCTTCCTGAGTATATAGCACCGCTAATTCAGAGCTCTACAAATTTCTCCATTATCGGTGATCTTAATTTGCACCTGAATGATCCTTCATGCACTACCAGTAGCAATCTCTTACAAGACTTGGCTGCTTTAAATATTTCTTTACACAATTCTGGCCCCACGCACAAAGCAGGGAACCTTTTAGACCCCATCCTTTCTAATCTGGAGGCCATTGATTGTAAGGCTCCATCACCTATTATATGGTCTGACCATTACATGGTGACCTTCACTATTAAACTAGGTCAGCAATTAAACACCCCCTCTAATACAACTGAACCTAGACTATCCAGAAATTGGAGTAAATTGGACCTAAACAAATTCAACTCATGTCTCGAGAGCACTAGACCTCTCATGGAAGATACTAGTACTGCTACTTCTACCGCTATAAACATCTGGCTTGCACAGGCTGCCGATGCATGCCTACCTTTGCGCTTGCAATCGCACAATTTTCATCATCCACCTGCACCCTGGTTTACAGAAGCCTTAAAAAAAGAAAAAAAGATTTGCAAAAATTTGGAGCGCAAATGGTGTATAAACTATGACTCATGTTCCAAACAAAACTATAAAGCCGACCTAACAAAATATCATTTCCTTTGTAAAACGGCCAAAGCTGAACTTGTCAACCACACCATCCTTGAAGCAAAAAATCGTCCAAAGACACTCTTCAAGGTAGTACAAAAACTTTCGGACGCATTATGTCACCCCAAAGCTCCCTGTCTGAACACGGCACAATGCAACTCACTGGCCGAATTCTTCATCGCCAAAATTGACACCATCTACTCCAATTTTGGGAACTCATCTCCCCTCCCCTCTCTGTCCAACCTACCCGCCCCAATCTCATCCTTCGATCAAGGAACACCAGAGGACAACAGCCCTACCCACTCTCGGCCTACCCCCTCCTCACCACCCACGCCTTCCTGTGATCATAGGCTCACACCTGACATCTGTCCACCTATCGCTCAATGGATCGACACATGGGACCCACTCAATATTGAAACCCTCTCTGACATCATATGTAAAATCAAATCCGGTTCCCCACGGGATCCCATTCCCCCCCAAATTCTAAAAAAGCTGGACAACTCCTCCCTAGAACTCATCAAGGATCTTCTAAATTCCTCTCTAAGAGAAGCTACTGTGCCTTCCGCATGGAAACATGCGATGATAATGCCTTTATTAAAAAAGACCAATGCCGATCCCAGCACTCTAGCTAATGTCCCGATATTTTCTAAAATCCTAGAAAAACACATTAACTCTCAACTCTCTACCCATGTGGAGCGAAGAGGAATTTTACATCCGTCACAATCCGGCTTTAGATCCGGTTTTCAACGGAATCTACCTTGCTGGGAGTCTCGGAAAACATCAGTTTCCGAGTTGACAGGGGGGAAACCGTGGTACTCATTTTGCTTGATCTGAGTGCCGCATTTGACACGGTTTCCCACCCCATTCTTGTCAATGCCATCCGATCATCTGGTATTATCGGCTCAGCCCTCAATTGGCTTATCAGCTTCTTATCTGATCATACCTTCCAAGTCTTCTCTTCCTCCTCTGCTTCCCAAACTTTTACATCTGCGTATGGAGTTCCACAGGGTTCCATCCTGAGCCCCTTGCTCTTCAATTTATACGTCAGACCTCTGGCGTCTATTGCGGAGCAAGCTGGGCTCACCATTTACTCCTACGCAGATGATACCCAGATCATCTACTCCCTTTCCTCAGACTCCCATGCCTCCTCATCCGCCCTCCGTTCAGGATTGAGTAACATCGCAGCTTGGATGTTGGACAACAAACTGCAACTGAACGGGGTGAAAACTGAACTTCTTTTGTTCGGTCATTATACCACTTTATGGGGACCCCAACACTGGCCCGTTCAAATGGGCACTCCACCCACCCCTTCTAAATCAGCACGCAACTTAGGCGTGACCTTCGACAACCAGCTAACTATGAAAAGTCATGTGGTCAAAACTTCCTCCACCTGCATCACAATCATCAAGTGGTTGCGCAAGATCATCTGGATGCTGCCAGTGGATGCCCAGAAAACTGTGGTCCAGGCTCTAATAACTTCCAGACTGGACTACAGCAACATCCTTCTCCTGGGTGCCAGCAAAGAGGTGACCCGCAAACTTCAAATAGTCCAGAATATGGCTGCACGGCTGCTTTGCAAACTACCCAACACTTCCCCTATCTCTAACTCCCTCCGCTCACTACACTGGCTTCGCATTGAAAACCGCACGAAATTTAAAGCCCTCTGTATAATGCACAAAATAAACACTGGTCTGGCTCCACCATATCTTACATCCCTGGTTCACCTTCATTGCCCCCCCCCGCACTCTGCGTTCATCTAACCAACACCTTTTCTCAGTGCCTAGAATTAGAAAAGCCAGAATGGGAGGACGCTCTTTTGCCTGGCTAGCCCCCTCACTTTGGAATTCTCTTCCCCTTCAGTTACGAAAAGAACCGAATTATTCCACATTTCGTAAACAGGTAAAAAAATGGCTATTTAACATGTAGCTTCCTCCCATCTGAACTCACCTCTCCTTTGTTGGCTCTTAGCGCCGGGAAACCTACGGGTAGCTGAGCGCTTTATAAATTTAAATATAATAATTTAGGGTATAAAAAAGGGCTGTGACCCCTTACAAAATGTTCTCCTTCCTGATCCTAACTTGAGGGGGGCCTGCTGCTGCTGGGCGCTAGGAGGACCGCCACTGGGACTGCCTCCCTGCCTGGAGGGCTCTGTGAGCTGGCCCCTGGGCCCAGCCTTTGCCCCTCCCTGCCTTTTTCTTCCTAAAGGCCTTGTAGCTGAACTTTGGACCTGGGACCTTGCCTCTAAAGCGCCTGATTTTCCCCCATGAGAGCGCTGGGAATCTAGCCTGCAGCCCCGAGCTGCAGTTCCCAGTCCCGAGGTATTCCCCGGCGTGGGGATCCCCTTTGCTGCTAATTTGCGGCACGGGTGCCCACCCCGCATTGCCTGCCGCTTATTGTGCCCATCTTTTTATCTATTCTAATATAATAAAGAGAGAGCCCAAACCTTTGAGGCGGGTAATCTTAGGAACCACAGCACCAATCACAACACCCAATACAGCGTTGGAAACGGCAGTTGCAGCAGAAGGACATAGGCTATGCAGACGCCCACCATATACATTTAAAAGGTAAAGGAACCGTGCCAGCAAAGTAGTCCCTTGTGGGCGTGTCTGCGTTGTGCTGTGGGCGTGTGCTGGGATAGTGACAAACGCTGGGGGTGTGTGGTACGTTCCGCCCTTCATGCCATGTCTCATATCGTGTGCTGTGGGCGTGTGCTGTGGGCGTGTGCTGGGGGCATGTGCGGGGCGCGGGATTACAGAGAAAAAAAAGCGAGCGTTGTGCCCAATATTTCATTGCTTTTTCTTCCCAGGTTCTGTACATTCCAGCTCCGGGTGTCCACCCTGCTCCCTTTAAATACCCCTGCACCCCATAATCATAACCCACCCTTACTCCTTAAAATACCCCAACACCCTTAAACACTAAGCCATTTTAACCCTATAAATATACCCTGCACCCCAAAACCCAAACCTATCCCTAAACCCTAAAAATACCCCTGTAACCCAAAAACCCAAACCTAGCCCTGAACCCTATAAATACCCCTGTACCTCAAAACCCAAACCTACCCGTGAACCCTAAAAATACCCCTGTACCCCAAAACCCAAACCTAGTCCTGAACCCTAAAAATACCCCTGTACCCCAAAACCCAAACCTACCCCTGAACCCTAAAAATACCCCTGTACCCCAAAACCCAAACCTACCCCTGAACACTAATATACCCCTGTACCTCAAAACCCAAACCTAGCCCTGAACCATAAAAATAACCCTGTACCCCAAAACCTACCCCTGAACCCTAAAATACCCCTGTACCCCAAAACCCAAACCTAGCCCTGAACCCTTAAAATACCCCTGTACCCCAAAACCCAACCCTACCCCTGAAGAAAACAAGTTACTTACCTGTAACTTTGGTTCCCCAGTATTGGTAACTTTCATAGATTCCCATGCTTTGTATCATTCCCCGTCGTCGGAATGGGAGTCTCGGTAATAAAAAATACCATAGTAGTAGGTACAAAAGAGAAAAGAAGGCCTAGGCCTCATTCCCTTTTGTAGCATATCAGCCTCTTTTTGTAAAAGAGACCAAACTCTAGGCATCAGCCAATCAGAAGAGCCTCACCCTTAGAACCTTCCTGAAGGAACCTCAGAGCCTCAGATTTTCGTAGCCGTTGTGTGCTAGACACCATACTTGCTGAAGGCTGAGCTTTCCCCGGGGAGGTGGGTGGGCGCATGGGAATCTATGAAAGTTACCAATACTGGGGAACCAAAGTTACAGGTAAGTAACTTGTTTTCTTGCCCCAGTATTGGAACTTTCAAAGATTCCCATGCTTTGTATCAGAATAGCAAGCAGTAAACACCATAAACACATTTTGTAAAGAAGTACATTATAACATTAGAAATGAAAGTACAAAATGTGTTACCCATGGAAGGTGGGATAGAAGGAAAGCTCACCAATCACTTGAAGAGGTTTCTCAGGACAGCCTGGCCCACTGCCGCGTCATCCTGCTGCAATGACTCTAAGCAGTAATGCTTAGTGAACGTGTGCACGCTGCTCCAGGTAGCAGCCCTGCAAATGTCTTTGATATGCACCCCCGCAAAGAGGGCTGTAGAAGATGCCACTGATCTCGTTGAGTGAGCACGGATCCTGCCCACCAGAGGTTTCCCTGCTATCTTGTGGCAATGCAGAATGGCACTCGAAATCCATCTTGAGATCCCCTGTTTGGACAGAGGGAGACCTTTGTTCGGACCGCCGAAGGCAATGAACAACTGCGAAGACTTTCTAAAGTCCTTGGTCCGGTCTATGTAGAATTTGAGACATCGTTGTAAATCCAGAGTGTGCAATGTTTTTTCCGCAGGAGTGACTGGGTTCGGAAAAAATGTCTTTAGAATCACTGGCTCATTTAGGTGAAAGTCTGTAGGAACTTTGGGGATGAACCTTGGGTTCGTCCGCAAGATGACTGTGTTCTTCTTGAACTGCAAAAACGGTTCTTGGATAGTAAGGGCCTGCAACTCCCCCACTCGCCTTGCCGAGGTGAGGGCCAAGAGCAAAGCCAACTTCAATGACAAGTATTTCAGGTCTGAGCGGTGAATTGGCTCAAAAGGCCCCTTCATTAGTTGAGCCAGGACTAAGTTTAAATGCCACGTCGGAGGAGGAGATCTCACTGGTGGATAGACCCTGAACAGGCCTTTGAGGAATTGCTTGACAACTCTTGAAGACCACAACGAAGGACCAGAATCAGATCTTCTGAATCTTGAAATTGCCGCCAAGTGGACTTTGATTGTAGAATGGGACAGATTAGACTTAGCTAGCAAGAGTAGGTAAGGCAGGAGTTGATGAGGTTTTGAGGTGAACGGATCAACCTTTTCTTTTTTACACCAAATACAGAATCTCTTCCATTTCAGTCTGTATGTTTTGTTTGTTGAAGGCGCCCTTGCCTGGGAAAGGATGTCCTTGATCTCCTTGGAAAGAGGGACATTCATGTATTCTCGCTGGTCAGGAGCCATGCAGTCAGGTGTAACGACCTTGATTCTGGGTGCCAAACCTGTCCTTCGGACATTGTCAGGAGATCCGGAACATCCTCCAGCCACATTGGAGGGACTAGCGATAGCAGATGGAGCTCGGTGTACCAAAACTGTCTCGGCCATGCCGAGGCGATAAGGATCAGCTTGCATGGTTCCGTCCTCATTTTCCTGATGAGGCGTGAAATCAGGGGAATTGGTGGAAACGCATAAAGAAATCTCCCCGTCCAGGCTATTGAGAGGGCATTGCCCAATGAGCCCTGATGGTGGAACCTGCTGGCGTAGGCTCGGCCTTCTTGTTGGTTGGCGTCGCAAACAGGTCCACCTCTGGTGTGCCCCATGTTTGAAAGAGCCGATCCAAAACCTGTTGTTTCAGCTCCCACTCGTGACTGACTGAGGTGAGTCTGCTCAGTCTGTCGGCGCCCTCGTTTAGCGCTCCTGGTAAGTGCTCCGCCTTTAGAGAAATTCCGTGAAGAATTGTCCATTCCAGAATCTGTTGAGCCTCTCGCGACAAGAGGAGTGACCTCGTACCTCCTTCCTTGTTCACATAATGCATAGCCGTGGTGTTGTCTGTCCTGACTAGCACCTGTGAACCCTGGAGTCGCGGAAGAAAGGCTTGAAGAGCTAGCCTGATCACTCTCAGCTCCAACAGGTTGATGTGTAGCTTTTGGTCGTGGGGGGACCAATGGCCGCTGATCTGCAGATCCTGCATCACTGCTCCCCATCCCTCCAATGACGCATCCGTTGTCAGTATGTGAGGTGATGGAACATTTGCGAAGGATAGACCTTGGCATAAATTGTCCTGATGCGACCACCAAAGTACTGCCTCTTTCATCTCTCGAGTGACAATCACTTTGTCGTCGAACGATCCGTGTACTTGCTGCCACTGGAGGTCCAGTTGCTCCTGCAGGGGATGCATCCGCAGTCTGCAGTGCGGAATCAGGGGAATACATGATGACATCACCCCTAGCAGCGACTTGTAGCTGCGTACAGAAAGACACCTTTTTCCCCGAAGTCTTTGTGCCAATAGTTGCAGTTTCAGTATCCTCTCTCGAGTAGGAAATGCCCTTAAGAGCTTTGAATCCAACACTGCTCCCAGGAACCGTGCTCTCCTTGAGGGCACCAGCGTGGATTTCTCTTTGTTCAAGGTGAGACCCAGATTTTGAAACAGATTTTTGCAAGCCTGCACCGTGTCCTGCGCTAATGCTCTGGTCGGGGCCTTTAGTAACCAATCGTTGAGTTAAGGGAAGACCTGGAAGTGGTTCTTTCGCAGAAATGCTGCCACAGGTGCCAGCACCTTCGTAAAAATCCTTGGGGCAGAGCGAAGGCCGAACGGCAGAACTCTGAATTGAAAATGGCTCTTGGCTACTGTGAAGCGTAGGAACCTTCTGTGTGCTGGGTGAATCGGGACATGGAAGTACGCGTCCTCCAGATCGAGCGTGGCCATGAAATCCCCCGGGCTGACCATCTTCAAAACGTCCTGTAGGGACACCATCCGGAAGGAAAGGGAGATGAGATAGGCATTTAGCTCCCTGAGGTCCAGGATGGGGCGCCATTTTTCCAGCGTCTTTCTCACCAGGAAGAACCTGGAATAGAACCCTTGGCCCTTTTGGTTGGAGGGGACCGGCTCTATCGCCCCTTTGTGGAGCATTTGTTGTACTTCGAGTCTTAGGAGACGCAGATGCTTTGATGGAATGGCTGCCGGGGGTCTGGGTGGAGGGACTTCCATAAATTCCAAAGTATGTCCTCGTCTTATAATGTTGAGCACCCAACGGTCCGATGTAATTTGGGACCAGTTCTGAAGGAATTTTGACACCCTGCCTCCAACTGATGATCTCTTGGAGGAGGGAACAGTAGGCAGAGCCAGGAGGCCGCTATTGGCGTTTGGACGAGTCCCGTCCACGGGCAGCCTGCTTGCCTTTGTTGTAAGGTCTTGAGTAACCTGAAGATTGCCCTTGTCTTTGTTGGTATGACTGGCGGTTTGGTTGGTATCCAGAGCTGTTCGAAGAATAACGCTGCTGCTGTTGTTGGTATGAACCTCTGTAACCACCTCCTCTGCCTCTCGCACCTCTAAAAGGAGTTTTGCGATACTGGAGGGTTCCCAGCGATCTAGCTGTTTCCGTATCTTTTTTGATCTCCTGAAGAGTATCATCGATCAATTTACCGAAGAGGGCCTCGCCATCAAAAGGCAGATCAAGGACCTTGTTTTGGATTTCTGGTCTGAACCAAGTCGCCTTTAGCCATCCCTGGCGTCTCAACACTGCCGCTCCTGCCAAAGCCCGAAAGGACGTTGTGGCAATGTCCATAGCACAGTCTATTATTTCCATCGAAACCGCCTCACCTTCTTGCAAAGTTTTCTTCGCTTCCAGCCCTGATTCCGGTGGAAGTTGTTCCAAATATGGAGCTATATCGCACCATAACTGGCGATCATATCGTCCCAATATTGCCAAAGCATTGGCGGCGCGAACCAGAAGGCTAGCTGTCGATGAAAAACGCTTGCCCGTGTTATCAAGCCGTCGTCCATCCTTGTCAGGAGGGACCGTCAAGGGAGCAGAAGGGTTCTGTGACTTCCTCTGCGCTGCCTGCGAGATAACAGAGTCAGGCTTGGGATGCCCCGTTAGCGCTGCAGGTCCATCCTCTGGTGCCTTATACTTTTTATCAAGGCGCGGTAGCACAGGGACCACCGTCGCTGGGTTTTTCATTGCCTTCAAACCTTCCTCCCATAAATGTTCCACAATCGGAATCGACCTTGTTGTCTTGCGTGAGTTTCTTTAAAATCGTATAAGAAACAGTCCGTGGTTTGAGCAGGCATTACCAATTTAAATCTTCCAGCGGCTCGTTCCATCAGCTGATGAAAACTGCCGCTGTCAGCGGGAGGAGAATCTCCTAAGTCCTGATGAGGCGAAGCTTGATCTGGGATGATGTAGTCATTGTATTCATCCCCGTCCTGATCTGAGTCTTGATTATCATCTAATGACACATCATTATCATCATCATGATCCCCATCCGGATCATCGGTTGGCTCCGACGTAGCCTGAGGCACTGGCCGCTGCGGTTGAGGAGGAGTCTGGATCGGGTGCACTGGAGGGACTACAGATGATTGGGTCCTCACTGGTGTCGACAGAGCAGACCTACATGGTGCTGGTCTTTCAGCTTTCGACTTGTAGTCCTGCAGCATCTTGTGCAGGTCATGCAGGAATGTCGTCGGAACTGAAACCATGTCTTGTGGCTCATAGTTCCTAGAGTGGGCCGTCTGTTGATATTCGCCCCCGCCTTGTTCATATGCCTCCTCTGAATCTGTGTCCTGACTCTTGATGAGAAGTTTAGATGGGCTATTGGCATATTCAAAAACATCCTGTCCGTCTCCCTCAGAGTCCTCTTGGTCCAACAACATAGTGGGTGGTAAAGAGGTCAACCTTCTCGGGGACGTCATCTCAGGCGTGATTCTTGTCAAAGAAATCGTCACCCGTCTCTCCGCAGCCAGTATCGTTGGTTGTTTCGTTGACGCCGGAGAAATCCTCGTCGACGATATAGGAATTACAGATGTCGTCATCGACGCCACCGATGACGAGCCCGCCATCGATGTAGATATAGTCGTCGTCGTCGATGCACTCGTCGACGACATGACCGTCGTCCACACCGTCGTCGCCGTCGTCATCGACACTGCCGTCGTCGCCACCGCCGTCGACGATGATGGTTTCTTCGTCGACGATGTCTTTGTCTTCGTCGACGATGTCGTCGGCACACTCTCCGTCGACGAGCTTTTCTTCGACGTCGACGGAGCTTTCGTCGTTGACCCTCCCGTCAACGAGCCCGTCGACGGGACCAATTGAATCTTGGGCTTCCTTTTCGTCGTCGACGGAGCCACCGTCGACGAAGTCTTCGTCGTAGAGGACTTGGAACTCCTCTCTGAAGAATGTGAGGAGGGTTTTTTGAAGGCTGGGTCTGTCTTCTAACCCTTAGAAGGCGAAACCAGTTCTGCCTTGTCAGTCCCACTGTGGTGGTGGGGCTTCCTGAACCCCGGCCATCAGACTCCCTGGGGGTCCTCTTTGAAGCCTTGGAGGGGCGCCCAACAGAGGAAGATGGGGAACCTCTACCCCTTTTCACTGACCTTCTTGAGGAAGCAAATGACGCCGATTCTTCCTCATCACTGGAAACTCCATGTTTCCTTTCCTTCTGCCTCTGCAGCCATGTAAGAAGTCTTCCAGCACGATCTCTCAAGGTCTTGGTGAAGAGAGTGCGGCAAATCTTACAGTCCTCTGCCTTGTGATCTGGATAAAGGCAGTAGATGCAATCCTTGTGTTTGTCTTCCACAAAAAGCCTTTTCTTCCCACAGGTGGAACAGGGCTTGAAAAGGGCTTTCTTCTTCTCAACCTCAGACATCTTGAAGAAAAGAGAGTTTTCTGAAGTATTCTGAAGAAAATCCTGAAGAAATAACTGTAGAAATTTTTAGAAAGAGTTGAAAATAGAGCAGAGCTCAAGGGAGACTCCCTAGCACAACGTCCGGTAGAAAATCTGAGGCTCTGAGGTTCCTTCAGGAAGGTTCTAAGGGTGAGGCTCTTCTGATTGGCTGATGCCTAGAGTTTGGTCTCGTTTACAAAAAGAGGCTGATATGCTACAAAAGGGAATGAGGCCTAGGCCTTCTTTTCTCTTTTCTACCTACTACTATAGTATTTTTTATTACCAAGACTCCCATTCCGATGACGGGGAATGATACAAAGCATGGGAATCTATGAAAGTTCCAATACTGGGGCAACCCTAAAAATACCCCTATACCCCAAAACCCAAATCTAGCCCTGAACCCTAAAAATACCCCTGTACCCCAAAACCCATACCTATCCCTGAACCCTAAAACTACCCCTGTACCCCATAACCCAAAACTATATCTGAACCCTTAAAATACCCAAACACCCCAAAACATATTCCTCAGTACCCCAAAACATATACCCCTATACCCATACTTACCTTATCCAAACATTAACATTTTTTGTTGTAAATGTATGCGTGGTAAAAGCATATAAAATGTAATGCCATGCGTTATAATGGCATTGCGGAGTAATGGTACTTTCGCAATGAAAGCATGCAGAGTGTTGGTATGCGGAAAGAAAGTTGCGGAATATTGGGGGTTTACCCTCCCCCGGTAAGTACATTGGTGGCACTGCGGCCCACATCTCCAGCAACATACTCATATTTTTTCACCACCGATTTGAAAAATGCACAGGTCTCTCTCATTGATGGCCAGTACCGACATACACTTTTAGACACACCTCCCGCCACAAATTCTAGAATTGCGAACTTTAGAGCTGGGGAGCTACGTTCGAATCTCGGCATCAGCTCAACATCCTGTGATTCCAGGCAAATCGCTTTGTCTCCCCGTGCCTACCACAAATGAATGTGTTCTTCTGTAATGTAAATTGTGCTCATGCCATGTTGTCGAGTTCACGCTATATAATAATGCAAGGAAAAATAAAGTAGGGAAACTCGAGTTCCTGAACGCGCACTCTTAAGTGCATCAGCAGTGCACTGTGAATCGGAGCGTTTCAAAGGCCTGTCACAGATGAGAAATGCTATCAAAACGAAATCCTACAAAACAATATACTACTGGCCAGCAGCAATTCATACCCGGACAACGTCGGGACGGGCTGCTAGTTAAGTCATAACGGGTGCTCACCCCATTTTACTCATCATTCCCTGGGTGCCTACCCCGGATTGCTGCTGGAAGCCACCTTTTCCCCCCTCCGGGCAGCCGCGCTGCCTGCGATGACCCGGATGTCCTTGGGCAGGGACCGGAAGAGGCCGGAAGTTTCGCCCCCGCACCCGCGGCGAGAGAGGAAGCCAGCGTCTCTCCCTCGAGGCTCCCTACAGCGAAGGGGAGCCTGGGAAGTGCCGGCGAGATCCAGGAGGAGAGCCCCGCCCGTGGCACCAGGAGGACCGAGCCCGGCCACCAGAGAGGTGCTGCAGCGCAGGAGGCTTCGAGCGAGGGAGAGCCTCGAGGAGCGGGAGCTCTCCTGCGGACCAGACCGGTGAAGGAGCCTCCCCGCAGCAGAGCCCGGTGAGTGTTGTCGGAGCTCCGGACCTGTCCCTAGTGCTGGAGAGAGGCGCAGTGTTCTCCGGGTGTGTCGAGCGGCCCCATCTGGTCAGCGGGCCGCTCCAACGAGTCCCCCAGTGAGGCTCCACCTTTAAGGGGGCATTCTTCTGTCTGAGCCCCTGAGAGCTCTGAGGGCATATTTTTTTAAAGCCCACGAGGGCTCCGGGGACAGTTGCTCATTCAGAGTCCCCCGAGTGGGACTCCAATGATCCTGGGGGCATTCTGCATCTAGAGCCCGAGAGACTCCTACACCCACATTTTCGGGGGCATTTCTGGAGGTAGAGCGGCCCCGGCTGACAGCGGGCCGCTCCCCCAGTGGTGGCATATTTCTTCAGAGCTCACGAGGCTCCAACAACGGGGGCATTGTGTTGTTCAGACCCACAAGGCACCAAGAGGGGCATTGTTTTCCCGAGTCCCCAGTGCGGGACTCCCACGTGATTGAGGGCATTCTATTGCTGAGAGCCCACGAGGCTCCCCACCTCTCATGTTGTTTTGGGCCCCCTTGCTTACGTGAAATGCCCAGAGGAGTTCTACAGCTGCCCAGCACTTAGTGGGCAGCTGCTTCGTTTAGGTCTCCCCCCCCCTGCGCAATCTTCCTTTGGCTGCCTGCGCAGCCTGCCCTGACTTTTTTGGACACAGGGCGTTTCAGCCTGGGGGACAGTTCTGGTGTTGTGCCCTTGCGTGGGGTACATGTTTTGGCCCTATGTGATCTTTGCGCAATTTGTAATGACCTGCCTAATGTAATTTCTGCATCATGTATAATGTCTGTGGGCCTATGCCTCTGAATGTGTTTTTATGCTTAGGTGGTTGTTTTTCCTAGTATAGTTATACTAGTGAGTTTATGGTTCCCTGCATGATATTTTCCTAAGGTGATTAGGGTTGCGTAGGTGGTACTTACCTTTTACCAGTGGTTACTGGTTGTGTGCTACATTTGCTATTAGGCGCTGCAGTTATTATATGTGCTATGTTCTAAGTGTTATTCCTACAAAGTGCTATTTCTATCAAGTGCTAGTTCTAAAAGTGCCTATTCCTGACAGTGGTCCACGTGGCCCTGTCCCGTGTACATAATCCCCTGTAAATTCTACCCGCGCCTCTGGCACATTGTAAAGTGTGTGTTTCTTATCTAATGTGTTTGGTATAATACAAAGGCTATTTTTATATATAACCTTGTGTGGAGTTTCCTTTGTTGTGGGCCTTGGGTGTGGTTGCTGGGTGCGCACGTAAACACTTAACCTACATTGCCTCGGGATAAGCCTTACTGCTCGTGTCACGTTACCTAGAGGGTGAGCAGGGGTTATCTTTGGCATGTAACTCCCTTGCCCTGGTTTCTGCCTGACTTTGGCGCAAGCCTTAGCCAACCGGAGATCCCATTTCTAACAACATCCATAAATATATAGCAGTAAAATATCAGGTGGGTGTTTTTACACCAAGCCCTTAATTACATTGGTCATGCCCCTGATGGAGCTGGGGAAATACAAAAAATATTTGTACCCCCTTCGAAGTTAATGACCTCATAACTTTAATAATATTAACTGTGTGAAACATGTAAACCAATCAACAAAATGAACCTTTTATTTAGACACTGCGTGTGGGAAACTAACTGCTATTTGCAAAATTCTATTTTATTAATAAAATGTGATGTGAAGTAACATAGGTTTGTGATTACGTAGAAATGGAGAGTAAATTGCATGTATTTCTGTGTTTGTAGTAGATTTATATTGTGGCATAAATTACGGATGGTAAGTAAAATGCCATTAAATGTTGTTTTTGCTAGGTAACACCTAACACGAGTCATTAGAATGGTGGGCGGTAAACAGAAGGGCTTGAATTCTATATCTGATTTCTGTTATGTTCACTTTCGTATTAATTTTCAATTTGGGTCTGCTAGGCCCTGTCTGGAAAGTGGCTTCTGCAAAATGCGACGGCGCAAAAGAAAATTAAGATGGCCCCCGTGCATGTGCAGAATGAAAGTTCAGTCAAGAGTGTATGGCCTACGCCTTAAGTGAGCGATGTCAAGGCCAGCCTCACCTGCTACAGGAGTTGTGCCTAAGATACTATACTAAAAGCCTGGGAACGGATGGGAGAACTGAGCTCCAGAGGATGAGCAAAATCATGACTATGAAGGAATGTTACAAACAATTTAACAAAGTATAAATGAAAATATTTTATGAAGTCATGTGAAACCGGAATGAATCTGGACTTTTGCGAACTGGTTTGAGTAAGGAGGACATGAGGTGACCATCATCACCCCTCCAATGGACCAATCAGAAGTGGATGTAGCCTTTAAAAGTTTCAATTTCGGGTATAGAAAGTTAGTGAAAGGGTATAAAAGAGCCTGTGCTTATGACGAGTTGTGCCTTTTTTTTCACGCCTTGGCCCAGCACGACATGCTGTCATTTGAGACGGTTTTCCTTTATGATGCATAAGACTTTGAAATCTTTGGACTTCGAATTTTGATGGGGAAAAGGAACAAGACTGTTGCAGATATTCTATCTCTGGAGGGATATGTCCGAGGAGGTTAGAGGGATAGACAGTCAGCTTGGGAACCTATCTGTGATCTGCAGTTTATTTTTGGATGAACCATTCTCTTCAACGCCCTATGGCCAGGGGGTAATGAGTATTTTCCATTCTCTATTTTCTTTGCTTAAATGTAATTGAAATAATGCTTAAATGTATTTGCCTAATAAACCACCTAAATTTCAATTTCTCATTAACTGAAATTAGATAAAATTGTATGAAAAATATAAACTCGAGTCTGTGTTTATTAGAATAAAAGTCATGACAATAAAATGTTGAAGGTTTTAAATTGTGATTGAGCTGGACTTCAACGCCATCAACTGATTCCTACTAGTTGGTCTATCGACTAAATAGCGGAGTACCTTGATGTTTTATAACTGATAGCTATTAAAATCAAATGTGTATAATGTATATGCTTATTATATAGGTTAATGGGGTACCCCGCATGTCTTGCAGCTCGTCTACTTGTCACTGATCCAGAGAGAGCTGAATGTGTGAGTGTTTTCGGTGTTACGGGCCCCAACGATGTGGAAATGAGAAGAGTTGTTCTTGGGTTAGTGACGAAACGAAAGGGAAAGGGCTGCATCACCCCTTAGAGAGACCACCCACCCCCCTGTTTATTCATCCCAAATAAAGCCCTGTCCATGTTGAAAGGGAGGTCCAGTCTGCGGGATCCCATCTCCAGCACTCAGATACTCCTCTCAGGATGAAGATATTCACATTACTGTGGAGCCGCCTTCCAGAGGACGCGGGACGCATGGCTTTTGAGCAGGAACATACACCAGCTACGCCAGAATGAGGTGACTTCCACTGTAAAAAGAGGAACCTGAACGTGGTACCTAAAGGTGGCAAACAGCGAGAACAGGAAACCCTTCATGGGTTGAAGCTTATACTCTCGGTCTGAGTCAATGGCTGAGGTTGCCCACACCTTGGTGGAGGTTCCTCAAGGGCAGCAGTAATGCCGGCCATCGCATCCTGATACCAACTTAGCGACACCTAAGCAGCAGCCATCCCTATGTCCTCGAGACCCCAGGGTGTGGTAAGTCATGTCTACTGGGTCTTCTTCCTGCTCTAGGTAGCACTTCCTGTCCCTTAGCTTCCCTGAGAGGAGCTCTCTTGCTAGAGGTGTGGCCAGGCCTAGGACCCTGGGGACAGGGGCTGCTCCATCTCGGACATACCAGGAGCCTGCCCATCATTCGGGAGAGCCGCATCCTGACTGACCAGGAGAGACGCCCTCACCCGAGAGCATAGGTCCTGAGGAGCCCACACCTTTAGTGTGAGTCTCAGCACACATCTGAAACTCACTCACTCAGCACACCGCTGACACTCACTCAGCACACCGCTGACACTCACTCAGCACACATCAGACACTCACTCAGCACAGTTGAAACTCACTCAGCACACATCTGACACTCAGCACACATCTGAGACTCAGCACACAGCTGACACTCACTCAGCACACAGCTGACACTCACTGAACACACAGCTGACACTCACTCAGCACACAGCTGACACTCACTCAGCACACATCTGACACTCACTCAACACACAGCTGACACTCACTCAGCACACATCTGACACTCAGCACACATCTGACACTCACTGAACACACATCAGACACTCACTCAGCACAGTTGAAACTCACTCAGCACACATCTGACACTCAGCACACAGCTGACACTCACTCAGCACACAGCTGACACTCACTCAGCACACAGCTGACACTCACTCAGCACACATCAGACACTCACTCAGCACAGTTGAAACTCACTCAGCACACATCTGACACTCAGCACACATCTGACACTCACTGAACACACATCAGACACTCACTCAGCACAGTTGAAACTCACTCAGCACACATCTGACACTCAGCACACAGCTGACACTCACTCAGCACACAGCTGACACTCACTCAGCACACAGCTGACACTCACTGAACACACAGCTGACACTCACTCAGCACACAGCTGACACTCACTCAGCACACATCAGACACTCACTCAGCACAGTTGAAACTCACTCAGCACACAGCTGACACTCACTGAACACACAGCTGACACTCACTCAGCACACAGCTGACACTCACTCAGCACACATCAGACACTCACTCAGCACAGTTGAAACTCACTCAGCACACAGCTGACACTCACTCAGCACACATCTGACACTCACTCAACACACAGCTGACACTCACTCAGCACACATCTGACACTCAGCACACATCTGACACTCACTGAACACACATCAGACACTCACTCAGCACAGTTGAAACTCACTCAGCACACATCTGACACTCAGCACACAGCTGACACTCACTTAGCACACAGCTGACACTCACTCAGCACACAGCTGACACTCACTTAGCACACAGCTGACACTCACTCAGCACACAGCTGAAACTCACTAAACACACAGCTGACACTCACTCAGCACACAGCTGACACTCACTCAGGACACATCTGACACTCAGCACACATCTGACACTCACTGAACACACAGCTGAAACTCCCTCAGCACACGCTGAAACTCACTCATCATGGGTGACCCTGACCTACCAGGCATGCGCCTTGAGGTAAGCTTCAATTTTTAAGAGCTTTCTGGTACACATGTAGATTCAGCAGGAGTTGTTTGCTTCTACAGAAATAGTCCTCCACACAGCTGTGATTTTTTGGATGTTGTTTCTTTATCCAGCTGCCTGAGCCAGCAGAACTATGGCTGCCTGGAGAAGGCTCAGGAACTCACACAATGTACAAAGTTTACAATGGAATTGTGCTTGACCTTTCACGACTGCTCTCCTCCCCTCTGTGCTTCTGCCAGAAAAAAGCAAATATGTATCTATTTATCTAGGACTTTTTAGCATCCTTCCTGTGCCATGAATGTGACCCTAGATAAATAGATACATATTTGCTTTTTTCTGGCAGAAGCACAGAGGGGAGGAGAGCAGTCGTGGGGTATGGATTGCTGGCTTCCAGTCCCCGCACCCTCCCATTCACTTTCCATCATTAGTTTTACATACCTTAAGATGACGCTCCTTCAATAGTGTTTCCTATGTAATTCCTACAATGCCTTTAATTGATTTGGAAGACTAGACCGCGGGAATGCGCCTGGCCTCAGTGTTCGAAAGGCAGATGGTGTGTGGTGTACTAATGTTTACGAAATGTCTGCATATTACCAACCGCCTCTTTGAAACTGTTTTACAAATATGGATAGTGATATATTTTTTCTAAACTTACCAAGGCACTAGAGAGTATAGTCTTTAAAAAAATGTAAGCAACACAGATAATATTGAATTCAGCATTCAAAATGTATAAATAGCTCCTAGTGATTTGGCGGATACGGGACGACATACTAACGCATGTAATGGCATCGAAATAAGGGACATACGACAGTACCCCTGATGCCATGATTATTATTTTTGAGAAATCACTAGGAGCCCTGTTTCACTCCCCAAATATGTGGATAGGAACACCATTGGATATAGGATCACTTATATCATCGGTGGTAACGGAGACCAGAGATTATAAATCTTGAATGCTGAATTCACAAGTAGATGGATTACGGGTCTTAAATTGTTGAGCTTCTCCGAATTATCAGGACAATACAGAGCCTTGAGAAAGTCACGGTGGTGACGAAACGCGCGTTGGCTGTCTTTCGTGTGTTTTTGGAAACAAGGACTGCACCGTCATTACATTCTGGAAGAAAGCTTTTATAATGATGTCAAGCATGATTTATATGTCTTAGTCCTTGTCCTTTTGTAGCAAATATAACATGCTGTTTATATATGAATAAATTACCGATGGAATATATGATTACATTTGCTTTGTTTCCTGTGTTGTGAGGAATCTCTTCTCATCTGTTATCTCATTGGGTCATATTGACAGATTATTGTCTTAAATAAAATTTGTGACATTGTGAGTGCCGGGGTGCTTTTCGAAAATAGTTTTGTAGCATGTTGACCAGTAAGATATGGGGTCTCTTGGGTAGAGTAAGGTAGGGCTGTCTGTATCTACAAATCTACCTTCTCTTTGATTGATTTTTCTTTTATTCACATAGTTGCTGCATCTGATACTAGGCTGTCAGAAATCTGTCTCCCTGAAGCAGATTTTCAAAGGTGCACCTGTCTACCCTGAGCACGTATGTGGTATCTCTGCTACATGTGGAGACACGTTTCAGCAGGATTCCTACTGAGGAAGCACACGAAGACACGGATAAGGGCCTTCTTCACAGCCTGGTTCATCCTCAGTCTTAAACCCCTCCCATGGAACTAGTACATGGAAAATAAAAACAAAACCAAACATGGCGACTTTCTGTTTCCGGGTCCCAGATCCAATGAATAAAAAATAAGATGTTATTAAGGCAGCAAGATAAATGAGCATTATTATGCTACCAACAGCATGAACAGTAGCGGAAACTAGAAGTTACTTTGAGTGTCCTGGTGCGGGATAGGTGAGAAGATGGTATTTATCAGGTAACCGGAGACAGAAACCTGGGATGACCCCCGGCTTCTATTCTTGACTAAGGGCTGATTAGGATGGTGGTGGGCGGGTTACTCCATCACAACGGAGACAAATAACCCGTCTGCCCAAATATAAATCCCATAGGATATAATGGGATTTATAGTTCGGTGGACAGGATATCCGTCACTGTTGTGACGTAGTAACCCGTCCACCACCATCTAAATCAGCCCTTAAATGATGTGATCCAAGGCCATTCACTTATTCCACTGTGCTTGCCTTTCCTTTACCATAACATTTAAGAGCACTTTCAAAGACATCAGTTCAGGGTGTTCGCTGGACAACCCTCCATGTCGCATCAACACAACAAACAGACCACATCTAGGCTGCACATGGCAAAGTGGGGGGACTCTCCAACCTAGGTAGTATCACAGGAAGTGACATCACGGCGCGGGGCATTGCAGGAAGTGACATCACAGGAAGTGACATCACAGCACGTGACAGGTTCCAATACCCACGGATTGACAAACTAACTCTGCTGCCAGCCGACCCCACTAGGCGTCATATTCCGTGTGCAGCACATTTCCATGTGACTGCTTCAGCTGCCTGGCGGTTCACACATTTGATGGAAAGATCTGTTTTCGTCTAGTCCTAGTTTTGACTTAAAGTAGCATACAGGGTTTATGCGCCTCCTGCAAAGCACATCATGTAACATGCAGATGGCAGATTGTATTTTATGTAGATAGGTAAGTGGGTTACTGCTTTGAACACAGAGATCCTTTTGTTACACGCAGTCGCATTGTAATCCTTATAGAACAGCAGAGTGATCTCTGAAGGGTGATATGTGACTCCGACACCCAGTAACCCTCACTGTCTTATGAAACACACCCTATACAAAGATTTACAAACTTGTGCGATTTATTGTCAATATAATGTGTATGTTTGCTGTAATGTGATCCGATCCCCTATATTGGGATACATAGCGCTGCATAACAAATACAAAATACTTGTATTTAAATTGTTACTTTGCACTGGGACAGAGTAACACATCTGACATTCATACAGTGCATGGATATCTATTATATATGGGGTCCCAACAAAGTCAAGATCGTGCCTCTCTCATGCGCCTTTGAAGTGTTGACAAGCTGCTGCTTTGTTTCCCTTCCTCTGCATTTACATCTAGGGGAGGCTACAGGCAGCCCTCGGCCTTGGTACTAGGACAAAGAAGGACAAATGGACCCTTAAGTTTGGCCTTTTTTTTGGCCCGGCTGCAATCTCAAATGACAAGACCCCCTCTCCTGTCTGCAGGTTGCTGCTCGGAAGGAAAGCAGAGAACGAGCAGGATCCCAGTGTCTCAAAGTTACACCAGGACGTGTTCAGCATATTTTAGAGTGGAGCTAAACTTCTTGGTGTCCACCCTGTGAAAAGAGTGGGTGGGCGCCGTCCACCCGCGTGTACCCCCGACTCGAGCCCTGCTAATGGCTTCGTATAAGGGTAGTAGTGGGGTGCCCTTGGCAGTCACTGTGACTGAGGTTCAGTCCTGACAATGAGACAGTGTTGAATCCGCGTCATGATTTTGAGGGCTCTTGTATAGATACTACACCTACAACTATCTACACAACCACAGTGGAGCACACAATGCGGGCTCAGCCAAGCTTGGATACACAGCACTTTGGACACCATGCGTAGGGGTCTGCAGGCAGCCCACTCCTTATGCCCAGCTTCTGGTGAGAGCCGACACACCCTTCCATTTGGAGATGGCCCTTTTAAAGGTGATAGTGAACAAGCCAGCACCGAGACGTCACACCATTGAATCCACACATACCATATGGATGAGATTTGTAATATTTACAGCGCCCTTTTTCTGACACAACCCCCTACGCTGCCACCTTGGATGGCCCCCCAAAAGCAAGTATGCAAGAAATACTTTCTCAACCTTCAATTCTTCCAAGTCTTCCTAAAATTGTATATGTTCTTGTAAAAGTAAGCATGCTTTCTCGCTTTCGCCTTCCTCTGTACTGGTGAATAGGCAGGCAGAGCAGGATGATAGTGCAGAAGGGACCCTGGTGTCACTGGCTTCAGGTAAGGACAGCACTTAACACTGAGTTACCCCTCGACCACTCCAGGACCCCCCCCCCGCCCACACTCCTGGAACCTGGCCGCACACAGCACTGGGGACTCCCCAGCTGTACCTTTGGACTGACCCATCCTGGGAGCTCCACAGAGCTGGCTGCAGCCAGCTGCACTCAAGTACCACAATATAACACTCATATGGTGCTCCCACCCCACCAACTCTAACAGCACCCTTGCAGAGAATACTTTGTCCTTGATGGACTTACAGACAGCATAAATACTGCAGACACAGAAAGTCTAGAACCGCATACCTGCTGGTGCCTTACCAGCCATGTTTGCGCGTCTCAGTGTCATGTATTCCAATCTCAGGGTCTTACTGTACCAGTATTCAGCGACATCATGTTCCCTGATGTTGTGTCTTGCAAGCTGGTGATGATGGAACCCTTTTGGCTCCTGATGGCCTCCTGTAGAACTTTGACGTAAGTGTTGGAGCAGAATGCATTGAAGGCTGGTTCGGAATGTTCAATTCGCCGTTACACACAGACAAATAAAGACGTGTAAACCTAAGTTCTGTGTGTTGCATAGCCATTCGCAGGTAGCTAGGCTGGGGAAGATGCTGTACCTATGACAGTGTCTTGTGCTCTTTTTTTTCTTTTACAAAGTTTTATATAGCACAAACTTGACCCAAAGGTATCGGGTATCAGAGAGCTTTACACGAGCACCAGTTGAGTTACATGAGGACACATTCATTTTTTTGTTAGGCACGGGGAGATTAAGTGATTTGCCCGGAATCACAGGATGTTGCACGTCCTTGCCGAGACTCGGACCCAGTTCCCCAGATTTGAGGTCAACCACCCTAACCGTTAGGCCAAATCTTCTCCCCTGATCTGGGTATACAAGTTTACGCTTTCCCATGGTTCCCCGACTCAAGATCATGTGTCCAAACTCACTTTCATTGTATTCACCCTCCAACAACTTCCTGTCGCAGGGTCAATGTCTGTATATATATATATATATGATATTTCTATAGCACAAACCTAGCCAAAACGCAGCGGAGCAGTGTTACGCCTCTCTACTTCCCTGTGCCAGTCTCAGTAGCAAGGCACACCCGATCCGAGTTTCAGCATGTTCCGTGTCTCAGGGCCAGAGTACACATTATATCGTTCACCATATTCTGTGCCTCACCTGCAGCTGATAAGCCTCAGTGTTCATGTGTTCACAGCCCCAGTATTCCTTCTCCCAGGGTTAGTGTGTCTCATGTCCTGCGTTCTAGTCTCCGTTCTAGGGTATAGACTATCAGGGTTTCAGTGAGTTCCACAATTAGTGTTTCCTCTCCCCATGTTGCTGTAATTCCTGCCCTTTTTCTGTGTCCCTGTGGTTGCATCTGCCGTCCTGCTCTTGTCTGGGAGGCATATTTATCTAAGATTGTGCGTCGACCTTGTGCCACAGAAGGAGACACAGGAGGACACAAAACAGGATTACACTTATCAAGCCACGGAAGGCCTCCTTGTGTGGCCCGGCATGAATTGGTAAACCTGGAGTGACGCAACGCAGCACAAGTCGCTGCCTTGAGTTACTCTGCCCCAGGGAGGCATTACATGGGTGGAGCAGAGGTGTTCCCACGCACCCACCCATGGATGTTGGCACATTTCCATATTTACCATGAGTGGCAGACCAGGGAATGGGTCCAAATGCTACGCCTACCCTGTGGAGGCGTAACAAGGAGGAATATCTTTAGTCCCCATTACTTCCTCTTTTACTTCCTCTTTTAAAATCCACATCAGATTTTCTGTTAAGATTTGAAGTTCCCAAGGCTAAAGAAATGTACTGTTTGGTCCTGAGGAGAACCCTATAATGAAGAGGGTTGGAAACGCGTCGACCTTGTGTTTTTGATTACCAAACAAACATTTTGGAAAAAGTTTGGTTGTTGTGCATTTTTCGGAAAGTCTGTTTCCCTAAAATTGGAAAGTTTTTGTACTTTGTGTTATGCACATAAAAAATAGTAGTAAAAAATGGTATTTTGTTTGGTTTCGGTACCTTGGTCCAAGAAAGTGACAACATTTGTATAAGACATGGGGTCTGTTGTGTGAGTTGAGTGAGTGTGGTATCTGACCATGATTGTATGAAGTCTGTGGATGGGTGAATTCTTTGTGAGTGAGATTGGTGAGGTGAGTCCATAGTTGTGTGTCAATTTGACATTGTACGTTCACTTAAGAATTTTGGTCATTTTTTTTAATATTCTACATATTTGTTGAAATGTGATTTATAAAAAAAGATAATAACAGAAATGAGAAGAAAATTGTTCTAAAATGAAACTATTGAATAGGTCCGGCTGTTATTGAGTGTTCATGCGCCGGGGTATAATTGGTTTGAAAAAGGCTATTTCTATCCAGCCACTTCATTCATGCTTCAGAGAAAGCAGGAGAAATATCTTTATTTCTCCTCGTTACTTCCTCTTTCTTTCTATCTAACATTAATTTCTAGGAACTGCGCAAGCAGGTGATATGGGGTTCCGAGAAGGCGCTTATCTCCAGACTTTAGAAACAGTGATAACAGGCCGAGAGGGGCACCTGCCTCCTGACTTGTTTCAGCTTGTCACCTGCAGATTGTGTTGCCTCGCCCCATCATATTCATTCCTGTGTTAGCCTTAGGCTAGCTGTTAGCAATTGGTGCCCCCTACCCCGCAGGGTAGCATTGAAATTGGCCCTGCCGCAATTTTTTTCTTTCATTTTTAGGTCTCGTAGCGATACAGTGCGTAAGCACTGTACTCGCCGAGATCTATTGTTACTGACTCTGCTTCCCAGGAGACAGTGCCGGCCGCGCGCATCGCCTTGGAGGCGATTTGAAACTGGAACGCGCGCTGTGGCCAGGCGCTGTCTCCTGGGAAGCTCAAGCACCACACACGCATGCGCATACACACAGACACACACACAAGCGCCCATGCACGCACGCACATACATACATACAGAGACACCCCCCTCACACATACACACACGCGCGCACACACACACAAGTGCACCGAGGCCCCCCTCCCCCGCCGTCACCGTCGCACACATACATACACACACGAGCATACACACACACACACACACAAGTGCACCAAGCCCCCCCAGCCTTTTGGAACTTACCTGGCCAATGTCGGGGACTCTGCTCTCAGCACGCGGCGCCCAACCTCCTGCTGGCGCAGCCCCGGGGCTCTACACTGCTCACAGGAGCCGCGAGACGCATTGACTCCGCCTGCCTCCTCTTCCGGTCTGGACGTGGCCCCGCCCCCGTCACAGGCGACCGTGCCTGACTTCCGGGGCGGCGGGATTCCGGGGGAATTTTAATAGCAGCCTTGTAGTAATAGTAGCATGTAAAGTGAATAAATTTTGAAACAACAATGCATTTTAAAATATACGTATAGCAGAAGAAAAATTAAAGAACTTAGAAAAAACACACACAATACAATATTAAACCAGACATAAGGTACTCAGTTTCTCTAGTAATGATTTTGCATTTCATGCTGTGGCTGCCCCTGGAACCGATTATCTCATCAGGGATAACGTTAACAAAACATTTTCTATGATGGACGGCACATTTTCATTTATCCTGCAAACACATTCCTCGCTAGTCCTTCTTCTAGGTCTACAGCTGCTGCTACTGAGGAAGTGTTCTGTACATTGCTGCTTCTTAATAATGCAAAGAGTGTTCCGGCGGTGTTGTGTCTGCCGGGTCGAAGGGAGTTGATCATGTTTCTATTTGCAATAATGTCCCTGTGTCTGCTGAGTCCGACGAGCTCCCGTGAAGCAGAACCCATCAGAGCTTTCGTACTTCCGCATAGCCACATGGACGTAGGTTGGGTGTACACCATACAGGTAAAAACAATACTACATAGCGGGAGCTGTAACATTTACTACAGTGCAAACCTGACCAAGCGGTCGCCGGTTCGGCTAGCCCTTGCACAGGATGGATCCCCCACTCACCATTGCTGCCGGTGGGCTTCATGATATGTGTTAAAAAAAATTTGACTCTATAGTTTACGGATAAAAGTGAAACTACAAGTCCCAGACTGCAATGGCGTTCACAGAAAAGATGGCACTGTGGCATTGTCATACCGCACAATACACCATCCTTTGAAGTGTGTCAACCTCTTTGTACTCTAAACTCTAAGCATTAGCTCAAAACCTTTCTCGCCCTACAAAAAAAAAAGATACTTAATTGATTTCAGTAGCCCAACCCAAAACCACTTAATCAAGCTCCTGGGAGAAATGTTGATCTATTATTACAAGCGTTCAACAGGGACTACATGAATGCAGATTAGATTGGTGTAGATTTGTGTTTCAGTATTCATTGAACTTCTTCCTTATTTTCCCCTTAACAAGCCATATTTATTTTCCAATCTAGTTTTATTGTTCACAGTATTTTTATTAGATACTTATGTGAAAAAGTTGCCGTACCTGTATTAACCTTAGCACTTATTTCCAGGTCAATCACTTCATGGGTTCTGATGTTGTCAACCCGTGCATTGGGGATTTTATTGTCATTCGAAAAATAGGTATGAAAATACCCGATGCTTATTTGTTTTGCACCTAGGAAGGAGTGTCTACCTCTGAGGGTATTAAAAAGGCAAAAAAACAACTGGGATATGGTTTGAGCCTAACCTGAACCTTGTCCTAAGATTACGTGTTCCACTTACATATTAAAGTTGTTTGCTCGAGTTGTCCACCGTGGTGTGATATATTATATCAGATCAGCAAAAGGTCTACATAAAAATTGTACAACAGATACGTTTTCCGAATTATTGCCTCTTTTGAACATGTGGTGAGAGTCATCATGGATATCACTTCAGCAGTGAGCACACGCGTGGCCTCAAAATGCATATGTTAGACAATTTATGACTACCCTGAACGAGTGCTTCCTAAGCCTGCTGGAAATGAAAATACTGACACACCTTTGTTATCACACAATTACTATATGGCGCTTTCTCGTTCTTATCTTGTGGGTATCGATTTCACCCCGTGGTGGGTTTTGTAAGCGGGCATGCCTGGGAGAGATGGAGACCAATCACAATCGGTGCTAGGGACCTTGAGCACCTGCGGCAAATCACGCCCTATCTGGAAGCCAAGGGATTGAAGGTGCTGCTCATTGTGACACCAACACTTCTGCCAGAGAATGAATGCATTTATGCCTTGGTAGCTTCAACAACTGTCCAATCAAAATCATACCTGGTTTTGGAGCCCTAGGTCCTTAAGCAGATTGGAAAACACAACCATGACAGGTGGAATGATTGCAACCAGACATTGGCAATCAATCAGGGCTGAATTACAGTCCTCGTTTTTGCTTTATCTTCATTCTTATTGAGGCACCTTCTGGACTAAACCTAGATGGATCTGAAGTTTAAGTTTCTGCTAGGGTAAAGATGACATTTCTACAACTCGACAAAGCTCAGAGTTGGTTGGCGTTACCCCATCTCCCGGCGTATTACCAGGCCGCTCTTTTAGATTGCATGTTTCAGCTTTCGGAAGTGTGGGATGTAAGGATCATCCAGACTCCGGTAGGTTGATTTGAAAAGAAGATTTTATTTCCTGAACATGAAGACCCACGACAGCGAGCTCCCATTCAGTCCGTGTCAGGCAGGCAACTGCCTAACCAAGGAATCTCAAACTGTATGGGGATTCGCAGTCAGAGTCACAATGGATGAACAGAATGGAAAGCAGTTCAGATCAAAACAGATCACGAACAGTAGTAACAGCAGAACACAACAAGCTAAGTATACCCCTCCCCCCCATTAACATGGAAAAACTAAGAAAGAACATAATCATTCAACATAAAAGGTAATCTGATAGTACGTTGAGAGCGGGAAGACAAACTCTTCTGGCTAGTTTCATTTTGCAAAACAGAAGTATTGGTACAATTATCAATGTCTTTACAAATGGAATAAAACCCTCATTACTGTTGATGTGTGATGGACTCGGGGGCGGCTCCTCCACGTGGGGGGAGAAGCGTCTCCCCACTGCTTTCTCGCAGTGCAGAAACATGACATGGTATTATGAATACCATTTTATGTTTCTGCTTCTCGCACTGTGAGAAAGCAGAATGGTTTGGTTGGGGACGGGTGAGTGGGCGTCCTACTCCAGGTAGGGGAGGAGTTGCTTGCCCACTGTTGTGGGTGCTGACTGTTTGGTCAACCCCAGGGCCGACCAAACCAGTCATGCGCACTCTCCTGTTTTCTCCATTTAGGCTGCATGCAGGGACCAGACCGGAGAGGGGCGCAAAGGTAATTCATTTTTTAGGTTTCGTGGCGTTACAGCGCGTAAGCGCTGTCTCGCCAGAGATCTATTGTCACTGGGTCTGCTTCCCAGGAGACAGCACCTGGCCGCGCGCATTGCCTCTTCAAGCAGGCGATTTGAGCGGGCCACGCGCTCGCGAACGCGCTCAGCTGCTGTCTCCTGGGAAGCTCCAACACCACACACGCATGCGCATAAACAGAGACACACACACACGAGCGCCCATGCACGCACGCACCCACACATACAGAGAACCCACCCCCGCCGTCGCATACACACACGCGCGCACACACACACACACACACACGTGCACCGAGCGCCCGCCCACTTACCACCACTCCGGACTTCAGCCGCCACCGCGGGGCTCTCTCTAGGGCATGGGAGCCCCGCGTCACCAGCACTGTTTCTCTCCGTGGGCGCGGCTTCTCTCCGTGGGCGCGTGCGCGGGCTTCCGAAGCCGGAAGTCCCGCCCCACGGAAAGTTTCGTTTTCGCTAACGTTTCGTTTACATGTCCTTTCATGACAAAATGTATACGCTACTGTTGGGACCGAGGCTTTCATGGTAAAGAGTAGTTAAACAGTTTAAAGCTGTTGTGTCAGTTTTGGCTAGAATGTTTTTGATTGTATCGCCACTTTCAGTCATTTTATACAGAATCATAAATACCCATGATTTTAGTACAGGAATTCTAAAAACGGCAAGGCAAAATGACTGCTGGTAAACGAGAAGAGAGCTATGTTCGACACCCCATTGGGCACTGAGGCCACTGCACATTTCTTACTACCTTTCAGGCACAAACACGTATTTATAAAAAATGCGCCCTCTCTTCCAGTCTGGTGATCTCACTATGTGCTGCCTGGTGTCAACAATGAGACAGCATACATTCTCTCTCTCGCCAATAATGTACTATAATTGCTCTTGTTCACTATAACAATCCTATCCAGGCCCTTACATGACCATGATAACATTAAACTTTAACCAAACAAATATGCAATATTTACATATTTATTTACAAACAACAAAATAGGCACTTGCAAATCATCTTCATGCGCCAATACAGAGTTTGTAAGAAAATTAATGCAACACATTGTCATATACAATGCCAATAACTCAAACTTGAATGCTGCGAGACCTATTGCATTGCAAATGCTTGTTTATATTTGACTTTTTCTCACAAATTTTGCTTACCTTGAAGTCCTAGGCAACCGCTTAGCTTGCTAGTTGCTGTTCCCTACCCTACCTTCTCAACCCCGCCCGCTCCCCGCTAGCATGTGAGGTCTGGTCCTTTCCTTTTGGAACTTATTTATGACTTTTTGTTTCCTTTTCTGATGCTCGATGCTGTGCTATGTATTCATTGCCCTTTCTAATGTTACCCAGAAGCCTCTGCTCTTTCCCTAGGCTGAGCTCCAATCCAGAGGGTCTCTTGGAATGCAAGTGCTAACCCCTTTTTTAACTTTATTTTCATTTTGTTTAACAACCAGACAGCATATAATGTCATGACAATTACTGGCGAGATACAAGTGCTAAGCCTTGAGTGTGTTTCTTCCCTGGGTCTCCCTGTCTTCGTCTTTCCTACCTGGAGTGTATGTACTCCGAGACTTCCAAGGGTAATAGGTCATAAGTTTGAACCCTTTCTTGAGGATTGGGCAGTAAAAGCGAACTGCCCAATCCCAGCAGGAATAAGGGATTCCCGGGTTCTTGGTCTATGCTACAAGCGCTTAGAGACCTCTTGGTGATTTGGCGCTCTACAAATATAAATTAACATTAACTGACCCGAAGGCCCTTTTTAATTCGCCCTCTGCGCTCAACCTCCATGCTGGTGAGTGAAGCCTCTCCAGGGATTCTTGGTGCAAAACCGGAAGAGCTCAGCGGTGAGGGGACTATTGGTAATATCAAGTGTTGATCAGTGGCGTAACGAAACTTGAAGGGCTCCCGCAAAGTACATTGAGGGGGACCCCACTCTGGACCCAGTCAGGAGCTCTCAGTTCAGTAGCCCGCAGTCTGTGCATGGTGCTGTAGGGGGCCCTATGGAGCTCTGGGCCCCCGCACCGCAGAGGCTGCAGGGGCTATTGTTACGCTACTGGTGTTGACCCGTCCTCGTCTGAGTCTGTTGACCAAACCAGGACGCGTGGGGCCAAAAGGAAAAATGAATACCAGTGATCCACTCTCCTTCCTCATTCACGCCATGAACCTCAAGATCACGGGAAAGGGGGGCAAGGACGTATAAAGGGCCTTGAGATTATGGGTAGCTGCATGCATCCTGTCCCAAAACCCCTTCTTCTATTACCCAAGTACCAAAATGAGGAAGCAGAGCATTCTCTCCACTGGCAAAAAGATCCAGGAATGGTTCTCCCCACATTCAAAAGAAATGAGCAATGACACTGGGGATCAGGCAAACTCTACGCGATGAAGAGAGATTCCTGCTCAGGGAATCTGCTACTGTGGTCATCACCCCCTGACTGTGAACCGCTGAAAGTGGGGTCACATCCACTTCTGTCCAGCTGAAGACCTGGTCCGAGATGGTGGTCAGCAGTCTTGGTCAACCCTTCCCATGACTTTGGCATCATGTTGGCCATCCTGATCAAAGCGTCCTTGCCCAACAGGTGAGGAGAAATCCCACCAAAGCCAGTCTGATCAGGTCCAATTGCTTCTAGTTGGAAGAGGCAGCCCTCTAGTGGTGAGACTGAGCCCCTGCAGCTCACGCCCCTCCACCCAGGCTCCCCAGCCCTGGAAGCTGGCATCTGTTGTTACAATAGTCCAAACTTGTAAAGCCGGTGGAGCCCCCTTCAGCAGGAGCACCGGATTCAGCCGCCAGTCCAGCTCCTTCACTATTGGAGGAGTTAGAGGGATCCTCTGGTAGTAGTCTTGGGACATCGGATTCCAAAGATGGAGAACAGGCCTCACGACCTGAAGTAAATTAACCCCTTCCATGCTTGTGACGGAACCATTCCGTCGTGAGTCACGGTTGGGCTGTGCGGATGACGGAATGGTTCCGTCACGACCACGCCGGCAATTGGAATGTAAAGCACAGGGCTATAATTCCTGCCACACGGAAGCGGTTAAATCTGGCCCAAGGCACTACAAGGACTGTGGCTCCCATATCCCTTTGCTCAGGTAACCGAAGTTCCACCTTTGTCGAGGAGGTTTCCGTTGTATTCTGGCTTCTCTTCCATCCATTGGCGTCTCCATGTTTTGTGTTATAGGTAATCTCGCCCCAATGAAATCCAAATCTTGTGAAAAGACTCGGTGTGACTCTTCCCAGTTTATCAGGGGCTCCTCCTCACCTCTGGAGTTCCACAAGAAGCTGACGACCTGGCTCTTCGAGTAACCCCACTGGAATCATTCACCCACTCACCAGCTCAAGCGCCTGCATACACTCACGGGTGATTAGGGCACTCTACAAATCTAACTAACATCACACAACACGGCAATACCAGCTAAAGAGATCAGGTACAGTCAGTGATTTTCTTTCTAAAATAAAATTACTTTAATACACACATGAAAAATATACTACATGTAACACTGAGATATACAGTGAAAACTAGACACCTGTGCCACCCTACGGGTCAGAGTTCTGACCCCAAACAGTATTATAGTGCCTAGATGCTAAGCTTAAAACTTTTGATATTGGAACATTTAGACCATGTTGCACAGTGTTACTCTTCAAAGCTGTGGTAACAGTACCCGCACTGGCATCGCCGCGACTGGACTCCCGCAGTGATATAAAGTCGAATATTACTGTCCCCCACCCAAAGGAACAGAAGTGCCCGCCCTTCCTTAGAGGGGTCGCCAGGGGGGGGGGTTCTACCATTGCCTAGTGTCTAGACATAGGTTCTGGAGTCCCACTAGTCAAGTAGCCACTGGGCTAGCTGTCGGATGGTAGTTGCAGGTCATGCTGCCAGTAGACCCTGATATCTTCAGATGACACAAAAGGGGGCGGGACCTGCACCTCTGAGCCCACTTGTCAGTCTAGAGTGTCCAATCACAGGGCACCCATGGCGGTGATGCTGCTTCCTATTGGTGCAGAACTTGAATAAGACCACGTGATGTGTAGCCAATGGCTTCTTCTTCCACACCTCTTCAGTGCTCCGACACCCCTCACAGCATTGATGACACTTTACAAAACTGTGAAACATTCTGGGAATTCATGCTGGGACCATGGGGGTTCCTGTTTTAAGTATGATGCAGATGGCCTCCAGTCACCTGGCCTTGATGTTACTGCCAGATTGGTTGGCACTGGTATTCTTTCAAATTGAAAAGCCAGCTCTTTGTGGGAAGTTTTGAATACAACACTCAAACAGAAAGAACGTGTCTTTTAGGCCTAGCTGAGGAGAGGTAAGTTCTCTGAGACAGATAATACTTTTCAAATAAAGTAATGAGAATATAATAAAATCACACACTGGTGCTCCTAGTCGGGCACTTGATACAAGAGGTTACTTTTAGAGACTAAAGTGTGTTGGAAAATCTTTGGGGTTAGGGCAGGGTCTGAACCTTTTGAACACCGACTCCCCCCCGCCCCAAATACACAGCCTCCCAATGAAAGCTTGTCACTTGAAATTGGAAAACGCAGGACAACTGAACCTTAAAAAATTAATTATAATTTTGTTGAACATAATACCTTCATGGAATCATGGATAAATGCCTAATCTAGGTTCCATCCTGTGCATTGGAATTGAGTATTTGCTATCGTGATATATTTTTCCTCTGTTATTGTGCTGTAAAGTGACCGACACTGCTGATGGAGCAAGGATTCGCACGTAAAGCGACTTGCTCTCACTCATGAACCTCGCCTAACGTATAATCATATTAATCCAACTGTCCGTCATTTATTTAGCATTTTCCCCAACACGCGGGTGTCCCCGAGAGGCTTGCCTGTGTGTCTTTTCATCCTCACAATGCTTGCACTAAGGAAATGGCTGCTTTGCAGAAATCCAGTCTGCGCATGCGTCGGTCATACTCACGTGATGTGACGCACTCGCATTTTGGAGGGACTTTATTGCTCATGCGCACTGTTGCAAATATGGCCGCTTGTATCTCACCACGCTCTCTGCTTGCCACTGCTGCTTCAGCCTATCTGTCTTTTCGCACTAAACTTTAATGCTATAGATGTTATAAAATAAGGGGTGTGTTAAAATCTATCACGGTATACAGTGTGATCATTTTATGTATGATTCTAATTTGTTCTCGCTTACTTTTCATGTGCCGCATCTCTGGGGGCTGGGGAAAACTTGAGCTGCGCCATACTGAAGCTCCTCTGAACCCTGTCACGTGACATGGGGGAAACCCCACTGCGCAGAAGCTGAAACCAGCCAGCTGGCTCCTGAAGCTTGATGCGCCTGAGAACCCACCTCGAAGACACGGCATTTTTCCTTGACTGTGAAACAATGTATCTGTAACATGCTTTCTCTCATTGTCTTCTGTATTCCTATGCCTGGGAACGTGAACCCAAGGGGCGGGTATGCAAAATTTAATAGTAATGATGTGAACACTGAATTCTAGGAGGTGACAATGACCAAATCACCTCTCCTGACCAATCATAATGTGGGAAATTGTCACTTGCAACATTAGTGGGTGGTCCAGGGGTCCCCAAACCGTATAACTGGCCTAGTGTAGCATAGAGAAATTGTCCGACTTGTCCGAGTAGCAGACCTGTCACTGACCCTACGAACTCTATAGGTGATCAATCTAGAGTGCTGCGGAGCACTCTGTCCATACTTTCCACAAACTCCTAGGGTTGGAAATAGTCCTAAGTGCTGGCGAAGCACTTTGCTGGGGAAATTCGAAAACCCAATCGGGGTTACTGGCGGATTACTTGCAGAGAGGGGTAACGCAGGCGTTGCATCCGAAGCTGTGGGTGTTGGTCGTAGCTTGGTGAGCCCAGTCCTGACCCAAACCTGAGGGGTATCCTGTCCTGACCGTCCGTGAGCTGTACCTGCTCGCATTCTGGTATTCCATTCCTTGAGGGTCCTTGTCCCAGTCTTTCCAAACTGACCCGTGGCCAGGGTTAGTCCTCCTTTTGATCTAGGTAATTATCAATCTGTGGGTTTACACTTTCTTATCTCCCTTTCTTCCCTTCTCAATAAAGCACTCTTGCCTGTGATATTGCTCTATCACCTTTGAATGCACATTATATGCAATTGTTAATTTAGAATTGTTCCACTTCTCTCCCCACCTGTAGGGTATTATCAAATTGTCGTATTATATCAGTGTGTTCCACTTTTCCCTTTTCCTTTAGCATGGTTGCAGTGAACTTAGTAAGAATAGCCTAAGTAGCCTAGTTTAAATACACGTCTTAGATCCTGTTCATGTCCCCTGCTCTAGTATAACTTACTGTGAATAGCTCTGTTTTGATACTCTTACCATATAGTGTTCACACTTACCCTAATGGTCCTTGCCCTAATCCATAGTTATATTGTGGCTTTGGTTCTACTGATTGATGTGTTACTTTGTATTTGGCTTATCATCTTGGCATATTCATTCTGAAATTTCTTGATAAATCTTTAAAACTCATCAGGTGTCTGTGGTCATTTACAGTATAAAGTGTGGATAAATGTACTTGGCATATAAAAAGTTTTACTCCCTTTAGGAATCTTGTCACCTATCCACTGCTAGCTCCTGATCCGTCAGGAGTAATGTGCCTGTGGTAAGTCAGGTACATGAATAGTAAGTGGTGTAAGAGTCACCCCCCGAATTACTCATAGTGGCGTGTAGGCAATCACCCGGTTCACGCAAACTCAGTCCTCGTATGCACGCCAGGGCCCAGTGCGTGGAAAATTGGTAAACTTGTGACCCGGGTGACCTGCGCGCTCTATCAGTAATTTTCTGGTAGCAGAGCTATGGTTAGGACTAGTTAAGATAGGTAGACAGGATAGTTGATAAACAAACCGTGAAAATAAAATGTGCTGCTGAAATTTCTATTGCATTGATTCAAATATTGCGCAAAATGTTTAAAGGATTTGTATATGTATGTAAATGATTTTTGCATTGCTGCTATAAGTGTTATATGTAATATTAACAAAGAAATTGTTTGTAAGTGTTCAGTGTAGTCCGAATCCCCGGGGAGGTATATAGCTAACGGTGAGCAGAATCCGGTTAGCTGGAAAAGTCACTTGTGGTGAGTCATTAGTGCAGGGTTAGGAATACCTGGAAGCACTAATTAGGATCTTCTTGCATCTGAATATATGATAGCTACGAGTCCGTTATAAAACTTCCATTGTGATATCACCTAGTAAGGGTCACATACGGGAGGAGTAATAGGGTCTCCGAGGCTTGAATGGTAAGTAAAATAGTCCGCTGGTAAAATTCTGACTCAGTATATATCCCGGAAAGAAGTGGATGAGTCAGAGGAGTAACAGGTTCTATATTGCTCGAGTGAGAGGTTAGGCAAAGAAGTCTATCCGGAGTGAATGAAAAGTAGACAGAAGTGGTTTACTAGTAGTGAAAGAAAATTTTTCTACCTGTTTAGAACACTCAGACACAGTGGCAAACGTTGTGTGTTGTTAACTAAGATTTGCATTTGCACTTTAGGAAAAGTTAAAAGTTTCCGTTACCTTGTGAAGGAGGGAGTCGGTCGGAAGACTGCTCTGACGTCACTCCGTGCCGCGCTGGTATTGGTCAAGACAGCGGGTGTGTAGTGAAGCTGAAATTGTAAGGGAGGGGTGAGTGCCGGAGCGTGAGACCTCGTCTCGCGAAAAGGCCGCGCACCCATTGGACAAGGATTTTCGTAATCACAGTGTTGATTGGTTACTAACGAAATAAAAGTCGCACTAGCATTGGAAGCTCAAAGGTAAACAAAATTAATCAACAGGAGCTTGAGAGAGGTATAGAAAGGTGTATGTGGTATCCGGAGTTCTTACCTAATCCACAAAACTTTGGCTTCTATAAGGAACAGATTTTACGAGGTAGACCGCACATGATGTACGGAGTAAAAAGAAAAATGTAATTTGCCGATAAAGTAAAGAACTTTTTTAAAACGGACAAGCCCATTAGAACGAGGGCGGGGGTGATCATCCCTCCCCCGAATACACCTGCTTCCTTCATGTTGTTTGAAAAAGGGTATCATACCTGTGTATGGCTAGAAAATTGGGCAAAGTATACTGCAGATGACGGGGTTCTAGCATTTCCTATTGATGGTACGTTTAATGGCAGAATCCTGTTTAATTTGAGGACCCGCATGAATGAATTACATCCCAGACCCAGATTAACACAGTACGAAGCCCTAGAAGAATGGGAAATTGAGGCTGTGGAAAGAGATAGACCCCGGATGGACAAGGGAGTAAGCAAGTGGTATCCGAGGGTCCATAGAGAAACCAAAGAGCAGAAAATGAAACATTGGAGACAAAACATGATGGTGGAGGGATTGTTTCCCATGATGGGGGTATTAGAACAAGGGAAAGGGAAATGCAAAGAGAAGACCCATCACTTAATGGCCGGGGGGGACTCTGAAGATGAGCACCTAGAGGATTTATTGATGAAGAACCCCCCTCCCTATGTTGCAGAGTCAGAGCCCCTGAGTTCACCAAACCCGTTTTCCAGATATCTGAGATGTCGGAGGGATAGTGAAACAGATGGAACAGGAACGGATAGTAAAACCAGTGAGGGGGATGGGTTTTGCAAACCTAGTTCCACGGTCCCAAATTACCGCCCGTTTGGAGAAGACCCACCTCGGTTGGTTACTCCGACTGCCCCAAGTATTTACCCTCCCTTGGTACCGCAAGTGTTGCATGACAATTCTGCAGAAAAGGCTTTACGAGAGCGAGAGAAGGAAGCTCTAGCTAGACAGCGAGATGATTTAGTTCGGACCATAGCCCAGATACATCCCCATCCAGATTCTCTGACCATCCCAGTAACTATTGGTCCTGCTATTCCTCTTTACGGGGATAGACTGGCTAGTCCTCGTCCTCCTGTCATGACCCCAAACATGCCAACTCCTAGCATTCCACTCCCGAGAAAAGAAGTGCTCATAGATGATGATCAAGAAAGTGAGTGTGAGTCAGTGGTCCTGATGGATATGCCCATTAGGGAATCTAGAGCGAGCATGCCAGGTCCAAGAAGTCAGAGTAGGGCAAAAGAAGTGCAGATTGAAAGCACATCAGGGGTTAGGAGTGCCACAGTAGTATCTCCCGAAGAATTGGACAGATGGACCAAAGAGTTAGAAAAAGACACCACTCCCCAACCCAAACAATTAGAAATCTATAAATTAACCACTTGGCTGCTAAGGTACAATTACTCCTCTGCTGCAATTTCCATTGAAATCAATGGAAAGTCCATGACGAGTTACCCTTGTCATTAGCGGCGAAGAGGTTAAGGATAGAAATAGAGGAGCTAATGGCTGGAAATGTAGGATTAGACCGATTAAACTCCTTTAGCGAAGAAGAGTTACTGTTCATCAGCAAAAATCTTACCCAGAACGCTAGATTGCTCCATGAGAGATTAATGGACACTGCCGCAGAAATGGGAATCGATGTCAGTCGCTCCAAAATCCTTCAGAAACCCTACAGAGTAGATTTTGCAGACAAAGATTTAGAGAGCTTGAATGTGGTAGGGAAACAGATCCAGATAAAAGAATTACTGAAACTCTTACAGAAATGGGGGGATGTGGGAAAATGGAGAACCCGGTGGGCAAAGAAAAAGGAAGACAGTAGGGCTAAGTCTCAAACGTCAGAATACGTGCTCAAAGAAGTAAGTCCCGCAGAAAAATTGTGTCCCATGAGGGAGGTCCCGGGGGGAAAATACGTCCATGTTCCTTGGTCCCGACAGGATATTGTGTCATTTACAAATGACTTTCCAAAGTTACGGGAAAAACCAGTTGATTGGTACAGACAGGTCGAACACTTCATAAAGGTTCAGAAATGTCTCCTAAAAGACCTGGATGGGTTTTTTGACATTGTGGTGCCCGTAGACTTGTGGACCGAGTGTAAAATTGAAATCGATTGGCCCAATGATGAGTATGTGAGAGACCCCAAAACCGGAGCTCCCTCACCCGAAGTAATGAGGAAGTATGATCAAGTCATACAATACCTCAAGAAAAAGGTGCCCGCAAAAGAAACAGATTGGACCCGGATAGATAGAACTACCCAAGAGCGCGATGAAACTGTCCACTCCTTTTATGAAAGGTTGCTACAAGTATTCAAAACTTACAGTGGAATCGATAATGTGGACATGAAAGACATGACCCATTTCAGTTACAGATTCGTGCTAGGATTAAGGCCTGAAATATCACAATGGATTCGAGACAATAAAATCAGTTGGCAGGGAAAGCCCATAGATGATGTCCTAAAGTACGCCAAGTACTGCGAAGATGAAATAGAGAATAAAAAGAAAGCCCTCAAGGAGAAAGTCATGTGGGCACAAGTGAAATTGGCTGAACAGCAAGAAAAACAGTTAAGTAAATTGAATTCTAATAATAATGCCCAGAATATCAATGCTGGGGGAGGAGGGAAGCCCCGGGTAAAAATGAGTCGGGAAGAGGCTATGAAGAAATTCCCCTGCCACGGGTGCGGCCAGATAGGGCATTGGAGAGACGAGTGTCCACACCTACAGGCCGGTAATGCCCCTATAAATGGTTTAAATCCACAGGTGCAGAAAGAGGGGACGAAAAAGAACCAGCAACAGGTAAAGCTACCTCCAGTACCTCGCGCTCCTAGACAGAATTATAAGAATCAGGGTCAGCAGAATGAAAGGGCAGAGATATGGGAAGGAGAGAATGAGAGAAATGCAGCAATTCCGCAGTACTTGTTAAACGATTCGTTCCTCTGTGATGAACAAGATTGACGGGGCCTGAGGGGGGAGGATAAGGAGTGCGTGCTTGGCGCCTCCTTACCGGTAGACCAGACTGGACCATACATTGAAGGAAAGGTTGAGGGAAAAGACGTCACCTTTCTGTTGGACACTGGTGCTACCCGGTCCACTGTGAGAACAGTGGATGTTCCTAACCTACCCCTCTCGGGAGAAGCTATCCAAGTAGTGGGCGTCTCAAATCAGATAATAAGTACTCCAGTAACAGAACCAATGGAAATATCCATAGGAAATTTTAAAGAAATGCACAGATTTGTGGTCTGTGATTCCAGTCCGGTGAACCTGCTAGGACGCGATTTGTTGTGCAAAATGAACTGCACCATCTTTTGCACACCAAAAGGTGTGGAAATTCAGACCCCCGATGAAGATGGCTTGTACAAACTGATGTTAGTGAGACCTGACACTGATATTAGACCCTTGTCTGTTGAAGACTTACCTGAAGAGCTCCAGTTAAGAGTGGTACCCGAAGTATGGGATTTCACGGGAAGAGATGTAGGCTTAATGGCAAATGTGGACCCAGTTAAAATAGCAATAAAAACAAATGCTGTATACCCCAAAACCAGACAGTACAAAATGAGTGCAGAAGTAAAAGCAGGAGTCGCAATTGAAATTAACAGGTTGCTCGAAGCAGACATCATACAGGAAGTAATGAGCAGTCCCTGCAATTCACCCATCATTGGGATTAAAAAGCCTAGTGGAAAGTACCGAGTAGTGCAGGACCTACGCAAGGTAAACCAAATTGTTGTACCTTGCTGTCCCATTGTGCCCAACCCTGCAGTGATCCTATATCAGATTCCTTGGAATGCGGAATGGTTCACTGTCATTGACCTGTGCCATGCATTCTTTTCCATCCCATTGCACCCAGAAAGCAAGTTCCTTTTTAGTTTTGAATTCGACAGCCATATCTATGTCTGGAATCGTGTCCCTCAAGGGTACACTGAAAGTCCATCGATTTTCAACCAGATCCTAAAGAAATGTCTTGAATCTCTGATACTACCCAGAGAGTCCGTTTTGGTCCAGTACATAGATGACCTTTTAGTGGCATCTAAAACTCAAACTGACTGTGTTACGGACACCATCGCCTTGTTGAATCACCTAGGAAAGGGAGGACATAAAGTATCCCCTGACAAATTACAGTTCTGTAAAAACTCAGTAAAGTATCTGGGGCACCAGATAGAGAAAGGGATCCGAAAAGTCACCACAGAAAGGATCAAGATAATTAAAGCAATGGACCTACCCCGAACTCAGAAAGAGGTGAGGATGTTTCTGGGAGTTGTGGTGTACTGCAGGCAGTGGATTGTGGGATTCGCAGCTCTAGCCAAACCTTTGATAAAAATGACCAAGAAAGGAGTGGAAGACCCAGTCAGTTGGGACAGTGAAAGCATGTCCGCTTGGGTAACATTGCGAAATTGTCTATGTACCGCTCCTGCATTAGGTATGCCTGACTATTCCAAGCACTTTGAGCTGTTCTGTGACACAAGAGAAAATTGTGCGCTCTCAGTCCTGACCCAGGAGCATGGGCTGGTCAGGCGTCCCGTGGCCTACTTCTCGGCCACTCTGGATCCAGTGGCTGCTGGATTGCCCGGATGCCTGAAGGCAGTAGCTGCTACTTGCGTCAGTTTAGAACAGAGTGAGAATATTGTCATGGGACATCCTGTCACCGTATATGTTCCACATTCTGTTGTAATCCTACTGACAAGAACCAAGACCCAGTATCTCACACCTAGTCGGCTGACTAAGTATGAGAGAATTTTGATTGGTGCTGAGAATGTAACCATTTCTCGGTGCAATGTCTTAAACCCTGCAACTCTGTTACCTGTTCCTCTGGATGTAGACGCCGAGGATGAAATGGAACATAACTGCATTGATTTAACAGAATTCAGCACTAAGCCCCGTCCTGACATCCGAGAAATAGCCTTACTTGATGGGGATCTTACAATCTTTGTGGACGGCTCATGTTTAAGACATGAGAGTGGAGGTCTGTGTGCTGCCTATGCTGTAGTCACATTGACAAACACCCTGGAAGCCTCTTACCTATGCGAAGTGAAATCTGCACAAGTAGCAGAGCTCATCGCGTTGACAAGAGCATGTAGGAGGGGTAAAAACAAAAGAATAACTGTTTATACCGACAGCCAGTACTGTTATGGGGTTGTTCATGACTTCGGCCAACTATGGTTGCAAAGAGAATTCATGACTTCCTCAGGTACCCCTATCAGAAACGGAAAGGTGGTACAAGAATTACTGGAAGCTATCCAATTGCCCAAAGAATTGGCTGTGGTCAAGTGTGCGGCTCACAGATCCGGAAATGATGATGTGACAGCCGGTAACAGATACGCTGACCAAATCGCACAGTTTTGTGCCCGATACCAAATGTCCCTCCAAATTGGGTTATGGGGTGGAAACAGCTGCCAACTGATGTTGTTTGAGAATGTGTCAACATGGGAAGAATTGAGAGACTTACAACAGGCAACAGACAGGGAAGAGAAAGGCAGATGGAGGGCGAATGAATGCAGCATAAGGAATGATGGGGTGGTGGTAAACTCGACTGGGGTACCTTTACTGCCCGACAGCCTGATAGATCCCATGATCAGAATGATACATGAACCAACACATATGGGAAGGGACGCAATGTGTTGTGTGTTTGACAAGGTGTTCTATAATTCAAAGTTCAGGAACCAAGCGGAAAGGCTTTGCCAGAGGTGCCTAGTGTGTCAGCAATTCAATGCAGGAAAGAGGACTGTAGTAGAACAAAGTACCATCGGAAAGGCAGTAGGTCCCTTTGTCAGGATGCAGGCGGACTTTATAACAATGCCCAGATGCAAGGGATATAGGTATGTCCTGGTCATAGTGTGCCTGTTTTCCCGGTGGGTGGAGGCCTACCCAGCAAAGAAAAATGATGCCCTGACTGTAGCCAAATTATTGCTCAGGGAGTTGATACCTAGGTTTGGAATTCCTGAGACGATTGAAACAGACCAAGGTGGGCATTTTGCCAACGAGGTCCTAGAAGAACTCTGTAAGGCCTTTAAAATGAAGCAAAGACTGCACTGTGCCTACCATCCCGAGGCGTCTGGGGTGGTTGAGCAGATAAATGGCACGATCAAGTCCAGATTGGCGAAGATGTGTGATTCCACCAAAATGAACTGGACAGAAGCTTTGCCCCTTGTGCTGATGAGTTTGAGAAGTATTCCGAATCGAAAAACAGGCCTGAGCCCCCATGAGGTGCTAATGGGGAGAGTGATGCGACAAGCATGGGTACCTGGACACAAACTGCTAAGCATTGCTGATGATTTGGTGCTAGAATACTGCAAGCAACTGGGTGACCAAGTGCGTTCTCTCTCCCACCAGATTGGAGAGACAGCTGACGACTGGCCCAAGACTCCAGCCCATAAGCTACAACCAGGTGATTGGGTGGTGTTAAAGAAACACACCCGGAAGAGTTGCCTTGGACCAAAGTGGGGAAAGCCAAGACAAGTGATCCTTGTCACCACTACTGCTGTAAAGTGTGCTGGTGTACCGAAGTGGATCCATGCCAGCCACACGAAGTGGGTAACCGGAGAAAACGCGACTGAAGCTGAAGGCAGCACAGCTGAGGAGACTCCCGAAGAGAGTCCGGATCTCGCTGACATCGAACTGCCGAGCACAAGTCGAGACGTTGATTGGTACCCTGCCGACGACCAGGTTCTTGATCCAATACGAACCAGGAAATATTCCTACCTAGACAGTGAGTGGGATAGTCCAGGTGAGACAGAACTAGAGGACGAAGATCAGGTCAGCGAGACTCACATCACACCTGATCAGGAAGTAGGCCAAGTAGGGACAGATCAAGACATCAACACTCCTCCTGAAACTCCGGAGTCTGGAAAGGGACAGATAGTGGTCAAAGTTGAAGTTCATGTGGAAGAAAATGAAGGGAACGAAGTGCATGAACCAGAGCAGATAGAAATAGATGAACGTGTTCAGGAATCAGAATCCAGTTCACCTGAAAGCAAAGAAAACGTACAAAGCAAACCTGAACAGGGCCAGCTTAGGGACCAGGCAGAAGAAATAGATGAAAGACCTGGAACTAGTCAGACAGGAAGGGAAATAGACTCTGCCAACACCAAAGTGCCACAACGAAGTGAAATAAAAAGAGGACACGAGGAAGGCCGAGTTTCCTCGACCACAGAAAGCCACAGGGGCAAAAGTGAACCCCGATACGTCAAAAGGCTGAGACTCCGAATAAAGACAGTCGAGGAAAAACTGAAAGACCGAAAGAGGGCTGAAAGTGAAAGAAAAGCAGCCCGAGGCAAGTCTCTGAGAAAGAGCGACAGAGTAAAGAAACAGAACAGGCTGTATCGGAGCCCTGAATGGACATACTTGGTGTTGGAAGAAATTGATGAGCCCAACCCCAGTGGCAAAAGTGACGAAGAGTCCGGTACTGATCGGAGTTCTGACGAAGACCCTCCTTGAGACAGAACCAAGTGAACTCTTGGTGTAAAGAGACAAAGAGGGGTTGCAAAAGCCACCTGTAAGCTAAAATGTCTGATTCAAACGTAGCTGGAAGATCCAGATTTGGATGTTGCACAACGTGCTGTAAAATATGCTTATGTAGTGTAGCTATGTTGATAGTGATGTGGATAGGACTAACAGTTTTTATTCCTTTTATGATAAGCAAAGACCCTAACTTGTCCCCTACTGAACCTGAAGTGTTAGACACAGACGTTGTACAGACTGTAGAAACTCCACGCAGCTTAGAACGACGTGACAACCCAGTTAGTCTGAGACACACACGACCAAATTTAGAAGCATCAGATGAGGGCGAACTACATTTTCACAAGATGAGAAACCGGACACATTTAAATGTTTTCGCTAACCTTTTAGTGCATTACGTAGAAGCTATGGAAATAGAAGATTGCTATGTCTGCATGAAGCTACCCACTTCTGTAGCTGAAGGTGTGACATATCACCACTTACCCCAAACCTACGGAATTTCCTGTAGTATATTGGCAAGCTTGTTTTATAGAAGCACTTTACAGTACTACTATTCAAATGCTGACGTAATCTTTTCTGAACTTCCTATTAGAGGACACCTGAACCTTGTACATGTTAGGAGCGAGGTAACCCGTTATATGGGAGAATATTTTCTGACTATAGGTGACATAGACTTAAATGAAGCAAGACAAGAAAATCTGACCTGTTCTTTGCAAGAGCAGGAAAAGATGTTTATAAAAATGGCAGACAGAAGGAGGGAAAAGTTTCAGAAAAAGGCAAATGACGAAAAGGATAGAGTCCCTAGGTGGGCAGAGCACATGGACAACACCTCGCAAGGCGAAGCTACTCCTGCTTTGTTGCTGGATTTTGAACGGAAAGGGAACCTTTGTCTCCATAGAGAAAGGACAGAATATTATAACAATGTATTCATCGGTTCCAGCGAGTGTGAACATAATTACAAGGTAATTGGATGTTGGGGTTTCAAAAATGGGTCAGAACCTGTGTTTCCCGGAATTTATTATATATGTGGGAACAAGGCTTATTTCAAATTGCCGGATCACTGGTATGGAAGCTGCTACTTTGGCATTGTCTTCCCGAAAATATACCATGTGAATAATGCTGCTGGAAGCAATGAAGAGACTAATGGCTTAGTGCGTAGAAAACGTGAAAGCGTAGGCGAAATTATAGGTGATATTTTTAGTGCACTGATACCTGGAATGGGGGTAGTTCTGAATACTCACAGAATCTGCACATTGTCTACAGTAGTGGATCGGTTATCAACTGACACTGCTGCTGGATTCCTGCTGGTCAATACCGAGATGGTTGCGATCAGATCAATGGTTTTACAGAATCGCCTTGCTCTTGATACCTTATTGGCAAAAGAGGGCGGAGTCTGTAGAATGCTGAAGGCGCAACATTGTTGCACCTACATACCTGACAAAAGTATCGAACTTAAGAAATATGTAAGGAACATAACTAATTTGGAAAGAGAACTCAAACCATTGGAGGTTGACAGTGCCTGGACGAGACTGACTGGAGGTCTCTCCTCTATAGGTAGTTGGTTTTCTAACTTAGGTAGAAGTCTTCTGTGGAAAATACTGATGCCAATAGCTGGAATAGGTGTGGTTGCACTGATCATATTCATCTGCTGTAAATGTCAAAAATGCAAAAAGTACACGGTGAATAAGAGAGGAGTGAAAAGAAATATTGATGAGTTAGAATTAGAAGAATTGATGAATCAAATCTACAAAAAGGCCAAGAATCACCACTCTCATAGAGAAGCCAAAAGAAAACTCAACAATAAGTTTATCGAAATTGAGATGCATGATATGGAAGAATGAAAGTTGGCATCTGTTTCCTTTGTAGTGATGATAGTAAATATCATCAAAGAGGGGATTGATGGAGCAAGGATTCGCACGTAAAGCGACTTGCTCTCACTCATGAACCTCGCCTAACGTATAATCATATTAATCCAACTGTCCGTCATTTATTTAGCATTTTCCCCAACACGCGGGTGTCCCCGAGAGGCTTGCCTGTGTGTCTTTTCATCCTCACAATGCTTGCACTAAGGAAATGGCTGCTTTGCAGAAATCCAGTCTGCGCATGCGTCGGTCATACTCACGTGATGTGACGCACTCGCATTTTGGAGGGACTTTATTGCTCATGCGCACCGTTGCAAATATGGCCGCTTGTATCTCACCACGCTCTCTGCTTGCCACTGCTGCTTCAGCCTATCTGTCTTTTCGCACTAAACTTTAATGCTATAGATGTTATAAAATAAGGGGTGTGTTAAAATCTATCACGGTATACAGTGTGATCATTTTATGTATGATTCTAATTTGTTCTCGCTTACTTTTCATGTACCGCGTCTCTGGGGGCTGGGGAAAACTTGAGCTGTGCCATACTGAAGCTCCTCTGAACCCTGTCACGTGACATGGGGGAAACCCCACTGCGCAGAAGCTGAAACCAGCCAGCTGGCTCCTGAAGCTTGATGCGCCTGAGAACCCACCTCGAAGACACGGCATTTTTCCTTGACTGTGAAACAATGTATCTGTAACATGCTTTCTCTCATTGTCTTCTGTATTCCTATGCCTGGGAACGTGAACCCAAGGGGCGGGTATGCAAAATTTAATAGTAATGATGTGAACACTGAATTCTAGGAGGTGACAATGACCAAATCACCTCTCCTGACCAATCATAATGTGGGAAATTGTCACTTGCAACATTAGTGGGTGGTCCAGGGGTCCCCAAACCGTATAACTGGCCTAGTGTAGCATAGAGAAATTGTCCGACTTGTCCGAGTAGCAGACCTGTCACTGACCCTACGAACTCTATAGGTGATCAATCTAGAGTGCTGCGGAGCACTCTGTCCATACTTTCCACAAACTCCTAGGGGTGGAAATAGTCCTAAGTGCTGGCGAAGCACTTTGCTGGGGAAATTCGAAAACCCAATCGGGGTTACTGGCGGATTACTTGCAGAGAGGGGTAACGCAGGCGTTGCATCCGAAGCTGTGGGTGTTGGTCGTACCTTGGTGAGCCCAGTCCTGACCCAAACCTGAGGGGTATCCTGTCCTGACCGTCCGTGAGCTGTACCTGCTTGCATTCTGGTATTCCATTCCTTGAGGGTCCTTGTCCCAGTCTTTCCAAACTGACCCGTGGCCAGGGTTAGTCCTCCTTTTGATCTAGGTAATTATCAATCTGTGGGTTTACACTTTCTTATCTCCCTTTCTTCCCTTCTCAATAAAGCACTCTTGCCTGTGATATTGCTCTATCACCTTTGAATGCACATTATATGCAATTGTTAATTTAGAATTGTTCCACTTCTCTCCCCACCTGTAGGGTATTATCAAATTGTCGTATTATATCAGTGTGTTCCACTTTTCCCTTTTCCTTTAGCATGGTTGCAGTGAACTTAGTAAGAATAGCCTAAGTAGCCTAGTTTAAATACACGTCTTAGATCCTGTTCATGTCCCCTGCTCTAGTATAACTTACTGTGAATAGCTCTGTTTTGATACTCTTACCCTATAGTGTTCACACTTACCCTAATGGTCCTTGCCCTAATCCATAGTTATATTGTGGCTTTGGTTCTACTGATTGATGTGTTACTTTGTATTTGGCTTATCATCTTGGCATATTCATTCTGAAATTTCTTGATAAATCTTTAAAACTCATCAGGTGTCTGTGGTCATTTACAGTATAAAGTGTGGATAAACGTACCTGGTATATGAAAAGTTTTACTCCCTTTAGGAATCTTGTCACCTATCCACTGCTAGCTCCTGATCCGTCAGGAGTAATGTGCCTGTGGTAAGTCAGGTACATGAATAGTAAGTGGTGAAGAGTCACCCCCCCGAATTACTCATAGTGGCGTGTAAGAAATCACCCGGTTCACGCAAACTCAGTCCTCATATGCACGCCAGGGCCCAGTGCGTGGAAAATTGGTAAACTTGTGACCCGGGTGACCTGCGCGCTCTATCACTGCTTCATATGTGATGTCTCCATCCGCCCTAAAAAAGTGCGTTGCTGAGCCTGCAGGCTTTGGACGAGACAGAGTTGTATCTTTATTACTGACTTGTAGTCCTTTGGAAGCATAATTTGGAATATGTTCAGGAGAAGCAAACACTTTATATAGAAATGTCTTTAACTGAATTTTTGTTTTCAACAGCAAATTATTGCCATGTTCAGTAAGAGAAAACAATAGTGTAGGAAGAGGAGTAGTGGGACCAGGAGTAGGTAGCACTGGTGTGCAACAAATTCTGTTTATGTGGTAGCATAAAGGCTGCAGTGCGTGCACGCATCATGTAATAGTGACCACTTTTTGTTTGTAAGGGCAGGGGGTAAATGGTTATACTATGTATACTTCTGCAAGATGTATGTTTCGGCCAAGGAACATTCGGATCCCAAGGCCTTCTTCAGGACATCTTAGACCTGGACGTTCATCTTTTCAAAATATTAAACAAAAGAGTACTGTGCTGTGAAGTTTTAACTTAACTTACGGAGTGTAGCTGTTGAATAGTAGGGGATAATAACTGCACAGCACCAGTCGTACTACATTTATATAACGGACTTATCAAAGATAGAGCCCAAAGACAGAATTTGTCTTCGGAAAAAACATAATTAAAATCTCCCTCATGCGGGGAATTTTCTCTCTCATGCTGGGGAGATGTATGGGTTTTTATTGCCCTGGTCCTGCACAGCACAATTGCCCACAGACATGGCTTGGGGGCACTATCCTAAACAGAGCTGCCCCCTGAAGCCATTCTTAACCACATGCGACCCACTGAGAGGTGTTCCCCAAAGGCGGAGTCAGTAATGGGTTTGTATCCAGGAAAATCCCCGCACCCCTCACCCTCTAAATGTTGCGGGGCTTGTGTGTGGTGGGCAGAACATGAGGTAGCTTGTGCTGTAACTGGCCATCTCTAGATGAGGCACTTGGATGTTGGGACTCTTGCTATAACTGTTGACGCTAAGTTACCCCATACGAAGTCACTATAAATCATAACCCCATTCCACATCACAACTACCTCCGCCATTCTTCATAATGGGTGGGAGGGCTGTGCGGTGTCAAATCACGTTGATAAATCCAGCTGCATCGGTGCAAGCCTGGCCACTAGTCGCCCAGCACATGACGCAGCTTCACGAGCTTCAGCATCTGGGTGGCTTCCACCTTCTTTCCACCCAGGAGGAGCAGAGGAGCGTTCGAGGCAAGCCGATACCTCAGAGGTGACCAGGGCCTACGGAGGCCTCGTTACCAGCGCCTTTCTCAGTCTTGTTGTAGTGTATCTGGAAGAGGGCTCTTCCTAAACCCGGTGCTACCAGACTGGTAATGACCAATGGTGGTCCCTGGGAGCGTCCTTGTGCAAATCTAGAAGGGCAGAGACCTTCCATCAGTTCTTGAGTTTTAGTGCACTTTAAAAGTCTCCTGTTTTGTGTTTGGTAACATCCTTGAGGTCAAATAGATTATACTTATTCATATTGGTGACATCACTTCCCACAGATACCAAAGGGTGATATCATTTCGAGGAGATATTTCTAGCCTTAAGGAAATTGTATCCATTGTTCCTAGACCGGTTTTATGGCTCCTTACAGCAGCCTTCCTCCGCTGGACCTACAGACTTGTGCGGGCTTAGTTCATCAAACCTTATTAATTTATAGAGTTTTATATAGCACGAACAGGACCCAGGAGGGTATCAGGGCGCTTTACAAATGGTCAGGGAGAGGAGACAAGTAGGGCGAAACAACAACATGTTCAAGAGGGTTACAGGAAGTCACAGCGCCAAGCTGGGGGAGGTAGACCCATAGAGAGCAAGGCCGACAAGTCAAAATACAAGAGCATAGATAGGAAGTAAAAGCCTGGCTGACATGAGTAGACCAGAGGGAGGAGTGCATGAAGAGTTCCGAGAACCTCGTCAGCTCAATTCTTTGCAGTGTCCATAATTTTGATCAAGAATAGTTTTTTGGCATTCAGTATTTAGCATTTATGAAGACTTCTCTTATTAAGAAGTCTAATTTTTTTTCTTCTCTCTTCAGTGGCTGTGTCTGGGGTCCTATTTTCCATCTGCTGCTGCCGCTGCTTCCAACTCTCTGTAAATTAACAGAGAAATTTGTAAACAAACAGTTAACCACCTTTCTGGAGGAAAACAACGCCTTGGCACCCAAATCAGGCAGGTTTTAGGGCCCAACATTCCACAGAGTCAGCCCTTCTTTTTACCACGGAAACATTGCGAGCCACAATGGACCACGGAAAGAAGGCCGTCCTGGTGCTATTGGACCTCTCTGTAGCTTTTGATACGGTCTCGCATACCATCCTTGTAAACCGTCTAGCCGCGGCTGGTATAGCAGGAAATGTACTGGGCTGGATCAAAAACTTCCTGGCAAACATGCGGCAAGTGATCACATTAGGCCATTTCAGTTCAGAGGAAAAACATCTTACCTCAGAGGTACTGCAGGGCTCCTGCTTGAGCCCAACGCTTTTTAATGTATATATGGCCCCCCTGATTGCACTGATATCATCCTTTATCCTCTATCTTTGCTTTCTTCGCCATCCCTGGACACGTGTTTCGGGGTATTTACCCCTCATCAGCAGGGATTAGGCCATGTTCTGGGGTTGCCGGTGGCTGCCAAATATTGCCAGGTTTAGAACCACTCAGACGCGCAGGTGCGGGGTCCCAGGCTCGTCAGCCAACTGCTCGAGGGAGCTTTTAACATTACAATTGGGGGTGGGGTCGCACACTACTCACACACCAGCGGGATCGCCCCTAAGGACTGTGGTCAGTGTAGTTCGTTCGAACTACACTGACCACAGTCCTTATGGGCGATCCCGCTGGTGTGTGAGTAGTGTGCGACCCCACCCCCATTTGTAACATCTAAAGACCTGCAGTACTTAATTTGAGCCTGTGGTTCTGGTGCACAGCAATGACACTTCATTGTCAACACCGGCGCTTTTGACAATCTACCACAAGGTGGCGATGTCTGGCTACTTTAGAGAGGACCTGAACAACAGGAAAATATTAATTCAATATACATAAAAATGACTATTAATTGCCACCCAAGCCATTCTTAGAGCTTTGGGTCCTGAAATAGTCGGAATTGTCACACTTGAAGAAGTGTGTTGGTTAGTAGTTGTGTTGTTACTATCATTGGCTGCGCTGGCGGGGGCAATGTATGGTGTAGGGTGCAGTGGCCTCCTGATGAGAGCCTTGGCACCTATTTATTTACAAATTAAGCTCTGCCTGTGCTCCTCGTGCAAGCCTGTGGCAGCAGAGCTCCCAGTTAACTGGGACGTGGAGTGCACACACTTCTGACAACCCCGGCAGCGTGCACTGCTTGCAGGATCCAGATGTTGTGCAATCCAAGGCCGAGGCCAGCCCTGCTCTGGGCGCTGTGCACGCCCTTCAAGGCGCTGCCAGCCCCAGGTGAAGCGCCCTGGGAAAGCATCCAGAGAGGCCTGCGTGACCGACTCCCCTCCGTGCCAGGCCCCAGCCCTGCAGGCCTGTGAGCACTCTCTCCCCAGGAGGGGTGGCCCGCACCTGCACTGGTGCCCTGTGTTTGTTCTCTTTCTGGCCTGGCCTCTCTGGGACCGGAGGAGGGAAAGTCCAGCCACGCCCAGCCAGATGAGGGACTTCCCCAGGGAGAGCAGAGGTGGACTTTGGGTCCCTCCCCAGCACAACATGTTTACAGCTGGAAGAAGGGACGCCCTGCACCAGCCAGACCAGTGCTGGAACTGGAAAAACATTACTGGGGGTGGAGCAGAATGTCACAGTCAACTTGTGACAGTAAATCTGTTCTGGCTTATTTATTTGTCACAACAAGGCAACATGGTAAAATATCTTACAGGGTTCAGGCACCTGCCGCAGAGAACTTTGTGTACCCAGATATTAACAGGGGGTTAAAATAGCAGTAAGATAACTCTGGTCACTAATGCAGTTCTGGGAGAGTTCTGTGTTCTGTCCAATCACAGTTTTGACTCATAAAGTATCATAGAGGGTTAATGTGCCTGCTGCAAAGTCCATTATGCAACAGGCAGATCACAGCTTTGCAGGGGCGGCTCCTCCACTAGGGCGGAGGAGCGTCGCCCCACTGCTTTCTCACAGTGCGAGAAGCAAAAACATAAAATGGTAATAACTAAAAGTTTATTACAATTTTATGTTTGCTTTGTGGGTTGGTGGTCCGGGCTGCTCTGCTCCCGGAGCAGGGCAGGGGAGGAGTGGTTTGCCCACTCCTGAGTACGCAAAGACTGTTTGGTGGTCCCTCTGGGGGCGCCAAACCAGTCATGCACACTTTGCCCTTCGCCATGCAGGCTGCATTACAGCCTGCATAGAGAAAATGCCCACCCCTCCAGCCCCTGACTGAGTGCCGTTTAACGGTGCTGTAGACCAATCACAATGCTGCACTGCAGCGTTGTGATTGGCTTAGAGGATGGAGCCTGGATGCCTGCTTCCAGTTCCTGTCGGAGGCAGGGGAGCAGGAGCAGAGAAGACGAGGGACACGGCGGAAAGGTAGGTTTTAAAAAATATATATATTATGACCCCCTCCCCACATGACCCCCGCCCTCCCACCCACGAGCAATGCCAGCCGCAACTGCAGATTTGTCATTTATGTAGACAGGTAAGTGGACTTCTGCTTTTGGCGCTGAGATCATTTTGTTAGTTCCAGTTCACACGTTGTAACCCTTCTAATCTAGCGCAATGATCTATTTATCTGCGTCAAGGAGCTGCACGCAAACTGTAAGTCATGGGGTTAGCCTTAATGTTTTTTCTCAATCTGTTGTTATTCTACGATTGCAAAGGGTTCCTTTGAGAAGTAGTAAAGTCTTGTTAGTACAGACAACCGCGATCACCGAGTTAGGTTTTATATCCAGACTCTGTGCTTTTCCCGACCATTCACTCATAATATATAATGTCTACACTTATGGAAGAAATGTGATTGCTGTTCGTTGAGGTACACACATCTGATTTATTGTGTCTGTGTGTGATGTAAAGGGCCCTGACACCCTACACTGGGATGAGTAGCACTACAAAAGAATTACATTAAAAAAATTGGTAGATGCCATTTAAATTATTATTAGTGAAATTATATCTGGCATTTTACCAGTGCATGCACATCTCTTAGGTAAAGTGGATTAAACAAGGTGAAACCCCTATCATCCAATCAAATTAAAGGATATACATTATGTTTTCAGACAGTATCCAGTCAGATACAAGAATATCTCACGTGTACCATTGGATAATAAACAGGATGTGACTGAGTGGAGATCAGGACACAGTACTTCGCTTCCAAGGTCACAACCACTCATCAACACTGATGCTGCTGCCTGGATTACTGACCGTCTGTTGGGACAGAAAGGTCCCCCTCCGTGGTGACGGATGTGCCCCCTTGCCTTCAGTGCCCCCGCTGTATGTAAAAAACCTCTCAGTCAGCTGTTTTTGCCTTCTCAAAACACTAAGGAGTTTACTCCCTCTCCTCCCCAGGCCTGCCAAAGAGACGGTTATCCGTGCCTTGATCCTCTCTCGATTGGACTACACTAATACGTTGTATGTTGGCATCCCTGGATACTCCTTGAATAGACTCCAGAATGCGTCCGCTAGGCTGCTCTTGGGTATCTCTAAGAGGAGCAGCGTGCGCGAACATCTCCGCTTACTCCACTGGCTTCTCGTGGCGGATCAGGTCAAATTTAAATCCCTGGTCATTGCCCATCGAGCCCTCTACGGTCTTGTCCCCGCCTTTTTACAGAAGCGGTTTTCCTTTTATGTCCCGCTGAGACAACTGCGCTCGCCAGCTCTTCTCTTAGCTAAAGTGCCCCGCTTCACCCGCCACAAGATGGGCGGCTGCTCCTTGGCCGGTAAGGCTGCCCAAGCTTGGAATGCCCTTCAATTTCCATTGTGCAATAATCAAGACCGGTTAGCCTTCAAGAAAGTGTTAAAAACTCACCCTACCCTTAATGATGGTGGTACAGTTCAGTGACTCCTCTTGGACTCGCTCCGGGACACTCCTCGGGGTAGCTGTGCACGTTATAAGAGTATATAACATAACATAACATAACATGGATACCTGGAACCCTGGTACAGATTGCTGACCATATGTGAACACCAGGGCTTCAGTCGGGGGTACACGCAGGTACATGGCGTGCCACCACTCTTTCCCCAGGGTGGACGCTGTCCCCCCTGCCAAGAAGCTGGGCCCCACAGTAAAAATGCTGAACGTTTCCCGGTGTAATTTTCAGACACCGGGACACTTTCAGCATGTGACGTCATGAGGTCATTTGCATATTGCCAGTCCTCCCACTTCTTCTTATAGGACTTGTGCCCTGGTGAAAACGGATCATGCATGTGTGCCATGACCTAGGCCTGTCTCAGGGATTTGCACTCTGGTTAGACCAGGAAGGGTGGACCCAGTGCTGCCCTCATTGGGGTAAAAAGGTACTTCCGCCTCAAGGAGTGAAACGGTGTTAAATTAGGAGCGCCACGGAAAGCCAACCGCGCCAAGCTGTTTGGCAAGAACTGCAAACAAATGAAACTGCTCCAGGCTACCTCTACCTCGAATCAGCCATTCCTGATTTAGGCATTCAAGCTATATGAGAAAACTCTCCATCACCAATCGCATTAAAAATACTGGTTAAAGGCATGAGGAAAAAAAATTCTGTGTTAACAGACAAGGCAATCCTATCTCAGGAATCACATGCATGGACAATTCTGAAAGGCTATAAGATCCGCAAGCCCCAAAACTACCCAGAGAGTGGGTGGACTAACTATCTATAAGCTGACTTTATGCACTACCGTTTCACAGGGGAATAGAAGGGAATGCATGGCAAGGTCAGTTCCACAGGGTCACTGCAGACGCTGCCTGTTAGAAATGGGGTTTCCAATTCTACGGGGGGTAGCATGGAGCAGAGCGGGCAGGCCAAACTTCAGAGGACATGTGTGAAGCATCCACGCAGTACCCACAGACGACACACCAGGCACACCACAAAAGAGACAAAACACTGCTTCTGGTTGGAAAAAGAATACGTTTTGTATTGCCTCCAACCTGCAAAGGTAAAACACAATAACAGCAGTAATCACAAGGGGGCGCCAACTGGCGCCAGAGCAAAGTATACCAGGGGGATTATTTACAAGGAAAAATGGGAGAAGTAAGAAAAAGGGTTGAAGAAGTCCATTTGTGTCCAGCTGAAATAAAAAGAATGTTATCATTGGCATGAAACCTCAGCAGAATACGTGAGGGAAAAAAATACTAATGCTGAAACCCAAGGTCAATATCGCAGGGCGAACACAGGTATTAATCCCTAGCATCACCTGGGTAGAAGGCTGTAGCGTAAAATAAATCATTAGGCGTGAAGACCCCTCATGCATGGCATCAGCATACAAGCAATCAATAGGCGCAAAATATTAACCTCAGGGGTAACATCAGTCTGCAGATAACAGCCCTCTGCATGAAGATAAACATTAGTCACGGAAGCCCCTTGTGGATAAACTCCTTCGGCCAGCAACCCTGTGCAAATATGAACGGCATCAGCAGCGTTAACAACAGGAGGTAAATCTGAAACCTGTCAGGCCTAAAACACCTTTAACAAGGGACCTCAGCATCAGCACCTGGGGCATATATCCCCCCTATACCTCAGGGGTGCACTGAAGATGAACCAGGGGGTGTACAACCACTAGGCTTATCTCAGGGCACAGGGCATCCTCCTCGATGCGAGTACACCATTGAATACATCAACCCTAGGGTACCGCGCTTAGAGTACACAGCGGCGCTTTGGGGGCAGTCACAACAGTGCTGACAGTGCTCAGGCCAGCAGAAGGCAGTACAGTTCAGGCAGGTTAAGACCACAGCCCTTCCATGATTATAGCGCTTAGCAGGCACTCAGCAATTCAGTTCTTTAACAGGCCAGCGCTTCCCAGATTATAGCGCTTGGCAGGCAATCAGCAGGGCAGTCTTGGTCACAGCTCTCTTGGGACACAAGCCGTCTTCTGCAGGCCAGCACTTCCAGGCACACAGCGCAAGGGGGGCGGACAGTCCCAGCAGCAAGCCCCGAGCTAACACTCCTCACCTCCTGGGGGGGTCCAAGATGCTCCTTCCCTTCTAGTTTCTTCTTTGCGCAGCGCTTGCGTGGCGCAGGGTCCCGGCAGCTTCACGGACCTAGGGGGGCCCTTCTTCTTCAGGGGCCCGGGGGATAAAGCAGTAGGCACTACTGGGCCAGGTCAGCAGGTAGTGGGGGCATCATCAAAACAGGGTGGTAGGCTTTCACCATCCCCACAGCAGCGTGGCCCTCCTCCCACACGGCAGCCTGAACTCCTGAAGTGGGGCTCCACAAGCCCTGGGGACAGTAGGGGGGTCCTAGATGGGTGCAGGGCCCAGCACACAGGCCCAAGTGGCGGTATCCCCTTGCAGCAGGTCCCCTCACATTCCTGTCCCAGCTCTGTCCCAGCACATGACAACTCTACTGCTCTACCTATACCAGAAAGGCTGGTAGCCTCTAGAATTCAATGTCAGGGCGGAGGCGAGGATTATGCAGTCCTTTCTTCTCTTTATTAAAATCAGCACTTTAAAGAAAAAACAATCAAAACGTTTTTATCGAACCACAACTCCCATGAGCACATGGGATACAGTGTCCATAGTAACCAACAGCCAATCATGGATCCGTCCGCTGTATAACTAGCCATGACGTCCTATCCTTTTCCTCTTTCTTCTCTGCTCGTCAGGTAAGTCAAACCTTTTATCTTTCTGACGTTTCTATATTTAGTTTATTATTGTGTTTTCTTGTGCAATAGCGCTTGCTTGGCGGTGCGCTTGATCTCTTGTCAGACCCTTCGGCAGTTCGACGTGCGTCAGGCGCTGCTTGCGCCGTCTCTGCAGTGTTTTCAGCGCGGGCTCTGCGGAGAGCGGCTTCGCTTCCCCTCAGCTCCGTGGGGCGCCACCGCGTGGGTTAAGGCTGCGTTCTCGGTGCTTTTCCCTCGGGTCGGTGCGCTGAGGCAGGTTTTCTCACCTGACTCACCAACCCTCGCCTGACACCGGTCCGGTGTATTAGCGCGCCCACCGTGCGCGACGCCATCTAGTGGCGGTTGTCAGTCACCGCACCCTAAATTTGACAGAGGTACTGTCGGAGCACCGGCGAGGGGGCTACCTTCTGTAAAATCGTACAAGGTGTTTAGTGCTCTCACCCTCGCAAAATGCAGACTGCTGAACAGTCGAACCCCCTCAATCAGGAGGCGGAGGAACCTGGCTGTTCCCAACCACTGCCGCCAGCGGTTGGTCGCGCGCTTTCGCAGGCGCTGGATTCGGTACTGGCACCTTTGCGGGAGAGAGTGGATGCCCTCACCCAAAGCATCCCCGGGGTGTTCAGTGGCGCAGTTCCTGCGAACCGCGGAACCAAAGGCGCGCAGGGGGGGGGGAAGTCGGCGAAGCGTCACGCGGGGCACTTGGAGGAGTTCGATCGCTTGAGGGACTCCTTCCGCAAGAGTGCGCGAACGCTTAAAAATTTACCTTGCCGGGAGGGTTTTTACCCCGGAGACGATGGTGACGAGGTCGCCCCAGATTCTGACCAGGAAGATGGTTTCCCCTTGGAGGGAGAGGGTGTTACCGAGGATGATACCTCCACGGACGATGAGGATGGGTGCTCAGGACGCCCTTGGCGCCCTCCGTCTCATTCCTCGGGGTCGATTGAAGGGGACGATAAAATCCCGGATATGTTTGATCCGACAAAGATCTACCATCCACGTTCGTCGGAATGGATCCTTGACCCCAAAGTAGCGGCGTACGTGGCTGGCAAGGTACGCCAACCTCTGGAAAAAGAGGTTTGGACCCGCATGCGGGGTGAGTGCCCTCGCCCTAAACTGAAGGGCATCGACGAAAAGCTCTATGCGTTCTTCGCTAAATTTATGAAGGTCCCCAGGAGGGGCATAGACCGATCCTGGCGCAACTGCCAAGATAAGCTCCTGGACGCCGTGGGTCCCGTGACCCAGATTATCCAGTTGGCTGAGAGGGCCAAGGAGTCGGGGACGGCGATGTCCACGGAGGTCGTGGCAGGTTGGGCACAGAGAGCCCTATGCTTCCTGAGCAACGCGAATTGTGCGTTGGCGGCAGAGCGGAGGAGGTCTCTCCTCATCAAGATCGATCCGAAACTCGGGGATCTAGCTACATCGGAGGCGGGCCCTATTGCACAAGGCAAACTCTTTGGAGAACCTTTTATAAAGGAACTGAATAAGTTTGTGACGACTTTCTCCGCGTTAGACAGAGCTCAAACTTCCAGCAAGAAGAGGGGGCGTGGCTACGAGGGCGACAATGGCGGACGTGGCTTCCTAGAGCTCCCGCTGGCCCGTCATTAATTTGCTCATTTATCCTGACCCCCGGACCTGATATTGGCCACGCAGCGACTCCTGAGGCAGCGATGGACAGGGTGCACCCTCCGGTGCTACTTTTGGGTTCCCTGGTCCCGGGCCGGTGAGGTAGGCGGCGGCGGCGCCTCCGGGCCTACCTGCAGCGTGGTGAGCCGGGGCCTCGATTTTGGGCAGACCCCGGCCGGGGGATCTAAACATCGGCCGTCTGGCTCGCCGGCAGGCTCCGTGCTCCGGTGGCTGAGTGGCGGACGGCGCGGCCGGAGGGATAGTGGCGGAGCTTCATACCACCTGTGAGAGCACCGACGTCGTAGGGAGCTGTGGTAAGTCGGTGGCGGTGGCGGGCTCCGCAGACCGGGGAATCAGTCGGGACCCCCCCGCGTTGCCAGACGCCATTGCTGCATTGAGGCTGGGAGCGGACCATCGGCACATGCACTGCCCTAGGTGAGGCGCGCTTTGCCCGACAGCCTGAGTGAGTGGGCCCCCACGGTGCAGCCCCCTGGCGCGAAGTGATCCGAGTCCCGGGGTGAGGTGCGGTGCCCCCGCCATATTGAAGAGTGCTCCGTTGCTGGCTGTGCTGATGTGGCGGCTGGCGGAGCCCCGGGGCCTGCTTCGCCCATTCTGAGCCGGGACCTGACTGGGGACCGGGGTGGCCCAGAGAAATAGCGTCACCTGGGCGCCTCGTGCTTGGATGCCCTGCTGTGCCCATCTCGACCAACAGATCTAAGGGCGAGTGACCGGAGCTGTGGAGACGGCGGTGGCCGGTGTGGGGCCTGTAAGCCGGGGCCTGGAGTTTCGCGATCCCTTGAAGGCGAGGGGTCAGATCTGGTGCTACTATCCTTGGAGGGGCCGGGGCGCCCTGCCTGAGGCCTTGGGTGCTTTGCTGTGGTTTCGGCCCGGGTGACAACTGTGGCCTTTGCTGGCTGGGTGCCTGGACACTGGAGGAGCTTTGTGGTGGCGGTCTGGTGCGGCGTGGCGCCCTGTGGAGCCCCCCGGCCTCGGATTCAGTGGATCAAGGCCATCCTGGTGGACATTGGATTTGAATTGCGGTGAGTGGAGGGTCTGCAACGGGCACGGAGCAACCCATCTAAAACATCCTGGCCATGACCAGAGGCGGGGGTGGCAGTGGCTCCGCCAAACAAGGGCCAATCGACAAGTTTACTGGACCCAGTGGGGGACCCGGGGCCTCCGGGGGTGGCCAGAGCACGGGACCTGACAACGCGGCCTTGATGGCAGCCATCACGCAATCAAGGGACATGTTAGACGCCAAAATCGGTGCGGTGGGAGCTGATGTAACATTACTTCGACAGGATCTCCGCAATGCAGTCGCTCGCATCACGGAGGCCGAGACCAGGATCACGGGGGTGGAGGGCGATGTGAGCACCCTGAAACAGAAAGTGGCGGAGATAGACAGGATTCAAAAAGGGCTGGCGCTCCGCGTTGAGGATGCAGAAGGGCGAGCACGCAGGAATAACCTCCGCTTCGTGGGTTTTCCGGAGGACTGTGAGAAGGGGCCCATGGATGAATTCCTGACACGGTGGCTGGAGAGCTGGCTTCCCCCGGACGTCCTGTCGTGCTGCTTTGTGGTGGAGCGCGCACACAGAGCCCTGACGCAGAAACCGCCAGTGGGAGAGTGGCCTCGGCCAGTCATAGCCAAAATACTGAATTTCCACGACAGAGACACAATACTACGGGAGGCGAGGGCCTAGGAGACTCTGCTGTTCGATAATCACAAGATTATGATTTTCCCAGACTATACCAAACAGGTACAGCAGCAGCGTCATTCCTTCCTGGCGGCGAAGGCCAAACTGCGTGGTCTGAAGATCCAATATTCATTGCTGTATACGGCCCGCCTTCGAGTTGTCTTTCAGTCCAAGACCCACTTCTTTGATACCCCGGAGGCAGTGTTCAGGTGGACGGATGAGACGGTCAGGCTTCGACCGAACGCCCAGCCGGGCCTGGGCTCTGGACCGTCGCGTGGATCGTCGCAGGAGAGGGGTGACTCTGCCGTCAGGGGTAAACGACACAGGAAATCTCGGTCACGGAGATGCTCCCTGTCTCGCAGTGGCCGACCGGATGGGACGCAGCTCGACACCGATCAATCGGGAAAAGAGAACTGAGCACTATAGGGGTCCAGCCCTCCTTATTTAGCGCTTGTCCATCGATGGACTCCACAGAGGGCCCTGTGTGACTGCTTCATTGGCCGAGCGGATAGCATTTGGTGCTGAGCGACCAGGACCTTGGTCTGGATCGAGGGGAGCAATGCTGGTGGTGTCTGGCTGCCTCGTTCTACTTGAGTTCAGAAAACTGTGGTAAAATGGGGTTCGGGGTACTGACCTGTAGGGCGGCCTAGTCCTCCCACGGTAGGGGGTGGCCCTGAGGGAGGGTCCTGTTGGTTGGTGGGTATAGTTGGGATCCATTGGTATGGTTGGCTTTGGGCGCTCTAATTTGGGCCCGAAGCTCCCCATGCCGCGACAGGTACTTCAGTGTTTCATGAGGTATAGGGGAGGGGGGTGGGGAACGGGTGTTGGGCAGTTGGGGGAGAGGTGTTGGAGGGAAGTGACGGGGTGGGGTGGGGGGTGTTTTGAGGGGGGTGCACGTGATCTCTACTGCATTGACGTTTATGGTGTTGAGTGCCTGGGCTGGGTCCTGGGGTCCTCGGAGATTTTTCCATCGGGACAATGGCTGATACCTCAAGGCAGGAACTCGCTGGAGACTCTATGCGTGTATTAAGCTGGAATGTCAGGGGGATGCTGGACAACATTAAGCGTGGGGCGGTCTTGCGCTGGGGTAAAAGGGATTCAGCTGATGTGATGCTATTACAAGAGACACACATGCTGGGGACAAAGGTGCTGAGCCTACAGCGATTTGCTTACCAACAAGTATTTCATGCAGGGTTCTCCAGGGGCTCGAGGGGGGTGGCCGTACTTATCCATCGGAGGTTGTCCTACACCCACGAGCGTCACTGGATTGATCTGCAGGGTCGTTATGTGTTTGTTAAGGGAATGATTGGTACGGAACCGGTGGTGTTTGGTAGTGTGTATGCCCCCCCCCCTTTACAATGGTCCTTGGCAGAGAGACTGTTTGAACTGTGGGCCGAGATCCCAGACTCCTTGGCCGTGATAGGTGGTGACTGGAACGATGTTGTGGATGTGTGCCTGGACCGTAGGAGGTTACAAGGGACAGTGGCGGCGGCCTCCCCTACACGGTTAAAAGCGATGATTGATGGATTGGGCTGGGTGGATGCCTAGAGACACTTGCATGCCATGACGCGTGAATATACGTATGTGTCTGCTGTGCATGGCTCCTTCTCACGGCTGGACTGTGTGTTTGTACTGGGAGCCTTCCTTGACAGGGTAAGACAGGCCACAATTCAGCCTAGGGGGCTATCCGACCACTCTCCTGTTGTGGTACGGATCGAATTGCGCAAGAAACGTCAGCCAATACGGTGGCGGATGTCCTCGTGGCATCTCCAACAGGTGGACTATACACAAAATATGCGCAGCGCAGTTGCCCACTACTGGCAGGAGAATCTGGGGGAGGGGGTGGATGGAGTGACAGTCTGGGAGGCCATGAAGCCCACTTTGAGAGGCATAGACATTGCATGGTGTGCTGCTGCCCGTCGTCGTCGTCGAGAGGCCATCGTTGCGGCTGCGGCACGGGTGGAGGTGTTGGAACGACGGTGTCAGGGGGATGGTGACGAAGTGGCGATACGACTGCTCCTGCAAGCGCAGCAATCCTATGCCTCGGTCTTAATGGACGAGGCTAGACAAGCGTGGCTGGCCAAGCGGAGCAGGGTATACCAGTGGGGCGATAAGTCCTGCACCATGCTCCATAGGCTGTGTCAACATACTCTACAGCCAATCACACTGCCGGGCCTCACTGATGGTGAGGGAACTACCATAACGGACCCTGCGACTCTTGCGGCGAGCTTCACCCACTACTATGCGGAGCAATATGCTCACCGGGACAGTCTCCCACCGGACGCGATTGACAAGTTCATTGCTGACCTGCCCCCCCGTGCGGTATCAGACGATGCCAGTAAAGCTCTGGACCTCCCCTTGACGGCGGAGGAACTGGGAGATGCGCTGGGGCAGTTCAACACGGGTAAGGCGCCCGGACCGAGTGGATTCCCCAGTGAATTTTATAAGAAATTCCACCTGCAGCTGGGACCGCACTACAGGCGGGCGTTGGAGGCAGCCCGGGAACGAGGTAGCTTGCCGGCGGACTGGCGCCAGGCTGAAATTGTAGTTTTCCAGAAGCCGGGTAGGCCTCCCGCTCGACATGAGTCTTATCGCCCCATATCTTTGCTCAACTTTGAAGCCAAGTTATTGGCCAAAGCGTTGGCGAACCGCCTTCTCCCATATGTTGCAGACTTGGTCCATCCGGATCAGGCGGGCTTCATGCTGCATAGGGCGACGCGACACAACATCAAACGTGCGCAGGCGGCGGTGGACGCTATGGGGGCGACTGGAGAACGAGCGGCGCTACTACTGGCAGACATCGACAGGGCGTTCGACTCGGTCAGCTGGACGTACCTCTTCGCCCTTTTGCCGCGCCTCAACCTGGGCCCGGTGTTTGTTTCCTATGTCAAGGTACTGTACACGGACATCACCGCTTCGGTGCGTGTATCAGGGGCGATCTCAGAGAAATTCTCAATTGCCAGGGGGACCCGACAGTGATGCCCCCTATCCCCTTACCTCTTTGCGCTGGCCATGGAACCATTGGCCGCATGGGTGCGCATCGATGCACAGCTTCGTGGCTTTGTGTGGGGGGCGGGACTCTCGGATAGAATCGCGCTATATGCGGATGATGTCCTCTTCTTTATGACTGATCTTAACCGCTCTGGCCCTCGAATATTGGAAATAATGCGTATATTTGGAGAGGTGTCAGGACTCTTCCTCAACCCGCGCAAGTCGACCCTGTGGGTGCTGGGCGGAGAGTCAGGGATATACCCCTGGGCATCGGCCCTGCAGGTGGCGGTCGGTGGTCTAAAATACTTAGGAGTCTTCCTGTCTGAGTCTGCCGCAATTGCGTGGGAGCGCAACGTGCTGCCGGTGTGGGATAGAGTCCAATCGGACATCAAAACCTGGTCTCGCATGCCTCTCAATATCTATGGTAGGTCTGCAATCTTTAAAATGGTCGCCCTCCCGCGGCTCCTGTACCAACTGCAGAACCATCCACATAGGATCGAACCACAGTGGTTCCGTCGAGTGAATTCGGTGCTGGGCCGCTTTCTGTGGGCGGGGGGTGCCTCCAGGGTGGCGCTACGGACTTGCTTTTTATCCACATATTGTGGAGGTCTAGCTACATCGGACCTTCTGTCCTACTACCAGGCCTCCCACTTATTGGTTTTGAACGAGTGGTGGTACGGCGATCGCAACGACCCCGCATACGCACTGGAACGCGTGTTGATGGGTGATGCCACGCTACATACGCTGTTGTACTCGGCTGGGCGGCGGAAGAAACTGCCGCAGGTCACTCAGGTGGTCTTCATGATCTGGAGACAGGTACTGCGCCGCATGGGCCGGTGGGGTAGACTGACGGCGGAAACCCCACTATGGAACAATGGACAGCTCCCCGCACTGGCCTCGTTGACGGGGTTTGGTGGCTGCGACTCTGTCGGAATTTCGTCGCTTGGTCATGCTCTTTCTGGGACTACCCTCAAATCCTTCCAAGACCTTAGCTCCGAATTTAGTATGCCCAAGACCCAATTCTTTAAATACCTACAATTCCCTCATGCGCTTGCACCTAGTCTGGTTGGGCTGGACCAGCTTCCCGAATTTAGCCCAGTGGAAGCCAAGCTCTTCATGGGAGATCTGGGGGATAAGAAAGTCTCCAAAATATACCAAACACTTGTCACCCATTGCTCCTCTTCCCTACTGCCGCTGAAAGCCTCCTGGGAGACGGACATTGGTCCTTTGGATGAGGATGACTGGAGGGAGGCCCTGGAGTCCCCCCGTGGGGCTGCCATAGCCGTGCGACTCCGGTTCATACAGTTAAAATACCTACATAGGGCCTATTACACCAGAGAGAGACTGTGGAAGGCTGGCCTCATTGCTACTCCGGAATGTCTGCGCTGTGGGACTGAGAGAGGCACACTGCTTCATACTGTGTGGTCCTGTGTGGGTCTGACCCGATTCTGGAATGGGGTGTGGAATTGTTTGTCGGAGGTGCTGGGGTGGGACCTTCCTCGTACGCCCAGGCTGGGTCTTCTGCATGTCCTGGAGAATGTGGGTGGGAACATCTACAAGCGTCACCTCCTGTTGTTGGGCCTAGTTGTGGCCAAGCGGGATCTGGCAAGGGCATGGAAAAGTGACCGTGCTCCTCCACTAAGCGCCTGGAAAGCGGGCCTGGATTATCTCATGGGGTTAGAATTACCAGTGTTTGAAGCCAGGGGGTGCCCCCGGAAACATTACAAGATCTGGAAGCGGTGGGTGGATTATAGAGGGTTGACCCTGGAGCCCCCAATTGACTTAGACGATGGACTGCCTGCAGATGGAGACCTCGGGGCCTAGGAGGGTGCTCGATACCTACTGTACTCTATTCATATGCTGCGGTTGAAGGTGATCACGTGCATTGGGTTAGGGTGGGATAAGGGGTGGGTAGTAGGGGCGTTGGGTGGTTGGCGGGGTGAAGGGGTGTGGGAGGGGGGCGATTTAAGCGTTTAGGCTATGTATACATCCTGCTATATGTTTGCCATTTGACAGTGTCCTCCTGATTGTGGAGAACTGTACCTATGCTATGCCTAAACAGTCAATAAACGCAGTTGTGAAAACGTCCATCAAGAAAATTTTTCCCGGACGGGTTTTTGCAGGGGCCGGACGAGGACGGGGTCGCTCCTCCGGCCGCCAACCCCAACAAGGCCCTAACAATAAGGCCCAGCAACGCCGTAACAATGGCTGGAATGACGGTCGCCAGGGGAACTTCTACCCGAGTCGAGGCGCCGGCAGAGGGCGCGGCAGAGGCTACCACAGCGGTGCCAATGCACCGGGAGGCCCATCCGGTGAGTGTTACCCTTTTTTCCCCATCCGTTCTGGGGGGAGGCTTCGGGATCACCTCCACAACTGGTGCAAAATCTCCTCAGACCCTTGGGTTCTCCAGACGGTCAGGGGCTTCCGGATAGAATTCTATGGCACTCCCCACCAGAGGGTTCGCCCTCGTCCCTTGGTTTTTTCCACAGAGGACAGACTTCTTATCGAAAACGAAATTACAGATCTTCTCAAAAAAGTCGCGATTCGCAGAACGCGCCTTCACCCTGCGGGATTCCTGAGCAACATATTTCTGGTCCAGAAAAAAGACAAGGGGTTTCGCCCGGTCATCAATTTACGGGAGTTCAACGAGTGGCTGGTCTACCGCCACTTCAAGATGGAGGGAATCCATCTACTTCACGACATTCTCCTACAGGGGATTGGATGGTTCGTCTGGACTTGAAGGACGCGTACCTCACGATACCGATCTTTCCCCCTCACAGACACTTCCTGCAGTTCTTGTGGAACGAGGAGGTCTTCGAATTTCAAGCCCTCCCATTCGGCCTCTCGTCGGCCCCCTGGTGCTTTACGAAGCTCCTTCGGCCGGTGGTGGAAACGCTACGCGAGAGAGGTGTGCGGATGATCATATATCTCGATGACATCCTGATCATGGATCAGTCGCCGGACCGACTTCGGTCGCACTTGACCATGACTATTGCCCTACTCCAGGATTTGGGGTTCGTAGTGAACGCTCAGAAGTCGGAACTTCTTCCGAGGAGACAGATTACCTTTCTGGGCTTCCTCATAGATTCCGACTCGGCCTGCCTCAGCCTCCCACAGCAGAAGGTGAACAAGAACCGCAGGGAACTCTCCCAGACTCTGAGGAGGGACAGGATCTCCCTCTGGCACCTAGCTCGCATAGTGGGCCTTCTATCATCCTCGATCCAGGCGATTTTCCCGGGCCCGTTACACTACAGGGCACTCCAGCGCCTGAAGGCGCAACACCTCCGGAAGGGAGTTACTTATTCCGAACTCATCTCCCTTACGGAAGAAACGAGGACGGAGTTGCGATGGTGGATAGAACACATGAGTGCGTGGAACAGGAGAGCGATCTTCGGATCCAGCCCGGACCTGATCATCGAATCGGATGCCAGCAGAGCAGGCTGGGGAGCCCGTTGCGGCGAGGTCACCATGGGGGGCCCATGGTCGGAGGACGAGCTTCGGCTTCATATCAACTGCCTGGAGCTTCTAGCGGGCTCATTTGCAGTGAAGTCTCTGACACAGAACAAGGTGTCGTGCTGCATCCTGCAGCGCATGGACAACATGTCGGCGGTACAGTATATCAATCGCCTGGGCGGGCCTCGGTCCAAGGCACTGGCGAATCTGGCGAAGGACTTCTGGCACTATTGCCTAGAGAAACGGATTTCGGTCTCGGCGGAATATCTCCCGGGCACGCAGAACTCGATCGCGGACTGGCATTCCAGGAATTTCCTGGATTTCAGCGATTGGAGGCTGCACCCTGCGGTCTTTCAGGCCTTGAGGGAGACCTGGGGTCCGTTCACTCTGGACCTGTTTGCTTCCCGGCTCAACCGTCAACTTCCGAGGTTTGTGAGCTGGAGGCCGGACCCAGATGCGGTCGCGGTCGATGCTTTCCTACAGAACTGGTCGACGGAACAGGCGTACGCCTTTCCCCCCTTCCTCATGATTCCTCGAGTAGCGGCACAAGTTCGCCGACTACAGGCCTCGCTGGTCTTGGTGACCCCCTTTTGGCGGGCTCAGGCCTGGTTTCCCTCGCTGCTGGAGCTGTCGTGGGACTGTCCGATTCGGCTGCCCTTGTTCCCGTCGTTACTTTCGGGGCCCCTGGGAGAGGGGCACCCGCTGGTACTTCAGGAAACTTTGGTCCTCATGGCGTGGAGGATTTCCGGGGTCGTTGGCAGGACGAGCGCCTTTCGGTGGGCACTGCGGAACTCATCAGCAGGGCCTGGGCCCCTGGTACCGTCAAGAGGTACCGATCGGCTTGGCAACTGTGGCGTCGTTGGTGTCTGGGAAGACACGCCGATCCCGTGGGGGCTGACGTTACCCACATTCTGAATTTTCTGGCTGAACTAGTCCAATCGGGTTTGGCATATCGGTCCATTAACTCTTTCAGGTCCGCCATTTCGGCGGGACATCCTCACATCGACGGCAAGCCGGTGGGGGAGCACCCTTGGGTTTGCATGGTCATGAAGGGCGCAAGGCTTTCCACTCCTCCAGAGCCCAGGTATCGCAATCTCTGGGATGTCAACATCATCCTCAGGTTTCTTAACTCTTGGCGTGACAACAGGTATTTGACTAGGAAAGAACTGTCAGCTAAACTGGCGATGTTGTTGTGTCTAATCTCTCGTAAGCGAGCTTCTGACGTGCGTGCATTGGATATCACGGCACGCGTGTTCACTCCGGAGGGAGTGACATTCACAGTGGCTAGACGTACAAAGACTGGCATCAGGTCAGTATCATACCCGGCGTTTCCGGACCATCCAAACTTGTGTGTGGTGCGTTGCCTCAAGGCGTACGAGGATGTGACAGAGGATTGCCGCCCTCCTGGGGAACGACAACTCCTCATAGCACTGAAGAAGCCTTTTAAGGCGGTTTCGGCTCCATCTATCGCTCGGTGGGTCCGTTGGATTATGACCGAAGCGGGCATAGATGTGACCAGGTTTGGGGCTCACTCCGTAAGGGGAGCCATGGCATCTAAGGCCATTCAGGTAGGTGGTAGGCTAGAGGTCATCATGGCAGCAGCAGACTGGTCCTCGGAGTCTACATTCAAAAAGTTTTACTTCAAGCCTATCTATTGCGCGGCAGAGCTTGTTGTGGATAAGCTTTGAAACTGCATAATCCTCGCCTCCGTCCTGACATAGAATGAAAAATTTCCTAGCTAACGTAACAGAAAGTTTCAGTTCTATTAAGGACAAGGAGGCGAGGATTATCCCTCCCGAGACGGGACGGTCTCGTCCCACCCGTACACCTTCGTACTTCAGTAAGTATTACTTTTACGATTGGCTTCAATGCTGTGTTGATGCAACGAATTGTGTTGGAACAGTATTTTTTCTTAAGATTCATGTTGCAATCTGGTAACGTTCAAGTTGTCAATCTTTATTGTCTCTGGTGTATACTGTGTACTGCCTTTTGCCTTCCTTCTTGTAAGAAGAACTGGATAACGGTCTCCTTATTTGCTTTGGTGCAAGACCAGAAAGAATGAAGAGTTTTCCCGGGGATTCTGCCTCACAGAGAAGACGAGGAAAAGGATAGGACGTCATGGCTAGTTATACAGCGGACTGATCCATGATTGGCTGTTGGTTACTATGGACACTGTATCCCATGTGCTCATGGGAGTTGTGGTTCGATAAAAACGTTTTGATTGGTTTTTCTTTAAAGTGCTGATTTTAATAAAGAGAAGAAAGGACTGCATAATCCTCGCCTCCTTGTCCTTAATAGAATTGAAACTTTCCGTTACGTTAGCTAGGAAATTTTTCATTCTCAGGTGAACTAGTTCTAACTGGCTTAGGGGGAGGAGTAGAGCACCCTGGGTGCCAGACTTTCCCTCCAAATGCTGGGGTGGCTGGGTACCTAATGACTAGACTGCTAACCTCCTGCAGTCAGGTGGCACAACACACAGCCATGGCAGCCATTTTAAATACAAAACACAAATGCAGCCTTTCACCAGGGTACATGTTTACAATGATGGAAAATAAATGTACACACCATTGCATTGCATTTAACATTAACATGGTGTCTCACACCACATATGGCCTATTCAGTGACCTTTACCATGGGGAAAACATCTAAAAATTAGGGCGGCAAAAAGCGAAATATTTTGGGAAAGGCGGCCAAGTCCAACACTGCCCTTTTGGAGTTGAGAGCATTGTACACATTACATGTCTTTGCCCAACCTGCTCCAAGAAAGGACATCTTTGCTGAGAACTCTTTTTAACCAACACCAGATTCAGACATGCAGGAAGGTGGTAATAGCAAGTCTAAATCCTACAGACCCTCTCTTGAGCTGTTCTTAGATGAAATTCCACAGCTGACTGTCTTTAATGCCCCGCAGTGCTAAACACAATCTTCTCCTCCTGTGTAAGCACAAATGCACACTTCTGTAACCTGCACTTTCCATTTTACAATAATTTGCACCTTGCTTGATGTGCCTTTTAACTGCCTGTAAGACGGAGTCCCGGAGCCCCCTATCCTACGAACACTCCTACACACCTGTATCAGCTTCCTTCCCGCCAGGACTGCGGCGCCGCGACCATTTCCCCATGACAGTAACGAACATAGGCGCTACAACCATGTCCAACGGAACTCCGCCTTCCTCCCTCTTGCAGGAGCCAATCAGTGACTTTCGACCACAGGAAGGACAACCCTCTAACCCCGGAAGTTCCAACCCCGTGGCAGCATCGGAACAGGTAAAAGCCGAGAGCTGGTGGACGACCGAAGTTGGAGTATCGTGGCAGGACACTCGAACCGGAGCTGGAGACGGAGACGAGGCAACTGAAGAAGACGTGTGGACGGAGGATTGGTGGAGACCCGAGGAGGTGGCTGAAGAGCGGCCGTGACTCAGCGGAGAGTCACGGCGGACCGTGTGAGTACCGTAATTCCACCTGAGAGCTCGCTAGGTGCTCGTTGTATATACTGTATGTATAGACTATCCCCTAGCCACTTCGTCGCACTGTATATTAGTTGTATAGCACCTCACTGTGTGAAACCCCTGCCCGTCACGATTTCACTTGACTCGCTCTCACCCTATCTCCCTTCTGGATACCGCCCCCCCCCCTTCCTCCTTCCTCACAGTCATTCCTTTCTCTACCTCACTACCCGGTTGACGGTGGAAGCCGTGTATAGAGCTACCGACCAGACTAACAGGTCCTTTCTTTGTCTCTTATTGCCCTCCGAGGTACCTCCCCGACGAAGGACCCCAGAGACGAACCTGAAGAAAGGAACCGGACACAAGCCCTCTACCCGACCTCGGATCCCTTACCTGGACTATATGTTATGTGGCCCGTACCTTGTTGGTTACCTTGTTTTTGAATAAATAACAACATCGCCCACTATATTCGCCCTCCGCGCTTGCTTTTCCAGCCTGCAGTCCGCCCACCATCACATCTGGTGTCAGAAGTGGGATCCGCTGGAAGCATGGAGGCCGTGGTGAAACAAATGGCCGAGTCCCAGGAACAATTCGGCAAACTGATGGAACAGTTCTTGAAAACCGCAGAAGATGATAGGGGTCAGCTGTACAACGTCCTCAAAGGTCAGGGTGCGGTCCACGAACAAGCTATGGGCAAACTGACTGATGCCCTGGGACAACAACGACCCCTGACCTCACTACCCTCAGTAGTCCTCCAGAAGTATGTGCCCGGAGAAGATGCCGACTATTTCTTCAACAACTTCGAGAGGTTGGCCCAAGCAGCCAATTGGCTGGTTGACCGATGGGGCCAATATTTAGGACCGCTCCTAACCGGGGACCTACAAGCTGCCTATCAACAGGCCAACATACAGGGGACCACCCCGTATGCAGACATAAAAAAATGCATACTCGAACGTCTTGGTATAGACGACGACACGTACAGGGTCAAACTGAGACAAGCAAGAGAAAAACCACAAGAGAATCCAAGGGCTCTTTCGTTTCGTATCAAAGATCTCGCCAACAGGTGGCTCAAACCTGAGGTCTCTACAAAGGAAGATATCCTGGAGAAAATATATCTCGAACAATTTTTGAATTCGCTACACCCGGCCACACAACGCTGGGTGAGACAGCACTCCTGCCTCACACTAGACACAGCCATCAACATTGCCTGTGCCTTCAGTCGTGCTCAAGAACTCCAACGGGGCAAGGAGGAACACCTGCACAGACCCCACCACGTTGCTACCCCTCGTCCTCCACGACCCCCGTTAGTTCGGAGACCAGAGCCTCCTCCTCTTTTGCAACCACCGGTCCCCTTTCGGCCACCCAACCCTGGACCCCAATGTTATTCTTGCGGGGGTTTTGGACACATAGCACGCATGTGTCCACAGAAGGAGGAGCCGATGGAGATAGGCCTCGTAAGAAACTATGTTTGTAACACTCCGGGGGCCTCTCCTCCTCCCTTCCACTGCCCCGTGTCTATTGACGGACAACAAGTCATGGCCCTTGCTGATACGGGGTGCCGTCAGAGTGTTCTCAGGCCACAAGACCTAGCCCATCCGCCTGGTATCCCTACGGGTGTTGTAGCAATTCAATGCGTCCATGGAGACACTAAACGATACCCTACGACGCAAGTGCGAGTGCAGCATAAGAATGATTCCGGAACTAACCTCACCGTGGGCCTTGTGCTGGCACTACCGGAACAAGCCATATTGGGAAGCGATTACCCTGGACTGCCTTCGCTTCTTCAGGACACTACTGACTCTCTGACCCAGTGGTGGAAGGAAGCCCCTTACTCAGAGGGCCACACCTTCCCGGATGTCGAACCCAAATCTCACAAACCCAAGAGTCAGAAGCGAAGAGAGAAAAAAGACTATGCAACTGCCTATCCCGCTCTCACAGAAGACCACTCCTGGCAAACAGACCGGGAATTCCGGGCAGCCCAACAAGAAGACCCCCTCCTAAGAGAAGCATGGGGAAACGCCCTAGAGAACGAAGACCCCCTACACGTAGGTCCCTATTTTTTTTTTAAAAACGGGTTACTATACCGAAAAGGGGGGCCCCAACAGAACCCACAGCTACTAGTCCCCGCTCCATTTCATGACAAAGTCCTTTTTTTGGCTCACAGTCACTTGTTAGGAGGCCATTTCGGGGATGAGAAGACTAGTCAGGCTGTCTTAGAGAAGTTTTACAGGCCGGGAGTTCACCAGAGGGTCAAGAACTATTGCCGAGAATGTACGGTCTGTCAAAGGAATAGCAGATATCGACCCCCTAGGGTACCCTCACAGCCCCTCCCTATCATTGACGTCCCGTTTAGCAGAATAGGGATGGACATCATTGGTCCCCTCTTGCCTTCCCGAAGCGGGTGTCGCTATGCGCTGGTCATAGTAGATTACGCCACTCGCTTTCCGGAAGCTGTTCCACTACGCCAACCCACAGCCCAAAATATAGCCAAAGCCCTTATTGCCATATTTTCTCGGGTGGGGTTTCCCAGGGAAATCCTGACCGATCAAGGTACCCCGTTTGTCTCTGCACTCATGAAAAACGTTTGTTCCCAACTGGGAATCTAACAAATCCGAACTTCAGCGTATCATCCCCAAACCGACGGTTTGGTGGAACGGTACAACGCCACCATCAAACAAACCCTCAAAAAACTGTTAGGTTTGGAGGCAAAACGTTGGGAAGACATGTTACCCCTGGCCCTATTCGCCATTCGGTGTAAGAAACAGAGTAGCCTGGGATATTCCCCGTACGAGCTGTTGTATGGGCGTCCTCCTCGTACCTTGCTGGACCCACAGGAAGCCTGGGAAGCGGAGCCAGACCGTACCCGGCCACTCCCTGAATATATAGAAAACCTGAAGACTCACCTATCGGTGATTCGGGACATAGTCCGCCAGAACCTAGAGCAGGCCCAATCCTCACAGAAAAGACAATATGACAAGGGCACCAAAAACCGCGTCTTCGCTGTAGGTGACCTGGTCCTACTCATGATGCCTTCCTCAGACCAGAAACTCCTAGGTCAATGGCAAGGTCCCTACACCATCTTACAGCAGGTGACCCCGGTAACCTACGAAGTGGAGTTGGATCCCACTCGGGGTACAACTCAGATATATCACGTGAACCTTCTAAAAAAATGGGAAGGACCCCGTCCGGTATTGTCCGGCACCAATCTCCCATCTCCAACCCCTTTTGATCCCTGCATCAATCCCCAACTTGACACCCTACAGGTCAATGAGCTCTGTGCGGCCCTAGCCCCCGTAAAAGGGGTCTTCTCCTCCACACCGGGCAGAACCTTTATCATCGAACACGCGATACAGACAGAACCAGGGAAGGTAGTCCGGTTACGACCCTACAGGGTCCCTGAGGCCCCACGGGCGGTTATAAGGCAGGAAATAGAGGAAATGCAAAAGATGGGGATAATAGAACCCTCCATAAGCAAATGGAACTCCCCTATAGTCCTTGTGCCGAAACCTGACGGCTCTGTCAGGTTCTGCATTGACTTTCGGTAAGTCAATAAGGTATCCAGCTTTGACACCTATCCATTACCCCGGGTAGATGAAATGATTGAGAGAATTGGAAAGGCGAAGTACATCTCCACCCTTGATCTCTGTAAAGGGTATTGGCAAATACCCCTCCGGGAAGAGGATAAAAAGAAAACCGCCTTTTCGACCCCTGAGGGGTTATACCAGTTTATCGTCATGCCATTTGGGCTTCATGGTGCCCCTGCCACCTTTCAGCGTGCCATGAACCACGTCCTGCGACCCCACTCACAGTATGCCGGAGCCTATTTAGACGACATCGTTATCTTCAGTGATGACTGGGCTCAACATCTGGTCCATCTCTTTAACGTAGTCTCTACCTTGGGTTCCTTTGGTTTTGCGATTAACCCCGCCAAAACCACCTTGGCTGCAAAAACAGTGAAATACCTGGGATATCTCTTGGGGGATGGCCTGATAAGACCCCAAGAAAGCAAGACGAAAGCTATTCAGTCCCTGCCTTTTCCCCAAACTAAAAAAGACCTCCGGGCCTTTTTAGGTCTTCTGGGTTACTATCGCCGATTTGTACCCAATTTTTCACAGAGAGCAACCCCCCTAACCGACATCCTCAAGAAAACAGTCAGGTCCGAAGAGATTTTAAAGAACCCCACTCCCATCTTATGGAGGGCTTTCACGGACCTGAAAAATGCTCTGACCTCCAGCCCGGTCCTGATGAGCCCGGACTATTCACTTCCCTTCATTTTACAGACTGATGCTTCCGAGCAAGGGTTGGGGGCCGTGTTGTCTCAGAGAGATGCTCAGGGGAACGAAAAACCCATTCTATATTTGAGCCGGAAGTTGTTTCCTAGAGAAAAGAACTATGCGGTAGTGGAAAAAGAAGCCTTGGCTATAAAATGGGCAGTGGAAAGTCTAAGATATTACCTGGAAGGCCGTGACTTTATCCTCTACACCGACCAGGCCCCCTTGGAGTGGATGTCCCGGAACAAGGGGCACAACGACCGCGTTCTCCGGTGGTTCCTTTCCCTACAACGCTTCCATTTCAGAACTCTACACCGGAAAGGGACAGACCAAGGCAACGCAGACTATCTTTCCCATTACCCCCATACTCCATCTCCTCCACCCCGTACAGCAAGGACAGCTAGGGGAAGGGGATGCAAGACGGAGTCCCGGAGCCCCCTATCCTACGAACACTCCCACACACCTGTATCAGCTTCCTTTCCGCCAGGACTGCGGCGCCGCGACCATTTCCCCATGACAGTAACGAACATAGGCGCTACAACCATGTCCAACGGAACTCCGCCTTCCTCTCTCTTGCAGGAGCCAATCAGTGACTTTCGACCACAGGAAGGACAACCCTCTAACCCCGGAAGTTCCAACCCCGTGGCAGCGTCGGAACAGGTAAAAGCCGAGAGCTGGCGGACGACCGACGTTGGAGTATCGTGGCAGGACACTCGAACCGGAGCTGGAGACGGAGACGAGGCAACCGAAGAAGACGTGTGGACGGAGGATTGGTGGAGACCCGAGGAGGTGGCTGAAGAGCGGCCGTGACTCAGCGGAGAGTCACGGCGGACCGTGTGAGTACCGTAATTCCACCTGAGAGCTCGCTAGGTGCTCGTTGTATATACTGTATGTATAGACTATACCCTAGCCACTTCGTCGCACTGTATATTAGTTGTATAGCACCTCACTGTGTGAAACCCCTGCCCGTCACGATTTCACTTGACTCGCTCTCACCCTACCTCCCTTCTGGATACCGCCCCCCCCCCCTCCTTCCTCACAGTCATTCCTTTCTCTACCTCACTACCCGGTTGACGGTGGAAGCATTGTATAGAGTTACCGACCAGACTAACAGGTCCTTTCTTTGTCTCTTATTGCCCTCCGAGGTACCTCCCCGACGAAGGACCCCAGAGACGAACCTGAAGAAAGGAACCGGACACAAGCCCTCTACCCGACCTCGGATCCCTTACCTGGACTATATGTTATGTGGCCCGTACCTTGTTGGTTACCTTGTTTTTGAATAAATAACAACATCGCCCACTATATTCGGCCTCCACGCTTGCTTTTCCAGCCTGCAGTCCGCCCACCATCACACTGCCGTGAGGTCTATCCTGAACAGTCCCATATGAAATTCTTTAAGGAATATTGGGGAAAATTGAATGTTACTAATGCAGCGAAGTGCTGACCACAATCGTGTTCCTCTTCTCCACCACTACTGTACGCTTCTTGCACTTTGTCACATTACGCACTTTGTATTTTGTCACAATATGCACTTTCCTCCAAGCTGTAAGTTGACAATATATGTCGTATAAGAAGTTGTCCATAACATACTTTTTATAATATCAAGACATTGAATTTTAATCCTATGCTGTATGATCTTATAATTAATTGTACAATGTATTTTAATGTATTCTTTTATTTTTTTATTAAATCTTTTTTTATTGAAATCAAGGCCTGACAGATGAAAGAATCATGTTACATGTACGTTGGCAGCACTTTTACGTTCCACAATGTACTCAAGACATATTTATCACAAGGCAATAAATTCAGTTCTCGCTGAGACATATACAGATCCCATCTACAATATCTTCTCTCGATCTTGGAGGTTCACGTATCTCACCTCTGTGTATTTCGGTGCCCCCAAACTTGCATCCATTTATTCGGGCACCCCCTGGCTTTGTATATGAACCTTTCCGTGACCATACACCAGTCCATATCTTTACCCAGGTGCTCGATACTCAGTGGGTTCTGCGCCCGCCACAATCTTGCAATATTGCGTTGTTAGAAACAGGATTTCTGGTTGGCTAAGGCTTGCGCCAAAGTCAGGCAGAAACCGCCATTCTACGTCAGGGCAATGAAGTCACCCGCCAAGATAAGCCCTGCTCACCCCCTTGGTAGCTTGGCATGAGCAGTCAGGCTTATCTCGGAGGCAAGGTGTAAAGCGTTTGCGCGCGCACCCAGCAACAACACCCAAGGCCCACCACAAAGGAAACTCCACACAAGGGTATATATAAAAATAGCCTTTGTATTATACCAAACACATTAGATAATAAATACACACTTTACAATGTGCCATAAGCACAGGCAGAATTTACAGGGGATTATGTACATGGGACAGGGCCACATGGACCACTGTCAGGAATAAGCACTTTTAGAACTAGCACTTGGTAGAATTAGCATTTTGTAGAACATACAATACTTGTAGGAATAACCCTTAGCACATATAATAACTGTAGCGCAAAATGTAGCACACAAACAGTAACCACTGGTAAAAGGTAAGTACCACCTATGCAACCCTAACCACCTTAGGAAAACATCACGCAGGGAACCATGAACTCACTAGTATAACTATACTAGGTAAAACAACCCAATAAGCATAACAATACTTTCAGAGGTATAGGCATAAAGACATTACACATGACGCATAAAAACACATTCAGAGGTGTAGGTAAGAAAGCATTACACATTAGGCAGGTAATCACAAATTGCGCAAAGATCCCATAGGGCCAAACACATGTACCTCATGCAAGGGCACAACACAGAACTGTCCCCCAGGCCAACTGGCCTCTCAGGGGCTGAAACGCCCTGTGTCCAAAATGTTAGGGCAGGCTGCGCAGGCAGCCAAAGAAGATTCACCAGGGCCTAAACGTAGCAGCTGCCCACTAAGTGCTGGGCAGCAGGGGAAACTGAGCCTGGCACCCCCGTGCCTCTTGGCTCTCTTCTGGGGCCCTAAATAAATAACTGCCACTGTGGGGGGAGCGGCCCACTGCCAGCCGGGGCCGCTCTACCTCCCGAAATGCCCCCAAATCACGTGTGAGTCAAGCTCGGGGGACTCGGAAAAGAACAAGGACCCCTTGGTGTTAGAGCCTTTCTCGAGGACCAAAATACAGGGCAAAGTGAAGGGCAGGCACCCTTGGAAATTTAAATATTAAACAAAACGGCAACCCTGCAGGGTGGGCACCTGCTCAGATTATAAAAAATGCGGGCCAAATGCAGGGTGGGCACCTGCTTCGAAAATCAACAACGGGGGATCCCCACGCCGGGGAATCCCTCAGAACTGAATTTGCAGCTCTGTGCTGCCATTCAAAAGAGGGGAAGCACTGCTCAGGGAAGCCCAGCGCTCCCCAGCACCATAAACCAGCGCCCCCAGGCGCTAGATGCGCAAAAGTCCAGGGCCAGTCCTTTAGAAAGGCAGGGGGGGCAAAGGCTGGGCCCAGGGGCCAGCTCACAGGGCCCTCCAGGCAGGGAGGCAGTCCCCAGTGGCCGTCCTACTGGCGCCCAGCAGCAGCAGGCCCCCCTCAGGATAGGATCAGGAACAGAAAGCACATTCATGGGGACACAGCCACTTTTTATACAGTAAATCCCTTTGTCTGGGTCTGTAGGGTGGGGGGAAAAACCAGTCGTAGATGGTTTTGGAGCACTTTGTTTTTCTGAGCCCCTCTCCCTATTCACTGGCCAGGCTAGGGTAATCAGTCGCACCACAGGGGGCGGAGCCAGCATTGCGTGGGGAAGCCCAGCCCTATTCAAGTCCCAGGTGCACTCCTCCCCGGCCATCAACATGCAGATCTCCCACTCACCACCGGGGCAGACCCATCCTGCCTCCTGGAACCAGGCTCACCAGCCAGCTCCAGCCAATCACAAGCCAGACAGCCAATTTACCTTTTATACACAGACAGGACAACTTCTAGAAGTGGCACTTCCACACTAGGTACATTAACGCCGCACACATCATCGCACAGCATTTAATCACACGAGTCCGCACATACCAAACTCGCACCTGCACTCACCACGCATCAGGAACTACCAGGGACACATACATTCCCTATGCATTCCTATGGGAGGGCAGGCCAACCTCATTACACGCACGCACTTGACCCTGGAACACAGTGGTAAAGTGCGCAGAAGCCAAAAATCACTAGCACCAAGTCACATATCAAAGCAAAAAGTTTAGGGGTGAACCTGCCAGAAGGGCCAAGTCCAACATGCGTTTTGCCAACATCAGCCCCAATGTAACCCATATACGCTTCCTGGAGTTTTGGTTGGTAGGGCCCCAGATGTTTAGGAGAGCCAATTTAACACCATCGCTGCTGATGGTTTTCCCCTCCTGTGCTGCTTTCCATGATTTACCATTGTTCATGACGAGCTCAGCTCGTCATAAGCACAGCTCAACCGTGCCTCATGACGAGCTGAGCTTGTCAAGAGCATCGAAGGGGTTAATGTTAGGCTCTATGTGCTACCCCAACACTTCTTTCATTAGGTTCGTTACCGCCTCCCAATATCTCTGGATAGTAGTGCATTCTCAAAGTGTGTAAACAAAAGTTACCTCCTACCCGCATCGCTTCACACATATGCTGTTGGAGCTGTATCCCATACGCGCCAACTATGGCCCAGACAGATGGGACCTCTGGAGAAACTTCAGCTGCACCAGGTGTAGTCTGGAAGAGATGGACACCTCGCGGGGGAGGCCACTGCCACCAGCCATTCGTCATCATCTAATCCCGCAACGTCGTGATTTGGCCCTCAGGTGAGTCAGGGGATCCCCCATGTTGTTAACCTGTTTTTTGCAGATGAGTGATGTGGCCTTCTCAGGCAGGTAACCATGTAGCACTCTATCCTCAAACGGGGTGGACTCGGGGAGTTCACTACCTCTAGGGAGAACCGCAAGTATGGCGTGCCTGATTTGGAGATACCTGAAATGTTCCGACTGCGCTAACTCATATTCCTGCTGCAGCCAGGAAAAAGGGACCACCTCGCCAGATTTCCACAAATCACCCACCCTGGATATACCAATAATGTCCCTACGATCAAAGCCCCTTGAGTGAATCAGCCTGCCCAATTTCTCGCTGTGCCAGAGTAGTGTGGCCTGGGTACGTTTCCCCTCTGATCCCAAACTTTTAGTTTTTATGTATTCTTATTGTTAAGGGTTAAATTAACTATTAAAAAATGACAACTTGAGTTAAATGGCATGAGTATTGTGGGAACAGCATATCCATTTTCGGTTTCGCAGTAATCAGTATTGTGAACAGTCCTTTTTACCCGCGTCACTGAGTGGAGTTTACAGGCCAACATGTGTAAAGTTCAGCTGCAGTGCATTTAACTCACCTTGGCCTACATGGTTCATTTATAGCGCCTTACAGCGTGTGACTGTTTGTGCATGCTGTGTTGCATATATGTGTGTCTGAGTGTGGTGCATAACATGGAAGCCTGTGGGCTCCATTTTAGAAGCCCAGGGCCTAGGAAAACGAAAATGGAGGTGTGGACTGCAGACCCAGGCAGGGGCTTGATGACATTCCTGGAGCTGGGAAGGGGATACACTGAAGACAGGTGTGCACATCCAGGGGTTTATGATTCATGACGTACCGGTTCTGTAGGGCCTGGGCTCAGTGAGGGGGCTTCTAGCCTCCTCACTCACCAGAGCAGGGGTAGCCGGACCACTACAACGTGTTTGCACAGTTTGCAAAAATGTAAGACATTATGCAATCTACCCTAAACATTTGATTACATCTCTGCAACAGTGAGACATTTCTTGCTGGATATGTGTGGTGGGACAATTGAGTATCCCTGTTGCAGGTGACGATTTGTCTATGCTTTTTCCAAATTGTTGCATTTTAAAAACAACCTGCGAATGTATTTTATTTTGTTGCTGTGTCTCCTAAACAATGGACGTCATTGTTTCATATAAATTGTCAATACTATCATAGCATACATGCCTTCGTCCATGTTTTCTGCAAGCATGTCAATTGCTTGAAATTGTTTGGCTTGAATATCTAACATGGATTTTACACAAAGTCAGATCTGGATGGTGTGGCATCTGAACCAGCGGGCCTCCTGGAAGCTGTGGTTGTAGGGGTGACTATCTTTGACATCCGAGCCTCTGGATATACAAGTTAGATCAATCTTCAGTTGCCCTTACATTTCTAGGAAATCTAGCTGTGTGTCTTCTTGTAGGTAAAGTTATTGGATACAGTGTTGGTGTGGGTGTGATTTCCTTTGCTTGAAGCATTTCATTGCTGTTATCATTGTCCTGATCAGCTACATCTTTTACCTTGTGAGTATCATGTTCTTCTGTAATGTCTTCTGTGTACAAAATGTGATTTATACGTTTAATTAATATGCATTTTCTATATTATAGCATATAGCCTATGCAGAAGTGTAAGCCCCCTAAACTTGTGATGTACTTTTTCTTTCTTACCAGATTCATGGTAGCAAACATTTAAGTTAAAACCATTTATTGGAGTAATTTACTTATGACACAGTAGGACGCTTTGTATTCTTTTAAACTCCTAAAACATCAAAAAAGTAATTGGACTGCAAACCCCAAAATGCAATGTCTTAGACTAAGACAAGTTAGTGGAGTGATATATAAAATGATCTCAAATCAAATGTAATTTGTTTATGCAGAATAAATTGACAGCTGCAATATTTATTTCAAGATCCAATGCTTGTAGTTTTTCAATAAAAAAAAATAACACTAAACTGTGTTTTTCTGAAGATGTTCTGTGGTGTAAGGACAGACTAATTCAGTTCTAATGAGGAATTAGAACATTTTGAAGGATTTATTACAAGAAATCTGAAGATACAAAGCAAAAATTGTAAAGTGCAGATACATTAAGTCATTACCATGAAGGTTCTCAATAATAGGGCAATACAGAATAGTAGCCAAAATAAAAATAACATTCTAACTCCCAAATGAAGATAAAAATCAGTAAGAAATTGGACTACATCACTAGTACCATCGGAATGGTCTCTAGAGAGTTTGGTCTCGCTCCCAAAATCCAGGGTTTTATAAAGGAAGTCTTCTCATTAAACAAAACTACAATGGCAAATTTATGTAAGCAAAAGAAATACAATTTTGACAAATCAGAGCACAGAATTACTAAATGTCATACTGCCTAACCATCTAAGCGCTATCCCACTGCATGAATATTGATTTAGCTCTCGTTATTCTGAGATGGCAGAACAAACTAGTTACAAAACAACAGTGAACTATTGTGAATGAATGCGGTACTGCGAGCAGAATGACGACACCGTGAGTGGCTGCAACATTACTGAGCCCATGTTGGGAAAGTTTTCTTCTAGAAGAATACAACAACTTGAATGGAAATAAACAAACATGACTTTACTTGACTATGTGAAGAAGAAATAATAAACAGTGAACATGCTGGGTGAGACAACCATTTTAAACAAGATGGCATTTGGGGCCTAACTGAGGCCTAGTTAGCATAACCAAGGAAAAGGCTCTTTAACCTATCCTAGCAACATTGTTTGAAAATTAGTGTAGATCCATATTTTGTCTGTGATTAATAATGCACAAATTTATAAATGCACAAAAATCTCCCACAACAGCTTCAACATACAACTGAGAGAATTGGGTGTAAAGCTGTAAATAGGTGAACCGTACGTCCATGAAGCTGAAAATGACTCTGGGCACCTTGATAAACAATTTTATCAACAAACATTGGCAATGGCAATAGGTCTGACTTATCACTGAAATGCTTTTTCAGCCACTGCTGTCTTTAGCCACTCAGTGGCTCATGATATATGTACTCTGCAAGCCAGAGTTGAACATATACATTTATACATTCACTCAGTGGTTCCTTCTTGCATTCACCCACTCACCAATCCATAATAAAAAAACACAGAATCTGAACAAGCATAGGCAAGATAATTAAAAACCTGGTTAGAGTCTCGGTAATGTCGCTAAACATCCTGTGACTCCGGGCAAATCACTTAATCTCCCCGTGCCTAACAAAATGAATGTGTGTCCTTTTGTAACGTAACTGGTGCTATGTAAATCGCACTGATACCCGGTTCGGGTCAAGTTCGCACTATATAAAACTCTGCAAAAAAATATATATATATCAATATAAAAGTACAAAATTATCGTAGTGTTATTCTGCATACAATATCATTGTTTAACAGTCCCAACATGGCCTCCATGTTTAGAAGCAACATGTTGCTAATCTTGTAACAGTAAAAACTAATAAATTATACAGAATACCTTTTAATAAGGGCCAGTCAATAAAACTTCAACTGTGCGGCCATCTTAGAATGCTATAGTAATCAATGGATCGGTGTATTGATCCATGATGAATGACATGTTGCTTTTAGATGTGGAGGCCATCTTGGAACGGTAAAACAATGTTGCACTACAAGCAATACCATTCTATGCAGCACACTGCACCAGAAATGAATGCAAGCAAGCAGAGCAAAAGCAGACCTATGAAAGGTGAAAACTAAAGGACTGCCACCAGCCATGACACTGAAGCACAATGTGTGCATGTAATCAAGTGAAGCGCCTGTCAATCACAGGGAAAATGAGCCAATGGCTGAAGTGGGCTGGGCCAATGCTCCTTGTGCAAGCTTCTAAACCTAGGTTTTGTCAGAGAAACTTACCTCTGGTAACCTGTTAGATTGTATTTATTGAAGCACCAGACTCCAGGCTTTAACCTAGTGCAACAGCAACCCAACCCTAGAGGCCTATTGGCTGTCATGTATGCTTTTCACAATAAACACTTCAGACCCGCAGCTTTTGCTGTAACTCTTCAGAATCAACAGCATCTGACATAACTTTTCACAATGAAGCAATCAGGACTATTGTCCTTATTGTTGGTTTGTTGCCGTAGTCAAGCTAAGCCTACTTTATTACACCAAAGTACAGTTGGCAAAACCATATGCAACCCGGCCTAAGAGGTCCTAACAAGGATTATCAGAGTATAAACCTTCTACAAGGGTTCTTCAGATGCTGAGCCAACACAGACACCCGTGCCTCCTATGGCATCCTGTGAGAAGCCCTGGAACAAAACACCTCTTTACTGGTCTTAACACAGTGTAATAACAATCCACCCTTAACGGCCTTTGGTCTTTCACACTAAAGAAGCCGGACCTACTGCCTTTCTTGTAAATCTTTTTTTTTCTGTGGATCAGGTATGGTACAATGGCCTCGGGGCTGGCAAACCTTGGACAGGCCCCCAGTCAGCTCCTTTGCAGCCCCCAGGGCCTTGAACTGAATTCCATGAGCCCCTGTGTCGAATGTCACAGGAGCAGAGAGCAGGGGCGCCCCAGCCATACACAGAAGGAGTAAAGGTCTCTGCATACTCCAGGAGGGGTGGCTTAGTGCTCTGGATGCACTGGGAATGGGCAGTGAAACTGAAAGGCTAGAATCTAAATTCTAACCAGCAAGCTGCTAGCGCCACCATGTGGCAATAATGTATGATACTTAGATTGAGAAGAGACAGCCATTTGAGGAGCAGCCTTTCTTGGAGGACACTCCCTCTGCTCCCAGAGGTGTTGGGACAATGTTTGGAGAGTGGGGAGGATAGAGGTTTTTTTTAGGGGGTGGTGGGTGTTACTAGATAGTGTCAGTTCTCCAAAACAAAACAGATGAATGCAGAGGTAGGAGGGTCACCCAATATAAAACCTAGCATAGTCTAAGAGTGTAGGTCACTGAAATTGTATGCAAATAATGATAAATCAGTTGTCTCTTTATATAGTGCTTCACGTACGGTCCAGCAAGGTGAGATGGCTGACCGTATCGAAGGCCGCGCTGAGATCAAGGAGGATCACTGCCACTGATCCTCCCTGATCTAGGATTTTCCTTGCCTCCTCGGTGACCATGAGGAGGGCGCTCTCGGTCCCATGTTTGGGTCTAAAGCCGGTTTGGGTGGGGTCCAGAAGAAGGTGTGTTTCTAGAAAGTTGGTGAGTTGGAGATTTATGTATTTCTCCAGGACCTTGCTCGCCCAGGGGAGCAGGGATATTGGACGGTAATTGCTCATATCCGTAGGGTCCAGGCTGGGCTTTTTCAGCAGGGCCTTCACCATGGCCTGCTTCCAGACTGTGGGAACTGTGCCCTTAGAGATGGAAGTATTTAGCACTTCCCTTAGTATGGGTAGGGTGGTTTGGGCGGCTGTCATTATTATCTCTGGGGGGGCAGGATCGTTGGGGGAGCCGGATTTGACCTTGCGTACCAAGGACTCCAGAAGGGTAAGTTCCAGTGGAGGAAAGTGACACAGCGTGGGTGATTGAGAATTACACGCTGGCTCAACAGGATGTGGAGGCGTAATTGTCGGAGGGGAGTTGATCTGGGGGAAGGCCGAGTAGATGGAACTAATTTTCTGATGGAAAAATTCTGCGACTTTGTTGCAGTGGGAAACGGGCTTGTCCACTAATGGACTGGGGGGGGGGGGGGGGGGGTTTAGTGAGTATATTTATGATTTTGAAAATTTCCTTCGGCTTTGATTTGGCAAGGACAATTTTCTCCGAGAAGTAGGCGGCCTGGGCTTCCTTTATCAGGTTTTTGTAGTTACTAATAGCTTCTCGGTAACGGGTTTTATCTGCCACTGAGTAGTCAATTCGCCAGCGTCTTTCGAGTTGCCTACAGCACCGTTTTTTCTCTCTCAGATTCTCCGTGTACCACGGGGCAGTTTTGCGGGGGCGTTTAAGCGTGATTTCCTTTTTTGGGAGAGCGATGTCAAGGGATTGGGAAATCCAGTTAACGTAGGCCAGATTGGCTGAATCGGGATTCTCCGTGATCATGGGGCGGGTCTCTGTGAGTGCGTTGGTCCAACTGTCAATCGTTAGATGGGACCAAGTTCTCCTGAATCTAGTAATGGGGATGTGTTCAGGGGGCTTAGGTATAGTCCAATTGATGGGGATCAGGAAATGATCCGTCCATGGAAGGGGTATGGGGCGGCTGGTAAGGAGATCGATGCAGTTGGTGAAGACTGGGTCGAGCAAATGGCCTTTTACGTGAGTGGGAAGGGTGACCCGTTGTGAGAGTAACAGAGCTGCTAGGTTGCTTGTTAGAGTCGAAGCAGTGAGGTCGGAGGGTGAATCAAAATGAAAGTTGAAATCACCCAACAGGATAAAGTTGGGTGAAGAAATGATACGTTCGGATACATTAGTGGGTAAGCTGACGTGGAACTGTCTCGGGGGGCCTGGAGGTCGATAAATCAGGGTGCCTGAAAGGCACTTGTTGGGGGACAGTTCTATATGAAAGGTAAGACTTTCACAGTCTAGAATGGTTTCAGCAGCCACTCTGCAGTTGAACTGTTCTTTGTGTATTATAGCTAGGCCACCTCCCCTCCCTTTTGGCCGGTCCTGGCGCAGGATTTGAAACCCTGCAGGAAGCGCGGCTATTACGGCTGGGTCGGCTTCCAGGGAAAGCCAGGTTTCTGTAAGGAACAGAATATCAGGTGAGTGTTCATCTATTAACAATATTATTTCGGCTGAATGTTTGGGAAGGGAGCGGCAGTTCAGCAAAAACATCCGAAAATTGTCGAGTGGTTTGACGGTTATAGTGGGTTTGAGGGGTTTGCGGCACTCTGGACATAGTTGAGGTAAGTTGTCGGCGAAGAATCTGGGGCAACAGTGGTTGTCCATGGGGGCCCTCAGACTATGGAGAAAGTCAGCACTATAGGAGATGTGATGGGTTATTGGGGGGGCAGGGGAACTGGCCCCTGGCCCGGACTCGGCGCGGACGAGCGCAGACGAGCTTGCCTTATGCGCGCCTTCGGCCCGCATTCGTCGCGCCCGCTGCGCTCGTCCGCTGCGCTTCCTGTGCATGCACATATTTGTTGGGAGAGTGTAGGGGGCGTGTCCCTCGCTTCCTCGTGGCCGATGGCGGCCGAGGAGGGCACTCCCTCTGAGCGCTGGCTCTGCTCTGGGGAATCAGGAAGTTACAGGTATTTTAAAACAAATTTTAAAACTTCATTCAGTGCAAAATAACAATTTTTCGAGCAGCGTGGTCCCTCTCCCGGCTGTGCCTCAGGAGGGAAATGGCATACAGCGGGCTAGAAGTCAGCGCGCTATATATCTCCAAAGTGGGCGTGGCTACGAGGGGGGGGGGCGTGTCCCTCGCTTCCTCGTGGCCGATGGCGGACGAGGAGGGCACTCCCTCTGAGCGCTGGCTCCGCTCTGGGGAATCAGGAAGTTACAGGTATTTTAAAACAAATTTTTGGACCGTATGGCCCAGGTTGGGATCAGGGGCAGAGCTTGGTCTTGGTTCCGGTCTTTCCTAGAGGATAGATCTTTCCAGGTGTTTGAGGGTGATTCAGTTTCCACCAGCATTCCCCTGAACTGTGGCGTCCCCCAGGGATCCTCTCTGAGCCCGGCTCTCTTCAATCTGTACATGAGGCCACTGGCTGATGTCGTCCGTCCGTTCGGGATTAAGATAATTTCCTACGCGGACGACACGCAGCTAGTGGTCTCCCTTACACAGGAGACCAATCTACCTGCACAGAGCGGACTCAGAGAGTGTCTAGAACAGGTAAAATCCTGGATGTCCTTATCATCCTTGAAACTAAACGGAGACAAGACCGAGCTTATGGTTCTCGGCAACTCGATCTCCAGCCTCCCGACCACCCTTTGGCCACCCAGTATGGGCCCTCCACCTACCCCCAAAAACAGTATTAAAAGTTTGGGAATATGGATGGATAGATCACTCTCTTTCGATGTACAATCCACCAAACTCTCGGCCACCTGCTTTGGCATCATGAAGATGCTTAAGAAAATTTTCCCTCTTCTTCCTATGGAAGCCAAGCAAGCAGCGATACAAGGCCTGATTCAATCCCGCCTTGATTTTAATAACGTCCTCTATCTCGGAGCCCCAGAATCCACTCTGAGGAGGCTGCAGATAGCGCAAAATTGTGCTGCACGTCTGCTACTTGACATCCCTCGCAGACAGTCAGTCAGATCCGGGTTGGTCTCTCTCCACTGGCTACCTGTGCGCCAAAGGGTGCTGTTCAAGGCCTTATGCATAGCCCACCAGTCTTTTTGGAACTCTGGCCCCAAGATCACACAGGACCTAATCCATCACTACAGGCCCAACAGGAACCTAAGATCAGATCAGTCTTTCTTAGCAGTCACCCCGAGAGTAAGGAGATCCAGAGCTGGAGGTAGGTCTTTTTCCTACAATGCGGCGAGGGCCTGGAACACCCTTCCACCGCATTTAAGATCCAACTCTAACCTTACGACGTTCCGCAAACAACTGAAAACCTTCCTGTTCCATTCAGTCTAACCTCCCCCTTCTCCTGTGCCTTCTCCCTCTGTCGGATCTGGTATTCTCAGCGCTTGGACGCCTCTGGGCAGCAATTTCGCGCTATATAAATCCACATCAAATCAAATCTCAGTGTTTGCCCTTTGTGTAATAAGTGTACTTAAGCCTGGCAAATGTTTGGGACAACTAGATTCATACCTTCCTTTATCGCAGATAAATTGCTTGTGAAAATATTGTCCAATCTCATTGAAAAGACATTATTAATACTACCCCCTGCAGGGCTGGCTGGATCAATCTGGCTTGGTGCGGGGAGGTTCCAACCTACATACATACACTCTTGGCTCTCCTCCCCAAATCAAGCCTGCTACGGAGGTGATGGCGGTATTCTTGGATGCCACTAAGGTGTTCAACTTTGTTGAGTGGCTGTATCTTTTTAGCATACTACACAGAATGGGTTTTTCATTTTCTTTTGTGCGGTGAATACAACCTCTATATCCACGTCCTATTGCTTGAGCAAGAGTTACCGCGCTATTGTCCTCCCCATTTCAAATCCTTAGAGGTACCAGACAGGTGTGCTCCTCTCCCCATATTGTTTGTCTTTATGTTGGGGTCTCTAGCATCCAACCTACAGCAGTCCCAGAGCATGCATGCCCTTTGATTTAAAGCCCGCCCCATACTTGTGTCATTGGGCCGCTCCTTTTCCTTTTTGGCCCCCCAACATTGGAATCTGTTACCATTACATTTGCGACCCTGTTCTGACCTAGTCCCATGTAAAAAATCTTTAGAAACATAGCTTTTAAATCTTTTAATTCTGTTAATTTTATCTGGTGACCTGGGTGGATGCTCTACCACCCAGAGATACCCATTGGGGGGTTTGGGTGCTCAATACATTGAAATAACATTGTATGCCAATGATATGACAATGTATCCATGAAATCCAAGGGGGTTTGAAACAAATTACTGAGGGAATGCAAAAGATTTGGCGGCCTGTCAGGCATACCTATAAACTGGGGAGAATCTGGTATTTTTCCTCTAACCGTGAATACAGCCAGGTTTAAATCTAAGTTCCCCTTGGTTTGGAGCGAGGGACCCACTAAATATTTAGGTATCTGGATACATCGTGAGGTGGATGTTATTATTGCAGAGACCTATAGTAGGGCAGTCTCCCGATTAGAAGAGGAAATTAAAAAATGGATTACGCTCCCTCTGACAATGGGAAACCTATAGCAATATGCAGGATGGTAATCCTCTCCCAGTTCCTATATTACTTTACGAATATACCTAGCCCGCTCACAAAAACATTGTTTCATACACTGTGCTCTCTCTTCTAAGAAGGCTAGTGTGGCCAGGTGAACAAGCTTGTATCAGGAGGCAAGTGCTGGGCTTGCCATTTAGTCAAGGGCGTTTCACCAGTGCCTGACATGGCATTGTACTACTTCTGTGCCCCCAACCTGTCCTGGCCCACACAGCGGTGGAATCAGATGCTGCCCACACCACACCACTACAGTCAATGCTCTGGCATTAACCTACTAAAATATTATCAAAAACAAACACTGCACAATCCATTACAAGAATAAAGCTCAAAAGACACTACCACTTGCCTATTCACCTCAGATCTCCCTGACTGGACCTCCCATAACTCTATAAATGCAATGCTAAAGCGAGATGTTAAGTGGTGGTGTCTGTACATCCTAGTGAATTTCCTACCAGGCTGGGGCTCTGGAAGGGTCTTTACAGCACTCAGTAACTGTACTGGGCCTCTGTCTAAGCAACTCTGGTGGAAAGGAGTTGTTCTAACTGCTAGGGTGGTTGATCTCAATTCTGGGGAACTGGGTTCGAGTCTCTGCAATGATGCTCAACATCCTGTGATTCTGGACAAATCACTTAATCTCCCCGTGCCTAACAAAAATGTATGTGTCCTCATGTAACGCAACGGGTGCTCATGTAAAGCACTCTGATACCTAATTCGGGTCAAGTTTGTGCTATATAAAACTCTGAAGAGAAAAAAGAACCCTCAATCACCCTCCATTCTGGCCAGTATTTTTTTAAGTCCAGGGCGGTAAACATCTTATGAAAAACAGTGAACTCCAGTATATTTCCCAGTCTGAAGCATAAGTCTAAAACAGGAAACACAAATAAATCAGTTAAAAGATATTTCAGAGGTGCCTCCGAATGAGTGTTAGAGCAAACAGAGGATTAAATGGCATACTACTAAAGAATTATGACAATTGTATACAAGACCCATGTGTGAGTGTGGTGTGTTGCGCCAGTCCAGGATTTTCCCTTTGAATTCTGGGACTTGTAGTCCTATTTTAAAATGGAATTAAAAAAAACTACAAGTCCCAGAATTCAGAGGTGCCCCTTAACAGTTTGTTTTTTTCATATTCGAGTCCCATTTCAATTTCATCACTGCTTAACCCCCTCGTCCTTTTTCTGTTTCTAGTGCGCCGTTTGTCCGTTTTCTATCTCGGCTGTCACTTCGGTGCCCTCTGTAAGATGGCGGCCCGCCTCTGCTTGCGGGCCAGGGGGAGCCTGGCCACCACGCGCCGTGGGCTCGGCTCCTCGGCAGCGGCGACGGTGCGCGAGACCTTCCTGAAGTTCTTCCGGGAACGCGGCGGGCACCAGCGCGTGCCTTCCGCCCCCGTGCGTCCGCGCGGCGACCCCAGCCTGCTCTTCGTCAACGCGGGCATGAACCAGGTGAGTGAGCATCAGTGCCGCTGGAGTGGGGCGTGGCTTCTGCGGTAGTGGGCGGGACTTCGAGGAAGGGGCGGAGTTATCAAGCGATAGTTTGACTTTCAAACTGGATTGGCAGGGGACGTCATGTTTTGCCTGACCTTGAGATGGATGACGCGGTCAGGCTGATGTGTTACTTCCGGGTGTAGTGCCTGCTGTCTGTACCTTAATGTGCTTTGCTTTTTTAAGTCGTAAACAGTGCTTGAACTTTAAAAATAGAAGTTCAGGAGTACCTGCTTGTTCCTGAGAAGTGCCTGTACTCTCCAATTAAAAGTTATTATGTTTCTTTTGAGAAGTACAGGTACTCTCCTTCTCAAAATAATAAAGAGCTGGTACTCCGTACTGGACAGTACCGGCCCATTTAACCCCTTCGCTGCGGCGGCTATTCCGCCGCAGCGCTAAAGGGGTGGGGGGCGCCTCCATGCTGGTGACGGAACCGCTCCGTCACCAGCCTTGGTTGGGCTGTGCTCATGACGAAGCTGTTCCGTTACGGCCCCGCCCGCTCAATGGAACGGCCAGCGCAGGCGCAGCATCTGCGCCGCGCAGGCGCGCCGAACGGGCCGTGACGGAACCGCTCCGTCATCAGCACAGCGTGACCGCGGCTGATGACGGAGCAGTTCCGTCACCAGCGGGGGAGGGGTTAAAGCACTGGTCGTAAATATAAAAGATCACAAATAGAACATACGTTTCATATACCCTAAACTTGCTATAAGCTTAAGGCTTCCCAGGCTCTAGCCTACATATTTAGAGACAACGTGACAGAGTCACTAGGTTTTTTGTCACCTTACAGGAGACAACTACTGAATCCCGGCCTCTGCTCAACACCCTGTGATCCTGAGCAAATCGGTTAACTTTTCTGTGCCTAAAAATAAGTGTAATGTCTGGTTCTCATGTAACATTCTCTTATGCCGTCGAGCAACTATCACACTCTTTAAAAATGCAAAAAGATATTTCAGATTTCCCCAAAAGTATTGCAAGAGGTGGTACGTTTACATATATTGGGTGAGTTTCTTGGTTGTTGAGGAAAAGCTAAAAAAGAAACAACATTAAAAAATCTCATAAAGCCCAAATACCTCTGTAGGTGGCATACTCACCTGGAATTGTCCAGTGGTCTGGGGAGGAGGGGGGGATGGCGGGGGGGGCAGGCCACATACAGAGTGTTCCTGGTCTGATGCAAGTGAGCCACAGGCAGCTGGATGGCTGCACAGGCAGTAACAACAGTCTTGGATGCCGCGGCATGTCGTACAGGTAGCATTACAAACATAGTGTACCTGTCAACCTCTTGACTCAAAAATGCAGGCGAAGCCAGGTGCTTAAGTGGGGGGTCCTATTAAGGTTGATGGAGAATTAACGCTTTTTTGGAGGGTGATATAGGTTTGAAAAGGGCTGGCCCGATGAATCCCACAGAGGCATTTTTTGGTCAAGCGGGTGAATCGAAGTTAAAAGAGGGTGTGACTAGCTAAATGAGGGTGAGTTGCCAGGTATGCATAGTCACTATGCCCTTGGGCCTCCTGCCCCTGCCTCTCTGCCTGTCCCACCACACCCTCAGCTGCTGAGTATACTAGGCACTATATTACATTCACCATGATCTGCAGAGCACTGATTGACCGGGCACCCACAGCGCTGCTCAACAACAACATGTGCCACTTTGGGCACAATAACAATGTTGCTTAGAGTCCAGGGGCACTGTCTCAGACGAAACTGAGAACATACAATAAGGAGCACACTGCAAATAAGCTTATACTCCACGCTCATACTGGCCCACATGACAGCATGACGAGAAGGGAAGAGGAAAGAAGAGCGAAACAATATTTGAAAAAGAGGAGAGAGCATAGAATAAAAGGAAAGTTAGAAAAGCAGATCGATGAAGAACAGGAGAAAAGAAAGGAGGGAGAATGTGGATATGAGAAAGAATAAGTGGAGAGGAGGAAAAGTACAAGAAAATGGTAAAGTGGGAGAGAGTAGACTAGAAAGTAAAATTCTACACCAGAGACCCAACGAAGGAACAGAAGAGCAAAGTGATGATTTGAGGAATGATGGAGGGTGTCTCCAAGTTTCACTGGTCTAGTACAACAAGGGAAGGACGGATTGTATATCACATACATGAGCTTAGCTCCCTTGCAGTCCAGCAGTCTAGGGACCTCATTTAGAGGTGGATGATTAAGAATCATCATTTGATTCCTGATGGAAGGGCCGGCTCTAGAGGAGATTGCACCGGTGGAATTTCATTCATTGTAGGGATGGCATTGTGAAGAAAATACCACTAGTGAACTCTTCTCTTGCCTTATCACTTCCTTAAAAATAAGAGGATTTCCCGTTACCACCCAATTGTAAATTATTCCTTTTTCCTGCCCTTCTACTGGAGAAACTAAGAACCCTGGATATCTTCTGAAGTTTGTGTTTGGAGCTCAAGGAGCTACTAACAAAAGTACAAGCCAGTGAAGGTCTGTGGGGGGCGGCCTGCATCCAGTCATTGGCTTCCACTGTAGCACATAGCCAGTGACTGATGCATTTCAGTTTATTTTGGACAGATCATGGCTGTCAAACTCCATCTGTCCTGGGCCCAAACCTCCCACTAACAAAAGATGAGGCGATGCACAGGGTGCCTGTGTAGTGTTAGAAAAGGGATAAGTCAGCAACCCTGCATGGGGATTTCAGGAGAAATGCAGCTGTTTCAAGGCAATCTCTAGAATAGTAGTATCCATTAAAGGAGTCCTTTCTTATAGCTCATTACATCAACATAACTGCTTTTTTCTATGCATATAAATTGGCTTTTGCCATAACAAAGCCAAAAACATATCATCTATGTGTTATTACCATTTATATAGATCTTACTACGCCTGATGAAATCCTGCATTGCAGATGGTCGCATGCAACTCCTTGGGAGTCCATTGTCCGGTCATGCAAATGCTGCTGATTGTCATGCTGTCTCATGCAGCTATTCTGCAGTTTTTAAACGTCTTCGCATGCAAATTTGTTATGCACTTTCTTGTCTTTGTCGTTTTCATGCTATTCACAGACAATTCAACACTTAATGCGGTTTGCTTTGTCAGCGTCACAGCGACTCCAATTTTGCATGTGTGCGATTAATGCACAGTTCGATCGACAGGTGAAAGTGGACAATGAGCTCTCACACTGATGCTAAGAACATGTCTGCTGACATCTTCCAGTCTAGTTGTGCAAACCAGCACTAAAAGAAGCATTGTCAAACCTTGACGAGAAAGTTGGTTAATGTTAATGTTAAACAATTTTATAGAAGGCAACAGCTGCCCCAGCTAAGAAGCGTCCCGGCGCTAAGCAACAAGAAAATAACACGCACCGAACCACAGGAGGCCTACAAGGGAGGAAACAGAAATGTTTTAATGGCTTTCCTAAAATGAAGGTAATTGGCAAGTCCTCGAATGTGGGCCGGCAAAGAGTTCCACAGAATAGCTGCTCTGTTACGAAAAGAGCGCCTGCCGGCGCGGGCTCTTCTCACCCGGGGGACCACTACCAGACAGTGTCCCATGGATCGAAGTGATCATGTGGGAATATAAGGAAAAAGAAGATCAGTCAGGATTTGTGGGGATGCCAGTTTCAAAATTTTATAGGCTACACACCGTGCTTTAAACTCAATTCGCCTGGCCACAGGCAGCCAGTGGAGGCGATGAATGGCACTGGTCACTGCGCAGGTTCTACGCAGGCCCAAAAGAGATCTTGCAGCCGCGTTCAGGACTCTCTGTAGCCTCTTTATTTCAGATTTATTAGCTCCCAGATTGTGTACAGTTAATATAGGAATGCTGTCCCACGTGATGGTCATTTGCACTGAATTGGTGATTTCTCTAACATATAAAAAGTACTGATCTGCAGCCATCTGCACACATCATAGATTTGATGCAGAAGTGAGTATCACAAACTGGGTGTACTGTGCTAGTAACCTACCTCCTGTGTGGCTTGAATCAACAAAAGGGTGCAAGTGCTTCTCATGTGGCATTTTAAGTCATTAAGCCAAGATGCGCTTGATAGTGTGAGTACGGGTACAAGTAAAGCTCTGTTGTGTGTGCGAGGCATTCAGGAGACGCGCAAAGGAAACAGTCACTGAGTTAAAATTAAGGTTGACCACAAAGAGATGTTTATAATTTCTTTAGTTGGGAAGAGGTCAGAGCGAGCCTGAACGCTTCCCAAATACAACATTCCATTAAAGGATGGGAAAATAAGTACCAGCTGACACTGGGGCGTCAGTCACTGTAATGGCTGCTGTACAATGGTGCAAGCTCACACCGGGCCATGGTTGAGTTGACACTTCAATGAGGAGATATTAACATGGATGTGTCTTCCTCTTCCCACTCATGCATGAATTTGAGGCAGAATTACAGGAAAATGAAAAGTAAGTTGTAGTGAATATCATCATTGGTGAAACTGTCTAGGCACCCTCCTAAGTTGGAATTATGCAGAATCGCTGCCACTGATTTATTTCATATGCAGCGTCCATACCCCAGAACTTAATGGCATTTTGGATGAGTTCATTTCTTGTTTGTTTGACAGGTACAACTTCAGTTGGATAACTTGGCGTATCCTATGATCATGCAGCGCCTCCTCTAGTTTCATATCTTTTCATCAATTGAATCAGAATTCAAGAATCTGACACCTCGTTTTTTTCTTAGTGAAGGCCAGAAATGTGTTACCTATCAATACTGAACACGATGCAATACTAAATGTTACACATTTAATTTACTGGAAAATTGAGTATTTCATACATACTCACAAACATACCAATCACAAACCAAACTAACTATTTTTGTAAATTGCTGTTGAAACTTATTCAACTACATACATATGCAATAGGTTCAAAATATACTCATCTGCTCAGAAGTAGCAAACAAAAGAGGCTGAGATTGGAGCGTTGGGGATTTATGTACTCAGTGGATGTTCTATTACTTCATGTTATTCTAGTTGAAGCAATAAGTGCTGCTCAGAAGTGCTAAATAAGAGGTTATGTATAATGCTAGCCTCCTGTCTTGACATAAAATCGAGAAGTTGTGAGCGCTAAACGTGCATTTTGAATATAATTATAAAAAAATGGAGAAATGAGGAGAAATTTAGATTGCATAAACGCGAGGCTTCCCAACAAACAATAAGGCAAGTGTGGAATTTCATACTATAACTGATTTGATTTTCACCCAGTGGTTCTCATTGCTCCTGTTGCTTGATTAAATGTCCATTCACAGCTGTCACAGGTCTTCTTACTGATGTTTTGTCTCTTTCCTGGCAGTTCAAACCCATCTTTTTAGGCACTGTGAATCCTCGAAGCGAGATGGCTCAGTACCGGCGTGTGGTGAACAGTCAGAAGTGCGTGCGCGCCGGTGGCAAACACAATGACCTGGAGGACGTGGGACGCGACGTGTACCATCACACCTTCTTTGAGATGCTTGGAAATTGGTCCTTTGGCGACTACTTTAAGGTACCAACAAGTAGGGTGCGCCAGATTCGCTTGTCATAGTCTGGTCAATGTGGCTGGTTATGAGCCAAACCAAGGCTTTGGACACATTTATGATACTGCTATTTCATGCTACCTATAGCCAAACTATCTCTCACACTTAGTTAAGCCTCTGCTGCCTATGGCGTTGCACCCAACTATCTCTCACACCCTGGTAAACCTCTGCGGCCTATGGCATGGCACCGAATTATCTCTTGCACCCAGGTAAGCCTCTGTTGCCTATGGCATGGCACCCAACTATCTCTCGCACCCCTGTAAATCTCTGCTGCCTATGACATGACACCCAACTATCTCTCACACCCAAGTAAGCGTCTGCTGTCTATGGAATGGCACCCAACTATCTCTTGCACCCAGGTAAGCCTCTCGACCATCCCTCCATCAGTGAAAATCTACTCATTCCCTCCAGACTTACCTGTACGGCTTTACGGTTCAACTCATTAAAAAATACTGGGTTCCCTTTATTGGAACTCACTCATGTCCTCTCCACGAGATCAAGGGAGGGCATACATGCCAACAGACCCCATTCAGGCTGGAGATCCACAATTTTAAAAGGCAAAAAAGGCTTTATTTTAGCTGTGTTCGGCGGAAGATTGCCTCCACTGTAATGTGTCAATTGGAAAATACTTTCCCCCAATGGGTTTAATTATTTACTGCAAAATCTCCCCCTTTCCAGTTTTAATCGAGAGCGAACTCTGCTAACTTGGCTGCTTGTTGCTGCTTCCAATAACTTAGCGGCAAGAGACCTTATGTTGTACCTGCACCAACAAATTAAAGAGGAAATGTTGAGACGACGTGACTGACACACATGCTCAAGTTACGTGGAAAGCAGTAACTAGGGCCAAATAAATAAAAAGCTACCTTTTTGCATAACTGTCATCCTGTTCTGGTTTTGGTATTGGACAAACCGCTTCACAGGCGCTTTTCTTGCATCAAGAACAAGCCAAGCGTCCAGCGGGAAGTCCCAGCGATCAGGTGCTCCAGCTTTTAGACAAAACACTCCTTGCATATTAGAAAGGAACACAAATTGTTGTAATTACAAAAGGAGGCTGCAGCATATGTGTTTAAGATTGACTTTCAGTAGATTTTTGTGCTACAGTTCTGCAAGTAATTTTATATACCTGTTTATATGCGCTCTCGGGAAGCCGTTCTTTAGTATTGCAAATGTTTAACTAAGTATAAATGTATGAAGTCCTATTTACATGGAGGTACCATTGGAAGCATTTTGTGGTGGTAGAAAGGGTCTGAGAGCCCATCACATTGCTGGGGGGCTTGGAGGTACTCTATACCAAGACCTCAAACCCACAGATAGAGTTGTTGCAAGAGAGCTGGCATTCCACAATGTATGGATGTGGGTTAGTGATGTCTAACAGAAGTTCCATCAATATGACACCATTGGCTGCAATTAAAGAAGGCTGTGTTTGATGTTTCCTAGATGCTGTTTAACTATTTTCCCCTTTTTTCTTTCCAACCTTCTTCAGCCCAATGATAGGTCTGGCGATAGCTGAAACCTTTTAATTTGACGAAAATGATATGTATAAAATACTTACTATTAGGGCTTTCATACAGCGGTTTCATCCATTGGCCTGGTATTGTGGCATTCACACTTCTGCTCCACCCACCATACCATGCAGCATGGAGTAATGGGCCAGCCCACTTCTGCCATTGGCTAAGCTCACTGGGAGTGATAGCATTCTGTCCTTTCCCAGGAAGCACATAAACGCACAAAGTAGTCTGCATACGTGGCAATGACTATTGTAGCAATGTGCACATTTTGAAGACAATACGTTTTTGGTTGAACTACTATATATTTTAGATTAACTTGGGCCTAACAGCTTCCCAAACAATAAAGGTTTGCAAAAACCATGACAGAACAAAACACACATTAAAAAAACACAAACGTTATCGGCCAGTGTCAGACCTATTGGCTTTACCAATGCTTGTTTCTTCTCTTTGATCTCCATGTTTGATCTCAATTTTATTTATTTTCCTTTGTTTCTGTTCTTATTTTGCACCTCATTTTTTCTTTTTGCTTCTTCTATAACTTGCTTTTCTTTTTTATACTTCTATCAATTTCTGTTTCATTCCCCCAACACATTTTTCTTATACATACATTTCTTCTTTCTTAAGTTGCATTAGTTGGTTCTTCACTCTGATTCCCTTTTCTGTCTCACTGTCCCAGGAAGAAGCTTGCAGCTTGGCCTGGGAGCTGCTGACGCAGGTGTACGAGATCCCGAGAGAGCGACTCTACGTCACCTACTTCGCAGGAGACCCATCTTCGGGATTGGGAGCCGATGAGGAGAGTAGAGATATCTGGCTGAGCTTGGGGTGAGCAATTGAATGAATGGCACAGGGGGCTGTGGCTTGCTGATTGCAATTTTCCTTAATGCAGGATTCACTGGCATGGTTGTTTCTTTCACTCCGCGCATGCTAAAGGCGAGTTCACTTTGGTTAATGCCCAGGCTCACTTTCATTATTCTGTGCGCCCTGCACTACTGAGACAGAGCAAAGACGAGAAATCTGTACTGGCTCAAAATCATTCTATCCTGATGCAATGAGTGAGGCGTGGCAAAAAAAGACAAAAGAGGAAATCGCACTCTGAAAAGAAAAAAGACTTCCTATATAAAGTGAACTAGAGATATGCTAATTTTTAAGAAACCTATGTTTTTTAGCTTTCTTTTGGTTTTGAGATCACACCAGGCACTAAGTAAAAGCAAAAGAAATCAAACCTAACCAAGTGAGTAAAATACTACATGCACGATAAGCCAGATTAATCATGAAAGTACTGTCAACAATGCTACAGAGCTCACATGGAATGCACATGTATGTTTTTGTGTAACTGTGCCGAATAATACAGCTAAGGGCTGTATATAACACCTAATATTTACAACACCTACAAGTGGTAGAAGTATTATAAGAAGGAAAAGCAAGCTGTTAAGGTGATTGTAGTTGAACTGTGATACTGAGTTGTTTGAGCTCATTGTGGGGCGTAAGTACAAGGGTGAAGTTCACCTCTGGGTATTGCATGGTGAATCGGATGCTGTTTTAAAATGACTCTATTCTGACAATTTTTTAAATCCCTAAATTCGTTTTTACACTGTAGGCTTGCACTTTTGCTTTTTGCATAACGAGCGGAGCGCCATCTTTCCTCCGCTCAGCTGGGACACTTTAAGGTGCCATTTTGAAGGGTGAGCGGACTAGCTTTAGTTGTCTGGCTCCCTTGGTGCCTATTTAATGGACACCGCACCGCTGACGCACTTGCGGCAAATGCAACACCGTCCGCGCCCTGATCGTGGCCAACGCCAGCCACGCTGCTCAAATACGTAATGGTAAGTTTATTACTTGGCCTCGTGATTCCCTCCTGGCCTTAAGGGGGAACCAGTGTTTGGGAGACCAGGGCACTAACATATTTTATTTATTTATTTAGGGAATTTTATATAGCGCACAAATACCCCAGCGGGGTGTCCCGGCGCTCCTGTGAGAACTGATGCTGTATCTGACTCAGATGGAGCAAACAGAAGAGAAAGGTTTTTAGAGCTCTCCGGAAGGGGAGTTCCTCCTGGATGGCCGAATGGACATGGGTAGCTTGTTCCAGTGGGTAGAGGCACAGACTTGGAATGTTTTTCCCCCAGAACAAACTTTTTTGAATCTGGGGGTGGAGAGAAGATGTTTAGAGCTGGAACGGAGAAGTCTGGTGTTGCTGTATGGACGAAGGCAGGAGGATAGGTATGCAGAACCCTTTCCCTTGACTGCCCGGTGGGCTAGGGTAAGTGTCTTGAATTCCGCCCTTTTGTGAACGGGAAGCCAATGCAGCTTATGCCGGTGGGGAGTGATACGTTCACGAAGGGAGAGGCCGCAGACCAGACGAACAGCAGCATTCTGGACTGTCTGTAGACGCCGTTGGAGGCCCAAGGAAAGTACAAGGTTCAATCCATTGGCGTAGGCCAGATGGGAGGTGATCAGAGCCTGCACAATTGTTTTCCTAGTATGACTGGGAAGGAAATTGATGATGAACTTTTTCATCATCCTCATCTTAGAAAAGCAGGCAGCGGATACCGTCTGGATTTGTTTTTGGAAAGAAATGTTGGTATCCCAGATTACCCCGAGGTTTTTAACATAGTGATTACTGGTTTTCCCATACCACTGCAAGGCTTGCAATTTCACAAAATAGGCACCGCTAGTGACAACCCGGAGCAAGGGCACGACTCCCGGCAGTCAGAAGTTGTTGGAAGGCAACATTAGAGCCTGTCTGATCAATTGCAGATCACTCCCCAAACACGCAGACGATATTTGGTTATCACTGTCGGACAACAACTGGGATGCGATGTTCCTGACAGAAGTGTGGCTTAAGGAGGAATCTAAGCCGGCCCTGACCCTGGCTATCCCCCTGGGCTTCCGAATCATCTGTGCCAACAGGGGCTGCAACAAAAGAGTAGGTGGGGTTGCTATCATTTTGAAGAAATCATGGGAGATCTCTACAACGGAATTGAAAAATATGGGTACTATGGAGGGCCTACATTTCTGTATAAACATCTCTCCAACTCTCTCCTTCACTGGGTTATTGATATACCGACCACCTGATTGCCCACACAGCTTTACTCCGGAGCTATGCAATCTCATCGCTCAGAGATCATTGCAACATGCCAACATTACAGCCTTTGGACATTTCAACCTTTACATAGATGATCCTAGCTGCCTCCAGGCCTCTCGGGTAACTGTCACTTAATGGTGCCAACCTTCCACAGCATGTGAATGCTCCCACTCACAGAGCAGGTCATATTTTAGATTTAATTGTTTTGAACATTCCATCCATGGTAGCAGAGGCCTCCGGTGCTTGGTCCGGACTGAGCACTGCCTGGTCCCCTTCTCTTTCAGCCTGGAGAAAATACAACCAAGTGGAGGTATCCGCACTATGTTAAAAAGGAACTGGAAAAAGTTAACAGCTGGGAACCTGGGTTCAGTGTTATCTGTGAGTTGGGCTCAGTTAACTAGGAATCCCAACAACGATTTGTCCGCACTTAATACGTGGACTTCTACCGCCCTGGACACAGTGGCGCCTGTGAGATCAGTTAGAACCTCGAGAGAATCCCCATCGGCCCCCTGGTTCTCGGCTGATCTCAGAGCGGAAAAGAGCAGGTGTGAAAGGATGGAGTGCCTGTTGAGGAAAAAATATATTCCGGCGGCTAAACTGGCCTATAATGAAGCCTCGAAAAAGCTCTGCAAACTGATGAGGGAGGCTAGAAGGGAACGCTTTGTGAAGCGCATTATTAGCGCAGAAAACTCTGGTAAAGAGATCTTTAGGATAGTCGGCTCCATCAACAAGCCTTCTGCCATGGAGGGTAATATACAGCCTTCCACCTCTCTATGCATGAAGCTATCAGACATCTTTGAGAACAAAATACAGAAGGTATATGGCACATTTACGGCAGGGGATGAGATGGCTGAGCCACAGTCACAGGGAATTCTAAATACTATGGGCACCCTCTCACATTTTCTCGCTATTTCCTAGCAGGAATCACTGGCTGAAATCCTTGATTTCAAGTCTGGTTCGCCTGAGGATCCGTGGCCGCCAAAGTTGTTCAGTACTTTGTCTCATTCGATTACCCCCGTTTTAAATCACATTTGGAATACCTCGCTTTCCACCGGCATTTTCCCTGATATTTGGAAACATGCTCTGTTACTGCCCCTATTAAAAAAGCCGAACGCTGACCCGATGGAGCTTAGCAACTACCGCCCGATCTCACTACTGCCAGCACCCGTGGAGATGCTGGAAAAACTTGTGCATGTTGTAAGGAAAACAAGGGGACCCAATAAGTGAACCTGGGGTAGACTAATGTTTTAGAAAAATAATGGTTCTGATGTGGCCAAAAAAGGTCCAAGGAAGGAAGCGGGGTCAGAATTAGTGACAATTCGCTAGAGTCGAGATAGATAATAAATATCTCTGGGAGAGATAAGTAAGATGAACAGGGGCATGCAAGTTCAAATAACATTTGTTACTTATTTTATGAAATTATTCAAGAAAAAAATCATGTACTCACATAGTAAAGTGACAACAAGCGTGACGTGCTGGGGTTAAAAGTAGCTAAAAGGATAGAGTTTAAGTCCCTGACTCTGGCCTTTCGGGCTTTGCAAGATGGTGGCCCGGGCTATCATAAGCGTAAGCTCTGCCTATACCAACAAGAACGCACTCTGAGATCTAACTCCCAGCACCTGCCTGTACCTCGTTCTGCTAAGTCCCGTATGGGAGGCAGGTCCTTCACTGTGGGGACGGCCAGACTCTGGAACTCCCTGCCTTCCCCTATGCGCCTGATCAACTCTGAACGTGAGTTCAGAAAGACCTTGAAGACTTGGCTATTCAGCCAATGCTAGCACCTCGGTTGGACCTCCATCCCCAGCGGTGACCGCGTAGCGCCGGGACACCTCTGATTGCCGTAGCGGTTGCGCTCTACAAATGCTATTATTATTATTAAGAGACAAGTTAGTGTTTATATTTCTATTGGCTCATAGATATATGATGGCATTTTCATAATGCTAATGAAATCCACATATGAGCACTTTGACTGAAGTTCTAAATGGTTGATGCAAAGAAATTCTGTTTAGCAACTGCTGCACCTATTATGAGTTTCAAAAAATGTAACAAAAACACACCAAAAATGTGTTGGCCTGTTGCATGTTGTGTGACATCAGATGGCTCAGTTTTCACCCCCCTGAAAAGATAGAAAAACAGTTTTCCCAATTCTACACCATCACCTTTGAATTAAACCACATTTGAATTAAAAAGTCTTTCAAAATGGAAGTAATACTGCTGATTGAAAATGTGTTGAGTGCCTCTGATAGAGCAGTGCCTGTGATGGGCGAGAGGAGACCTCCCCTCTGCTTATGTAAGACCTAGGCGGAGAGGAGGAAGGAGCTGTGTGCATCCTGGGCAGGGAAGCCTGCTCGGTGCATATGTACCTCCCTGAGCTGCGTGTTCTCACCTTCTTCTATGCCAAGAGTCCAAACCATGATTCATTTTCATTACAGAACCCTCTTGTTCATTATTGTGCAACTTTGAAACAGTAAAGTTGTATGAAGTTGAACACCAGCAGTTTTGATTAGCTTTGCCTGTCTTTGGAATGAGAGACTACTCACGTAGGTCGAAGTATCTGACAGACAATGCTTCTGCAGTTCACGCTGCAGAGTGCCACGCATAGTCTGTGCATTACATTAACTTTTTAGCGCCAACGAGACTAGAAGTGAGCATCAAGGCACTGTGCTGCATAGAGGTGCCGACGCCTGAATGCCCACTCGGGTGATTAGTCGCGTTTTACAAATCCCTATTGATTGATATAAGGATTAGTGTCGCCGTTCCCTATTTCTGTATATTTCACGTTTTATATTGCTCTGACACTCTATCAATTTCGTCATATACCATAACGGAGGCAAAGGAAGGTAGGAGCACCAGACATCATTGTCCAATTGAGGAGCTCAGACTGCGCCTGGTTTCCGAGTGTGTGGATCAGACAACCAAAGCCACGTTCTGCCACTGTATGGAGATGACTCTGCTGCTCTTGTGGCTGCATCGACATCACAGATACATAGCAAGCTTTAGAGGGGCCTCCAGGCATATTGTAGCGTAGAGGCCATAGAGACGTTTGCCTCTCTTAGAAACTTGGGTTCCAAGGACCATTGGCAAAGTTGCGGCACCTGAAAACTTGTGACTGTGACTATCCTCATGGATTCCCTGTTCCTTTTCAGACTCCCCCCGGACCGTGTCTTACCCTTTGGGTTAAGAGAGAACTTCTGGGAGATGGGCGAGACGGGCCCTTGTGGTCCCTGTACCGAGATTCACTACGACCACGTGGGCGGACGTGATGCCGCAGCCCTGGTGAACCGCGACAGCCCTGAGGTGGTGGAGATCTGGAACCTGGTTTTCATGCAGCACAACAGGTAAGAGTGGTCACCTGGTCAGTGATGGGGCATGTGTGTGCAGAGATCCAGAGTGTGCTTGGTAATAGAGTGGGACAGCCATTTTATCTGTTTCTGCCCCCTGACGTGTGCTCTTATAATATCTTTCTCCCTCTATTATTATTCCCACCTTCTCTTCTCTGTTTCCTTTCTTTGTCTTGTCCTGTTTGGCCATTTGCTGTTTCTCACTTGAACTCGTTCCTTCTTTCTCCCTCCTTCTTGAGATCAGATTGGAAAAATACAAGGCCTAAGAAACAATAGCCACTGAGCCCTGCAAAGAGATCGAGTAGTGGTGACCTATGTAGCATGTGCAGCCTGCACAGACGTGCCTCCGACCGTGCTGGGGAGATGCTGGTGCTGATTCACACAATGCTGTCCGACAGGGGATGGGTGCGAGTGTGCCCTGTACTCAGGGGCCTGCAGCCGGTTCCTGCCTCCTCTCTCATACATTTCCCAGCTAGTGAGTGTTGATCAAGAACCTCCTTGGGTTCTCCAGACATACGCGGTGGGGTAGCTAGTGGTACCAAGCTACAACAGGATTTAAGAGACAACCCGGCCTGTTTCTGTATCGTCTGCCCATGTTGTCGCCTGTTGTGTGAGTGCATCATACAGGACAGGGCAGAGGGTACACTAGTCACTTCCTGCTTCTTCTGCACATGGCATCTCTGGCGACTTGTGATGGCTTCGCTGCACGGCATCTCTGCACCTTCATCAATGTGTCTGTAGGGGCGGTCCAAGTAAAACATCATTGCAGGATATTGGGCAATGGGTGACTGTAGTTGTCAAATCCCCCTGTGGGGACGGAGGGGGCCACCAATCTCACACCTACCCATCTTCTCCATCAGCATCTCTTGTGCGCTGCTTCACCCATTGCCCCTGCTCTTAGGGGCCATCTGTCCCGCTATTTGAGGCAGAACTAACCACTAGAACATAGGTGCCCTTCACTCCTTCTCTCATCTCACATAATCTACTGATAAAGTTGTTTCCAAATCCTCCACATTCACCAAAATTTCCCTTATCCTGGTTCTGCACAGTAGACTCTCTGTTGAACTCTCTCTGTACGGTGCACATGGCTTTCCCTGGATCTTGGGCTGTCCACCTGTGACTAGGCTTTGTCCAGGTATGGCACTGTTGTGTAGTTATGAGGAAGTAGAACAGTTACACTTGAGAGCCCAGCCACAAACAGTCCTAGTAACTTCCTGGGCCAAGATACGCCTCAAACTGACAGGCAGCACTCATGCGGTAAGAGGCCCTCTGTGGGAAAGTGCACTAATAGGAAAGTTATGGGGACACGCGGCCACTCTTCAGCGCCGGGATGCCCCTGGGTAACTGCGCACGTTACAAATTTTATATAATAATAATACTCTTGGTCAAGGGGCACATGTTTGTGCAGCTTCAGCTAGGTTTAGAAATCTGTAACACTCAGATGCTTTACTATGACAGTGTCTACAAGTCAGTGGGACAAAGGTGCGAGGCAGAATGCTACAAGGAGAGACAACGCAGTAGGGTCGAACACAGGGGGCTAAGATTCTCCCAAAATGCCCCAAAAGTCAGACTGCCCAAAGGCCCCCTGTCCCAACTGGACTGAGGATTCCACCGCGTACAAACATGGATTTAAAGTGCAAATTGACTTCTTCAGAAGTCTTGATGGGCACTGTTAGACGGACCGGGAGGGTCGGCCGAGGACTAGGGGAGAGGTCTCCGGGGAGAGCCGTCTCCAGGGATCGTACAGACGAGTAACTCCCCCCCCACCCCCCACAGACGTACACCACACAAAGATAAGGTTTAACGTTCTTTATAATTAGGCTGTGGGGTTTTAGGTTTAAACCTATAATAACCGATAAAACCCCACTGAAAGAAAAATAGCCCTCACCGGTGAAAACATATAAACACTAAAAAAACACCTGCCCAACCACAAACTAAATGCCATTCAAAGAAAGGAAAAAGAGTGAATGAGTCATTTTTTTCATCCTGAAGGGTTCAATACAATGTAACTTTGTTATACAAGCTAGCAGTAAGAAAGACTGGCTAACATTATTCTGCTTGAGTTTTGTTCTTTAGGGATGCCACTAAAATATTGTTTCTTCTTCCTTTTACTTTTTTCAGTTTTGTGGCCTTTGGTCTAAAGATGCAGGGTTTAGTTTCGTGTTTTAGGTCTAGTTTAATTATTTTATAAACTGTAGAGAATCAGGAAATATCAAACTCATATTTGATATTTTGGCTGCATTTGACTATTTCACTGATAGGTAAAATGGCTGGTTTCATAAAAATCTTTCCTAATATGTGCCATCACATTTACCGACAGAGAATTGGTAAAAACCCTTAATACATCAGACCATGGTTTCTAGTGGGTCAGTATTGATATTAGGTGAATTTCCAACACCTCAGGCTTTAAACATTCAATGAAAGGTATAGTGACGAGTATATATATATTAACAAGCATCTGGGATAGTGGTGAAAACATGACACCAGACTTTTGGAAAACATTAAATGCAGTGTCATTTGTAAAACGTATATAAAAAAGTTGTGTGATGACCTGTCAAACTTGATACCCAAGTTGAAGTGATTACCTGTAGGAGATCCTTGCCACTTGTTAGATGGTATGCTGAAAGCATCTTTACAATCTTCAGAGTTAATGAGGGATGCTATGGACTTTTTAGTCCATTATGGTGCACTGTTTTCTTATGCACACAAACTAAAACGCAAATATTTATCATTTTGTGCTTTATGTGGCATCAAAGAAAGAATCATCCCAACTATGCCCATTAGCTGATGGTTCTCAGCCCAAGGGGCTATGAATGCTGAGAGGGCATTTTCACAGAAGTTTACATGGGAAGGAAAGAGCGAGTGGACCCAAAGACTCACGGAAGAAGTATTGTATGGTGTACTACAATAAGATTAATCAGCAAAAATGTATTTGGACCTCATGCACACTATAAGTACACTGTCTATATACCATGTTCTTTCAGTGCAGAAAGCAAGCAATAATAAAAGCAAAACGTTCCATAAACACCGGAAAAACACTTTTTCTGCAGTTTTTAGGGGCGCGAAAATGTGTAACCACTGATAACAACTGTTTTTAAAAATATTGAAAACACTGAAAAAACCCCACCAGAATTTACCAAAAATAGAAACTGAAAACAGGAAAGCCTATTTATAATTAATCTTTAGGTACGAGAAGATGGTACAAGGAGGTCTGGACTCAGGGGTCCCCTCGATTCTAGTCTCTTGGATGGGACGGGGGGTAGCGGGACAGTCTTGTTACCAATCTGGTAGGTGCGATGATATGATGGATAGCTCACAATCCTCGAGCTCGGCGTTCTAGATGGACGGGCCGCGGCAGCGCCAGCAGGTCCCGAGATGATCGTAGGTAGCGACGGTCCGCGGCGGCGCCAGCAGGTCCCGGAGAAGGTGGTAAGGACAACGGTCCGCGGCAGCGCCAGCAGGTCCCGACGAGGATGAAGGATGCGGAAGGTTGCGGCAGCGCCGGCAGGCAGGACAATAGTTCACAAGGCAAGGCTACGGCAGCGCCAGTAGTCCGTCAAGGATGAGTTCTTCTCGGTGTCTCTCGACTCCAGGATACAACTGCCTTCCTGCTCTGGAGCTGCCCCAGTTATAGGTCTGGCCTCCTTTGATGTCCGGACCCTCGCACTTGGAGGTCGGGAGGTCCGGGATGAGGGAGTCCAGACACCCAGCAGGGGGGTGGAGCCAGCGCCCGGGGGAGCTGGGGGCGATCGGCACCTGGCGGGGGAGAGCCATCGACACTTCTTTCTCCCATTGACCTGCCAAGTGGTCCGTTCACCTCCTGGGTGGATGGTGGTGCCGGGATGTCGGGGCCTGGCCAGGCCCAGGGTTAGGGTCGAGCTGAGGCCACGCGGCCTCGTGGTGCAGTGTCCAAGATGGCGGCAGGGTCGGGCAATGGAGCTGGTAGTGGCTCGGCCCCATGATACGGAGATGTCCGGGGTCAGGAGTCCCGTAGGAGACGGGGTGCGGGTCGCTTCTGTGGGTAACACCTGGAGGGCTGGGGCTCGGGCCCTGTCATGCGGGGAGGGAGCAAGCCCTTCACGTGGCCTGTCCAACATGCGTCCCCCCCAGCTGAAGGCGGGGAGAGTCACCCATCCTCTTGGGGACTCTCTTCGTCGAGGCGGAAAAAACGTGACAGGCCATCCGCGTTGGCGTGGTCCTGGCCAGGTCGGTGTTCCACAGTGAAGTCCATCCCCTGCAGGGAGATGGACCATCGCAATAGTTTGGGATTTTCCCCCCGCATCTGCATTAGCCACTGCAGGGGCCGATGATCTGTTTGCACCCGGAAGTGGGTACCGAAGAGATAGGGCCGGAGCTTCTTGAGGGCCCACACTACGGCGAAGGCCTCCCTCTCGATGGTGCTCCAGCGCTATTCTCGGGCCAGGAGTCGTCTGCTGATGAAGGCCACCGGTTGGTCAAGTCCTTCGGGGTTCAACTGGGAGAGGACCGCCCGATGCCATGGTCGGAGGCATCCGTTTGTACGATGAATTCCCGGCTGTAGTCGGGGGCTTGGAGCACCGGGGCAGTGCACATGGCGGCCTTCAGTTTCTCGAAGGCCGCTTGACAGTCGGGGGTCCAGTTGACCATCTTCGGGTGGTTTTTGGATGTGAGTTCTGTGAGGGGCCCCACAATGCTGCCATAGTCCCTCACAAATCGCCGGTAGTAGCCGGTGAGCCCCAGGAAGGCTCGGACCTCTGTTTGCGTGACTGGAGGCTGCCAGGACTGGATGGCAGCGACCTTGAGTTGCAGGGGGGCCACCAGACCGCTTCCCACTTGGTGTCCTAGATAGGTCACGGACCCCTGACCAATTTGGCACTTACTGGCCTTGATGGTGAGGCCGGCCCGTTGGAGGGCCTGCAGGACCTCTCGGAGGTGGTGGAGGTGGTCGGTCCAGTGGCGGCTGTACACAGCGATATCGTCCAGGTAGGCGGCGCTGAATTCCTCGAGTCCCGCCAATACCTTGTTCACCAGCCGCTGGAAAGTAGCTGGAGCGTTCTTCATGCCGAATGGCATGACCTTGAAGTGGTAGTGGCCATCGGGGGTGGAAAAGGCGGATCGTTCCTGAGCCCGGGGTGTGAGACCGATCTGCCAGTAGCCCGCTGTCAGGTCAAAGATGCTGAGGTAGCGGGCAGCCCCCATGCGGTCGATCAGTTCATCTGCTCGGGGGATGGGATGAGCGTCGGTTCTGGTGACAGCGTTCAGGCCCCGATAGTCGACGCAGAATCGGAGCTCAGGAGTGGTGCCGGGGGCGGCAGCTTTGGGGACCAGCACGACTGGGCTGGCCCAGGGGCTGTCCGAGGGCTAGATGACCCCGAGCGTGAGCATCTTTAACACCTCCTCTTGGATGCAGGCCCGTACCCGATCTGGTACGCGGTACGCCCGATGTCTGATAGGGGGACTGTCCCCAGTGTCCACGTCGTGCAAGCACCAGGGGGTGACCCCTGGGGTGAGGGAAAACAGGGTCGTAAATTGCAGCAGGAGGTCCCGGCAGTCTTGGTGCTGTTCCGGGGTGAGGGCATCGGAGAGTCGGACCCCGTCTACGGACCCATCTCTCTCACGGGTCTTTAGAAGATCAGGGAGAGGTTCGGAGTCTTCTTCCGCTCTACTGTCTGTAGCCATCAGGAGGCTGAGCTCCGAGCCCACAAAGTGGGGTTTGAGTCTATTAGCGTGGAGGACCCGGAGGGGGTTTCGGGGAGATTCCATATCGATGAGATAGGTGACGGGGCTCTTGCGCTCGACCACTTTGAAGGGCCCCGTCCACTTGTCCTGCAAGGCACATGGTTCGGTGGGGGACATCACCCATACTTGTTGGCCAGGTTCGAATTCGATGGAGGAGGCATTTTGATCGTACCATTTCTTCATGTCCTCCTGACTGGCCTCAAGATTCGCTTTTGCTATTTCTCTGAACCGTCGGGTCTGATTGCGTAGGGTCAGGAGGTACTTGAAGACGTCTGGAGGGGACTTCAGGGGGGCCATCTCCCAACCTTCTTTGACTAGGCTGAGGGGCCCTCGAACAGGGTGTCCGTACAAGAGTTCGAAAGGGCTGAAGCCGAGGGACTTCTGGGGGACTTCTCGATAGGCGAAGAGGAGGCACGGAAGCAGCACATCCCACTGGCGACGGAGGGGCTCTTCCAACCCCCCGATCATTCCCTTGAGCGTGCGGTTGAACCGCTCGACTAGTCCGTTTCCTTGAGGGTAATAGGGGGTCGTGAATCGGTAGGTGACCCCGCACTGTTGCCAGAGGGATTTCATATATTTTGAAATAAAGTTTGTGCCTCTGTCGCTGACGACCTCTCGGGGGAAGCCCACCCGGGAGAAGATCCCCATTAAGGCCCGGCCGACCACCGGGGCTGTTACAGTTCGTAGGGGAACAGCCTCGGGGTAGCGGGTGGCGTGGTCCACCAGTACCAGGATGAACCGATGTCCTTGTGCCGTTCGGGGGTCCAGGGGCCCCACAATGTCTATCCCCACCCTCTCGAACGGGGTGGTGACAACTGGGAAGGGTTGCAGAGGTGCTTTGAGTTTGCGGCCGCTCTTTCCGCTGGCCTGGCACGTGGGGCAGGATCGGCAGTGGTTGAGGACGTCGTTTCTCATCTTTGGCCAGAAAAAGTGGGTCACCAGGCGACTGTAGGTTTTGTCCTGTCCCAGGTGTCCAGCCAGAGGGACATCGTGGGCCAAATTTAACAAGAAGTCTCTAAAACGGAGGGGCACCACCAACACTCGACTGGCCCCTAACTCCGCGATTCTCTGTTCACTATACAACAGGTCGTTGTCCCAATAGATCCAATGGGCTCCGGTGGTGTCCCCTGCGCTCTGGGCGAGGGCTTGCTGGCGGAGTCCCTCGAGGGAGGGACAGGTCTTTTGCTCTTGACGGAACTGCTCCTGGGTGGGCCCCCCTTCTTGACGCCACTGAGCCAGATCGGGAAGGTCCTGGAGCTGAGCGGGCCCTTCGGGGGTTTGCTCTGGGGGGTCAAGTCAAGTCAAGTCAAGTCATAACATTTATATAGCGCACTACATACCCAGAGGGTTTCAAGGCGCTTAGGAAGGGGAGTAGGATTATTTGTCAAATATCCACGTTTTAAGCTGCTTTCTGAACGCTAGGTGATTCTGGGTGAGGCGAAGGTAAGCGGGGAGTGAGTTCCATGTTTTGGCAGCCAGGTAAGAGAAGGATCTGCCTCCCATGGTGGTCTTGTTGATGCGAGGTACAGTGGCCAAGGCTTGGCTGGAAGAGCGAAGTTGGCGGGAGGGGGTGTAAAAGGACATTCGAGAGTTGAGGCACTCTGGTCCGATGTCGTAGAGTGATTTGTGTGCGTGGGTAAGCAGTCGGAAAGTAATCCTCTTATTGACGGGTAGCCAATGGAGGTCTTTAAGGTGACCAGAGATGTGTTTGTTGCGTGGGATGTCTAATATGAGCCTGGCTGAGGCGTTTTGGATTTGTTGTAGTTTCTTCTGGAGTTTTGCGGTAGTACCTGCGTAGAGGGTGTTTCCGTAGTCCAGTCGGCTCGTGACCAGAGCGTGGGTGACTGTTTTCCTTGTTTCGGAGGGGATCCAGCGAAATGTTTTTCTGAGCATGCGAAGAATGTTAAAGCAGGAAGAGGATACGGCGCTGACTTGTCTGTTCATTGAGAGTGAAGAATCCAGGATGACGCCTAGGTTCCGTGCGTGGTCTGTCGGGATGGGTGCTTTCCCGAGGGCTTCCGGCCACCAAGAGTCGTCCCATGCAGAGGGGGATTTACCTAGGATGAGGACTTCTGTTTTGTCTGAGTTCAGTTTCAGACGGCTTTGTTTCATCCATTCGGCGACTTCTTTCATTCCCTTGTGTAGGTTAGTTTTGGCGGTGCTGGGGTCCTTGGTGAGAGATAGGATCAGTTGAGTGTCATCCGCGTAAGAGATGATGTTGAGGTTGTGTTGGCGGGCGATGGCCGCGAGGGGGCTCATGTATACGTTGAAGAGGGTGGGACTGAGTGAGGATCCTTGTGGTACGCCGCAGATGATTCCTGAGGCCTCGGACTTGAATGGTGGGAGGCGGACTCTCTGGGTTCTTCCGGTGAGGAACGAGGTGATCCATTCCAGTGCCTTTCCTTGGATTCCGATGTTTCTGAGGCGTTGTAAAAGGGTGCTGTGGCAGACTGTGTCGAAGGCTGCAGAGAGGTCGAGGAGGATGAGGGCGACTGTGTCTCCATTGTCCAGTAGAGTTCGAATGTCGTCTGTTGCTGCGATGAGGGCGGTCTCAGTGCTGTGTTTGGCTCGGAAGCCAGATTGTGAGGGGTCGAGTGATTTGTTGGCTTCGAGGAAGGCGGCGAGCTGGTTGTTGACCGCTTTCTCGATGACTTTGGCCGGGAATGGAAGAAGCGAGATGGGGCGGTAGTTTTTGAGTTCGGTGGGGTCTGCTGTTGGTTTTTTCAGAAGGGCGGTGAGTTCAGCGTGTTTCCAGTCTTCTGGGAAGGTAGCGGAGTTGAGGGAGCAATTGATGACGTCTCGGAGGTGCGGAGCTATGACGGAGTCTGCTTTGTTGAAGATGTGGTGAGGGCATGGGTCAGTGGGGGATCCAGAGTGGATGGAATTCATCAGGCGGATGGTGTCCTCAGTGGAGATTGGGTTCCAGGCGTTAAGGGTGTTAACGGGGGGAAGAAGGTCAGCTGATGGTGGGGTGGGTTGGCTTCCGGGTTGGTTGTCAAAGCTGTTGTGGATGTCAGCAATCTTGTTGTGGAAAAAAGAGGCTAGGGAATCGCAGAGGGTTTGAGAGGGGGTGATGTCGTTGGAGTTGGCCGAGGGGTTGGAGAATTCCTTGACGATGTTGAAAAGTTCCTTGCTGTTGTTGGGCGGCCATGGACCGGGTGGTTACGCACGCCCAGTCCGGGAGGCCCAACATCCCCAGGTGCTCTCTTCTTTCCACGGCGGCCCACTGGTAACTCTCAAGATCGTTCCCCAGGAGACAGTCCACGGGGGCATCATCTCGGACCATTACCTTCAACATGCCGGAGACTCCTCCCCATTCGAAGGGGACGCAGGCCATCCGACACAGACTCTCGGAATTGTCGGCTGAACGGACGGGGCAGAGGATGTTCGGCAGGATCTGTTCCGGGGTCACCAGGTGACAGCGGACAGCCGTCACACTGGCCCCCGTGTCACGTAGTGCTTCGGCCCTGCGCCCATTAATGTTCACCCACTGACTATATTTTCTGGTGTTGGCGGGTAGGGGAGCCCGCGGGATCATGTCTCTTCCCCCTAGGCACGCTAGAACCATGGCGGCCGGTTCCCACTCTTGTTGTTCTTGTTCGCATTCTTCTTGTTCTTCGGAGATTTGCTCTCCCCCCAGGGCGGCGGCAGCTACCTGGCGGGGCCTCGGAGTCTGGTTCTGTGGACAGTTCGGGTCATTGGCGTAGTGACCGACTCGCTGGCATTGATGACAGGTGATATTGGCTCGGAACCCCGGGCGCATCGGGGGGTTGCCCCGGCTGGCCGGGGGCTGGGTGCTGGCAGCGGGAGCGGCCGGGACGGTGTCTCTTCCTCGTCCCTGGCCTCCCCCCCCTCCTCGGGGACGGTGCTGACCTTGGTTGTTCCTGTTCTGTTCGTGCGGCCCATTCCGGCCTACTCGGGTGCTCTCCCATCGGTCAGCCTTGGCGGCGAGCTGTCGTGGGTCAGTCAATTTACTGTTGAGGAGGTGCTGCCTGAGCTCGACGAAGCAGTTGTTGGAGAGGTGCTCCCACACCATGAGATTAAAAAGTTGCTCGTAGGTTGTTACGCGGCTCCCCTTGATCCAACCCTCGAAGGCTCGGCTGAAATAGTTTACATATTCCACCCACGTTGTACCCGGGATCCGGGTGCAGTCTCTGAACCTCTGGCGGTACATTTCGGGTGTGAGCCCATATCGGGTGAGGAGGGCAGCCTTCATGTGGTCATAGGAGGTCATCAGATGGTCTGGGAGCTGTAACAGGGCATCGCGGCCTTCATTGACGAACCTCCCCCATAGGCCGGCTCCCCAGTCACTTCGGTCGATCCTGTGGGAGGTCATGGCGATCTCGTAGGCCTTAAACCACTGTTGTATGTCGTCATCTCGGAAATACTCTCGGGCGACATCCTTGGGGATGTGGACCTTTTTTTCTGTTGCTCCTGGGGTGTGCGGTTGCTCGGGCACCCCCAGTTCTTTGTTTTGCTTCCGTAGGTCTAATTCTGCCAGTTTGCGCTCGTGTTCGTACGCTAATCTCTTTTCTTCGAGCTCTCTCTGCCTCTGTTTTTCTTCCCGTTCTTCTCGGAGCCGCAGATGTTCTAGGTTCAGTTTCTGTTCGGCTAACTTTAGTTCACCGTCCATTTTGAGCCGTGCCATTTTTAACTCATGTAGTCTGCTTCTTTCTCTCTCTTGGACCTCCTCCTGCGAGATACCTGTTCTTCGCTCCTCGGGAGCCGTGGTGTTCTTCTCTGATGCTGCAATGTTTTGGTCCGGGGGTCTGGCGTCCCCGGTTTCGGCCCAAGACTCAATAGCGTGCTGGAAATCGTCTTTAGTGCTCAAACCGGTGGTAGCAATGCCTAGTTCAATGCAGAATTGTTTCAACTCACGATGGTTGTACTCCTCCAATTTCTCCATCTGGAATTTCTTGGTGGATCCGCTCTCTTTGGTTGTCATTGTGGTTTAGTTGTGGGGTGAGCTACTCTCTGTACGATTACGCGTAGATTCGGATCGCGCCGCTGGCCACCAATGTTAGACGGACCGGGAGGGTCGGCCGAGGACTAGGGGAGAGGTCTCCGGGGAGAGCCGTCTCCAGGGATCGTACAGACGAGTAACTTCCCCCCCACAGACGTACACCACACAAAGATAAGGTTTAACGTTCTTTATAATTAATCTTTAGGTACGAGAAGATGGTACAAGGAGGTCTGGACTCAGGGGTCCCCTCGATTCTAGTCTCTTGGATGGGACAGGGGGTAGCGGGACAGTCTTGTTACCAATCTGGTAGGTGCAATGATATGATGGATAGCTCACAATCCTCGAGCTCGGCGTTCTAGATGGACGGGCCGCGGCAGCGCCAGCAGGTCCCGAGATGATCGTAGGTAGCGACGGTCCGCGGCGGCGCCAGCAGGTCCCGGAGAAGGTGGTAAGGACAACGGTCCGCGGCAGCGCCAGCAGGTCCCGACGAGGATGAAGGATGCGGAATGTTGCGGCAGCGCGGGCAGGCAGGACAATAGTTCACAAGGCAAGGCTACGGCAGCGCCAGTAGTCCGTCAAGGATGAGTTCTTCTCGGTGTCTCTCGACTCCAGGATACAACTGCCTTCCTGCTCTGGAGCTGCCCCAGTTATAGGTCTGGCCTCCTTTGATGTCCGGACCCTCGCACTTGGAGGTCGGGAGGTCCGGGATGAGGGAGTCCAGACACCCAGCAGGGGGGTGGAGCCAGCGCCCGGGGGAGCTGGGGGCGATCGGCACCTGGCGGGGGAGAGCCATCGACACTTCTTTCTCCCATTGACCTGCCAAGTGGTCCGTTCACCTCCTGGGTGGATGGTGGTGCCGGGATGTCGGGGCCTGGCCAGGCCCAGGGTTAGGGTCGAGCTGAGGCCACGCGGCCTCGTGATGCAGTGTCCAAGATGGCGGCAGGGTCGGGCAATGGAGCTGGTAGTGGCTCGGCCCCATGATACGGAGATGTCCGGGGTCAGGAGTCCCGTAGGAGACGGGGTGCGGGTCGCTTCTGTGGGTAACACCTGGAGGGCCGGGGCTCGGGCCCTGTCATGCGGGGAGGGAGCAAGCCCTTCACGTGGCCTGTCCAACAGGCACTTTACCATGGCAAGTGGATTTTTGGGATTGATGCCCAGTTCACCACGAACAGTGCAGTCGAGACCAGTGGTGTCAATATTCATGGAGGAGCGCTACTGGTGCTGGGGTTGGCTGGCACCCAAACACATATCTCGAGGGAATACCAGACCTTACAGTCTTATATTGAAAACGTGCTGTTAAAGACATGATTTCATGCAGTGAGGAACCCTCGCAGTCAACGGGCCGCTGTGGTGCTCACCAGTTAGACATGCAAAGTGGGGAGTCTGGGTTACTGACAGACTGACTGTGTGCGCTGCAGTAGGAGCTCAGTGGTTCCACAATGACGCAGAGTAGCCACAGCCGACAGGAGGCTACTATCAGGTCTAAAGCTAACTACAACATTTTGAGTACCTCTCGGGATCGAAATGGGGTGATAAAGCTCCGTCCACATGGGCAGTAGATGGCAGGTCAGGGATGATGCTTGTTCTCCACATGCACGTCTTCCGACTTCTCTCTGCAGGTCCTCTCTGCTCTTGGTGGTGTAAAGTTCTTTCGGTCACTTCTTGACCCTTTGTGAAGCCACCATGGGGGCCCTGGACATGTCCTCCACACATGGTTCACTCCTGTGAACATTCCTTCTGGTCAGAGATCTCTCCACACTGAGCAGTTCAGCTTCCTCTTCTCCTGTTCCAGGTCAACACTGATGTCTTGTCTGGATCCTAGGCCTGTCTCCAGCCTCACAAAAGGCAGCAACTTGCAAAGCTCAGGCTCATATCTGGTATGATCGCTCTTTGAATTCTAGACAAAATAGCAGTTATTCCTTCAAGAGGCCAGTATTTATTCCACAATGTGGGCACAGGTGAAAAGCTGAACTGGAAGCTTTCTAATCTCTGTCAGCCCCATCCAAGCTCATCTTTCCCTTTCTTTGATCTAAGCTTTTGCAGGACGAACCCCATTGTGTTTACTCTGTCATTCTCTGTCTCCCTCTGCGACCCTGTCTTGATTTCTTTCCCTCGTGATGTGTCTCTCCCTCTCTGCCTCTGTCTCTCTCTGCTGTGGGTCACCCTTTCTTACATTCTCAGCCTGGCCCCCTCCCCTTTCTTCTGTTTCTTTCAATCAAATCTAGTCCAGCAACTGTGGGGGACACAGAACTGAGTGTGGCCCACCTCTTCCAGGACAGCTGCTGTGTCCTTTAGCATGACAGAATGTGAGGTGGTGTCACTCTGGGGCAATGGTGCCTCTGTCAGGGGATGGGAAGTTTGGTGATGCTTGCATGGAGAGAAGGGAAGCTCGGTCCACTGCACTCTGGCTCTCTCTCACTCCTGCATGCTATCTCACTCTACCACTCTCTCTGTCACTTTCACTCTAGCTCTTTCTCACTCTAGCACTTTCGCTCTCTCACTCTCTCTCTCACTCTAGCACTCTCACTCTCTATCTCTCACTCTCTCTCTCCCTCTCTTACTCTAACTCTCTTACGCTAGCTCTCTCCCACTCTTGCTCTAGCTCTATCCCAGTCTCTTACTCTTGCATTCTTTCACTCTCTCTCTCTCTCTCTCTCCTGTCCTACTGCTCCTCCTATCCGAGAATATTTTCCTTGAACACAATGAGAGGACATAAGGACTCCAGTGCGATCTGGGAACTTGTCCTGGAGTTCATGTGAAGAAGCCTGTGCCCCTCAAGCTAGAACCAGCTCTCATTCTCCTTGTCTAGTTCAGTCCAGGCTAGCTTGGGTTGATGGGCTGCTAGCCGCACTTTGCTGAGAGACTTTGCTGAGAGGGAAGGAGCACTTGGCCAGATCTGAGGAAAGTCTTCGGTAGATCCTAAAAAGACAATGCGTAGGTCGGCCGGCACTGCTTTCTTTGCCATCTGAAAGGTGGTCTGTCCTGTAGTGTCCCGCAGAGGACGCTCGGTTCAAGGTGCTGTCAGTTTGTAGAGAAGTACAGGGGTCCTGCCTCATGTCTTTTCTCTGGTGATTAGCAGGCATCTCCTTGGCCAGGGGTTTCCCATCTCCCCAGATATTGGTCTGCACTGTAGTGTCACACAAGGGGTTATCACAGAGAGTGTGACACTTGGTGAGAGGACTTGTGGATAAGCGGAAAGTCCCACCTGGTTTTCTGAGGTCCTTCTCTTTTCATGTAGTTGTTTGTGATCTATGTTTCTCTGCTCGTCCTCTGTGGTTGAACTTTTTCTGGAATTACTGAAGCACGTTTGAATGAAGATGATGCGGGTGCCTCACTGTTGTGCTCTTACGGGAGTATTATGTAACCTCCTCTGTTACAGTTGTACAAGAGATGGGCGGTATGCACACGCTCTTGTCTCTAGTCGCGATTAGAAGAGTGTGATCGCTGCTAACCCTCTTACTGTATGTTTATTGAAAGGGAGGCTGATGGAAGCTTGCGCCTCCTGCCCCAGCATAACGTGGACACTGGAATGGGCCTCGAGAGGTTGGTGACCGTCCTGCAGCACAAGCGCTCCAACTACGACACAGACCTCTTCACACCATTGATGGACGCAATCCACCAGGTGAGGCTGGACCCATGGCAGACTAGTGCACTTGTTGTGGTGTCATCCACCATTGGATAGGCTCTTGTCCACTCGTATAAGGAGGCTCTTAGCAGGAAAGCAAGCCCCTTCTGAACCAAAGTGTCTCTGAGTGGTCTCAGAACTGACCGCATTCTGCGTGCTCTTGTCTTTCCAGGGTTCTCGGTGTGCATCATACCAGGGGCATCTGGGCAGTGCCGATGCTGGCAATGTGGACATGGCGTATCGCGTGGTGGCAGACCACATTCGTACCCTTTCGGTGTGCATCGCGGACGGTGTGTACCCGGGGATGTCTGGTGCTGAGTGAGTAACACATTGCTACTGCTGATACACTGTAAGAAGGTAAACTCATTTAGGGGAAGAAGGGGGTGTCCTTTAGCCACCAACCTGGTAACAACTAGTAAAACGCTGTTGATTTCTGGTTTCTGCTTGTTTCTGGTGTTTGGAAGGCAATGGTCCTTATGACACTCTACAATAGAAACTCTGCAGTGGAAATTCATTTACGCTTCTACTTGGAGGAAAGGACAGACTGTATATTTTTAGATTCCAAGTTTATATATGCTGCAGGGTTTTATATTACAAAATGGCTGAGTATTTAGCTGTTCTAGTTTTTTTTCTTTATCATGCATTTTAATGTTTTATATCTGACTGTTTTGATTTTAATCTGGTGATTATGTATGAACTTTTACGGTTTTATGAAACAAAATAAAGGGTTTGAATTGAATTGACAAGCAGTCCATGAAGCATGTTTCTTTTCAGTAATGAGACAAACTAAAATCTGGATATGACAGGCCAGCCCCTTTGTCTCAAAGGCTGTACTGTGGGCTGTCCAGAGATCTCGCCCAATAAACAATCCTGGTCTTTGTGGGGGTCAGACATGCATGCTGGGATTTTGATGCAAACACCTGGCCTAGATTACAAGTGTAGGATATATTTCATTTCGGGCGCAAACTCCCCTTTGTACATGAAGTAACATTCCAGGATGGGTTGTGTTTGCACACCGCCTAGTTGCCCACATGCATGTTACATTACTACCATGCACTATTTGCCTAAATGTTTACCGCAGATAAAACCTTGTAAGGATCTTGTTGCAAAATTGTGTGAAATTCTGTTTATGCTCCTCGGAAAGGGACCTAATATATTAAACTAAGGACTCGCAGCTTTTCCTGTCTCTGTGGCCAGTATCGAGGCTGGAGTTTGATAATCCCAGAACAAAATCATTGCTAAAAAGCACCAACATCCTTTCAGAAAAAAGCCTTTTCTTTTCTTTCCTTGAAATAGCTTTTCCAAGCAGATGACCCCCTGTCGCCTAGCTCGCAGTCGCCTTCCTCTGGAGCCTGGGTTTCCATGTACAAGCATTAAACCCTACTAGAAGTAGTCTGAACTTGTGGCCTGATGTGTCGCTGCCACAACTGGTATTGTCAACTGCTGGGCGTTAGTTACTCTGCATTAGTAGATGGAGGTGGGTGGGATTTCACCAACTTCATGTCAGTGCAGATCTGTCCCAGGACCAAGGGGGTCCACAGTAGGATCAGGATGGGAAAGCATGAAGCGAGGAGAGGTGGCGTTAGGGGGAGAGGAATGAGGGCCAGGGGAAGGTCAGTGTAATGTTCAAGGGTGAGGATCTGTGAGGTGTAAAGATGTGAAGTCCCAAGGTGGGGAGGAGAAAGAGTAAAGGGATTAACCCTCTGAGGGGCCAGGGGTGAGAATGTGGGAGAGTGCAAAGAGGGTAAGGTACACGGGGGCAGGACAGGTCTCAGCTTGACGATTTGGAAAAAAATTGTGAATATGGTAACAAATGCTCTCAGCTTATAGAATGCAGATCAGCTTTTGGGGGAGGGCTTATGAAGAGAATACCAGTGACCTAAAGTTTAGAGGAACGGGGGTTTAGGAATAAGGCCGGGGTCATCTAATGCGTGAAATCCCACACAGATAAAATGAATTGTCACTGGGCTTGCAGACTGCGGTGTGACATTTTCTGGGTGAGATCCTGGTGTAACCTCGTTCTCTGTGTAAGATCCTGGTTTAATCTTGTTCTCTGTTTGAGATCCTGGTGTAACCTCGTTCCCTGTGTGAGATCAAGGTGTCACATCAGTTTGTATGTGGTTTCCAGGTGTGAGACTGCATGCTAGATTGCCAGATGTTAAGATGTCTTCTCTTGTGAGTTCACCATGTGGGTGGCATCTGCCCATGTATGACATGAGCTTCTGTAGAATGTCTTCCTATGTGAGATGTTGGCCTGAGTCTGAGAGAAGCCCTGAGGTATCTGACCTGGGTCTACGCGTCACCTGATTGGTTTCTTGTCTTGGTTTCAGGCTGGTTCTGCGCCGGATCCTCCGAAGGGCTGTCCGCTTTTCCTCTGAGATACTTCAGGCTCCTCCTGGTTTCCTGCCCACCTTAGTCCCCACGGTGGTTGATATTTTGGTAAGTATCTGCAGCCAGTACATTTCAATGTGAGAAGTTAAGGACTTTGCAAAACAGGGTTACAGAAACTGTGCACTTCACTGCTCTGTGAGGAGCAGCACAGGACTTGTATAATGTTCCGCATGTTCTGTGGTGAATGCTTAAGAGACAATTACAGATCCTAAGAAACCTTTCTCAGCACCTTTTAGTTCATTCGGATTTGGTATGGCTCCCCAAAAGTCTCCAAGCCCCTTTCTTTGCTCCCAGCACCCCACATTTATCATCCATTCATGTGTTCTCTCATGTGAGATGTGAACCACAATCCTGTCCCCATCGCCTTTGTCATGTGTGTACACAGGCGAAGCCCTGTATCACTGCACGAGTTATGAAGCTGTTCCTATAAGATGAGATGCTCATAACATAACAGAAAAGCTTAGTGTAGACCTTGGGAATCCGAGTATTCTGTGATAGGACCATGAGTTGAGCCAGAGCAACCTGTCGTTGAAGGAACATTTAAACCGTAGACGTTTGAACGGCCTCTCCAGGATGGCAATTCCAGCTCACAGGAGCAGCAGTGAAAGCTGGTGTGGTAGTAGATTTTTTTCTTAGGATTCTTTTAAAATGTTCATTTATGTGTTCTCTCTATGGAACTTTCTTCCTCCTGCATCTATGCACTTTTTGTGTATTTCTTTGAATACCTGTGTTTGTTCCATGTTCTGAAGATCAGCCTAGCTTCAGAAGGTGGATGCTCCAATAAACTACTCTCCATGAAGAATCTGCTTGGATTTATTTGGAACTACTTCAGCTGGGCTTTGATACAGTCGCTGGCAGGAAGATGTTTTACTGCCTGAGAAATGTAAACGGTATGTTTTGTCGAACAATTCAGTTCCTGACAATGTTTTTCCGCTTGCTTACCAGGGTGATGCCTACCCGGAGCTGAGGCGAGACACGAGCCAGGTATGGACATCATTTCAAGTGGAACAAAAAAATGGGGGCTCTCTAAAAAGGGGCGTGGCCTTAGAAGCCCAACTAGGAATTATTTCCAAGAGGTGCGGCCTATAAAATCAAGGGTGTGGCTTAAAACATGTAAACTAAAATCCTGCTCTTCTTATAGTGTAGCAGCCAACCAGCATTTTGTTGCCTCTCTGTGAGATTTTGAATTATTGCATCTCAGACATATCACAGAGTTACAAACCTGCACTTAAAGCAAGCCAAACCTATTGACGTTGCCAATGCTTGTTAGCAGTTTCAGATAAATGAGTAACAGCAATGAATTAGTTATGAAAAATGGGAATTAAAAATGTTTCAGTTCTGGAAATATGAAGCTGTGAATGGAACATTGCTAAGGTCTGTGGAAAGGGCAGCAGTCTTTGAAATGTCTCCGTCACTCCAGTTCTTCCCTTCACTTCAGTGTCCGCTGCAGTCTCTCTGTCAGACAGACCCTCCAGGATTTGCCATTTGCAAAAAATATTGTGAAACTAGGACTATTGTAAAAATCCCGCAATTTTTGCAAAGGCCCAGCAAAATGAAGCCTATTTTCCCCTCCTTTTATTGACCCTGCGCTGGGTCAATAAAAGGAGGATGAGCAGGCGAGAGGTTTTTTCATTCCTTCTTTCCTGCTTTGCAACAACACTTTGAGCTTCCTGGGGGCGGAGCCTGCCTCGAAGTGCCTCAAAAAAAGCATCACTTGAATGGCTAAAAAAAAAGAAAAAGGAGAAAATTGCTGCTGCTGGACTCCAGGACAAGGGCTGCTCCTCCACGTGGGCGTCGGAGAGTCACCCCTCTATTTTTTCACAGTGCGAGAAGCAGAAGAACGTTATACCTGGTTGGGGGCGGGTGGGTGGGCGGGTTGGGGAGGATAAGCTAGCCCAATGTTATAGGCGCTGACTGTGTGGTCGGCCCCAGGGGCGTCCAAACCAGTCATGAGCTGTTGGAAAACGAGGGCGTATCTGTGAGGCCTGCACAAATAACATGACACATTTGTCCTTCACTGGGAACCAAACACCCAATTGTAGCGCCTAACTCTCAGAGGATAGCGCTGCAGAGCAGTCTGAGGCTTACTCAAGGGAGGTAGTGAGGGCTAGTAATCGCCATTTGCAGGTGCGCAAAAATAACACCCAATAAGTGATTGTCGAGTCTGTACTTTGCTTTATAAAAGTAAGAGTACATTTATTAAACACACACACACCACTCAATACTATACACCAATTTACAAATATACATAAGCTGTTGGAATTTCTTTATGACATCGCATAACATCTCCACCCCTCCCGCAGGGGGGGCGGCGGGGGGAGGGGGGTCCAGTACCACCACTCCCATCTATACACATCATCGTGCCCCCAATGCAATTAGTTGAACACAACCTGGGGCGTGGGCCCTGCGCACTGGCACCATCCCAGTGGCGACCCACCCCATTACCTCAACAAGCATTAAAAATGGGTAACCCTGCCTTGGTGACACACGACCCTGACTGAGCATGTCCTGCTGACCATAAAGTATGCACCTCCACATCTTAAGGACTAACAGTCTGGGTTGTTCCTCACCTAACAGCAGCAGCAGAAATACATGTTTAAGCACACTTTAGAATGACAGCACATTTGGGTATCATTAGAATGCATTGCAATTACAGCCCCTAAAGGCATCACAGATGAAATCACAGGATTAGCTTATACAGCCAGACACCCTAGCAGGAATGTCTGGCAACATAACCCAACTTTGCTTATGACATCACCTTACAGGTACTTCATATTATCCACATGAACTTCAGTGAACTTCAGTCACTCTAAAAGAAATAACCGTTAGTAAAGGTGCAATTACACCTCTTCACCTCCGGGGGATGCCCTTCTCCAGACATCCCCAACTCAGCCCTTCACTCCATGGTGCACTTCTACACGCACCTCCAGCTGTAGAACAACAGTTCCAGCCAAGGAGGGGGTTTCATGCTGGCAGAGCCCTTGAGGGGTTATTCTTTCAAGTTCCTAGGACACCGAGGGTGACTTGTCTCTTCGTGCTGGGGGGTGCCTGCGCTTCTCCAGCACCTTTTCACCATTGAGGGTTACCCCCCTCCTCTGGGGGCCACCAGACACCAAAACCATTCCCTTTCCAGTTGTAAGGCATTGTGGGGTGTTGTCTGATTTCCTTGAATATTTGATGAGCGGCTCGCCCGCTGCACCGGGGAGAGCCGCGATGGATTGATGGCGGCTTCCCCTCATCTTCAGGCCTCGTTGGGGAGCCCGGTCCCACCCAAACCCCCAGGTAAGAGTAACGGCTCGGGGAGCCCCCCCTGGTGATCGTCGGATTCTAGGGGGCCCGCTCCTCTTCCGGCCAGCACCCTCGTGTCCTGCCGCGGGAGCTGGCCCAGCAGTTGTGAGCAGGCAGACACGGAGCTTCCCGTGGGATGGTCCGTTCTTTGGGGGAGTGCAACGGTACTCCCCCCACGCCCGCCTTCACTTTGGGGCCCAGGGATGGGGTCCCGGGCCTCTGATCCCATTTTCGCGGGGAAGTGCCACATTTTCGCGGGGGGCACGACTGCCCTCCCCCGACTTCCGTCTTCACGGGGGGCGCAACGGCGCTCCCCGCCTTCACCGCAGCATACGGGGCCCGGAGTTGGGATCCCGGGCCCCCAAACCTCTTCGAGGGGCGCGCAATGGCGCTCTGACCCATTTTTGCGTCTTCTTGCTCCTGGTGGCGTCCCCCAGCCACTGGGAGCACTCTCCTTTGCCCTCCGGGTTTCCAAGAGGGTTCATTCTGCAGGGAGCGGTCTTCGCCTCGCTCTCCTCCTGGGCCTCTCTTCTCCCTGCGCAGAGGCCCCTGCTTCTGCGCACTGGTCCTGGACTCTTCTCCTAGCGCAGTTAGGGCCCTGGGGGGCAGTCAGGGGGTCTCTCCTTCCAACTGCCCATTGCCAGGCTCCAGCACCTTCTGCCTCAGCAGACCACACCCCAGAAAGAGCTTCTCTTCCTGTGCAAGTTCTTTTTAAGAATTTGGGGAGGGGGCTGGCAGGAAGTCTCTGCTTGCCCTATCACACAGCGACCCCTCACTTCCCTGCCCCTGCTCCCTCCTTCTTGTCCAGCCTCTGGGTTTGTTCAAAATAGCGTCGTCCAGTGTCTCTGGTCACATGGTCCCCTTCCCCCAGTGCTGCCCTCACCTTGGTTCAGCTTGGTGCCTGGCACCCAGCGACAGCAGTTGATGGATTGGCTTGTAGCTCCACCTATCTTCTCTCCTTGGAGGGAAGATCTTCGCTCTGGGAAGAAAGGTCATTAATCTAACCTGCCAGGGCCAGACTCCAGCCAGTGACTCAGAGAAATATAACATTTCCGTATGACCTAAAAGCAGTACAAATATGACTTTGGACCCTGCAGAATACTTCTTTTCACATCCGCTACAGTGGACTTTAGTGCGTGTCTGGAATCGGAAGGCGTTATGGAAGTTACTTTAGCTCCTTGGCTCCACAGCCCTATAAGGGGATACTGAAGTGGAAAACACAGTAAAACAAACTGACTTTCCCTGGCGTGTTTCTTTCCAGTGTATAAAGCCTATTCCATGTCACCACCAAATTCTGCATAAATCCTGCCACACTGTTCACTCTGTAGCTGCTCCTGGACTGCGCACGCTAGGAATCTCCCCAGCGCAGCCCCTACATGTGTGCACATGCATGTACACCTGTGTCTTCATGTAACCAGCCTGGTGTCCCTTACTCCAGCTGCTGCGCAGTGGCCTGGTCAAGCCAGGGGGACACCAGTAAAATCCCCATGCAGTCTCCTTCATTGTGTGTTCACTGTGGGCGAGTCCCAGATTTTGAGGCTCCCCCACAGTAAAAGCTCAACACTTAGGTGCTCAAAAAGCGAAAAGCTGGGCTGCCCATAGTGTCAGAACCCCCTTCTAACATGAGCACGCTCCCGTTTTCTCCATGTAGGCTGCTTGCAAAAACGGCCTATATGGACAGCGTCCTAGCCAATCCCAAACCTGAAACGTTGTGATTGGCTTAGGGAAGGAGAGGGAGGCTGCCCGCTTCTTGTGAGCAGTGAGAGGCAAGAGATGCGACGTGGGACCGCAAGCGAAGGTACGGTTTAATTTTTTTTCCTCCATAATTAAATTAACCCCTCCCCACGCAACCCTCTGCAAGTAATGCCAGCTGCGACTGCTCCGGGACACAGAGAGTGAGCATCCCAGCCTCCCATGGCAGCCTAACCACTCCCAGGTGACCTTCGAGCTCCCTGCTAAAACTTGCACCCTCCTTTTCCTCATGCTCACAAATAACGCATTTCGGTTAGGGTGCAAAAAGACCAACGCTTTATTGACAGACAGTTAACCAACAGGTAATTCAACCAGTCTATCATGTCTGTCCATTTCGTTGCTGATCGTTGCAACCCTGGCCTGAACCTAGACAGCACCCATTTTTTCAACAGTGTCCCGAGCGAATGCCCCTTCTCAGCCACTCTAGCACTTCCTGCGGCCTGTAGGCTACACCTCGCTGCCGAATGTCCTGCCTGACCCGGGCTACAAGTGCTGTGTCTGACCTCTGCTGACCCCATGCTGACCTGAATCCTGCCCCCCAGTGCCCCCCTGTAAGGCATCCCAAAGGCACAGGTTTGAGTGGCTCCCCCTTTGTCTATTACGCTCTGCCGGCCGACCCTTTGTGCTATCCCCGCCACGCTGACCTGGTCCGAGCCCTTCCTCTGCGGCTGCAATGTCTGCATCCAGGTGTGGGTGTGTGGGTCTGTGGCGAAGGCACATATTACCTGGGGGTCTCCCTTTGGTACATAAATCCTAATCTGTCGCCAGGGGGCCCCTAGGCCATTGGGCACTTCATAAATTGCGGCCCAATCCTGCTCCCGCTTTCTTGCGGGCCTGCTGACTGCCCGCCTCTCACTCCGCCTCCCAGTATGGGTTTGTCACGAGCCCCTTTTCGGTCTGGGCTTTGCCTCTCTGGCCTGCTCGCTTTCTCCTCTGCACCAGCCCCACTGCCTTGCCTTGTGGATTTTCACTGGCAGAAAACGCTCCAATTTACTGCGACTGCCATCGGAGAATTCAGATGATATCAAACTCCCCCATGCAGCCAGGGTGTCTAGTGGTGTGTTGTCCCACTGGCTGTCAGGAGCCTGTTGCCTCAAACAAGTGAAGAGACAGGATGTGCTTGTGTGGTTCCTAGCGTACTTAAAGTCACACCAGAAGCCTTGAAAGTGTGTGGCCACAGCCTCAATCTGTATATAAAGAAAAGACTCAGAGTCCCAGCAGCCATTTTGTTTTTTAAGGGTTCATGAAACACAGCAACGAGCAAAGGCTTTGTCCGTAGGTTTCTTCACAGACACCATCTGACTCCATGATTGCCAAAGAGACCCACTCCCTGGTGAATCACTTCCACCACTAGACCCTGAGGGGACTATACCAAAGTATAAATATTATGCTGCACCTCCTACAGCACTGTCAACCCATGTGAGTTTAACATTAAATTTGATATTTGGGTTTTCAGCATCTAGCGCCCTTTGATGCTGATAGTTCCTTTGAAGCTTGGTCATCGATGGACCTTGTCTTACAGAGTCTCACTATTGTGAGCCCAGTTGGTAGACGTTGGGACTGGACCAGAGCAGGGTGCCATGTTCTGGGTGCAGGGGTGCCATGTTCTGGGTGCAGTGGTGCCATGTTCTGGGTGCAGGGGTGCCATGTTCTGGGTGCAGTGGTGCCATGCTCTGGGTGCAGTGGTGCCATGTTCTGGGTGCAGTGGTGCCATGTTCTGGGTGCAGTGGTGCCGTGTTCTGGGTGCAGTGGTGCCGTGTTCTGGGTGCAGGGGTGCCATGCTCTGGGTGCAGTGGTGCCATGTTCTGGGTGCAGGGATGCCATGCTCTGGGTGCAGGGATGCCATGCTCTGGGTGCAGTGGTGCCATGTTCTGGGTGCAGGGGTGCCATGCTCTGGGTGCAGTGGTGCCATGCTCTGGGTGCAGGGGTGCCATGCTCTGGGTGCAGTGGTGCCATGTTCTGGGTGCAGGGGTGCCATGCTCTGGGTGCAGGGGTGCCATGCTCTGGGTGCAGTGGTGCCATGTTCTGGGTGCAGTGGTGCCATGTTCTGGGTGCAGTGGTGCCATGTTCTGGGTGCAGTGGTCCATAAAGGAGAAGCAGCATCTCACCTCTGTCCATAAGGAGAGCTTGTTGTCACCATCAAATGCTGTGGTCGGCGATTCAGGGCGTTTCAGGGTTCGCAGAGAGCCCAATAGGAGGCTGTGTTACCCTCGAGCAGACTTTGCTTTTAGAAACTGCACAGACTGTCACTGGCCTCACCTGAAGCTCATCCTAGCTTTGAAGTGATGGTTCAACTCCAGGTCTACTGTTTACATCAAGTCGCTTTCATAAACAAACCTTTATTTTATGACACCGTAGCGGTCCATCTTACGTGCCTGGTGACCGCAGTGATCCAAAGAAGGCGGGTGAGTCTGACGGGTGCTCTACTGCGCAAAGGTAGTTGTAAGGTTTCTGGTAGTAGTACTTGAAGTGTCAGTAAAAGGTGAGCGAGGCTGTAGTTGTACCTGCAGTAGTAACAGTAGGCATTGCACTAATAGTACACATAGTAGTACTAGCAGGTGTATTTACTACCAGAAACAGCAGTGTCAGTAGTAGTCGTACCACCAGATGGAGTCATTGGTCTGCTAGTAGTTGTAACTGTAGTTGCGTAACCGCTTTCATTACTGTTACCACTGTTACTAGTAACAGAACTGGTAATACCTGTACTACTGTTACTGATAATAAGCGTAGTAGTAGTTATAGAATTAGTGCAGTTGTGGTACCAGTACTAGTCGTATGTGATTTACTACCACTGAAGACAGAGATTGTGGTATGTGGCCAGGGCTCACCTTGTACCTCAGGTTTGTCTCCCCTCCGTTGCCTGCAGCAGTTGTCAAGAACCAGAACCTACTTTCAAATTGGACGAGTAAGTATCCTTGGAAGCCCAAATGAATGCCCCTGTGTCGTCCTTTCTTACCAGCTTAAGCTCCTGAGTGTAGACCTGTGGTAGTAGCAGTGACCCTACTTTCACTCCCTGGGCCTACGGATGAACTCTGTGCATGCTTGCAGTTAATTCAGAACACAGTCATTGGACTTGCTTGCAGGTTCCATAAGTTTGATCACATCTCCGGCTGCCTACGGTCACCGTACATGTTCAACTCAAGGCACGTTGTCTCGTTCACATGTCGATTTCTGGAGTGGGGGCTCCAACACAAGATCTCACACCAGGAAATATGAGCCCCCATGCTTCCTGTGCTCCTCTTGTAAAGCTCTCGCAGTTTCAGACGAGCACACATTGGAGGGAAACCCTTCAGAGTGTTACAGCTAAAGGTTGGAACCAGCTCCTGCTCATCGTCAGTCTATCGAGAACCACAATATCCTTTGTGAAAAATTAAAACAAATTTAGTCTCATATTCTGGGTTTGATTTGTATTTCCTCTGCCTGTATAGCTTGGTTTACTATCTCTATTCGTCTTGTCTGCCTCTTTCTCAAGCGCACTCTGTTAGTGGTTGTTGCGGCACGCGTGGTAGTTCTGTTAATGCTAGTAGAAAGCCAGCCTAGCTAGTATTAGCAGTAGGTGTGGTAGTAGCGCCAGTAATAGTACTGGAAGACTACTACACGCTAAGAGCACATCCCCAGTTGATCATTATGAATGTTATTCTATGGGGCTGTCCGGCATTGGCTGCGTGCCAGAGGCCGCCTAATGTCACCGGACTCTGTAGAGAATACAGGAGTCGATGAAGCCGGACTCTCCGCCACTGGCGCGGGTAACAGGGTTTTTAAGGTTACAAAGGAGTTGATGATAATGAGTTTAGTAGTACAAACATATGTACTTACAATGTATGCCGCCATTGTGGCCCTACTCAGCCCGCCTTCGGTCAGAGCTCGAGACCCTAGGATGTAAAAGAATGAAAAGCCTGCCTTTTGACCTACATCCCTCTGGTCAGAGAAGGCTTATCACACAATGTAGCTCACTGCTTAGCATCTAGTGTAGGATACAGTGTAACACACAGCGTAGCACACAGTATAAGATACAGTGTATCACACAGCATAGCACGCAGTGTAGGATACAGTGTAATACTAAGCATAGCTCATATGGTAGGATACAAGGTAGCACACAGTGTAAGATATGGTGTGGCACACAGCTTAGCACACAATGTAAGATACGGTGTAGCACCCAGCATAGTACATGACGTTACCCACAGTGTAGGATACAGTGTAGGACTAAGCATAGTACGTAGTGTAGCACACAGCTAAGCACATGGTTTAGCACACAGAAAAGTACAATATTTAGCCCGCAGAGTAGCACATAGTTTAGGGTACTGCATAACACACAGACTTAGACACAACCTATGACACACCTTAGATCATTCCTTAAGGCACAGCGTTGCACACAACTTGGAACACCACTTATGCCACAGTTTTAGGAGGCAGTTTAGAACAAAGCCTTAGCAAACAGCTTAGCACACTGCTTGGTCTCTAATTGGAAAACAACTGAGTGCACACATGAGGATACACCGTAGCACATAGCTTGGGCCACAGCAGGTCACACAATCTAGGATACAGCTCTGGGGTCCAGTGAACAGAGAGGCTGCTCGCAGCACAGTATTTGGCACTAGACTAGGACCGGCCTCACCTGTTATAGTGCAAAGAATTCTCAGGTTCCTTCAGCACAGAGGGACATGTTGCAACACGTTGTAAACTGTCATGTGACGTTAACTGGAAGGGTTGCGGCTTGTGACTCTTTACGACAAGTGTTGAATTCTGGGATGGGGGGCTGAATGGTAGGACAGAGATTCCAACTTCTGTGACTTGAACACGTTTCAACCTCTTGAAACGCATCCATTTCCCCTGCCACCTCCAGGTTGCCTCTCTGTCAGCCAGACACAGGGGAATGTCCAGTCCCTGTCACTAAGGCAGTGTATAACCCCTCATTTCACCCTCTATCCTCGAGTGTCTCTTTACATATCGAAACCTGGGTATTGCACACCAATCATCCAGCTTTGCGTCTCTACTTTACACTGCCAATTATGTACATTTAGGTTCTTTGACCTGTTCACATCTCTCCGTTGGAGCTCCCTCCCCAGCGATCCTCAAACGTATTCGTCCCTTCTTGCTTTGAAGTACAGTCTTCTCTCTACATTTATTTCTCCAGACTTGAGAAAAAAGGTCAATTATTCCCCACTCCCCCGACCAGATTTCTTCCCATTCTTCTCCCTCCCTTCTCACAGTAGTTCTCAGATATTAAAGAGATTAATACTATCATGAATATATAAACATGTGTAATGACCGTAGGTAAGGCATTCCCACCTACCCTTAATGCCGTGTTTTTATATTGAGTACAAGATATAGGATGCAAAACCCGGGTAGACGTGTGTAACAGCAGGCCACCGGTATAATGCACTGGCACGCCTCCTAGACCTAACCCCGGGACTGGCATTGAGGCGGGATGTGATGTCGATGATGGAGTGAGGTCCAGCGCATGACGGAGTCTCCCATTTCCCCCCTAGATCATGAATATCATTGGCGACAACGAGGCAGCCTTCTTGTCATCTCTACAGCGTGGGCGGAGGATCATAGATCGGACACTCCAGCAGACGACTACCTCAAAGGTCTTTCCAGGTGAGGACCTTACAGTGCTCTGCGCCTCCAGCCCACTTTCAGAGTGCGCCTGTGATCCCGCCCAGTCCGTACTAGAGTGAACAGGGAACGTGTCCTGCTCAGTACATTGTGGTCTCAGAGGAAGGGGTGCAGTGGTCCTCGGTCAGTGCTAGAAGCTTTTCAGTGCAGGATGTAGAACCCGGGTCTTGGTAACCCAGTGCAGTGAGCCCTAGGAGATCTAGAATAGTAATATAATCCAGCCAGTCCTAGTAGTTAGCAAGTAAGAACCCCCTTTGTAACCCAATCATGTAATCCTGCGACCTAGCACACTAGATCCGGAACCCCTCATGATAACTCAATTCAGCCAATCTTAGGCGCTAGCAGGGCCATATTTGGAGCACCTCTTAGTAACCTAATGATGCTAGGCTTTGGAGCTAGCATGACAACATCTAGAACACCCTTATGGATGCCCCTGATGATAGCCCAGCTCATGCCATCCTAGGACTGCGCATGGCCTAAGAGGACTTCTCTGTATTCAATACACATCAGCCAGAATCATCCCAATCTTCTAAATTCAGACACATTTAGGAGCATCTTGCCACGCTTCACTGGCTGCTGTGTCTGCACGTATTTGGGTCAAACCTATGTGCGTTGTTCACAAAGCTTTCTTCCAACCTAGTCCCTTTTTCTTCAAGCTAAGATTGTTGCTTACTCTCCTCCCGGATCACCCCCCAATATTCCTATTCGCTACTCATATCTGCTGCTTCTCACAATCTGCCTTGTTAGTGATCGTCCTCAGTTCAGGAAATCCCTCAAGAGCTATCCTTTTCCTCTGCTCTTGTAGGTCCTCTGCTGACCCCTCATGAGTAGTTTTCTTAGCACCAAGATACCCTGCTGGGTGACAGCCTCAGTTTAGTAACTCTATTATAAAGCAAAATGATGCCTTGGACTCAACTAGCACAGTATTACTTCAAGAATGGGACCACTAAATTATCTCATCCTATACCCAATCTGTCGTATTTAGGTGAATCAAATTCTTATATTTCATTTTCTCAGGTCACCCACTTTTATATAGAGAACACCACAAACAATATGTTTATGTATTTGATTTTAATTTAATTATAACATAACCTAGAATCAGACTTTTTATTCAGTTGAGTCTATTTTTGCCACATTTAGACAAACAAACATATACAAATACATCACTTTTTACATATATATATATATATATATACAATATATACACACATTGATACACTAATCTTGCAGAGTATTCAAATAGCCCAATTATTTTCACAGGATGCTAGCTCTTAGTACGGCTTCAGCATTCCTTAAGTAGTAAGCTCCTCCAGACCTATTTACAAGGGAGTATACCAGATCGTTTTTTAATTTTTTGATCTGTTCAATGTCCTTTTCACTCCTTGTGAAACTATGTATAGTTTCCAATATTTTTAGGCTGGGGTCTTCTCTCAAACAAAAGTGTCGACGCGTTTCAGCCCTCTTACTATGGGCCTCATCAGGACTTGGGCTAATGCAACGGTCTGTCTACAGAATCATACAAAAAAGTACCAATTACTCTATGTATTCATTACTATATGCATATTAAGTCAGGGTTCTTTATACACTATACTACACACTATATACAACTATGTACATCTTACAACTATTTACCAAAACCTCGGAGTGGTCAGGCTAGCAAAGTATATCTCTCCTCTAATTAAATATCAGAACACACCAAATGTAACTAAGTAAAAGGGAAAACCTATTTGTATAGTTCCTTCACTTAGTTTAGTAACTCAGCTCATCATCATCATCACCATGGAGCCTCCTAAGGGTCGCTCACTTTATTCATTCCTGTGAGTTGGCATGTCTGGATTTGGAACACCTCTTGGTGACCCAATCCACCTAGGCATTGAAGCTAGAATTGTAGGATGTGGAGCCTCCTCTTGATATCCCGGTGCAGCCAGTCGTGAGAGCTGGTATGGCTCACCTGGAATCTCCTCTGTCTAACTAGGTACAGCCCGTTCCAAGAGTCGGCCTGGCTGGATTTGAAACCCCTCTTGGTGAATCAATTCAGTCCATCCTAGGTGCGGATCTGATTGGGACCAAAAATAGGGCCAGGCTCCCAAAAGAAAAAATGGCCAGTGGATCAGGACCTTTCACAAAGCATTGTTTGGTTAGTACCAGAGCTAATTTTTGGGGGAAATCGTGGCCCATGAATCAGTGTACAGCTTGTGCGGCTCAGTAATCCTGGTCAAGTCTGGAAACACAATTATTCTGCTGCAGCTCATTCCTAGGTCTCCTGCTCCTCATCTTCTGGTCTGTGAATCTCCTAAAACCTTACTCACCTTCAGGACCTTGAGCTCACTTCCTGCCAGTGGGCCCTAAAGCTTCTGCTCATTCATGGGGATTCTCACCATTGGCCAACAGGTCCTCGGAGGATCATGTTTACCTGCATGTCTAGTCAATAATTTGGGAGACCCAAAGTACCCTTTGAGGCTAAGGCAATACAATGAAAGGTAAAATGTGCATACAAGGGAATTTATTTGGAGCAAACTTATATTATTATACGATTGCTTAGATGGTTAGTCCATCCGGAACAAACACCAAAGTGTTATTAGACAGCACCAATCAATGCAATTTGTAAGCATAGACAGCACGGGAAATCCTAATAGTTTGAAAGTATACATTTTTTTATGTATTGAAAGCAATTAAAAGGGAGTACAAACACATGAAATCAATTAGCAAAAAGTCATGGAAAGAAGTAAAATTGAATTAACCTAGCAGTACATGACAAACAACTATTCCAACCTAATCACAGGCAACAAATCTCCAAATGAGAATGTGTCGTTCAAGAGTAACAAAATTTCTCCGGAATAGAAGGCAGAGTCGACGTTTCGGTGTTTGCGGCTTCAGTCCATCAGACCATCTTCAGGACAATGGTTTATGCTACGAAAAAAGACTCTTCTATTGTTTATCGAAATAGCCTACAACCATGAACTTGAGCTGCTCTGATACCAGGACTGATTCCGGTTTCTACGCTACGCTAACTACCGGAATCTTGTATGGAATACCACACAAGGAAGATTGTTCCTTGTTTTGAGACGGATGTTTCCGCTGACCCCCCAACTAACACATCCTTTCTATACGTCAGCATCAAATGCACTGCTGTGACCGTAGATCAAGTTCATGGTTGGAGGCTGTTTTCGATAAACAATAGAAGAGACTTTTTTCTTAGCTTGAACCACCGGTATCTGCAACCAGGTATCTGCAATGCCTACAACCACTACTATAGCCTTGGAGCTGTACAGCTCTCCACGCATTCTCTCATGGTATTTCTTTAGAATTGTTTTTAGAATACCAGTACCAGTCCTGCTCGCAGGCTGCCTACGGAACCTACTTTTCTAGACAGAAAAGGCCAGAAGTTGGTCTGTACCTGCAAAGTAGAGCAAGCGCTTTACACACTACAGCCAGAAAAGTAGAGCGAGTGCTTTACACGCTACAGTCGTAACACAGAGAAAGTGCTGGGGCTGCCAAGAACGCACCTGTAATAAGAAAATAAAAGACAACAGTTTATAAGGAGACTACTCTCGCACATATTATAAATGAATAAGCTGAGTATGGTTGGGTTGTCGTTGAAGATGCCTTCACATGGAAAGGTTTCGGTGTTGTTCCTGTGATAGAGTGATGTGACATATCCTCACACAGAGGTGTTATTCACTTGACCTTGTTAACTTTCTGAGCACAGTGGGTGTCTTTCTCTCATGGCCTCTTGTCTTGCAGGCGCTGTGGCTTGGTCGCTCCACAGGGACCTGGGCTTTCCGTTGGATCTCATCGGTCTGATGCTTGAGGAGAAGGGCGTGACCCTGGATTCGGCAGCTTTGGAGCAGCTCGCCCAGGCAGAGGCCCAGGTAAGCGAGGGGGACCCCCAGAATGAGTTTCAGTGCAGCTTCATTTCACGGTGCTGCGAATAGTGATGCAGGATCTAGTGCTCATCCTTCGTCCTGGGTGGCTGAGGGGCCATCGAAGATCCCTCATTAAAGAGAGTAGCGATCCAGTAGAAGCACACAGCATAGGGGAACCGTGGCTCCCCTTTTATACTTCCATCATAACACTAATGCACACAACTGCCTCGGGCCCCGTGTCCTGGCTGCTGGCTATGAGTCCATTCAGGCACATGAATAGCTTCCCAGCCAGGGAGGAGGAAGAAAATGGGCTTAAACCCTAGGTTCAGAGGGCTTTTCACCGGTAGGTTTGAGTTAAAGTTGGGGACTGACAAACATCCTAGGTTACCTGCTCACACCCTTCCCTAGACCCGGCTTGACTGACGAGGTCCGTGTCTTCAAGCCATTTTTTAAGGCTGCTCGTGCCATCCTGAACATCCATCACACACGGCTCGTCCACGTCACTCATCCCCCAGTCCACATATCGCAACAACCATCCAGTTATCGAAAGCAAGTGCAGCCAGCTATGAATATCAGCAATCCACCGTCAGTGCCAACAATCAAACAACTCCTTCCTAACATCAAGTCAAGAGGGGACAGCAGCTATTAATACAACAAAACAAAGTTCTTTACCACGGACGGTCACTTGTGGGTTCACGCTGTCTAGTGCCAGTTGAAACACAGTCACGAGAGTCACTAAACGGGGACCATTCAAATAATAGATTTCATCCCCTCCTTACACGAAAGGTGCCACTAACTGTCAACAGTTAATTCAGTGAGTGTAAGAGCATCACCTCTCAGCTGACAAGAGGATGAACCAGCAAGGGCTGCCAGCTCCAGTTGCTGACACGCCATTAACTTCGGTACCCAGCAAACTCCGTGGTGAATGCTGTGCTCCTAACCCCCTCCATAGACGCCAACCTGCGCCCTGAACTGGTCCATCGCACCTGGCAGAGCACCCAGACGCCAGGGTAGCAACTGACTTACCAGTGACACTACGTGGTACCTGCCGTCCACTGACATTCCTTTCCAGTCCCATACCTGTTGGCTGAAGTTACCATTCGAGGCTAGTCTTCAACCCCAAAATTACATCCCATGCATTCCAACCAGGGGGCGGAAAGGGAGAAGAGCCTTTCAGTCAGTGCATGGTCAGCCATCGATAATAAAGCAAAAACAAAACACACCAAACATCAAAAACCTTATCCTCAGCAGCTGCTCACACCTGCTGGAACTCAGGAAGACATGGTCCTCTGACACCTTTGCACCTGATGTTACAAGCCCCCTCTCCCCACTACAATACTCTCACCAAAAATGTATAATTGACAGCTGATTTGTTTAAGTATATCTGATCTTTACCAGCATCTGTGTTCAGCTTGGAGAAACAAAACCACCCAGTGGTACACTGACTGGTCAAATATTCAAATACTCAAATGGGAGACCAGTGCCACCTAACACCTTTTTAAGATGCTGGAGTAGATGTGTCCTGCATCTACACAATCTGGGCACGCATAATTGTCACCAGGCCGGAAGTGATGACAGCGTCTAGAATTGATTTCTAGGTAACTGTTCTTTGGCTCTCAGGTACTGACGGCCACCTCCTGGTGTTACGCTGCTTAGTAATCTATTACCAAACATTAGTAGAAAATGAAGATGTTACTTTATGATGACTCAGTATCTTTGAGGAATTGTCAGTCCTGCCACAATAAGGAAGTACTTCTCACAGGTTACTGATGCCTTCAGTCATGCAGAGTGAAACTACGGAAGAGTCCTTGCCCTTCCCTTCTTGTTGAGATCTGGAGCCAATGGTTAGGGTGTTCTTTACACTGAGGTGTTCGTCTCCGTCTAGTGCTCTCAATGCCGGGGAGCATGTAGTCATTTCACTGAATGCCAGGAAAGGGAAAGGCAGCACATGGGATCTGTGTTCCTCGGCACCCGGGGTTGACGTCTCTCCAGACAAGGATGGATTAGTAAAGAGTCACCGGTCTGAAGGGGGTTCAGGTTTGCTGGTGCGATGTGTGAGAATCCCGCTGTGAATTAATAATGCAGGTCCCTTTGCTCTGATTCTACCGCGATAATGTATAATGTGTTTGTATGTCTACAGCGTAAATCTCAGGCCCAGCAAGCGGAGGAGGAAGGAGGTGGCATGCAGCTGGATGTCCACTCTTTGGCTGAACTGCAGCGGAGAGGGGTGCCCACCACGGATGACTCCCCAAAGTATTCCTATGTCCTGGATGCTGACGGGCGATATGGTGAATATCTTTTTTTGTAATTTGTAAGGTTACAGTATTGAAACAAGTTTGGTAGAGTACTGTTCTGTTTTCTTTACCCCAATTGGGCGTGGCTTTATCTTTAAGCCAACTACGGAAGGTGATCATTTCTAAAGTGCTGAAGACACAGAGTCCCACAAGAACTGGCGCTGGTGGCCCTGAAGCTGCCATGTGTGTTCTCAGGAGCTGCCAGGAACGGAAGAGACCACAAGTGTCTCATGTGAGGATTCTGTAGCTTCAAGGCCTTGATCCTACCTTGCAGCACTTTGTAACCTGGTTTTTGCAATTGGGAATTTTAAAAAGGTAAAAGTATAAGTATCCGAACGCAGAGAGGAAAGCATGGATGGTTTAACTTTTGACATCTGACATGGGCCCGTTTAAGATATCTGGCCTGGTGATCTGCTCCCACCTGACAATGGAACAATTTAGCCTCTAAGCACTGGATGACCTTTGACACATAGAATGGGTCTACGTGAGATCTTTGAACTTCACGAGCTCCGCACACCTGCAATGGGACAAATACGATCCTGGGACCCGGGAATATATTCTCACCTAATAAAAAAACATCCACTGTGAGCTGTGGTGCCTCACTCCATTGACCCTGATACGGTACAACCAATACCAAAGTCCTCATCTCAAGATTTGCACTGGTGACTGATGCTGATGTCTTTACCCCAGGCCAGGTGTCTTGTCAAGATCAATTGCTACTTCTGAGAGGCAATTCTTGATGCCCACATTCGGCTGTGGCCACGGGCAAGCAACATATATGAAAACGGACCGAATAACTTTGATTTATAGCTTTGTTCTTACACTAAGTTAAGCTTCTCAGGTTTTCTCCTGCAGAGCACAATCAGTTGATTTAATTAAAATCTCTTTCTTATGAAGCCAATTTTAGAACTCTTCTCTAAATTCTGTACAAATACATGCTTTATTCTCATCTCTCTAGTCTTCAGCCCCTGCCAAGCCACCGTTCTCATCCTCTACAAAGACCAAGCGCTGCACTCCAAGGTGAAGGAAGGCGAGCGCTGTGGAGTAATTTTGGATCAAACCAATTTGTACGCAGAGCAGGGCGGGCAGGCGCACGACTCGGGATACTTTATGCGAGTGGAGCAGCAGGTAAGACTCCTTCTCTTCATCGGCAGGGGAGATGGCTGTGTCACTCTTACTTCTTGGAGAGGCCTCTAAATACCACCGTTCTTCTTATATTTTCTGGTCTGACTGCATCATTTTTCAATAGTTATTTAGTTATAGTTATCAAGTGAATCCAGAATGTCTGTTCTAGTTTCAGATCCGAAGTCTCTTTTATTCTTACTATTATTAATGACACTTATAAAGCGTTACTTTCTCCTGAAAGGCATCCCAGCGCTGATCATACAAAGATTCCAAGAGCTTTTCATCCTAGCTTACATTTCTTGAACATTATGTGGTCCTGAGATCCTTTCTGGGAGGAGCAAAGCATTCATTTATATTATTAACCATAGATATTGTTTATAGTTACAGGTCTTTGTTGAATGTCAGCATTAGCTCAGCCAGTCGCAAGACTTTGATTTATAAACGTAATATGTGATAAACATGAGTCCTGCTGATAATAGTTGTGATTGAATTTCCCCTCGATTTCCTTTTTAGGATGTTCTGTTCCCGGTGGAGGCCGTTCATGTGGCTGGAGGGTACGTCGTCCATGAAGTGACTGCACCAGACAACCTGCAGGTTGGGGACCGAGTGATGCTCTTTATTGACGAGGTAGGTAAGTCACCAAAAGGCAATTGAATGGTTGTGCCATTGAAGCATATAATCTCTCTCCGTCCTGGTCACTGTAGAGCAGTGGTCTTCAAACTGGGGGGCAGGCCCACCTGGGGGGAAGGGGGTTTAAGTGATCTCAGGGTGAGGGCTTCAGTTTCTGACCAAGAAAAGCATCTTGCTTTGTTATAAGTGTTAAAAACATGACCGGCAGTAAGTCACCTTGTAATGGGCCATCACTTACAACTTTTGTCATTATATGTTGACTGGAAGTATGTGTAACAAGCATCTGCAATGCAGTAAGTCTCGCATTTACAAGAGTTTGAGCTATTGGCATTGAAAATGATAATGCCTTTTATTTATGTTTTAGTTTTTAAAACATAAATAAAAGGCATTGTAATTTACACTAAGGAAAAGTGTTTTTCTGATCGGCATCATTTGTACCGGGACTCCATTGTTTTTTCATTGCCATCTCGTGTCAAACACTTCCACACGACCCACCTGGTCGTTTCTGCTGAGGCCTGAGGAAAATCTAAACTGACACGACAGAGACCATCTTGCAGCCTGCATTTCTGCCCAGGAACTGTCGCACACCCAACCCCCCCTGTTCTTTGCAGTTCAACAGAAAGCCATGAGACACTCACACCATGTGTAAATGATTCATTTTCCATCTCCTGCTCCCAGCCTAGTAAACATCCTTGACACCGTGATCAGGTTATCCGGACAATGGTCTGACTGCTGGGCCTTGGTCAGGTTGATTAAACAATGACCTGAAAGGCCGGCTTTGATCATGGTGAGTAAACAAAGACCTGAAAGACTGGACTCTGATAAAGCTGAGTGGACAATGATTTGTGTACCAAGCCTTGACCAGGTCACCATCTACAAACATCGTCCGGATCTGGTTATCAACTACAAACACTGCCCTGATTGAACAATGAACTAACAGCCAAAAGACTGAAATGAAAATATATAAAAGGCTTGTAAGCTGCAGAGTGAAGCAGCAGCCTCCTCTGTCTTGTCTCTGACTAGCTTGGGACTCTGTTCCATAGCCCGGGCTATTGAAATAAATCTGGGTTCCTCCTGCAGACGAAGGCTCCTGTGTCTCCTTTTACTAAGTATGGAAGACTTGGGCGGAACCCCCGCCGCCGAGACCCAGTAAGTGGGTTATCCCGGTTCTTCAACACAATGCCAATAGCTTAAACTCTCGCAAATGCGAGGCCTATTTAATTCCAAATGCTTGAAGGCATCACTGAGTTGCCCCCTTCTGTCTCCCATGGCCCCCGAAGAGCTCCCATTTTGCTATTAGTTAAATGAATAAGCCGGTGGTCACCACTACGCACGAGAGACCCTCCTGCTCTACTGCAGTAAGAGAAACTCATTAAAGAAAATAGTGCTTACAGACGAAAGAAGACGTACCGTGTAACAACCAAAGTAAAAGGGCCAGTCTTCATGGGAGGTTACAAATGAAGACAAGGAGGTACTAAGGAGGGACCAACAAGCCTAATAACGAATCAGAAGCCAGCATTTATGAAGGACAATTACACAAGCCAGTGACAAATATGGGCGGAGAGTGGGCAGGGCTTCAAGTACATACAGCATGGCTCGCAGTGCATGCGCTGCCCAAGCTCGACCTAAAAAGGAGTAACTGAGCTTAACTGCAATGCTTAACAATGTTTAGACATTTCTTTTTTTAAATGTACACCCGATATTCAGTCCACAGGACTGGGTTTTTTAGGTCTCCATTGTCTCAGGAGGAGTGAAGTTGGATTCTAGGTACCTGATTTAACTCTCTGCGGTCTTTAGATCTTGTCTAGTGCTTTGTGACTCTCCCCGTGTCCCACCTGTCCTGTTCTTATTCTGCACAATGTATGTCGCTCATCCTGGCCCTCATTTCCTTATCTGGCTCTCCACCTGTTTCAGTCATCATTCCACACTCCCACTGTAGCTCAAACCCCCTTGTTGTCTTTTCTTAGTCTCACCCATTTTTTTTTTTTAAATCTGTTTTATTGAAACACTTGACATACAGTTACATTTCTTGTGTGTATAATTCAAAGGGGAAACAGCGATTAGCTCGTACAATATCTGAGCGAATGTTGACGACGGTTGAAAACCCAATAAATGCACTCATTAGCGAATAACACCATCAGCTGTAATGGGGACAGTCTCTGCATTCACCATAATGGACACTCCATCATTGTATTACAACTTATTTCGCAGTGTCGACCCCACCAGAATATCTGGCCCTACCCTTCAAGACGGGCATTCTTCTGGCCAGCTGTACCCCTGTTGCCTACAACCCTCCGGCCAGTGATGCAGTGTGTTGTTCCTCAATGGTGTATATAACCAACCAGGCCCTGTTCCGGGCGACGTATATGAGTGCCGTGGGCGGCTAGAACGTTCAGAGTGTTGTCGCGGTGTGGTAGAGGGTTGCGGCAGGGGCCGCTATGTGTGCTACAACCTCGTGTTTGGTCGTCGTGTGCAGAAAAGTAAAATTTGTTTGAGAAAGGCAGATCCAGCGTAGTCAACCGGGGGGGCGACAGTTGCTGCAATTACCTCTGACCCAACCGGGGGAAATAGGAAAGAAATTGGGGGTGTAATGAACCTTAACTCGGGAGGGGGGAGGGGGTGCTGCAGTATGGGTCCTGACGTGCTAGGTCCGGGTAGAGTGGCTACGCAGGGTGCTGGCGTCTAGTGTTCGCGGGGCGACGGTTCGGGTGGTGTGTGGAAGCTCTAAGGCCCGGGGCGGGGCTGCACCGTTGGAGTCGGCCGTGTGTGTGGCCCCTTCCGACTAAGGGGGGGGGGGGGGGGAAGAAGGGGGGGAAGGGGGCGAGAGAGAGGCTGCGGGGGTGGTAGCTTATGTCTATATGTGTGCGGCTCTTGTTTCTCCCTATTGCTATGCATCATTCTACCCAAATGTGTCCCTTCACTCCATTGGTGGGGGAGGGGGGCGAGTTGGCTATCATCTCACATCACCCCTTTATCGTGGCAGGCCTTGGTGTATGCTTGTAGGAAGCCCTCCCAAATCTGGGCTATCGGGATGGCCCTCCGTCCCGCTGTTTCTTCCCTGCGTAACACTGTGCCCTCTGTTTTCTTAGTCTCACCCATGGCAGTGTTTGCCTGCTCTCCAGTATTGGACACACCTGCTCCGTTTCCTGTCTTCCATTCACCTATATGCCTGTCCTCCTTCAATATTCTCACTATTGCTTCTATTCACTCCTTGTTGCACCACTCAATGTATGCACTGTGCCAGTCATGATTCCTCGTTCCTTATATTACTCATGCACTCTCCATGTCTTCTCTCTAGGTGTCGCTTCTTTTTCCTAACACTCTGGCTGTTGTTCCTACTCTCTCTTTCTCCCCTGCCTCTGAGTCTCTCCTGTGCCTGTTACTAAACACTTCCTGTCTAGCTCCTCTCCTTGCCCTCACTGTTCCAGTGCCGGCTCCTATGATCTTTCCTTGTGAGTTGACCAACACTCCTTTGTTTTCAGACGCAGCGCTTGTCCTGTATGGTGAAACATACCGCTACCCACCTCCTAAACTTTGCCCTTCGCCGTGTTCTGGGAGAGAGCACAGAGCAGCGAGGGTCACATGTCGCTGCTGACCGGCTGCGGTTTGATGTCAGCACCAAGGTAAGAAGGGATTGGGTTTGCAGAGCAGTATTGATGGCACAGCACATGCAGAATGGAAGACGCATGGCTTTTGAGGAGAGCGGTCTGATGGACATATAGACCGGTACATTGTATTGCGTGTCCCACACCTCAATCTGTACGAGCAGCGTGGTGAACCCAGCATTTTTCAGCAGGTGAAAACCATTAAAATCTAGTATTTATTAATGTTCTTATACTTACACATTGACCGCTTTAATGTGGCCCGATCTTAGGGAATGATGAGTTGGTTAAACTTGCTTATGGAGTTGGTTTACACCACAGAGTAACAAGGAACTCTTCTGTCACACAGAGAGTGTAGGTCATGAAGTCACTTGTGTTTCACATGTGTGGAACAAAGCGACACACACACGGCCCATGGTACATGAAGTGGACGTGGTATGAGTCTGCATTGAGGGGTTAGGCCCGGTTGTCAATCTTCTCTTATACGATTATATAATTATTAATGATTGATAATCCTTAACACATTCCAGCTTTTACGAAGGAAGGTGGAAAGGGTGCTGAGGTGTGGAGGCTGGGGGGGGGGGGGCTCAGAAGGGTGCAGAGGTGTAGGGTCTGCAAAGGGTGCAGAGGTGTAGGGGCTGCAAAGGGTGCAGAGGTGTAGGGGCTGCAAAGGGTGCAGAGGTGTAGGGGCTGCAAAGGGTGCAGAGGCGTAGGGGCTGCAAAGGGTGAAGAGGCATAGGGGCAGCAAAGGGTGCAGAGGTGTGGAGGCGGCAAAGGGTGCAGAGGTGTGGAGGCTGCAAAGGGTGCATAGGTGCGGAGGCTGGGGGGGGGCTCAGAAGGGTGCAGAGGTGTGGGGGCTGCAAAGGGTGCAGAGGTGTGGGGGCTGCAAAGGGTGCAGAGGTGTAGGGGCTGCAAAGGGTGCAGAGGTGTGGGGGTTGCAAAGGGTGCAGAGGTGTAGGGGATGCAAAGGGTGCATAGGTGTAGGGGCTGCAAAGGGTGCAGAGGTGTAGGGGCTGCAAAGGGTGCAGAGGTGTAGGGGCTGCAAAGGGTGCAGAGGTGTAGGGGCTGCAAAGGGTGCAGAGGTGTAGGGGCTGCAAAGGGTGCAGAGGCGTAGGGGCTGCAAAGGGTGCAGAGGCGTAGGGGCAGCAAAGGGTGCAGAGGTGTGGAGGCGGCAAAGGGTGCAGAGGTGTGGAGGCTGCAAAGGGTGCATAGGTGTGGGGGCTGCAAAGGGTGCATAGGTGTGGGGGCTGCAAAGGGTGCAGAGGCGTAGGGGCAGCAAAGGGTGCAGAGGTGTGGAGGCGGCAAAGGGTGCAGAGGTGTGGAGGCTGCAAAGGGTGCATAGGTGTGGGGGCTGCAAAGGGTGCATAGGTGTAGGGGCTGCAAAGGGTGCATAGGTGTAGGGGCTGCAAAGGGTGCAGAGGTGTAGGGGCTGCAAAGGGTGCAGAGGTGTAGGGGCAGCAAAGGGTGCAGAGGTGTGGAGGCTGCAAAGGGTGCAGAGGTGTGGAGGCTGCAAAGGGTGCAGCGGTGTAGGGGCTGCAGAGGGTGCAGAGGTGTAGGGGCTGCAAAGGGTGCAGAGGAGTGGGGGTTTGCGATGGGTGCAGAGGGCTGAGGTGCGGAGACTTCCTCCTGAGCTCTGAAGTGGGCCATGTGATTGGAAGAATCATCCTGCCCTGGTGTGGGCTCTCACATGTAACCTTAAGGAAAGGTCGTCAGCTGGACGTGGGCGCGCCACAGATCAGTCAAATGAAGGCCAGAGTGGAAAAAATGTATGGTGTATTTCATGGTTTCATGAGTACAGTGTCCAGAATTGTCCCCTGAATCAGTCAGTGGGTCTATATTTTGTTCGATTTATCTTTTTTTTTTAAAATAGTACTTGCAAAACCTTTATTGTAGCATTCAATAAAAATACAAGCATGGGCCTACAACCGCAGGGGCCGGCCGCTGAACAAATTGAGACCGTCAATATCAAAGTATGACACATCTCATCAGCCGACAACCCTGAAGTCCGGCAGCGATTCAGGATAAAACTTGTATTAGAATGCACTACTGAGTCCAGGATGAGACAGGTTCCATTTTATATTTTTAAGGAAGGATCAGGTGAAGACTACGGGGGACAGGACAAGATACAGGATATGCACATAATAACCGCTATAATGGAACATTGGCGCTAAAGCATATGGATCGGCGCAGACAACAATACAGTATACATTCAATGTTGAGCGCCAGTTCTCAAGGCTTGCCCACCCGGGAATCAGGATATCATAAAAGCATAAGCACTAAATATAAGTACACGCTAAGAATCCGAATGAATAGTCGGCCATACTGATCCTTCAAGGAAGAGAAAAGGGAGGCAAAAAAGGCCATAGAAAATAAAAAAGGCAAAATAAAAAACCCCGTTCCAGCCCCCCACCCTGCACCCCTGCAAATGGCTACAGCCTAACCCCACTAGCAGCATGCCTGTCGCCCCTAACAACTAAAACCCTAAAAGTAGGAAAAAGAGTGGAGGAGGGCTTATCCGTTTGGGCTCCCAGCCCCTTTAGTCCCCCCGCCAGAAACAGATACCCCCTATCGATAAAAGCCCAAAGTTTGACAACACTTGTAGAAGAAATTAGGGGGCACCGTGATACACTTCCCAGCCTCTTAGATCAAACAGTTGTAGGTCTACCACCAGTAAAAGCCACTCCAACCCGTCCCGACCCGGTTGATCTTAACCTTGGCCCTTCTGAAACAGAATACGCCCCTCCCTTCCCCCCCCCCCGCACCCCCCCAGGCAGGGACCCCGAGGCACACAAAGGAGTAATAAAGGAGAAGGGAGTCATCCAGAATCAATCTATGGCGACTCATAGGCAGTGAGTCCACAAAAACTTCAGACGCAGAAGGACTCTCCCTCCTAGATGGGAAGAACCAATGTACCTTGCCCAGGAGTCGTAAAGTCACCAAGAGAGGGGAAGATGACCTCAAAATGAATGGAAAGTCACGAACAAAAGTTCTCAAGAGGGGGACGCCTTTCGGTACCTCAGAAGTCAATGGGGTGGAAGGTTCGGCAATACACTGACGACCTCGGGCACACCGTCCTCCAGGGCACTATCCGACGGTTTCAGTACTTGCTTCCTCACGGGGTTTTCGCACGGAGACAAAATGGCCGCGGTTTGAACGGCTGCAGATTGCTGTTCCGACAGGAAGGCCGGGTCCGGTTCCACCAGGAGCATCTCAGATAGGCGCGTGTCTACTTTGCTCAATAATACATCCACATGTGAATGAAACGCCCTAATTTCTGCCAGTATTGATCTCAGCGATGGCTCAAGCACCATTCGATCCATAGTCTCACGCCCGACACCAATCACAATCACCTCCCCGGGTGAATCTGGCATCCTCGGGGGGGACAAACAGGATCTCGAACTTGCAGATGCGGAGGGTGACCAGACTTTAATCGCAGCCACGGTCAACTCGGTTAAAGCCGCAGGCCATAGACCCCGACCCACCGAACTCCACCGGGTCCGCGGGACGGGGACCCCCACCCGCAGCCGACAGCAAGCAGAATTACTCCTTCATCGATGCTGGGCAATAGAAACGATTGCTACCAAATCCGGGCTTAAACAAAGCCTCCACTCCGATTGACCGGACCCAGCCTGCGTCTCCCAGCCGATGTTGTTGCACTGCAGCCCGGCTGTGAAAATACCCGAGGCCCCGGCTGCACCGCTGGAGTATGCCACAATCTTCAACTCGACGGAACTTCGTCAAATCAGCCGATAAAAGTTTCCGGATTTCACAATCAGGGTGCGGAGCAGTTCATGCACACAGAGGCTCGGAGTAAATTCAGGATAATGTACAGGATATTGTGGCGGGATACGGAGGTCGTCGGAGCCGGGAGCCTAAGCAGACATCTTATTTGCTGACGTAGCCCCCCCCCCACAGGCAGGATTCTTAATACCCTGAAGCCGGCCAACCACCTAGCTGATCTCCTACCGGCAAACGCGGTTAAAGACCTATCCCCTCTTCTTCTACCCCTGTGGACTAAGATCATTAACCGCTCCCTCCAACAAGGCTGCATCCCAGACAGCCTCAAAGTCGGACAGGTAACATCCATCCTAAAGAAACCCACAGCCGACCCTACAGACTTAAATAACTACCGGCCTATCTCCAACATCCCTACCTTGGCCAAACTTCTCGAGAAATGCGTACACACCCAACTGACTAATCACATTGATCGCTTTGACCTGCTGAACAGACACCAGTCGGGGTTTAGAGCAGGTCACAGCACTGAATCAGCCATGACCCACATCACGGATGATGCTCTTCAAATACTCGACCAGAACGGATCATGTCTTCTCATCCTGCTTGATCTATCCTCTGCCTTTGATACGGTCAAACACGACAATCTACTAGAGCTTCTGAAACATAGGATAGGTCTCTCCGGATCAGTACTTAAGTGGTTCACTTCGTATCTCCATAACCGTACGCAAATATTCAAGACCAACAGCAGTCTCTCCAAATCCGTACCAGTGTCACTAGGGGTACTGCAAGGTTCGTCACTTTCGCCGACACTATTCAACCTGTTCCTGGAACCCCTCACCAAAATACTACAAGCATCCAACGTGCAATACCTTATGTATGCAGACGATGCGCAACTGTACCTCAAGATCAACACTCCAGACGACATCAAAGCGCTCAATTCAACGCTCAGAAACACCCAGACATGGCTGGTAGAAAACCACCTCAAATTGAACGCTATAAAGACCGAATTCCTCCTTATTGCCCCCCCCCCGCCAAAGCCCCCATGATACAGGAATGGATCAAACATATCACTGCACTCAACATTCAACCAACTATCGTAGACTCAGCGAAATCCCTGGGAATCACTCTTGACAGCAGCCTCACCATGCAGAAGCACATCAGCAACGTAACTAAGGGAGCAAACTTCCAAATAAATACTTAGGAAGCTGAAACCATACCTCCCAGCCAACGACTTTAAGCTAGCTGTGCAAGCGTTAGTCATCCCTCGCGTGGACTACGGGAGTATCACTCTGTGGCCTCCAAAAATCGACCACGGCACCACTAAGAGCCTCAATAAATGCGGTTGCGAGACTTATCACTGGTTCGAAAAGAAGCGACCATATCGCGCCAGACTTAAAAGCTCTCAACTGGCTACCGCTGGAAGCTAGAATCCACCTTAAAATAGCATGCATGACGCAAAAGGCCATACATCACAAGACTCCCATTTACCTCGCGCAGAAGCTAACGGTATCTGGGGGCTCCAGAGCCTCGAAGTGCGGAAAACCTTCTCCTGAAACCTCAAAGATTCAACAGGATGAAAACAATAAACGATCCTTCTCCGGTATGGCTCCCAGGATATGGAACACACTACCCCCAGAAACCCGATGGATTGTCTCTACCGCATCGTTCAAAAAAGAAGTTAAGGCGAATCTCATGGCTAAATTCACCTGAGTGTACTATGATGAGGATTCTACCTGACTCACAAGAAACTGAGACTGCAACCTGCTGTAATGGCACTATTAGTTATTTTTGTGTCTCATGTGCTTCCCCACACAGGAGTTTTCTGTATTTTAGACCTTTATGCATCTTATCCTATTTGATCTATTGTAAAGCGCTCTGATATCCGCAAGGATCTTGTTCGCGCTTTATAAAACCTTCTAAATAAAAACCAATTTCGGTCACATAATGTGTGTATATTAGCCTATTATTAATGCCATTATTATTGCGATTATTTTTATTATTATCACTGCACTTAGTACTGTTATTATTATTATTTCAATTATTTTTACAATTGCTAATATTTATAACTATTAATACTGCTAATATTTTTCACTATTGTTAATGGTGTGAATATTGGTGTTGGCGTTAATATTATTATTATTATGATTGTTTTTATTGTTGTTTTTTCATCTTGTGGCCGGTTAGAGTGCTGGTCGACCCTGGTCAAGCTCTGCAGAATGCGCTGTATTTTGCGAGCAATAGTTAGTAGTATCGGGCATCAGCTCATGTGTATGTTGATGTATATAACTGGCTTTAGAGCAGGCCCGGGCGTAGTTCGCAGAGTTTTGCTACGCAGAACTCCGCAAAGTAAAAAAAAAAAGAACTCTGCGAAGTTCCACGAGTGGCGGAGTGCAGTGTGAACTGCAGTTTGTGCTGGCATTCCTGCCGCTCAGGTAGAAATTCTACCAGAGCGTCAGCTCGCACTCGCGAACATACCATTTGCGAACTTACCGTTTGCGATTGCGAGCGGTGAAAAAACTCAGCTGCACATCGCAAAGCGTCGTTTTCTGCAAGCTCCGTGGAGTGCAGAAAACTCTGCAAACTCCGCAAACGGAGCGAAGTTTACCGCCCAGGCCTACTTTAGAGCAGGAAACACTAGAAAGAAGGCCTTCACCTCTAAAATAGTCGTAGTATACGTCTCCAAGAGAGGCTCCCTCCGCTGACGACATAGTTGCTTAGATATTGATTCCCGAACCTTCAAAGCACATTTATTTCTTGACCTGCTGCTTTGACTAGAATTTGTCTTAGGTTGAAGGCAGACCTGAGACCATCATTACTCGCATGTGTTTGCTGTACTCTACTTACAGTGCCAGAAGGTGAGACTTCCAATGCCGGGCTGAAGCTTACTACCTATGTAGAGTAGGAGAGATGCTCTTATCTGCAGACCGATCACGCGTCTGTTGCTTTCTGATACCCGTGTTGTTGCTTTATTGGCTGCCATTGTTTCTGTGTTTGTGTGCTCCTGGGCATCAGCCTAACACTTCCTCTCTTCCTCTCGGAACCTCCTAAATGTCAAACCAGTGCATGTGTTCCAAAGGCTTGATTTGAACCCTTATCTCTCCTGTAGGTACCAGTTACCCCTCAGCAGCTTCAGAAAGTAGAACAAGCAATCCAGGAAGTAATTCAGAGGAACGAGGTCATCCACACCGCAGAGGTGCCGGTGAAGGTGGTGGACAGGATTGCGGGACTCCGGAAGATTGATGAGGTAAGGAAAGTGGCCTGGCACCCACACATTTATTGATGTTTAGTTTATACTACATTTCATAGAGAAGATTCACTGTGTAGTAGTAGGAGAACAAATGGAAACCACCTGAGGCCTATCGACAATTGGATGGTCACAGGAAATCTTTTGAGATGTGGAGGAAATGCCAAGTGCTGAGGAGAATCTAATGCCACCAGAGAGATACTGCTGGTTTAACTGGAACAGATGTATTTCTAGGGCCTTTTTGGGGCCTGATAGATAACTAAGTGTAGGGTTTGAAATGTAGGCCATGCTGGAAACATACCAGTCTCTTCTATTCATAAGATGCAATCTAAAGAGATGCCCTGGAGTGAGATGTACTAAGCAAAGTGACTTGTGTTCAGAAATGTTTTCTTTAAGATGCTGTGCTTCGAGACACAGATTGCCGCTCTCCTTGCAGCATGATTGTGCATGTCTGCACCTCTTAAAGTCCCGTCCCCTTATAGAGTCAGCTCAAGTCTGCTGGAAGGTTTTCTGGTGGGACTGTATTGCGTGCCTTTGGAGGTGTGGTTACAAATGTGTCCGACACACATGGAACGCTGAGTGACGCCATTTGAATCTTTAAGAGTCTTCTCTACACTGCACAAGACGTCACTCTCTCTTTTTAGGGTACAGAAAGGTTTTTAGGGGCACTGGATGATGTGCCCTCTAGCCGGTGTATATTCCAGTAAAGCGGAAACCTGGGATCAATAGAGTAGGGGTAGTCAAGAGATGGCCAATATTGGTCCTCTCCTGTTGACAAACATGAACGATGTGGAAGAGGTGTGGCGCAGCGGCCAGGGCTTTTGACTCCGGACCACAGGGTTTGACGGTTCGATCCCCAGAGCCGGCGGCAGGTTAGTCCAGCACAATGTGACTCTGGGCAATAGCTCGCTTGATCTTCCCGACGGCCCCAGCGCCTTGACACCCTTGGGTAATTGTGCGCTTTACAAATACTGGATTAATGTTCAGGATAACCAATGACTGTGTAAATGATTCCACTTCAGACTCATCATATGTAAATGTTTCTCTGCTCAGTATTAACCAACTGTAGCATGGATTTGCCTCCCATAGGCCAAAGTTACAAACTCTTGACATACGATTGACCTATGTCCCATCTGCTCTATTTAGAGTGTATATCTACGCAATTCTTGGCAGACATTCCACTCCTTACTTATGCCTTCTACCCCCCCCCTCTGGGGTATTGATCATCCACCAGGACTCTCCAGCCATCTCTGTCCTGGTTTTGTTTTCAATCTAACTCCCAGAGTCACCCTAATCCTTGCGGTCAGCCTCGAGACCTGAGCGCCTGGCTTGGCCTTCCTCTTTCCCTCTTCCTTTGAGGGTTTCAGATCAGGGCTTGCCTCGTGGTGTTTGATGCTGGCTTGTGGAGGGTGTGACCTATCCAGCCCCAGTGTCTTTTCATGATTTCTTCTTGAGCAGGGCATAGGTCATTGTTGCGGCTGATGGTGTTTTGACAGGAGATTTAGAGGATTTTCCTTAGAAAGGTGTTGATGAAGACTGGACTTTGGTGGTGGTGGTCACTTTTGTCCCCCATGTTTCTGCTCCATACAGTAGGACCAATTTTATGTTGGTGTTAAAAAGCCTGATCTTGGTTTGCAGCGCTAGGTCCTTGGAGCTCCTGATCTTCTTTATCTGGATGCTTTGTTGATTCTTGCCTTGACATCGGCGTCTGTGCCAACTTGCTTGTCTATGGCACTGCCCAGGTAGGTGTAGACCACAACTTCTTCCAGTGCCCCGCCTGCAAGAGTGACTGCAGTTGTACTGGCCGTGCTAGCCTTCTGGATCTTGATTCTCCCCTGTGGATGTTGGGGGCTTCGAGTGCTGATGTGTCTGCCACGTTGTCGATCTTCTCTTGCATCTGCAGGTGGATATGGGAGAGTAGGGCCAGGTTGTCTGCAAAGTCCAGGTGATTGAGCCGAGCCCCAGGTTTCCACTGGATCCCATTTCTTCTCCTTGCTGTGGATGTCTCCCTGATCCAGTCTATGGCCAGCAGGAAGAGAAAAGGCAAGAGAAAACAACCCTGGTGGATTGTGGTCCTCACTTGGAACACTTCTGTGAGTTGTCGTCAATGGAGTATTATACAGGTCATTCCCTCGTAAGAGTTCCTCATGACACTTACGAGTTTATCTGGCACAACAATAGTTACGGAGGAGTCTCCAAAGGATCTTTCTGTCCACACTGTTAAATGCTTTCGCATAGTCGATGAAGTTGAGATAGAGGGGGGAGTACCATTCCATCGATAATCCAATCCGCCAAACTCTAAATAGGGCTCTTAGGGCCATATGTATCATTCCAAATTGCGATTGCAAATGCCAAAGTTTGCAGAATTTGGGCATTTGCGATTGCAATTGGGCTCAGTGGTATGTATGAAAAAAAAACTGCCTCGCAAAATAAGGAATCGCAAAATTTGCGATTCCCTTTTTTGCAATTGCATTTAAGGAATCGCAAATTTCTATTCCTTAAATGCAATGTAAGAAGCACAGAAAATGTGCAATTTGGCCTTAAGGAATCGCAAACTACCACCAACTTCAAGTTGGTGGTAATTTGCGATTTCTCTGAAAAATGCACTTTTTTGCATTTTTCGAAGTGCCATATGGCGCACATACATGCCCTTAGGGCATGTATGTGTGCCACATTTGCACACATGCACATTTCAGGGACGGGAGTCCCTTGCTCACTTTGCCACTGGATTCAAACAAGCCTGGCTGAAGACGGCTGTAATGCCAGAAACCGGTCCTCGGAAGCTTGTTTCCGGTCCAGGGAAGGCATGGCTTGGCAGTTCGGGCTGGACTGTTCCCATGAGGCACAGGGTCAGGCTGATTTGCATATGGCCATGTTTGAACTGGGGTGGTGGAGTGAGCTAAAGAACGGTGATGGATTAAACCTAGATCTGTTGACTGGGTGTGAGTGTTTGATTGGTTCAGATGCTCCGTCTTTCACCACCCCCTTTTGTACCATTTCAGGGATGCAATAGGGTATCCTCTTGACACCCTGGCACCCTTGAAATTGCATTCTCAATTTGCGATTCTCTAATTGAGAATCGCAAATTGAGAATGTCTTCCCATTCATTCCTACGGGCAACTAGGCCCATAGGAATGAATGAGGTATTCCATATTTGCGAATCGCAATTTGCAATACGCAATTAAAGAATATGTAGGATTCGCAAAATTATTTGCAAATCCTACATACATATGTAGGATTCGCAAAAAATCATAATTTGAGAATCGCAAAATCCGAGTTTGATACATATGGCCCTATGTCTCTTCTTGACTTGGTTAGCTGCTTTCCGCCACAACCAGCGCCTAGTACCAGTAAGTAGTGTTGTTCCTATATTACCTATACAGGATCTGCGCGTTCAGATAACATAAACTGTGGGATTGGTGGCGGACTGTTTCCGAGCACCCCCACCGGATATGTTCTCCTGTTTGCATTAGCTGGTTCACAGTGCCACTAGAATCTCCCCTAATCGGGGGGAGAATCGTTCCTGGCAACCTCAGAACATGACAACCCTTATCCCTCAGGATCGTGGAAACAATATACTACTTTTCGCTCAGTCACTCGTGTTCCTTAGTTTGTCTCAGAGATACACAGAAAAATCAGTCTGGGCGTTTCAATAAGGACTTATTGAACAGTTGTTATTCTTGTGTTAAACTGATGTGCTGTAACAACCATTAGACAGTAGCAGAGATATAGGATTAGCAGTATTATTAACGTAAAGGGATGGTACAGTTCTACCATTTTGCAGTAATCATGGATATATACAAGTACATAAGACACATGATAATAAATGCGTACTCCTACTATGCCTCCCTAACTAGATGTACCTAAATGTACTTAGCATCTGTGTAGGTGTTATGCCAAGAATCCCTCTAAGGTCTAGTCAACCCCATTACTTGGGAAAGGAGAAAATATGGGACCCTGTCTTGGTCTCGACTTGGACACCCTCTGCGTCTCTGGTCAGTGTGTCAGCTGGGAAGTCACGGTCTCCTCTGTCTCTCTAAGACATGATGTGTATATAGCTATAGGTCTCCCCAGGTGTCCCACCTTGCTGTGTTACTGGGTCGGCCTAAAGGATGACGTTGGCCCTGAACTTTATACAGAGATATTATACATGAGATGTTCTTCCTGCTGTGAGACTTGCTGTGCTTCCAAGAAGCCTCATGCATAATGTATGCGTATCGAAACAGGGAAAAACCTGCGTTCTGAATGCAGTGTCGTATCTAGGTAAAAGGTCAGTGCCTAAGAACCATTATGTATGTATGTAGGGAAGGATATTGGTCAAGTTTTCAGTGTTACCTGCACCTATATAGGATACCTATATGGAATATAACAGTAGCAGTTTCACCTATGACCAGTGTGTCTGTTTTCCATTTGTAGCTCCAGAGGTTTAAATTTCTAACCAGGAGCTGTTTTAAGGGCAGGAGCTGTGATTGAACGCAGAATATGCAACTATAAGAAAACCTGTCTTGTAGCGCCTTGATACCTGCAGGTTAAGAGAGCTTTATAAATCCCCTTTTCATGTAATTTCATTTCATTTAGTTGTCTTTCATTCGCTACCAAAATGAAGGATGTCTTGGAAAGATGTTTCTCTTTGTACATCTATTACTCGTACCTGAAACAGTGGAGTGTTTAAAAACCAACTAGCTCTGGAACAAGCGCTAAATTGGGAATTTGCAGTATGATGTCCTTAAGACATGGAGCCTCTACTGATAAAGAGCCAAATAAGGAGGGTAGCTGGTGCAGTCCCAATGGGAGCGGATTTAACTCTGTAGTCAATTAGACTATGCTGGTTTGCCCCTGGAGAGCAGAGACCACATGAGGATGGCAAATGTTAGGAAAGTGACCCTTTATCTGCTGGTGATGACCCCGTGCTGCGGGATGTTGGCACTTTCCTAAGGAGTGTGATGTAGCAGAGGGTGGTGGGTGGGCCAGTTAGTGTGGCGACATCCCTACATGGGTTGTGTGTGAATACCATCTTTTACAAACTCTTTAGGTTTGGCCTAAGGAGTGTATGCTGTCCTGTGTGAATTGTGATCTTGAAGCTCAGAGTGAACTCTGTGTCATGCTTGCCAGGGTCTCCTCATTTATAAACATAACACCCTACTTTTCAACCCTCACGGCTCCCGTTGTCTCATGAAACTATATTCATTTGTCGCTTTTCCATATCGAGGCGTGTTCTGTTGAGTATCTCCTCCGCATGTACCAACTGGATAAAGATCTCTGAAATAGGATTCCTGGGACAGAAAAGCAAGTCTTGAGAGATTCGGCCTTTTAATTAAAAGCTATGAGCTGGTGTCTAGTTGCAAAGTAAAAATTGTGTTACACCAGCAAGTGCATGCTTTCCTCCCCTGGTGTGCCCAGCCCGTGAGGAGCTCCAATCTTCGGGCGCAGAACCACAGCATCCACATGATCAATTCCCACTCGGCCACTGCAGTCATGTGCACCCCTGTAAAAGTGACAAGATGTGGCAAGTGTGCATTTGATTGGGCTGGGTGTTTAGGGCCAGGGAGCAGACAATGATGTTGTTTATCACAAATACTATTGAGGGATATAAAATGTAATGTGACTGCCTTGCAAAAAATTTTCAAGTCTCTGGCTCCCTAAAGAGCAGAACCCTAGTTTATTCCACGGCCCTTCACGTTCTCTGCAGTTTGTGTCTCATAACGGTTTAGCTGGTTGTGTCGTTATCAGGATTTTTGGGTAGTACACATAAATACTGCTTGTTGATTTCTAATAAAATCTGTGCACTAGCAACTTTTTGTCTCTCTTTCTGCTCCCCTTCACCTGCTCAGGTGTACCCCGATCCCGTCAGGGTGGTGTCAGTTGGTCTCTCCGTGGACCGACTACTACAGGACAATTCCCTGGCTGGGACACAGACATCTGTGGAGCTCTGCTGTGGCACGTAAGTTCCTTTCAGTCCCACCAATCCTTCGCATAATAAATTCTGCCGCATGATATGAAGCCTGCGAGTTTTGCTAGTTTGTTTTCGAAGCTCTAAACAAAGCCTGTTCTTTTGTTCCTCTGCTCTTACATGTTCTCTAGTGCTTTTAGCACAAATACCCACACTCAACTTAACTGAAAGCATGATCATGATCATATTACACCTGACTTAATTCAACTTAACTGGCTTCCCATTGAAGCAATGATCCGCTTCAAGATAGCCTGTCTGACACATAAGGCCATTCACTTCAATATCCCCGTTTACCTGGCAAAAAAACTTGAGCTCTCTGGTTCCAGACCAAACTTAAGAAGCTCCAATACCCTACTACTGAAACCACTTAAATTGAACAAAAAAAGAACTTACAATCACACCTTCTCAGGGCTAGCACCAAGAATGTGGAATATCCTTCCGACGGAGATCAGAGCCAATCCCTCGACTGCCTCATGCAAAAAACAGGTCAAATGGCTACATTTGGATGAACTTCATCAGCAATAGCCTCTATGTCATTTGCTAGACACTTCCCTCTCGTGCTCGACAGTCATTTTCACTTTGTGTTTTGAAGTTTGGGCTTGACATTCATTTTTACTGGGGGTTTGAAATATATTTTGTCGGTCTTTGGACGTAGTGTGATGCTTAAACGGTACGGCCCTGTCTAGTAGGGCTTTTACCTGTTTGTTCACATGCTACCTCGTCTTCCCCTAGCACCCACATTTACTTTTATGTTTCAGGTTCCTCTTATGTTGCCTTATTGTATTGTACTTATACTGTTTCTTCATGTCAGCGTTAGTCTTCCTCTTTGTACAGCGCTCTGATACCCGTCTGGGTCTTGTTCGCGCTTTATAACATTTTTCAAATAAATAAATAACTGAAAACAAAAACACACCCAATTTCAGTAATATTTATGGCCAGACTCTGACTTTGCGCCCAGTTCTATATTAGCTCAAATGTATAGAGACTAATGTATGCAATCACTGTTTTAGTTTGCACCAGTTATTACAGTTGGGGCACTGGTTTTGTGCTCACTGTGTGCCAGGCATTATTGCTAGTGTCCTGTGTTGTGCAAGCAGTTACCTCCAAGTATGACAAGCTGGGATGAGTAAGCACTCATTATGCTCTTCTCGGAATAGGCTCGAACGGCGTCAACCCTGGTTTTTAGCATGTTTGCCCCAAGCTAAATTTCCATCTAAATATATATATGCATAAACATCTTTATCCTGAAGTCTTTTTACATTTGAACCTTATCATGTTTTTAAATATTGCCTCACGTTCCCCTTCACACGAGGTAGCTATCATACAGAGGATGTCCTTGATGACTTAAGTCGTGCAAGGAGGTACCGCACATAACCTCACCTGACCCCACTTACGAACCCAGTCAATGTGTACAAGGCGGGGCGCTTGAATCTGACATCTTGCGTTGTCGCCATACACAGTTTCTTTGCGCCCGACTCACTGCCTTTTATACTTCGTCTCTCTTTCAGTCACCTGCTGCGGACGGCCACCGTGGGGGATGTGGTCATCTTTTCTGAGCGCCAGTTGGTGAAGGGAGTGAGCCGCCTCATCGCTGTCACAGGAGAGCATGCCACGCAGGTGAGTTGAGGGGGTACTCCCAGCACGCTATTTCCCATTTGATTTTAGACAGAACTAAGCACTGAATAGACAAAGACTTGGAGGAAGTGTGGCTGGAAAGCAAAACGGTAACCTGTGGCATACAGAATATACGCATGTGAAGGAGGTGTATTCACCCGCAGATCTATGTTAGACAATTGAATAAAACCTCAGCATACACATGTGTCTCCGGGGCAAGCACATTGACCTGCTTACGTCAATTACCTGTAGATTACATGGATCTCTGAAGCAGGTCCAATAAAACTGCTTCATTAACTCCCATAATAATCTTTTCCTCCTGCCCCTTAATGTACTTCAGAGCTTTGATCGCCCCACCATTGATTTGTTCTCCTGCCCCCTGCTGTCTTTCAGAACTTTGATGATCTCCTAAGAACTCCCTACAGCTGAGTTGAAATGTGCCAAAGTCCCTTGACGCCCTGCAAACTGCATATCCCCAGATCTGGGTAGTGTCCATCCCTTGTCCTCACTCCTCTGATTTGTGTAATGATACCTCTACTTTTTAATTGAATAATTTTATTGATGTGCTCACTATTACTCCAAGATCTTCATGTGTTCATTACTAGTAATCAAATAAATCCAATAAGTGCAAATATGAATTAGACCCTCATTCAAATTTCTATTCCTTTTTTTAGTTATGATGTTTCCACAAATATTTTTTTATGTATAAATTAATAACATGCCCATCTCCAATGTATTTCGGACCTCTCGCCCTTCGTCAGGGTGTTCAATTTGTTAAATTCTCTCCTGGGAAATTAAAAGGAAATGCCAAAAGGGATAATCATTTATTTGATTACACTGATTTTATTTTTTTCTGGAGACACTTTGAGTTAGCATCCCCCACATTAGCCTATTTCCATTGATTTTAGATGTCAGGAATGTTTAGGTAATCTTCTATATGACTTCTATGTTGCTTCCAAAATTTTAACTAAATATATTGCACTGAGCAGTATTAAATACCCCTCTAAGAATATCAAGATGGCCGGCCCATTCCCACGTTTCAGGGCATATTCGTTAGAACAGCGGTGCAGCCTAGCATGTGCAGGTCCACCGAGAATTTTAAGATGGCCGCCACATCCATACTCATTTGGGCGGTCCAGCGAATGAGGCACTTTACCTGCGTGATGAACCATGGTTATTCTTGAAGTGGATAATCCCCAGTTTTCACTTGACTCCCCTGTTTAGCAGGGTTGGTTACTCTCTCAACTACACTATTTACTATCTCTTGATCCTGCATGGAGTGCGTGCGGGTGCATAACTCCTGCTCAGGATAGGTTTGGAGCACACGAGTCTTGGAGATCCTGGTGAAATCTGCACATCTTACAAAGCAGATGAAACACGACGACCTAGAATAGACACACTGGCTCAGTAAATGCCTCTTTGTGTCATGCTATGTGTCTAGTCACAGGGCTCCTCCAATTAAAGAATTGGGTTAGGGTTCCTGGGAGATATTTTTAACCTTTCCTGTCCTAAGATCTTACTAAGAATATAGAGAATATCAAAGTGCTCCCTCCCAATGCGATGTTGAGTCAGCCTGGTTGTGGGTACCCAATGATGATACATGTCAGATTATTAGCATGTGGGTGACAGTTCGATAAGAACACGTAGTGTGCCTGGTGAGGACTAAGGAGCGGAGCATATTGACTGCATTCTAGACCTGCTGTTACTCTAGCTCGGCTCCCGCGTAGCCACCCACCTTTGTACTAAAATCACCACAGGGCATCAGTTTGCCTGCTTGGTTTTCTTTCTGAAAAAGTTTGATATTTATGTACACATTTTGGGATATTAAACTTTTTTCTGTGATACGCGTGTATTGTTCTGATGTAAGTTTTCCCCGTAATTTTGGCCACTCTCTGCATGGGATGAAGCCGGTGCGATCTGGGACACTCCTTCCCTTTTGGTCTTGCTGCTACCTTGTACGCCACTCCAGGCCCCTGCTTCTTGGCTTGCCTTTCTTGGCTTCCATTATAATGAGTTCCTTCATCGCCCTTAGAATGTTGATCCAAATAGCCTTTTTGCAGTGATTGGAAAGCTTGTTAGAGTGTTTCTTGTGTCCAGGGCATTGGGCATTGGCCTTTGCCTTTGCCTTGATGCCAGTGATTTTCCATGAGATCAGCCTCAGTTAGCTGTTTTCTTTCACACTGGTAAGGTCTGCTTGAAAAACTATTCTAGATTCTACAGGCCACATGTGCAAAACTTCCTAATTTCAATTTCCTAATTGGAATTCTTAGCGAATCGCAAGTCATCTGTGAGTGGGTGACCACCAGTTTGAAATTGGCGGTATTTTGCTAATGTTTTACGACCTCACTTTGGTTGCAAAATATTCACACATACTACTGCGATTCGGTATTAGGAAGAGACGCCCTAAACACACCTGTTCCTTTTACAGAATCTGCAACCCAATTTGCAATTGGATAATAGGTTACTGAATCCTAAATGCGCCTTTCTACATCCCCAAAAGCCTTTTTGCGTTCACAAACAGGCTGATTCTGTTAGTCGACCCACTTGCGAACACCAAAAAGGTTCGTGCATGTGGCCCTAGGTGGAAAAGATGTTTGCAGGTTGTTTTTGTATATTTTTGTAAACCCTGGTGTTCAAGGGACATTCATTCTTCAGGGAGATCTGGCCTGATGCAACTGCACAGCACTGTGGTTGTCTCATGGGTTGGTCTGGCCATTGATGGCTCGTTCTTCTAGCCATCAGCCAACTTGAATGTAAAGGCTACGACTCAGTTACTACCAGCCAATGGCTCTTTTTAGCCTAGACCCACATTATATCATGATTGACAATTCTTTGCACAGACTTGATAGATGTCAGTTCCGACTATCATGCAATATTCTGAAGTTGGACCCTCCCTGGATTTGTTTCTCTTGGTCATTACTTTTTCTTGCTCTTTCAGATATATATTATAGTTTCGCTTCTGATGTGGAATCTTACCTATCTATGTTGTCTCAAATACTCCTCTAAGTTGTCTAAAGGCCTTTCACAGCTTCACCAGGAGACGTTTCTTACTTTCTTTTTCTGAATCCTCCTTTTGATGTGGAGAGGAGCCAGCATTTGTTGGGTGGATGAAATACCAGAAATATCACATTCACAACATAAAGAATAATAATAAACACATAGGAACAGATCCATCCTTTCATATGTGTTTGTCTTTTGACAGATGAGCTTCCAACACTTTGAATGCCTGTTGTGTGGTCCCCGGTTCGTTGATTGTTAAACAGATGTCAGCCTTCAAGTAGGGTCTTCTTGTACACGGAGTAAGAAACAGGCAGCAGCCGTCCCTTTCAAAATCACGCTGCCTCGATGGTAGAGATTTGCAAGGCAACCTCATGGGCTACACTGCACGCATTTTAACAGATACATATAAAAAAAGAGTCCATTTAAAGATCGAGACGTTTAAAAATAAGGAAGGACACACAGGAGAAAACGCTTGATGAAACCTGCTGGAAGCAAAGATCTGTCAGGGTTGTCAGCAGCACCAGGTAGTATCCACGCCACTAACCTTTCTGTAACAGCTAGCAGGACCGATGCTGTGAAGAGTAGCTCTTACCCTGAACACTACCCCACCACAATGCAAGGACAACACTGCGGGAAGAGGAGTACCCAGGGGAAAAGGGAAGGGGATAAAATAAGAAAGAATTCCTGTTACTTCACAGGTCTGGTATGTAATAGAAAGCAAGAGGAAAGTAAGAGACACAACATGCATACATACGTAATACCACTATACTCAGAGATATGTTACACTCACAGAAGTTTGTGCGCCATCATAGTATCAACCAAAAGGAACCCAGAGAACACCTATAGTCATCAGAACCAGAACTTCAATACATGGAGGGCAAGATCCCCAATTGTCACTGAATAGTTTTGTACAAAAGGATAATTCCAAAATATATGGCTGAATAGTCTTCCAGCACTCTTCGAACACGTTCTGCTAAAAAGAAACTTCTAGAATAATTATCCCCCATGAGGTTTGCAGAACACGATAAGAGAAACGGGTCCCACCCGGGACGTAAGTCAAAATATTCGTGAGCAGCCTAGATCTCGAACAGCCCCCTGTATTCACCTCTTGGAAACTGCAGAGGTAGAATCTGATGACGGCAAAAGTATGCCGAGAGCCCTCAGAACACGGGCAACTCCGCGACGCTGCAGAATAATGTTGCGGTAATCAAATAATAATCTCGAGAGGAGAGCGCCTTTCTGCGCAGTCTCCAACTCTCGAAAATGCGGAAGAAATACCTGCGTTATCGGCAAGGAAGCAGCTCTGAGGCGTCGGCTTCCGAAGTCCGGGAAAACGTGCACCCGAGTGCTCGGAAGGGAAACACAGCCTTTGGTGAAGAAAGACAGCGTCCCAGAGGCGCTGTACCGGGAAATCCTTAGCGGGGAAGCTCCATCCGAATCTCGGCTACATGGAAAAATTGTCAAGCACTGTTTACAAAAAGAGGCGGGGCTTATATCCGAACAGGCCCTTGGGAGTCACCTGGTTTCTTCTTCCTGTCATGGTGCCCCAAGGCCTCCTGGGATTTGGAGTTCCATAGGCTGGCCTGCGTGTAATGGAGGTAACATTATTATTAAGGGAAATTTATAAAGCGCCTGGTTACGCACGGATGGCGTGTCCCCGCGCTGTAGCGAGAGGAGTCAGCAGAGTCGTGCCACAAGGTCAGCTCGGCTTACTGTGTGGAAAGGTGGGTTTTTAATTTTTTCCTGAAACCAAGTTCAAATGGCTCCAGGCGAAGGTCCAGCGACAAGGCATTCCAGCTTTTCGGGGCCAGGTATATAAAAAGACCTACCTCCCATGCGTGCCTTTTTTATCCTGGGAACCTTTAGTAGCCCTACACAGGAGGATCGCAGAGCACGCGCTGGCGTGGCATTCAAAACAGAGGAAGGTGTTGTGTGTGGTTTGTCTATGGTAGCTCCCTTACTTATCTGGCATCCTGAAACCACGACAAGATCACAGTGTCTCCTACTTTAAATTTAACCATTCTACAACACTGAATACTGTCAGAGGGTTCAACATTTGCAGTAGTGATGACAACACACACAACATTGCAACACATCTCACGTGGAACATATTGACTGAACATACACTCACACATACACAGTATCACACACACCAACACAAACACACTCTTTGTATCTCTCTCTTTCACAGACACACCCGTACTCTCCTCCCAATGAAATATTCTTCAAACTTCACTCCTTCCACTTTTTTGACGTTTGTGAGAATGACGTGCCTCGTGCCCATATGGTGCATTGTTCCATTCTTTGGAATTTTGTTTGATAAACAGGCAACCTCTTTATAAATGACTTACCTTCCTTCACTCTGTTCATCATTTCATCATTTCCAAATTCTTCATGTGTATCCCACTCCATGACATTGAACTCGCTTCCTATAAATAAACTTTCTCATCAGCTTCTGCCTTTCATCCCTTATCCGTCCAGCCACGAACAGGCAAACGCCTTGCAGTCCTTCGATTCATGACCACAAAGGGCTCTGTTCATCAGCGGTGTTCTCCGTTATAGTCTACATCGTCTGGAAAAAAAACTTTTCCAAACTCCTTTCAGCCGCCAATTGAGTTCCTACTGCTCTGTTTCTGCTAAAACATTCCCTTTGACATCCTATAAAACTCTTAACATCACAAGCCATCAATATTTCAGTGAGGCATACCAAAGCCTGGGCTCTGCACGGGAACCGAGGCGTCAGCAGTGAGGCTTCCTGGCGCTGAACTGTTTGCGTCACTCACGACACAACAAGGGATATTGATGACAAAACGCTGACCCTGCTATGCAGGAGGTAATTCTTGAGATGTGTGGGCACCCATGGAAAACATCTGATCCTGGAATCCTGCTGGTTATTTCTAACATATGGAGGAATCCATGTCAGATTTTGAAAAATGGGGCAACAGCCTGGGAGGGTCAGACTTTCTTGATACACTAGGAAAGAACTGGAATATTTCATGAGTGCCCTTTCTGAGCATGACTTTGGCCAACTTATGTGAAAATGTTGCCTTTAAAATGCACTTTTAACTCCATCTTTTTTCAAATGTTTGGGATAGGGAGGCAGGTTTGAACCCCCTGAACCTTTCTAGAAGATGTCTGGCTGGCTCATTTCATTCTCGGGTAATAGGCGCAAGTGTTCTTGCTCACAACCTTCCCAAACCACTAGCCCGCACTGGTGAGTAGTAGTGTCAGGGAGCACAGAGGGCAGCGTCTGAGCAGGGGGGAAGATGTTTGTGCAGAAAGGGCATGAGTTGAGATTTGGCAAAGAAATTAAAAGCAGTGTCCAATCCTTAAATAGATACATTCTTTACATATCAGAAGGGAAAAAGCCTGCTGCACTCTGCTCCTACCTGATGTTCTTCCCAGTATATATTCAGAGTTAGGTCATGTGATCTGGGACCCCACAAATAATTTTTTTAACCTGGATCCCATGTGTATCTTGGAAGACATTAGTTAAACTCCATTACCAGTGGCAGTTAATTTCACGCTCCCACTCTGCAAAACAATTTCTTGAAAAATCCTACCCAGCGTCAGTAATCGACTCCATACATTCCACTTTCATCCGTGTAGAAGCATTACCCTCCACCACTCAGGAGTATCTTTCCTCATACCACGAATTTCCACTAGACCCACTCTGTCCAGCTCTATATTTCGCATCTACTCATGGGAATCGTGCTTACTGTAGCTGTGTAGCATGTATGTGTTGAACTTCCCTCAATAAGACATCGGTACCCAACCTCATCGGCTGCTCTAGATACTTGTCTGACTTATGTTACCCCTCTAGCTCTGCAGCCTTCTTTTTGTCATGTTGCTACCTGCCTGGCTGCCATTTTCCAACACCTTGGTTTTCACCTTCATTCATGGTCTGCTGGCGCCTGAATCAGCTCTTGGGGTGTCCCTAGGGTGTCCCATATCCCTAAGCATTATCCTTTGGTAAGTCGCACTTTCTACCATCCACTCTCCTTTCTGCACATTTTGGGATATCCTCGCCCCTAGAAAGGACTCACATCCTATGTCCTCTCTCTATCACACATGTATCTCACAACTTTCTCTAAAATGATGCACAATGACATTAATTCCCCATCGGCTCCACCACCTTGACCTATGCCTCATCTTCACAGTAGGATAACCATCACTGTCTCAGTGGAGAAGTGTGGCTCACTGGGTGGAGAAGTGTGGCTCACTGGTTAGAGCAGGCAGACCCTGAAGCAGAGGTCAGACCTGGGACCAGGGTTCAATTCCCGACGCGGCAGGGTCTTGAGCTCAAATGTCCATGGACTCGATAATTCTCGCTTCGGTACCTGACCTAATCATGGGTTCACACTCTGCAACTCTGGGCATTAAGCTTGCTTAATCTCCACAACGGCCCCCGCGACGGGATGCCTGGCTTTCACCTTGGGGATGCCCTGTAGGGGCTATCTCACAGGGAAAAGCCAGGACGGGTTCCCAAGGCAAGCGCGGAGATACCCCTTCGGGGGTCGATTCAGGCGCTATATAAGAAACATAATAATAATAATAAGTTGTCTATCTTCTCTTTTCCTGCACTTAATTCCGGTATGCTCCAGCTGTGCCTCCAAGAAGAGTAGTTACCAAAACAACCTATGTCCGATGGCATGCAGTTTTACAGATGATAAATTTCAATTGGAAAATTCCTAAATAATGTAAATCTTGCATTTCTTGTTGTGCATAAGGCATGATTTATTATTGAGTTTTTCTTCACCTTCTCTAGGCTCGAGAGGATGGCCAAATGTTGGCCGCAGAAGTGGAGTCCATCTCACAGCGACTGAAGACCAGAAGCCCCTCCCTGCTGGAGGCACACCGGCTCTCGAAGGAAGTGGGCATGCTGACAGATGTGAGTAAGACTGGGGAGACAGGATACGGGGATACAGGGCAATCACTGGCTGTCTGCTCACTGCCATATTTTTCTGCTCATAATAGAAGGAGGTGATCAGCATAGCTTTTTTGTTATCCGTTTTGTTAAACACTATTTGGGTCATCATCTAGTGGATATATTTTTTTTATTTTCATAATTTAGTGGCAAACTCAGTCACAGCCAAGCTAAGACTGTGAGACTGCTGAGTGTGCAATGAACACAAGTCATAGTTCAGAGATTTGCAGTTTTGGTTTGAAAGTGGGACCAGCCTCATCTCACAAACACAATGTTCTGTATCATCTCCTCCATCCGTCCCTGTCATTCAGTGGGCATAAGAGATTCTGTCTGACATCTATTAAGACCGATACACACCAAAAAGAGTAGGGAGTGAAGATTGCGGTGTAGTGAACCAGTGGTGGCACGTGCTGTGTGTCCTAATACTGCCCTCACTCACACATGTGTGTGACATGCTTCATCATAGGGCTGCTTACAATACACCCCGGCACAGCCAACGCCTGGGGTGGAGCAATAGGGTAGGGGGAGACAAACACAACATAAAAGAGAGAAAGCAATGCTTTCAATAGTGACTGGGAACGCCGGAAGTGAAAGTGCAGTGTGATGTGAGTTTAAAACTAGCTCGGTGGTATCTCTATACCTATACTTTATTCCTAGACCCTCCAGCCAGGATTAAAAACGTGAAGGAGGGTGTGATAGAAAGATATAATGTGCTCCTTACACCCCTCCGTACTGGCAGGTGGTCAACATGTTTCGGACATCTGTAAGTGCCCAGTACTCAGGGTCACGCAGGCCTTCTTCAGGACTCTACCGGTCCCAGTGTATTATGTAGTGCTCTGACCTCCGTTTGAGATTCGTAGGTGTCAGAAACCCTAATCCTCGCAAAAAGGAACTTGTAGGCATACCTACACGGCGGGAGCAGGCGCGCACCGATTTTGGAGGGAGCACCACCCTTGGAGTAAGTGTGACAACAGGGGGTCTCGCTGACTGCCATTTTTAACAGGACTTAGGGGTAAACTCGTAAATCCACACATTTTCTAGAGGAAGTTCCTTTTTGTGAGGATTAGGGTTTCACCTGTGTGAGTGAGGGCAGTATTAGGACACACAGCATGTGCCACCACTGGATCACTACACTGCGATCTTCACTTCCTACTCCTTTTTGGGTGTATAAGTATTTGACAGAGGGTTCGGTGTAGGTGAGTTCCGTACCCTCTCCCCTTCCTGTTTGTGTATAATAAAATCTATTAAGACTTGCCTGCTTTACGTGATCTGCCTGTCTTCCTTCAAGGTATGCTGGTCGTTTCTCATCACGTGCAGTTCAGCATCAGTGAACTGTGTGTCCTTCGTTGGTATCTGAGAAATGCCTGTTTGCCTTAGAGTGTCCCTGTTATTGTTCAGGGTCCTTCTTACAGACACACAATAGTCTCCAGCCATCCATGGCAGCCCGGCTCCACCAACATGCAGGAGGAAGGTACAAGAGGCTAGTGTTGGAGCTCTGGGTGCAGGGAAGGCATAGCGAGAAAACAGGCATCGTAGGGTTCGGGACACCTCTCCCAGGTCTCCGTCTCCACCTCTCTTTATTGGACGGCAGATGCCTTCCAAATGGTAGCCGGTATCCAATCAGGGGAAGGGGTTGAGCCCGCCCTTCTATTTGTTATATGATTGTTGCTGTTTGTTAGACTTCAGCGATCCACTGAGGGGGGTGGAGCCCTGGGAAGGGTTTTACCTGTGCTGAGGGGACACACAAGTAGCAGCTTTGATCCAGCGAAAGGTGCTGGCCCTGCTGTCTCCCCTGCTCCTTTATACACACTGTACATGTAACGAAGGATGGTGGGTTTAGAGCATCTTTCCCCACATACAGTCAGTTTACATGCATGATGAACCATTGTTTGGACACAGTTAACAGTGGCCGCCACTGCCAGTGGGGGGACTCGACCCCTTGTGCCCGTTTCAGCTGCCAGTCCTCTGACCTTTGGAGTTCTTGACTCTGGGAGACTGAACGTGAGTGAGACGCAACATAACTGACCACCCGTGCATTATCACATTTGAAACTTGTAAAATGATATCAGCCTTGCAACACTTGAACTTTCATGAGGTATCACTTTAACGAGATGGATTTAAGATCTGCTCTCCTTCATGCTTTTACCTGAAATCCAGTCCTCGGTGTCACGCCAGTCACCTATGTCTTGGGTTTACTTGATTAACTAGGTGGGAGGATGCATGAAACTTTTGTCTCCGTGACCAGATCAATGGGGGAGAGGAGTTGGCCTTATGGCTAGGGCGGTCGACCTTGAATCTGGGGAACCGCGTTAAAGTGTCAGCAATGACGCGCAACATCCTGTGATTCTGGACACATCAAAAATCTCCCTGTGCCTAACAAAAATTAATGTGTCCTCATGTAACGCAACTGGTGCTATGTAAAGCGCTCTGATACCTGATACCGGGTCAAGTTCGCTCTATATAAAACTCAGGAAAAAAATAAATGTCTCAAAGCCCATTGGAGAATAAGTTACAATAGAGGCCATGATAAAGAGATGGTTGTATTATAGAGCTGGAGTATGAGACATAGCTAGCTACAATGAAAGGATGTAAGAGTTGTATTTCAGGAAGGCAGGAGTTTTGATTGCACCCATTGTTTGCCATATTTGACGTTTTTGTGCTTCTCCCATTGCATGGGTCTGATATCAGAGTGTGGATAGTGCCGCAATGCCACAGTGGCAGAGGAAGGAGCTGCAGATGGAACTGAAGTCTCTTCAGAGGGCCGCCAACACAGCCATCCGGAAGCTGGAGACCCGCCAGGTAAGGCGAGGTAGGATGTGAGCATACATGCCAGCTGTCTCCTGCCTGCTTTTCTTGCTCTTCACACTTCGCCTCTTCTGCTTCTCCCTGCCTGCTTTTCCATGGCTCCCCTCGCTCAGTTCCTTATCTCTGTTCTGCTGCCTGACTCTTTCCTCTGTTTGAGATGAATGCCTTTTGGAGATATTCAGCTAAAGTTTTATCAAAGTTCATCCGCCCCGGTTAATTGTCCTCTACCTACTAAGAAACCCCTGTTCATACTACAACGTGCGCTTTCTATTTGACCCATCCTCCTAATCCGATAGAGCACAGCACAGAAGGTCATTCAGTCCCATGCCACTAACTTCCCAAGACTGCTTCAAGTTATTCTACCCCAAGGAAGTACCGGGAACATGCATCGTCCTCATTGAGCTGTTTTCAAGGGTGCTCTGATGGGATTCACTCATCTCCCTTGAGCCCTGGCTAGTGTCTTCCTTTGAGTGATTCTGAACTTTGAGGTAAGTTGTCCTCCAGGGGAGGACCACTCTCTTGCATCATTTGCAAGGAAACCTTTGATGTGCACTGCAGGAAGAATCCCATTATGTCAACAGTTGACGTCAAGTCTAAATACATGATGGTCAAGTAAATCAAGGTCTTTGGAAATGTTCAGGGGTTAAACACGTATCACTCAAGGGAAATGAAGCTGCCGGACCCGTTCACTGGCCTTTGCGCATAAATATGACAGAGGTGCGAGCAGTCTGCTCAGGAAGCGAAGCTGAAGGTTTAGGAAATCCCATTGGATGTGGTTCTAATCTTTGTCAACAGACAGATTTCAAGCATTGAAAAACTAGCTTCAACTATTTACACACAGTATTGAATGATGACAAGAAAAGTTAAATCACTGTCTAGTGCTCTCTATGATCGGCTGTACATTACAACTGAGTGAATGCAGAAACCAGCAATGCCGCAGGTATCTGCGATTTGAGCAGGGATCGACTGATCCACCGTTGAGATGGGCGGTGTCTTATACTGATGGGCTCTTACAGTGATTGTTTCTGGGGCTTCCTGTGAGAACTCTTTCCAAATCCGTTAAAAGTAGTTAAGATAGATCTGTTCAGAGATGGGGCACAGGCAAGGACCTCGCGTTGAGAAACATTTGGTCACTGGAGGAGTCCCTGTTGTATGCGTTGAGGGTAAGAGTGGTCAGGATGACTTAGGTCTTTGCTAGCTGCAGCAGAGAGGTTGCTAGTGCAGACTAACTACCCAAATGAGAGAGCATGTGGAGTTTGATGACTGACAGCTCAGGCCCTGAACATCGGTGTTCCCTTCAAGCAAATTTTAGAGCCATCAAAGGGTCCCAAAAGAGTGGCTAGAGCGTGAGCATTTTCCTTTTCTAGAGAGAACTGTTAGAAGACCATGGATGGAAGCTCGGTCTGCATAGCAGCAAGCAAACCCAGTAGAATTCTTAGTTGCAGGTCAAGCATTTGCACTGGTTTACCACCAAAACATCTTCAAAAGAAGAAGCCAGGCAAGACTACTTTATTCCCCATCGCCCATCTTCACAGGAAGTGACATCACTGCATTTTCTATCAGCCATATTTACAGAAAGTGTCATTTCTTCCTGCCTTCCCCTTAATTCAGTCACCTCCTTGGGATGTCACACTGTCTGGGCATTTCCCGCGGCAGACCGCGGACTATGGCATTCCCTAGTTAGGGCCAGGAAGTGCTTTGGGCCAGAACCTGCTCCACCGAAACCAACACAGTAAGATTTATATCACCTAGCACCCCCTACTGCTAATTCTCTCAATCATACCCGGGTCAATACGACACAAACAGACACATAGTATCCTTATAATACATAGACCCGATCTGACGCATTTACTACTAAGTATCACACACCCTTAAACTACAGAACACACATTCCACTTGTGATATTTGTTCAGGATTTCTTTTCAAAACTCAGCTAGTAAGGACTTTGTAAATATAGGAACCTGAGACGGAAAGTCAGGTGGACTGCAGCCATCCTGCAACCCACTGAGCATCACTTGAGTGAGATGAGTGTTGGGTAACAATGAATCCTGTGGGAAATTACAGGGATAGTTAGTGGAACCCAAACTCTCTTTTATCATGTAAAGGCCACTCAAGCACACTAGGAATCCAGAAAAATATTTTCAATATTTATTTTAAATCAAAATCATATCCCAATGCATACGAGGTGAGTAGTAGAAACAGGTCAATTAGTGGCAATGATACTCACCAGGAGGGGAACAATAAAACATATAGCAACGTTGTGGTTGTATAATACTATTGATATGATATATTGATATTTTCCACTCCACCTTCCTTTCAGTTTACTAAACTAAGCTTATCACCATGAGCAGTTGTATGACATTACAACGCAGGTTATTACCACCCGTGCCATTACAACGCTGTTTTTACAACGCAAGTCGTTGGATAGTGGAATAGTTTAATTTTCTATTCCAACTCCCGGCCACGTTACAGTAGGGAAGGTGTTGGAATAGAAAATTAAACTATTCCCTATCCAACAGCGCCCTCCAGTGCAAGTCGTTGTAACGACTTGCGTTGTTATAGCAGCGTAGTAATGGCAGCGCGTGGTAATGCCCGCGTTGTAAAGGCTGCTCACCCCATGAGCAGCCTCCTTTGAGATTCAGGGATCATTGTCTGCATCAGCAGGCAGGCAGAGAAGCCTCCGAGTGAAGGCGATATATCCCTCCTGAGGCGTACAGAGAAGAAAGGCAGTTACAGCTCTCTTTGAGTCTCAAGCACAAAGTTTCTCTCTACCTCAGTACACTTTCTTAGTTTATATATTGTATCTGAACATTGTTAAACATTTTCAGAAACACAACTAGCAGAAACTCCCTGGGAGCCTTTCACTTCCTTCCATTCAGTAAAACCGTGCCTACTGTTTAAAAACCATAAACAAGAAGTCACTTTATCAGCTTCTATGAAAGCTTGTACAGAATTTAAAACCAGTCGCTGGAAAAGAGTATTTTATCCGTACAGAAAACACAAATATATTCAAGCAGACCTAATTATCATGTTGCATTTATTAATGACTTAAATAAAGTTGCATTTATATTTGAAACCTATATCTTAACCAACAGCATATTTAATTTGAGAAGGGATATCGCTGGAAGAGAAAATACATGATCAGTGTAAGGCATGCTCTGTAATGCTTGTGCTGCAATACTCCAGGCACCAGTTACTGCAGCCCTCATCACCTACCCAAGGCTTGAGGGCCTCTTCATCCCAGAAGCGACTCACTCCCATCCTCACACCTCCCAGATGTCCTTCTCGTATGCTACTGCATCCATTGTATGGACCACACACAGAAGCAGGGAGGTGACCTCGCTGTCATAATTACGTCCTCTTGGCCCTCTACGCCCCAAAACGCAAGTGACACTGAACTCCCTGGAGCTACTAACCCGTCACTCCTCGCAACCCTCACCACCACCTTCCATCTCCACTAGAGGCCTTCTGGGCAGAAGAATTGATACATTTTCAGATCTCCTTTCCAACTTTTGCATCGTCCATTCGTTAAAAAATACAACCCCTCAATGCTCTAAATGATACAGCACCCCACTCAGCTAACACCCTCCAAATCCTGCCCGACCACTTGGTACAGTGGATGTCACCAATGATTCTGACCAATCCCTGATGTCCTCCGTGATGCTGCACCCTCCTGCCTCAGCATATCCAGGTGCTGAGGCTAAAATACCTGATCACCTGCTTGATCTGGGTTGTGAACCTTTGGCCAATGACTTTCACATACTCTCTAGTGTCGCTCCTTGAAGGCTCGACACACATTAACGCTGGGGTTGGATGTGGTTCAACCTCTTCCCAGGTATACTGTTGTAACAACTCAAATGTTTGTTCCTGTTTTGCAAATGTCTTCAGGGGTGTTGATGCCGCCATGCAGAGGGGCGTTCACACTGCCCATAATTAGTTGAATTAGTCTTATTAAATGTGGTTTATCCTTGCTTTTCCTGGAGCTCTGCTCTATGCTGATGCTCGCTGTGCTTTGTATTTCTTCTCCAGGCTGCTGAGAAGGCCCGCGTTCTTCTGGAGAAACATCCTGACCAGCTCGTGATCGTCGACACGGTTCCCGCTGACTCCGTGTTTGTAAGTTCTTCCTGTAGTTGTTCACTCACATTAACAACTGGACAGTGGACAGAGCTGGCTAGATGCCTGTGCCACATCTAGTGACAGTTTTCTGGTAATACCTAAGATCACAGAGGTAAACTTTGAAGCTGTCCTGTAATTATGTAAGTTTACATTCTCAGTATTGCCGTCCGGGATTTCTGGGTTTAAGATAACATTGAAAATTGCAGAAAATCATATTTAAAATATTTTCATTTTGAAAGTGAGCTACCAGGGCCTGCTGCTTGGAGAGGGATCCGTCCCCAGGGCCTGTTCCTCATCTGGGAAACACCAGTTTGTTTACTTGTTTACTCAGCCATGAAACGTGCGCTCTCTCTTTCTGACTCACTCTATCTATCTATCTATCTATCTATCTATCTATCTATCTATCTATCTATCTATCTATCTATCTATCTATCTATCTATCTATCTATCTATCTATCTATCTATCTATCTATCTATCAGAAGTGTGGCTCACTGATTAGAGCGGCAGACCCTGATGCAGAGGTCTGGCCCGGGACCAGAGTTCAATTCCCGACGCGGCAGGGTCCTAAGCCCAAAAAATGTCCACGGACTCGATAATTCTCGCCTCGGTGCCTATTCTAATCATGGGGTCCCACGCTGCAACTCTGGGCAATAGCTTGCTTAATCTCCACTACGGCGGCCCACCCCCTGCGGGATGCCTGGCTTTCACCTTGGGGATGCCCAGTAGGGGTTATCTCACAGGGAAAAAGCCAGGACGGGTTCCCAAGGCAAGCGCCTTGATGCCTTCGGGTGATACGTGCGCTATATAAATCGCAATACATACATACATACATACACACATATCTATCTATCTATCTATATATATCGCTCTCTCTCTCTCTCTATATATATATATATATATATATATATATATATATATATATATATATATATATATATATATTCACTGAAAAAACCATAGGTTATAGACCATATATAGTTAGGAATTAGCATTTACAAAACCTTAATTTACTCGCACAAAACCATAGAAATTCGCATATATAGTTAGTTGCAATAACTATATATCGCGCACCCGCAATCCACTGCTGATGATGTCACATATTACATCATTCATGACATGGTCAGTGACATCACTGATGACATCAACCAGTGTTTGTATGTTTGTGTAAAGTTAAAATATGTCTTACATATTGAAGAATGAGTGGATGTATCAGTGTCTGGATGAAGGGTTTAGTAGGTGCATGACTGACTGTATGAGAGAGTGATTAAATGTGTTTCACTGAGTGCATGGGTTAGTGACTAAACTGTCATAATTTGTGCATCATTATGTCTGTTGTTCTGTAAACTGCTGCATGTGTTAATCAGTAGCTATATGAGTAACTATATGGGTTATTGATTGGTTGCCCAAGTATTTGTATGGGAGACTGAGTGTGTGTGTGGGTGGCTGGGAGGTGTATGACTCTGTGCATAGATGTGTGAGCAGTTGATTCACTAGATGTATGGGTTCAAACGTGCATGTGGAAACAGCTGTATGGGCAGTTGACTGTGTGCATAAGTGTATTGGTGAGTGAATGGATATCTCAGTACTACATGTCAAAGTAAGTACATATGTAAAACACAGTACATGTGAGAGTTGACATATATAAATAACTGTGCATAAGAGCCAGTGAATGTGTGAGTGGCTGTATGGATCATTGTGAACTTGTATCAGGGATTGTATAAGAGAGTAAATATGTGTTAGTATATGTTTGAATAAGTAAAGTTTGTATAACTGTATAGTTGAGGAAATGGAGGTGTGATTGATTCTTTGCATGACTGACTAGGTGTGTGAGTAACTCCATGGATGAGTGACAGTCTGTGAGTGTCTGTTTACACTGATTGTATCTAAGGTTATATTAGAGTCTGAAGAGGTTCATCGTATTATCACATGAATGATATCATCAGTGATGTGATCAGTAATGTCAAATGAGATGTCATCAGTGATGTCATTTGAGATGTCATCAGTGATGTCATCAGTGATGTCACTGACCATGTCATGAATGATGTAATATGTGACATCATCAGCAGAGGATTGCGGGTGCGCGATATATAGTTATTGCAACTAACTATATATGCGAATTTCTATGGTTTTGTGCGAGTAAATTAAGGTTTTGTAAATGCTAATTCCTAACTATATATGGTCTATAACCTATGGTTTTTTCAGTGAATTTCAATGGTTTTTTAATAGCAAATATCAAAAGCTGTAAAATGTCAAGTGCGTGGTAGGCAAAAACATTTTCGTATTTATGCACGCTGATGTGCTTTGAACGCTGCCCCCCCCCCCCTTCTCTTTTCTTTTAGGAGTATTCTCTCTTTGCAGATAGTGAAGGGTAGGGAACGTAAGCCTTTGCCCCCATTGTAACCCATCGTGCCTGCTTCCCTCTACATTTGATTGATTGTTATCGAAGCATTTACTGTTTTAGAATTGGGTGCTCTCATGCTGACGCCAGCTTCAATCTGAAACATCCAGAAACACTGTAGACTACCAATTCAATCAGTTCCGGTGGAGCCCCAACGTGACCCGGTAGAGAAGAACTTGCCCTCCCCTCTTTGACTGATTGTTCTTGTTGCCTGTCCCTTCTCTTGTCATTTAACAGAACTTTTTGGACTGCTGAAAGGGGTTGTATTCCGACCGCTGGTTGGTGGAGACATTTTGACTATATTCTGGACCTGCGTTGTCGCGTAATGCGTCATATGACGCGCCGCGTTAGCGCACCCGGAAGTGCTCCGGTGCGCAAGGCGCAGCTTCCTGGAAACGATCCAGAGCGCGGCGCGCAGCGCGTAACGTAAGCATAACAGGTCATGTGACTTGTTAATAAAACTTTTCATTGGTTCATTTTACTTTTGGTTTTTTAATGATGGAAGGCTTGATCATATGACCTAAAAATATCACTTTTCATTGGATTAAAACTTTTTTTTCCCCAAACGATGAAAGCCCCACCTTGTTTCTAGATGTTTCAGACTAAAGCTGGCGTCAGCCTGAGAGCACCACCATCTCGTGGCTCCGTCGTGGTCATTCCGCGAGCAATCATGGCAGCCGCTCCCCACCGGAAGCCTGCAGGAGTCGGGAGCCCCCAAGACTTTTGGGCTCAGGGGACGTTCGAGTTCCAAGGTGTCCCAGGGCCATGTTAGTGGACCAGGCCCAAATCCGAAGAGCCGTCCGCCATTTTAAGACTCCTGTGGCAGCCGCCTATCGCTGCACCGCAAGAGTGGGAGCAACTCAACTACATGGTGAGCGAGACGCTGTAGCCGCAAGAGCGGGTGGTAAACAGCTGAATGGCGGATGAGGCACAGTGTAGCAAAAGCGGGCGGAATGGCAACTGAAACGGTAAAGGGCCGCCCCACTACAGCAGACGAGCCTCCACCTGGGGAGGCCCGTTCACGCCGCCTCCCCCCCCCCGGGGCGCCCCATACCATTTTTCGGAGCAGCATTGTAGGATACCAAAACCAGTGCGGCAACTTACTGGACATCACCTGGGTGCCGTCCAGATCACAGCGCGTTCTGCTGCCTTGGGACTATTCGCACAACAGACCGCTACTGACGAGGCACAGTGCAGCTAAAGCGGGCAAGTACCATGAGTGACGTTAATTCGATCTTTCAATAGTACAGTAATCAATAACACATCAGAACTTAATATCAATAGGGATGTCAAAATGTTCAATCAATTCTCGGCCCTGCTCGCCATGTGCTTCAAAACTGCATACGTATCTCGTGATATCAAGGTTGGGCAACCAGTACACAACAAGGAGTTACGAGTCCCATTTATACCGGCTCCATTTTGGGCGCGGCCGGGCAGGTCCAGGATATAGTCAAACATATCAAATGAGGCTGACGTCTCTGAAGCAGTTGACGCACAGCAGGACATAGCAAATAAACATGAAGTCTCTGAAGCTGTTAACTCACTGCAGGACAAAACAAGTGAACCTGAAACCTCTGGAATAATTGTCGCTCAGAAGAACAACACACAAAACTCTGTAGTGTCTGAGGAAAGTAAAACAGAAGGGCACTGTAGTTTCAGACACACTTAACACTAATGACTTAACAAAGATATCGTCTGTCTATGAAGCAGCTGTCATGTTCACAGAATTGACAAAGAAGTGTGCAGACACCAATGCTATTAAGAAACACAAGGAAATCCCTAACGCATCTGCATTCTCGGAAGAGGTTGACACAGATGACATCTTAAGGAACAAAGAAAGACAAATTAAGGATGAGGAAGTTGTCACTTTAGTTTTTTCATGGTGTTTAAAGAAGGGATGGTTCTTCACCTGGGTGCCGTCCACAACTCAGCACGTTGTGCTGCCTTGGAACTATTCGCACAACAGACCGCTACTGACCATTGTTGCTTCTGTTTTAATAAAAAAATGTTAAGGTGTTTACTGTTTTTGTTGCGATGTATATATTTATAAGTCATTAAAGTGTTATAAACCTACTACTTTGTTGGAGTGCTATATATTTTTAATGTGACACATAATTGTGAAGACTTTGATGTACAAAAAGGCATCCCTGGAATCTTCCGCTTCAGGCTCGGACCCACACACCCTCACAGTGAGAATCCCCTCCCCAAGCACAATACAGGATGGTTATCAGATAGTAGGAACGCGTGTGGTGTGACGGATCTCATCGGGTGGGGGCCTTGATCTACTTAACTCCTTTGAAGAGGGGTGATTCTCTACAGCTGGGGCCATAAACTACATCTGCAGGGCTAGGTGATAGCCTGGGACCGGCCTGGACAATCGGACACAGAGGAAGAGGAGTGTCAGAGGGTGCGGTAGTGAATAGGGTGAAAGGCAGGTGTCGGGCGGGCACAGGGTGTGATTCTCAGAGAAGAACAGCGCAGATGGGAGGAGGTTTCTAGCCCATACATGAGAAAGAGAGCGGGAGTGACCAGTGCGTGGGGGAGATGCTTGCGAGGGTGCAGACAGTGGGTCTGGTCAAGGCATCTAAAATGGCTGCTGTGCTCGACAAAAGTGTGGCATTGCAAAAAAGGCAAGATGGCGCAGACAATGTTTATCAATAATGATTTATTTATAACAAATAAAATATTTACTCGCAGTGACAAAATGGCGGTCAACACTTCCTGATTTCCATCGAATCGAACGTTAACAGACGTCACGCAGCAAAAAAAAAAAACGCTCACGCACAGCCGCTGGAAGACATGTATCAACATATATGAGCCTCCTCAGCCACCCTCAGAAAACAAAAGGGGTCAGGATACGTCTCTCGTACCCCCTTATACCTAGTAATTTAATGAAATCGAAACACAAAATGACAAATTCACGTTTCGCTACCAGTTTGCGAACCGAGAAGCGCTTCTACCGCGAAAAATCTATTTTTTTTATTTGCCCCACGGGACCCTTTAATAACCCCAACATCATTCCTAGGGGGTCAAGAGGGGTCTACCTAGCCCCCTTTCATTAAATTCCCCCTTCGTTTTTCTCCTCCTCTTGTCTCTCGATCCTACCGACAGACAAGATGGCGGCCGCACCGGACTGTTTAGAATGTTGACAGACACCGGACAGCCAATCAGCTTCGCTACGCAAAGCTCCGTTGCGCGAAAAGTACGCGATCTGGAGCGCTATCTGGGATGCTGTCACAGATATATCTGTTTTTTAAAACGTTAATTTCTCAAAATCCACTGGAGCACATATATTGAGACCCAGCAAAGGCACATCGGACTAACAGTCCCTATAATTTTACCAAGTTTCGTGCAAATCCATTCAGCCGTTAGTTTGCGAACCGAGAAGCGCTTCTACCGTGAAAAATCTAATTTTTTTAATTTTCCCCACGGGACCCTTTAATAACCCCAACATCATTCCTAGGGGGTCAAGAGGGGTCTACCTTGCCCCCTTTCATTAAATTCCCCCTTCGTTTTTCACCTCTTCTTGTCTCTCGATCCTACCGAGTGACAAGATGGGGGCCGCTCCGGACTGTTTAGAATGTTGACAGACACCGGAGAGCCAATCAGCATCGCTTCGCAAAGCTCCGTGACGCGAAAAGTACGCGATCTGGAGCGCTATCTGGGACGCTGTCACAGATATATACATTTTTTAAAACGTTAATTTCTCAAAATCCACTGGAGCACATATATTGAGACCCAGCAAAGGCACATCGGGCTAACAGTCCCTACAATTTTGCCAAGTTTCGTGCAAATCCATTCAGCCGTTCGAGCTAAAAGTGAGGCCAAACGCCCTATGGAAATTAACATGGGAAAAACGCGTTTTGGAACCCCCCTTTTTTCTCGGCCCCCCCTTGATGAACCCCCCCCAAAATTTTCAGGGGCTGCTCAGAAACAAAATGTGCCATTTTCCTGAAAATTTCAGCCGATTCCGTCCACAAACGCCAAAGTTATTAGACATAGAATTTTCAAAAGTCCCATAGAGAAAAAATCCTAACTATATATAGCCAGTAGGTTATATATATATATATATATATATAATATATATATATATATATATATACACAGTTCAGGTTGCCCTGCTAAAGAGACGCCATCCAGGTAAGGATTCCTTTCTTTATTGCGGGTAGCAGACACAGCATTTTAATAGTCCTCACAGCTGTAGTGACTCTTTGCATAGGACCAGTGATCAAGGGCGGAGGAGCCCGAAACATGTTTGGCAGCGTTACCGATAGAGGGTGCATATTGCTGTGTCTGCTACCCGCAATAAAGAAAGGAACCCTTACCTGGATGGCGTCTCTTTAGCAGGGCAACCTGAACTGTATATATATGTATATATATATATATGCATATATATGTATATATATATGTATATGTATATATATATATATATATATATATATATATATATATATATATATATATATATATATTACCTACTGGCGGTCGCCAGTAGGTATATATAGTTAGGATTTTTTCTCTATGGGATTTTTGAAAATTCTATGTCTAATAACTTTGGCGTTTGTGGACGGAATTGGCTGAAATTTTCAGGAAAATGGAACATTTTGTTTCTGAGCAGCCCCTGACAATTTGGGGGGGTTTCATCAAGGGGGGGCCGAGAAAAAAGGGGGGTCCCAAAACGCATTTTTCCCATGTTAATTTCCATAGGGCGGTTGGCCTCACTTTTAGCTCGAACGGCTGAATGGATTTGCACGAAACTTGGCAAAATTGTAGGGACTGTTAGCCTGATGTGCCTTTGCTAGGTCTCAATATATGTGCTCCAGTGGATTTTGAGTAATTTAGGTTCAAAAAAATATATATATCTGGGCGGAGCCTAACCACACATCTGATCTGATTGGCTGTCAGCACTTCATCCAAGAAGTGTTGGCAGCCATCTTGGGACCAATATACATGATAGCACCTCATTAAAAAGCATTGTAGTTAATAGAGGGTTTTAGGACTTTAGTTACATTATCAATCATTTGTTGATGGTACCATACTCGTTTTAGGAATTGTGGTGGGTTCTAAGGTGATTTTACCATGTGAAAAAACCTTCTGCTGTGATATCATGAATATTGTTTGAAAGAAAACTAATATCTCATGATTTTCCCACAGTGGTTTGGAAGGGGATCTATAAGCTAAACTGAAAGCATATTTTCTGTAAATTCACATTATCTTTCTCAGTCATGTGAAAATGAAGTCTGACATTCTCAGTAAAACATGTACATCCAACAAGGACAGAGACTGTCAGTTGATTCCTTTGTGTTCTACTGCAGCCTCCTAGAGTGTTCTAAAGAACAACTAGAGCGCTAACAGTCCTACTTATTACAAAGGTATGGCACACCTGAAGCCATCTTGATTGGAATAAAGTGGTAACTCTTAAAACATTTAATTTAAAAAGAAACAACATGAAGGGGTATATTTTGCCATAGAAAGTATGATTAGTGCTGCAGAATGAAAAATTAGGGCACATTTTGAGTGACTTCTCAAATCCTTTTCTATTTCATTAAAACATTCTGACATGCAGTCTCCCAAAATGGCCACCAGAGACAAAAGAGCCCAAATGTAGCCCAAATATCACCCAGATGTAGCCCAAGTATAGCCCAATGACAGAATGTCCCAGAGTGTTCTAAAGAACAACTAGAGCGCTAACAGTCCTACTTATTACAAAGGTATGGCACACCTGAAGCCATCTTGATTGGAATAAAGTGGTAACTCTTAAAACATTTAATTTAAAAAGAAACAACATGAGGGGGTATATTTTGCCATAGAAAGTATGATTAGTGCTGCAGAATGAAAAATTAGGGCACATTTTGAGTGACTTCTCAAATCCTTTTCTATTTCATTAAAACATTCTGACATGCAGTCTCCCAAAATGGCCACCAGAGACAAAAGAGCCCAAATATAGCCCAAATATCACCCAGATGTAGCCCAAGTATAGCCCAATGACAGAATGTCCCAGAGTGTTCTAAAGAACAACTAGAGCGCTAACAGTCCTACTTATTACAAAGGTATAGCACACCTAGAGCCATCGTGATGGGAATAAAGTGGTAACTCTTAAGACATTTAATTTAAAAAGGAACAAAATGAGGGGGTATATTATGCAATAGAAGGTATTATTAGTGCTGCAGAAAGAAAAATTAGGGCACATTTTGAGTGACTTTTCAAATCCTCTTCTATTTCATTAAAAAATTCTGACATGCAGTCTCCTAAAATGGCCACCAGAGACAAAAGAGCCCAAATGTAGCCCAAATATCACCCAGATGTAGCCCAAGTATAGCCCAATGACAGAATGTCCCAGAGTGTTCTAAAAAACAACTAGAGCGCTAACAGTCCTACTTATTACAAAGGTATGGCACACCTGAAGCCATCTTGATTGGAATAAAGTGGTAACTCTTAAAACATTTAATTTAAAAAGGAACAAAATGAGGGGGTATATTTTGCCATATGAATTATGATTAGTGCTGCAGAAAGAAAAATTAGGGCACATTTTGAGTGACTTCTCAAACCCTCTTCAATTTCATTAAAAAATTCTGACATAGTCTCGCAAGATGGCCACCAGAGACAAAAGAGCCTAAATGTAGCCCAAATATCACCCAGATGTACCCCAAGTATAGCCCAATGACAGAATGTCCCAGAGTGTTCTAAAGAACAACTAGAGCGCTAACAGTCTTACTTATGACAAAAGTATGGCACACCAGAAGCCATCTTGATTGGAATGAAGTGGTAAGTCTGAAAACACTCAATTTAAAAAGGAACAACATGAGGGGGTTAATTTTGCCATAGAAAGTATGATTAGTGCTTCAGAAAGAAAAATTAGGGATCATTTTGAGTGACTTCTCAAATCCTCTTCTATTTCATTAAAAAAATTCTGACATGCAGACTGAAACATGCACTTTGAATACCAGCAGCAGACGTCCCTGGTGAGCAGTAGCTTTACTACAGTGATCTAATGTGCAACTAGAGTGCTAACATTCAGAATTTATGGCAAATGTGTGACACATCTGAATGCCTTCTTGATGGAACCAAAGTAAACAAGCATTGAAAATGCAATAGATCTCGCCCTCATTTAAGTTAAAGCCATTCTGTTTGTAATGAGGTGGCTTTTTAGCTTTGCTTTTATTAGTGTTTTTTCAACTTTCATGTAAATAACGCACCGTTTTCACCAAATCGACTTTGCCCAAGCACACCCTTCCCTTCGGCCAACAAATCCCAAAAATTCGGCACACCTGCCGATCCACTCTCCCTACAGCTCACCCAAGCCCCGTCCCTCTAGCGCAACTGGAACACCCCAAATTCACCTTCTCCATGCGCACCAAAAACTCCCATTGAATAACATGACAATTCGCTACTCCGCACAAAAATTGCTCTTTAAAGCACGTCCACTGCTCCGATCCGCTTCAAACTTGGCTGGACACTAGTTCCAGCGATTCCCTAACATCTCACCAAAAATCAGCCCAATCCATCCACTGGAACGGGGACGAATTTCAACCCGAATACGCGCCCCCCGCAAACACAAAAAAAAGCCATAAAACGGCCAAATCTCGACCAAAAACCGCCAAAATCCCTCAAAACCTTGCCAACACCAATACGCACGAAACTGAACCGGCCCCTCAGCCCTAGGCTCCGGGAACCCTACTTAATTGACCCAACAGCCCCAAAAAAGCAACATAATACACACGAAAACGCCCTAACAACCCTAAAATGCATATAACTATATGTATGCATGCATTTATGTTTGTATTTATATGTAGATATACAGATGATATATGTTTATATATGTATGTATATATATATATTCACTGAAAAAACCATAGGCTATAGACCATATATAGTTAGGAATTAGCATTTACAAAACCTTGAAAATTCACTGAAAAAACCGTAGGTTATAGACCATATATAGTTAGGAATTAGCATTTACAAATCCTTGAAAATTCACTGAAAAAACCATAGGTTATAGACCATATATAGTTAGGAATTCGCATTTACAAAACCTTATTTTACTCACACAAAACCATTGAAATTCCATATATAGTTAGTTGCACTAACTATATATCGCGCACCCGCAATCCACTGCTGATGATGTCACATATTACATCATTCATGACATGGTCAGTGACATCACTGATGACATCACTGATGACATCTCAAATGACATCACTGATGACATCACTGATGACAACATCCAGTGACTGTATGTTTCTGTAAAGTTAAAATATGTCTTACATATTGAAGAATGAGTGGATGTATAAGTGTCTGGATGAAGGATTTAGTAGGTGCATGACTGACTGTATGAGTGAGTGATTAAATGTGTCTCACTGAGTGCATGGGTTAGTGACTAAACTGTCTTAATTTGTGCATCATTATGTCTGTTGTTCTGTAAACTGTTGCATGTGTTGATAAGTAGCTATATGAGTAACTATATGGGTTATTGATTGGTTGCCCAAGTATTTGTATGGGATACTGAGTGTGTGTGTGGGTGGCTGGGAGGTGTATGACTCTGTGCATAGATGTGTGAGCAGTTGATTCACTAGATGTATGGTTTCAAAAGTGCATGTGGAAACAGCTGTATGGGCGGTTGACTGTGTGCATGAGTGTATTGGTGAGTGAATGGATATCTCAGTGCTACATGTCAAAGTAAGTACATATGTAAAACACAGTACATGTGAGAGTTGACATATATAAATAACTGTGCATAAGAGCCAGTGAATGTGTGAGTGGCTGTATGGATCATTGTGAACTTGTATCAGGGATTGTATAAGAGAGTTAATATGTGTTAGTATATGTTTGAATAAGTAAAGTTTGTATAACTGTATAGTTGAGGAAATGGAGGTGTGATTGATTCTTTGATTGACTGACTAGGTGTGTGAGTAACTCCATGGATGAGTGACAGTCTGTGAGTGTCTGTTTACACTGATTGTATCTAAGGTTAAATTAGAGTCTGAAGAGGTTCATCGTATTATCACATGAATGATATCATCAGTGATGTGATCAGTAATGTCAAATGAGATGTCATCAGTGATGTCATCAGTGATGTCATTTGAGATGTCATCAGTGATGTCATTTGAGATGTCATCAGTGATGTCATCAGTGATGTCACTGACCATGTCATGAATGATGTAATATGTGACATCATCAGCAGTGGATTGCGGGTGCGCGATATATAGTTAGTGCAACTAACTATATATGGAATTTCAATGGTTTTGTGTGAGTAAAATAAGGTTTTGTAAATGCGAATTCCTAACTATATATGGTCTATAACCTATGGTTTTTTCAGTGAATTTTCAAGGATTTGTAAATGCTAATTCCTAACTATATATGGTCTATAACCTACGGTTTTTTCAGTGATTAAAGTGTCTTAATTTGGCAATCATTATTTATGTTCTTCTGTAAACTGCTGCATGTTTAAATCAGTAGCTATATCAGTAACTATATGGGTTATTGAATGGTTGCCCAAGTATTTGTATGGGAGACTGAGTATGTGTGTGGGTGGCTGGGAGGTGTATAACTCTGTGCATAGATGTGTGAGATTATAACTCTGTGCATAGATGTGTGAGCAGTTGATTCCCTAGGTGTATGGGTTCAAAAGTGCATGTAGAAACAGCTGTATGGACAGTTGACTGTGTGCATGAGTATATTGGTGAGTGAATGGATATCTCAGTTCTACATGTCAAAGTAAGTACATATGTAAAACACACTCCATGTGAGAGTTGACATATATAAATAACTGAACATAAGAGCCAGTGAATGTGAGAGTGGCTGTATGAATCATTGTGAACTTGTATCAAGGATTGTATAAGAGAGTAAATATGTGTTAGTATATGTTTGAATAAGTAAGGTGTGTATAACTGTATAGTTGAGGAAATGGAGGTGTGATTGATTCTTTGCATGACTGACTAGGTGTGTGGGTAACTCCATGGATGTGTGACAGTCTGTGAGTGCCTGTTTACACTGAAAATGGCACATTTTGTTTCTGAGCAGCTCCTGTAAATTTGGGGGGGGTTCGTCAAGGGGGGGCTGAGAAAAAAGGGGGGTCCCAAAACGCGTTTTTCCCATGTTAATTTCCATAGGGCGGTTGGACTCACTTTTAGCCCGAACGGCTGAATGGATTTCCACGAAACTTGGCAAAATTGTAGGGACTGTTAGCCCGATGTGCCTTTGCTAGGTCTCAATATATATGCTTCAGTGAATTTTGAGAAATTAACGTTTAAATCAAGATATATATCTGTAACAGCGCTCCGGGCTTCGATCCGGTTCGCGTACTTTTCGCTTATCGGAACTTTGCGAAGCGAAGCTGATTGGCTCTCCGGTGTCTGTCAACATTCTAAACAGTCCGGTGCGGCCGCCATCTTGTCTCTCGGTAGGATCGAGAGACAAGAGGAGGCCAAAACAAAGGAGGAAATGAAGGAAAGGGGGCAAGGTAGACCCCTTCTGACCCCCTAGGATTGATGAGGGGATATTATAGAGCCACGCTGGGCCCAAAAAAAAAAAAAAAAATCCGTTTTTTTCGCCGTAGAGACGCGTCTTGGTACGCGAACCGGGCAGCTAACCGGGAAGCTAACCGGCAGTGTAACGGGAGTCTGACGAGTAGCTGATTGGCTGTCAACATTGTAAACAGTCCGGAGCGGCCGCCATCTTGTCTCTCGGTAGGATCGAGAGACGAGAGGAGGCCAAAACAAAGGGGGAAATGAAGGAAAGAGGGCATGGTACACCCCTTCTGACCCCCTAGGATTGATGAGGGGGATATTATAAAGCCACGCGGGGCCCAAAAAAAAAAAAAAATCCGATTTTTTCGCCGTAGAGACGCGTCTTGGTACGCGAACCGGGCAGCTAACCGGGCAGCTAACCGGGAAGCTAACCGGCAGTGTAACGGGAGTCTGAGGAGAAGCTGATTGGCTGTTATCATTGTAAACAGTCTGGAGCGGCCGCCATCTTGTCTCTCTGTGGGATCGAGAGACAAGAGGTGGAAAAAAAAAAGGTGTAAATGAATGAAAGGGGTAAGGCAGACCCCTCCTGAACCCCTAGGATTGATGAGGGGGCTATTAAAGTTCCCTGGGGGGTGAAAAAAAAATTGCGATTTTTCGCGGTAAAGGTGCTTCCTGGTACGTTAACCGGGCAGCTAACCGGCAGCGTAACGGGAGTCCGACATATTGTGTTTTTTGAACGTTTGTGATATGTGCACGTGTGGATTTTGTCTAATTAAGGTTAAAAAAATATATATATATCTTTAAGCGTGTTCTGGCGCGCTTACGTTTTGGGTTTGGTTTGCGCTGCAGAGACGATACGTCACGGTTATGCGATGCATCATTAGGCGTCTCACGGGCTACGTGATACGTCACTTAATAAAGAATATATTTTACAGCTATAGATATTAGCTTTTAAAAAACCAATGAAATTCACAGAAAAAACCATAGGTTATAGACCATATATAGTTAGGAATTTGCATTTACAAAACCTTGAAAATTCACTGAAAAAACCATAGGTTATAGACCATATATAGTTAGGGATTAGCATTTAAAAAACCTTATTTTATTTGCACAAAACCATTGAAATTCCATATATAGTTAGTTGCACTAACTATATATCGCGGACCCGCAATCCACTGCTAATGATGTCACATATTACATCATTCATGACATGGTCAGTGACATCACTGATGACATCACTGATGACATCTCAAATGACATCACTGATGACATCACTGATGACATCTCAAATGACATCACTGATGACATCACTGACATCTCATTTGACATTACTGATTACATCACTGATGATATCATTTATGTGATAATACATCTTCAGACTCTAATATAACCTTAGATACAATCAGTGTAAACAGGCACTCACAGACTGTCACACATCCATGGAGTTACCCACACACCTAGTCAGTCATGCAAAGAATCAATCACACCTCCATTTCCTCAACTATACAGTTATACACACCTTACTTATTCAAACATATACTAACACATATTTACTCTCTTATACAATCCTTGATACAAGTTCACAATGATTCATACAGCCACTCTCACATTCACTGGCTCTTATGTTCAGTTATTTATATATGTCAACTCTCACATGGAGTGTGTTTTACATATGTACTTACTTTGACATGTAGAACTGAGATATCCATTCACTCACCAATATACTCATGCACACAGTCAACTGTCCATACAGCTGTTTCTACATGCACTTTTGAACCCATACACCTAGGGAATCAACTGCTCACACATCTATGCACAGAGTTATAATCTCACACATCTATGCACAGAGTTATACACCTCCCAGCCACCCACACACATACTCAGTCTCCCATACAAATACTTGGGCAACCATTCAATAACCCATATAGTTACTGATATAGCTACTGATTTAAACATGCAGCAGTTTACAGAAGAACATAAATAATGATTGCCAAATTAAGACACTTTAATCACTGAAAAAACCGTAGGTTATAGACCATATATAGTTAGGAATTAGCATTTACAAATCCTTGAAAATTCACTGAAAAAACCATAGGTTATAGACCATATATAGTTAGGAATTCGCATTTACAAAACCTTATTTTACTCACACAAAACCATTGAAATTCCATATATAGTTAGTTGCACTAACTATATATCGCGCACCCGCAATCCACTGCTGATGATGTCACATATTACATCATTCATGACATGGTCAGTGACATCACTGATGACATCACTGATGACATCTCAAATGACATCACTGATGACATCTCAAATGACATCACTGATGACATCACTGATGACATCTCATTTGACATTACTGATCACATCACTGATGATATCATTCATGTGATAATACGATGAACCTCTTCAGACTCTAATTTAACCTTAGATACAATCAGTGTAAACAGACACTCACAGACTGTCACTCATCCATGGAGTTACTCACACACCTAGTCAGTCAATCAAAGAATCAATCACACCTCCATTTCCTCAACTATACAGTTATACAAACTTTACTTATTCAAACATATACTAACACATATTAACTCTCTTATACAATCCCTGATACAAGTTCACAATGATCCATACAGCCACTCACACATTCACTGGCTCTTATGCACAGTTATTTATATATGTCAACTCTCACATGTACTGTGTTTTACATATGTACTTACTTTGACATGTAGCACTGAGATATCCATTCACTCACCAATACACTCATGCACACAGTCAACCGCCCATACAGCTGTTTCCACATGCACTTTTGAAACCATACATCTAGTGAATCAACTGCTCACACATCTATGCACAGAGTCATACACCTCCCAGCCACCCACACACACACTCAGTATCCCATACAAATACTTGGGCAACCAATCAATAACCCATATAGTTACTCATATAGCTACTTATATATATATATATATATATATATATATATATATATCTCCTCCTCCTTCCGAAAAGAGTAGAGGCCACACGGGGGAACAGTAAGGAAGCTTCTTTTATTCCGATGTTAATGGCGAATGCATTTCGGCATATCCATGCCTTCTTCAGCGCCCAAGTTTACAGGAGGCTCCCATCGATACAATTGTTAATTAAAGTCCTGCACCTTAAATGGTCATGTGAACTAGGCTCCGCCCCAAACAAAATGCTCGCACCTGTTGCAGCTCCCGATGTTGATAATATATATACTCACTGAAAAAAACAAAGGTTAAAATACCATCATAATTTGGTATGGTATTAATATCTTTTTTTTAAATGACAGATTTTATTGAGTTTAGTGGTACATAGCGGATAAATCCCAAAGTATACATTATGGATACATTTTGAACTAGATAGTACCAAGTACTTTTCCACAACAAGCTAACCTGCAAACCTGAAGGCCCTGAAACAAAAACTTGCACAAGTTACCCCAGAATTCACTGACCGAAGTGTGTGTGCATATAATAACATCAGAGCTGCTCATCTAGGGTATCATGTAAGGACGGGTTTTGAGGGAGTCTGATGGTGGCAGGTGGGTAAGTCTATGCCTCGGTATGTCGCCCAACGGGACCATATTTTCCTATGTTTTTGTGGGCAGCCACGTGCCTGATAGACTGCAAGTTCCGCCCCCATGCATTTGTCCATGGCCACCTTCCACCCGCCCATAGTTGGTGGAGAGATCGCTTTCCACCGTTGGGCCCAAGAACAAGAGGTGCTGTTTGTAGCAATTCACACCAATCCCCTCCATGCTATGCAGCAGGAACAACTTGGGGTCAAGCGGGAGGCTCCAGGACAGGACCCGGCCCAGATATGACGGAATTTTCCCCCAAAACGGCTGCAGCGCCCCACAGCTCCAAATAGTGTGGAAAAAGGTTTGCTCCGCTTCCCCGCATCTAAGACACATAGGGGACTGGATAACACCCACCTTCCAAAGACGGGAGCGAGTGAAGTATGCACGGGGGAGATATTTCAACTGAATGAGACAATAACATGTGGATATAGCGGCTCCACAAGGACTAGCGAGGCCTCCGTCCAGTCATCATCCGTCATTTCGGACATATCCGCTTCCTACAACCCCCAGGTTTTGCGTAGTGAAGTATGAGTATGTGTGGTTAACGTCTGATAGATCTGTTGGATCTCATGAGTTCCTAGGTCCCCCATTAGTAAGCGACCCTCAAGGGGGTGGTATTAGGGCAAGTCACTCAGTGAGCGGAACAAAGGAGTCAGAGCAAGTCTCAAATTCAAATATTTAGAAAACTTCGATTGGTGCAGTTGAAATAAATTTTGTAGTTACTGAAATGATTTTAGAGTGGAACCCTGCATGGTGTCCCCAAGGGTAGAGATTCCGAGGAGGTCCCATGCATGGACGCCTAAAAGTTCAGCTACAGCGCAGGTAGGTATCCTGCCACAGCGGGTCTTCTGTGTCAGGCGCCCCTCCCAGCCCATTTTCTTAACAATGTAGCAATGTATCGCCAGAGCTGAGCGACCGTTCTACTGGCTGGGGGCAAGAAGTCAAGGTTCATGTGGCGGTAAAGAAGTTTCAAGAGGGGTATGCTCAACTCAGCTCAAACGCTCAACTGCATATGCTGGGTCTGTGTGCAGGCTGTATCATCACTCATTGATAGCCAGCAGGTGTGATGCTGCATAATAAACTTATTCATCAGCCGCTGCAATCCCACCCCAATATGTTGACTTCGTGCAGGTACGCAATGCAACGCGAATGGCCCTTCCACCCAAAATGAACTTGTTAAGGATTGGAATTACTTGGGCAACCATGTGCGAGTAATATTGTATGGGAAGTTTTGCAACCGATAGAGCAGCCGAGGCAGGGAGACCATCTTAAAAAATTGCAGACGGTCCATACAGGGACAGTGGTAGATAGGACCATATCTTGGTCTCCTCGCGGATACATGAAAGCAGCAAATTGATATTATGTGACTACGTCGTGGGACACAGTGAGATAAAGACACCCAAATATTTGAAGCCACCCGTAGCATGAGATAATTGTTCGGCCCAGGTACCCCGCCTTGATCACTGCACATGGGAAATAACACCGTTGGCTCTGAGGTTTCTCTAAACACCCGGAGTATCTGGAGTACTTGGGGCCCAGAAAATCAAGGATGAGCCCCCTCGCGGCCATCGTACGCAAACACCACCTCAGCATCATCTCCTACGCCGACGACACCCAGCTGATCCTCTCCCTGACCAACGACCCCGCCACCGCCAGAGCCAACCTGCACGAAGGGATGAAAGAGGTAGCCGAGTGGATGACGACCAGCCGCCTGAAACTGAACTCGGACAAGACGGAGGTCCTCATCCTGGGCTCCTCACCCTCCGCCTGGGACGACTCCTGGTGGCCTCCCGCCCTGGGCACCGCACCCAAACCGACAGACCATGCACGAAACCTGGGCTTCATCCTGGACTCCTCCCTCTCCATGACCAGGCAAGTCAACAGCGTCTCCTCGGCGTGCTTCAACATCCTACGCATGCTACGGAAGATCTTCTGGTGGATCCCCACAGAGACCAGGAAGACCGTCACCCAGGCCCTCGTCACCAGCCGACTGGACTACGGCAACGCCCTCTACGCCGGTACCACCGCCAAGCTCCAGAAGAGACTCCAGCGGATCCAGAACGCCTCAGCCAGACTCATCCTCGACATCCCACGAACCAGCCACATCTCCGGACATCTGAGAGACCTTCACTGGCTCCCCGTTAACAAAAGAATCACCTTCCGCCTCCTCACCCACGCACACAAAGCCCTACACGACCAAGGCCCGAGCTACCTCAACAGCCGAGTCAACTTCTACGCTCCCAAACGCCACCTCCGATCAGCCAACCACGCCCTCGCCGCCGTCCCCCGCATCCAAAGAACGACAACAGGAGGAAGGTCCTTCTCCTACCTGGCCGCCAAGACCTGGAACTCCCTCCCGTCCGACCTGCGCCTGACCCAAGACCACCTCTCCTTCAGGAAGAAGCTGAAGACCTGGCTGTTCGAGCAGTAGCGGCACCCCCCCCCCCCCCCCCCCCCCCAAGCGCCTTGAGACCCTACGGGTATGTAGCGCGCTTTACAAGTGTCACTGATTGATTGATTGAAAGAACAAATTATCATCCGTGTATAACGCAATTCTGTCTGATCGCGCCTGGGACCATTCAAACCCCTAGATCATGTGGCTAGGGGCTCTATGACAAGCACGAATAACAGTGGAGACAGGGGGCAACCCTGCCTTGCACCACGGCATATAGGAAAGGGAGCTGACCTACACCCAGCCACCCGTAACTGAACATGTGCCAAAAAACGCAGACCAAGGTTAAGGGATCAGAGAAGTCAAAATAAGTATGGTATTAATATCTTAGTTTACATTGAAACAAAGCCTCAGAAATTCACTGAAAAGAACAAAAGTTAAAATGATGTTATAGTTAGGTGGAAATGTTAGTTAAAAATACCATTTAAACACACAAAAACACTGAAAATACCCAGTTACAGTTACCTGGTTAACTATAACTTGCATTCCTGCCATTCCTATTGCTTATGTCCTCATCTATTACATCACTCATAATTACATTTAAAAGCACTCATTAAAAATATATTAATTGCACCATTAATCAACAAAGTTAGCAATAAAGCTTTTTAAAAGTGAAACAACAATAAATGTGTAAGAGTCTTCCTTTTATACAATTTAGTGTACATATATGCACATTTACCACTACTAATTATCTACTTTCCAACAGGAAGTATTTGGGGGAAGCTGCAACTCCTGCATGCCCTCTGCAATACTCTTTTACTTCATTGGTGGTGCCCCTGCTCGGGGCACCTTGGAAGCTACAGAATATCCAAATATGCTCTTGCAAGGCATTAAGGGGTACTCCCTGGCCCAGAGCAGTGAATATTGGAGCAGCCGGAGAAGCCCTCTGTTCTCTGTCTGCAGCTTAGCGCTACATTTCTTTATTTATTATTAATTCCTGGGTGCCGTGCACACTGGACACCCAGGTGCCGTGTAAGACAGGGCGGTACAAAATGGGGTGGTGATGGACGGAGCATCTGAACCAATCAAACACTCACACCCAGTGAACAGATCTGGGTTTAATCCATCACCGTTCTTTAGCCCACTCTGCCACCCCAGTTCAGACATGGCCATATGCAAATCAGTCTGACCCTATGCCTCATGGGAACAGTCCAGCCCGAACTGCCAAGCCATGCCTTCCCTGGACCGGAAACAAGCTTCCTAGGACCGGTTTCTGGCACTCCAGCCGTCTTCAGCCAGGCTTGCTTGAATCCAGTGGCAAAGTGAGCAAGGGACTCACGTCTGAGCATACCCTGCCAACTTATGGCGAACAAAGTGGTACAAAAGGGGGTGGTGATGGACGGAGCATCTGAACCAATCAAACCCTCACACCCAGTCAACAGATCTAGGTTTAATCCATCACCGTTCTTTAGCCCACTCTGCCACCCCAGTTCAGACATGGCCATATGCAAATCAGTCTGACCCTGTTCCTCATGGGAACAGTCCAGCCCGAACTGCCAAGCCATGCCTTCCCTGGACCGTAAACAAGCTTCCTAGGACCGGTTTCTGGCATTACAGCCGTCTTCAGCCAGGCTTGCTTGAATCCAGTGGCAAAGTGAGCAAGGGACTCACGTCTGAGCATACCCTGCCAACCTATGGCGAACAAAGCGGTAGAAAAGGGGGTTGTGATGGACGGAGCATCTGAACCAATCAAACACTCACACCCAGTCAACTGATCTGAGTTTAATCCATCACTGTTCTTTAGCTCACTCCGCCAACCCAGTTCAGACATGGCCAAATCCAGTGGCAAAGTGGCAAGGGACTCACGTCTGAACATACCCTGCCAACTTAGGGCGAACAAAGAAAAACCAAATGGGATGATGGACGGAGCCTTGACAATACAAACACTCATCCCCATTCAACTGATCTCGGTTTAATCCATCACCGTTCTTTAGCTCACTCCGCCACCCCAGTTCAGACATGGCCATATGCAAATCAGTCTGACCCTGTGCCTCATGGGAACAGTCCAGCCCGAACTGCCAAGCCATGCCTTCCCTGGACCGGAAACAAGCTTCCTAGGACCGGTTTCTGGCACTCCAGCCGTCTTCAGCCAGGCTTGCTTGAATCCAGTGGCAAAGTGAGCAAGGGACTCACGTCTGAGCATACCCTGCCAACTTATGGCGAACAAAGTGGTACAAAAGGGGGTGGTGATGGACGGAGCATCTGAACCAATCAAACCCTCACACCCAGTCAACAGATCTAGGTTTAATCCATCACCGTTCTTTAGCCCACTCTGCCACCCCAGTTCAGACATGGCCATATGCAAATCAGTCTGACCCTGTTCCTCATGGGAACAGTCCAGCCCGAACTGCCAAGCCATGCCTTCCCTGGACCGTAAACAAGCTTCCTAGGACCGGTTTCTGGCATTACAGCCGTCTTCAGCCAGGCTTGCTTGAATCCAGTGGCAAAGTGAGCAAGGGACTCACGTCTGAGCATACCCTGCCAACCTATGGCGAACAAAGCGGTAGAAAAGGGGGTTGTGATGGACGGAGCATCTGAACCAATCAAACACTCACACCCAGTCAACTGATCTGAGTTTAATCCATCACTGTTCTTTAGCTCACTCCGCCAACCCAGTTCAGACATGGCCAAATCCAGTGGCAAAGTGGCAAGGGACTCACGTCTGAACATACCCTGCCAACTTAGGGCGAACAAAGAAAAACCAAATGGGATGATGGACGGAGCCTTCACAATACAAACACTCATCCCCATTCAACTGATCTCGGTTTAATCCATCACCGTTCTTTAGCTCACTCCGCCACCCCAGTTCAGACATGGCCATATGCAAATCAGTCTGACCCTGTGCCTCATGGGAACAGTCCAGCCCGAACTGCCAAGCCATGCCTTCCCTGGACCGGAAACAAGCTTCCTAGGACCAGTTTTTGGCATTCCAGCCGTCTTCAGCCAGGCTTGCTTGAATCCAGTGGCAAAGTGAGCAAGGACTCACGTCTGAGCATACCCTGCCAACTTATGGCGAACAAAGTGGTACAAAAGGGGGTGGTGATGGACGGAGCATCTGAACCAATCAAACACTCACACCCAGTAAACAGATCTGGGTTTAATCCATCACCGTTCTTTAGCCCACTCTGCCACACCAGTTCAGACATGGCCATATGCAAATCAGTCTGACCATGTGCCTCATAGGAACAGTCCAGCCCGAACTGCCAGGGGCAGGGGCAGCGCAGGCTATCCACTCCTGGGTGCCCTAGCCAGCTCCCCGCTCACCCACATCTGGTGCAGCACTCGGGAGCTGGTAAATCATTAAAAAAAATGCGGATGTCTTGTTCCCACCCAGGACACTCACAACATTATCATCCATTAGTGTGAACAGGAACAAAGAGGAAGTTAGGAAAGCCCAGGTCAGAAATCTAATTCTGCTGAAGCTTCTCTAGGCCTGGAGTCCTTTCTAACAGGAATCTCCTCCAGGTGTGGCAGGTGGCTCTCACCCACATTTAGATTGTCCTTTCATAATCTACTGCTCTTCTTTTTGTGTGTGTTTTTTATAGTGATGCCTGTTCCAAGACGTAAATCAGCTTTGTTGTACTTAGTTATTGGATTCAATATTTGTTTGTTATTCTGTAAGCCATTTTTTTATCCGCTGCAGTCCGCCAAAGCAATATGTTCTTATAATTAAAACTTTACTTTAACATGTATATTTAATCTTTCCTGGCATTTTATGTATTTTTATGGTCTTTTTGATGATTTTTTATGGATGTTAATATCTGAAATAAAACGATTGATTGATTGTAACTCAGATTGAGTAAACCACCCCTTAAAAGGCCCTTTGTTTGCAAACTTGATTTATTCTTGCGCAATTGCACTTAATAGGAAAATGAATCCTGTCAGAGTTCCTAAGTTATGTCATAACTTTCCATAAAGATTAGGTAGTTCTGTTTGTCCATACAAGGGTTTTCCATCAGTTCTGTTTTACATTGTAATTAGACGGGTGATCTTTCTGTGTTTGTTTTGCTGTTGCATGCAGCTCCACCAGCTAAGCAGGCTTTTCATACTTGTGACACATTACTATATTCATTGTATGTCTTGGTTCTGCTCTGCTCAACACCCTTTCATGGCCATAAGCACCTCTGAAAATGGAAATACTATGTAGGGGTGGGTGATATATTACGCTCGGCCAGCAGAGTTCTAGTCAAATTCCGCCATTCTTCATGTGATGGAATTTTTTTTCGTGTGCAGCTTGCCAACGATAAGTTGGCAAGTGATATTTGGCAAAACCTTAGTGTGATCTTTCGACCCTCCGAGGGCACCAGGTGGGATTTCTCCAACACATGCAGTCGTGGCAAATCGCAACCGTTTGCCGTCAGAAAACTGCTGCTCTAGTAGAGCTGCAGCAAAATCACCTCGAGAAGCTTCTCCTTTGAGAGTGCCGCGTGGACCGCCGAGGGTCAGAAAACTGCAGCTTGAGTAGAAAATCTATTCGAGCAGCAGCAAAATCACCTCGAGAAGCTGCACCCTTGAGTACGCAGCACGGTGCCGTTCACGCTGATTTTTCAGCACCGATCAAGCACCCAGTGCTACATTACAGAGCGAGCAGCACAACGTACCCGTTTCTGCCAGTTCGCGGAATCATGCATAGTTTTTTAGAAACTTCGCGAGTTCAGCTCAGGCCTAATACTAATGCGATTGGAACAAACAGTTAATGAACTGATATGGGTTGTGAGCCCTCATGGCCCAAATATTGGATTTTTAGTAACACGCTTGCCATTCCTTCTCTCCTTGTACCACACACACACAGCACTTCTCAGACCTTCATCCACTTTGTGTTCACCTGAGCACTATTATGAGGCAGTGAAAGTATTTATTTATTCACTTTTATAAGGAAATCTATTGTGATTATTGATAATCTCATATTTAACATTGCCTTTTCCCTGAGATTGATAATTTGTTCACCCCCAGTTGGTCTCTCCTTGCAGAACCTTTGTTATTTATGTCCTGGAGTGCCCCTGATTCCAGGTGGGTTCTAGGCTGCCTTTGCTTTGTGTCATAAATTGAGGGCACATTTTTGAAAGCCCCTCCTCCCATCTGGTCTCGGCCATCAGGAGACGCTCAAGCATCTGGACCAGGAAGCGATGCCTGGGGTCGAACATCCTTGAGTGGGGCTGAACATTGAACAAAAACCCGCTTGTGCAGGGGGCACCGGCGCTTTGATCAGCAGCCTACCCCCTGGGCAATAGGAGAGTTCTGAGGTCACAGAAGTAAACTTGTAGTGAGGCCCCTGCTGGGTGACAGGGGCGTCCTAACTCACAGGAGCATATTTGTAGTGAGACCCCTGCTGTGCGACAGGGGCGTCCTAAGATCACAGGGGTAAACTTGTAGTGGCGTCACAGAGGTAAACAGTGGCATTCTAAGGTCACAGAGGTAAACTTGTGGTGACGACACAGAGGTAAACAGTGGCATCCTAAGGTCACAGAGGTAAACTTGTGGTGACGACACAGAGGTAAACAGTGGCATCCTAAGGTCACAGAGGTAAACTTGTGGTGACGACACAGAGGTAAACAGTGGCATCCTAAGGTCACAGAGGTAAACTTGTGGTGACGACACAGAGGTAAACAGTGGCATCCTAAGGTCACAGAGGTAAACTTGTGGTGACGACACAGAGGTAAACAGTGGCATCCTAAGGTCACAGAGGTAAACTTGTGGTGAGGTCCCTGCTGGGTGACAGGCTCTTCCAGTGCACATGTGCCAATTAGAGGACCATCTAACAGTATGTGGCAAATTTTGATGAAAATGAAAACAAAACAGACCACTAGTCTGACTGCTTTACGTTGATGAATCTCCATTTAGTTAATTACCAAAGTGTTGAAAAACGTACTTGATAAACAGGCATGATTTGTGCTCTTTTTATTGTTGGTTTCAGAACAGTTTTCAGCATGTTGCATTCTTATGTATCCATTTTAGTTCTTTCTAAAGCTTGTTTCTGATTGTCTGGATCTTGTCCGCACTATATGAAAGAAAGATCTGCAACCTCCTAATAACCAGGTAGACGTCACTGACTTAACGGAACACTACAATAATACTTTGACGAGCATAATAGAGGTCTTAGCCCCTTTAAAACTCAAAAGGATTCCTGACAAAGATAAAAAACCCTGGTTTAACGGATCCCTCAATGAAGAAAGACGATCACTCAGACTCACAGAGTGGAAATGGAGACAACACCCTGCTTCACCCCATTTAATCCAATTAGGACAAACCAGAAAGGCCTCTTTACAGCCCAAGCCAAATACATGGAGGTGGAGCTCAAAAAGGTAGCGGAGTGCCCCTTGATCAAAAGGAGCACCCCAACTAAGCCGCAATATCGACCGAACAGGCCTAAAAATAATGCTTTATGGTCAGCATTCAAGCCTTACATTAACACAGACATTGCAAAGATTATATCAACAATAAAACCAAACAATCATTTCAATGATCCTCTACCTGCAAATTGTTGGTCTACAATAAACCATCTGCTCATCCCTTCATGGACAAAGATTATCAATGCTTTGCTATCGCAAGGCTCATTACCGGACTGCCTAAAAACAGGGCAAGTAACTTCAATCCTTAAAAAAAAGACAACAGATAATCTCTCAACAAGACCTCAACAACTGTAGACCAGTAACAAACATTCCCATGCTAGCCAAGGTCTTGGAAAAATGTGTACATCAACAGCTGAGCCAACATATCTCTGAATTCAAACTGCTGAATGACTTCCAATCAGGATTTAGACTAAACCACAGCACCGAAACAGCAATTCTGCACATCGTGGACGATGCTCTTCTTGCCATTGACCGCATCGAAACCGGTCTCATAATCCTGCTCGAACTCTCATCGGCATTCGACACTGTAAACCATGTCAAAATACTGGAACGTCTGAAAAAAAGGATGGGCCTTAGGGGGACAGTCCTAAAGTGGTTTTGTTTGTTCTTAGAGAACAGATCGCAAAAATTCACAGTGAACCAATCATTATCTGCTTCACCTAAAAATTTTATTGGAGTACCACAGGAAACAACATTATCTCCTGCTCTATTCAATCTTTACGTTCTATTCAATCTTTCTTTGGAAGCGCGCAGCGGTCATGCCACTTCAGAAAAAAGCTCTACCAGACCCAACCACTCTGTCCAACCTGCGTCCTATTTCCCTGCTCCCTGCGGTGTTTAAGCTGACGGAAAAATTTGTTAATAACCAACTTACGAATTTTCTTGAGGAGAATAACATCCTGCACACCAACCAATCAGGGTTTCGATCCAAACATTCGACCGAATCTGCCCTTTTGTTTACGGCAGAGACCCTACGAATGGCTATGGACCAAGGGAAGAAGGCCGTCTTGATTTTACTCGATCTATCGGCGGCCTTCGATACGGTCTCACACACAATCTTGGTCGACCGTTTGTGCAACGCAGGTATAGGAGTAGTGGTATTGGAGTGGTTTAGAAATTTTCTCAACCAGAGACGTCAGGTCACGGTATTAGGCAAATTTAAATCTGAAGAAAAAGTCATCAGCTCAGGGGTCCCTCAGGGCTCTAGTTTGAGCCCTGTACTTTTCAATCTTTACATGGTACCCCTGATTGAGCTAATCGCTTCCTAATAGATTAGCACTATATCATATGCTGACGACACGCAGCTGATCCTGGTGTTGGATAGGGAGCTGCCTGGTGCAGAGGAAAACCTGAAAAACTGTCTTACGGCTACATTTGAGTGGATGAATAACAATCACCTCAAATGTAACTCTGGGAAGATGGAAATATTGCCCTTCGGCCATCAAAACCTGTTCTCCCCTAAACAATAGTGGCCTGAGGATGCTGAAGCTCCTCCTAACACTATTTCCTCTGCGCGTAACCTGGGCATCAAGTTTGATGACCAATTGTCATTTAAGCAGCAAGCGGTAGGCGTGGCTAGCACGTGCTTCCATATCATTAAATCACTCAGGAAGTTTTTTGACCTTCTTCCACTTGCAGCAAGGAAAACAGTGGCAGTAGCATTGATAACATCTAGACTGGACTACTGCAACAGCCTGTACGCAGGTACCAACAAAGCAGAGCTCCACAGGCTGCAGCCCGTCTAGTACTTCGCTGGCCAAGAAGGTCATCTGCTTCGGCCGCGCTCAAGACCCCACATTGGTTACCTATACACAAGCGTGTCTTCTTTAACCCCTTCACTGCGGCGGCAATTCCGCCGCAGTGCTAGGGAGTGGGGGGGGGGGGTCGCACGGCTCTCCTGCGCTTGTGACGGAACCGCTCCGTCACGCGCCTCGGGTGAGCTGTGCTAGTGACGGAACGGTTCCGTCACGAACGCGCCCACTCAATAGAACGCGCCGCGCAGGCGCGAAATCAGCGCCTCGCAGGCGCGTCGAGCGGGCCGTGACTGAACCGTTCCGTCACTAGCACAGCTCACCCGAGGCGCGTGACGGAACGGTTCCGTCATAAGCGCCGAACGGGTTAAGGTCCTTGTTATCACCTTTAGAGCCTTCCAGTCACAAGGACCCAGATACTTGTCTAATGGCTTTAAACTTTATCAGCCAGCACGTTGCCTGAGGTCCGCTAATCAAAATCTTATGGTAACACCCAGATTTAGATTGGCCACTAAAGGTGGGAAATCTCTCTTTGTCTTAGGCTCTAGGGCCTGGAACAAACTGCCACTCCAGCTTCGGCTTATATCTAAGGAGAGCCACTTTAGGAAATCCCTGAAGACATGAATTTTCTCCCTCACTGACGCGGCCTGTAGGGCACTGGTGTAAAGTGTTTAATGTGTTCTGAGTTGCCTCCAGTCTACCAACCTATTCCAGCTGGGTTGGTCTTGAGCGCCAAGATGCTCCTTGGAGTGGTAGTAGCGCTATATAAATGTGACCTTACATTACGTCGAACCACTAACAGAAATCTTACAACAGGCAAACATCTCCTTCTACACGTATGCAGATGATACACAACTTTATATTAAGATCACCTCAATAGAAGAGATCGTTATCATGAACCAGGCACTTAGGAGATCCGTCCATTGGCTAACTACTAATCACCTTCTAATCAAGGGTGAGGAAGATGGATTGTGGATCCATTCACTTTCCAAAATAGCATTTAATCATCAAAGGGGAATGGATCACTTGTCCTGCTCAACCATTAGGTATGCAGGAATGAGGATGTCCCAGTGAAAAAAGACCCTCATGCACGTGATGGGTATGGTGGTATCTGAAGCGGTATATCTTGGTTCTCCGCTTATGGATCACGTGTGTGCATAATCATTAGGTCTATTTTCGGTTTATGCAGCCTCCACCAGGAGGTTCTTACCCATGGTTGACGCAGTAGTGAGCCAGTGATAAGAGTTCTGTTAAAAAGACACAACAGCCGGGAGTTCTGATTCTTTATTGTACTTGGTTGTTGGTCTGGTAAACTCTATAGGAATGCATCACTTGGACTGAGTTACGAGTACTGGATGCACTCAGAGTGGTTAAAAAAGGGGGGGAGTTGTGGGGGTATTCTTAAAAAAAGGTCGACATGTTTCTGCCTCTATCTGCCTGGGTTTAGGACTTACGGGCATTCATCAGGACCGGTGGTGGGAAAACGTGAGGTTTAACAAAATTAAGTGCTCAAATGTGAAAGAAAAAGGTGTTGACCTGTTTCTCTGGACTGGAGGTCTTATGGTACCTGTAAAGAGTAAGCACAAAGTTTTCGGCATACATACAGGGCGGGGGGAAGGGGGACACATACACCGAGCAGAACGTTGCTGCTTATATCTATCCATACATAAATACATAAACAACTAAAAAATGGCAATACTTTAAAAACCGGTTGGTCATGGCAATGTCAACTCTCTCTTTTTCTCTCCGAACTCATGCAGCGGGTATTTAGCGTGCTATACGACAGTGATTACATTGTATTCATTGTCGACCTAGAACGCTGATCTTAACTATGGTTATTGTCGAGTGGTGATTGTGGTGAGCCATAGGTGGGTGCTGGTGTTCAGCGGTCGTTGTGCGGACTTGAACTATGTTAGTGATTACGAGTGCTCAGGAAATGTTACCTCGCACATTTGTTTAACACACTCCTGTCGAATCGTAGAGCTCTTGGAAGGGGCTAAAGGGTAGAGATATGGGGTGGTTAGCATGGGTGGTTTAGAATACTTGCGGTTTTTTGGAGACGCCTTCATTGGTCTCGCTACCTGTTGCACCCGTTCCTCAGCTTGCTTCGTTAGTGCGCTGCTCTGCCCTTACTGATCCGGAAACACTTGGTGGTGTTTCCGGGTCGTTTTTATCAGGCTGGGATACCGTTTGTTGGTGATTACCTATTGGTCGGCTGTAGTTGTCACGGTGACAGAGGAATGTTTACCATGTTATGTGGAGTTAAGATTACAGGGGTGAAACGTACGGGGAGTTTATCTATTAACCAAGGCCAGCCAGGGTATATTGTAATTCAGCCCTTCGCTATCAGTTTTGAGCCTATGCACCCATCTTTGTTCTTTTTCAAAAAGAATTCTTTCGGCATTGTGATCCTTGTTCGGCAAGGTTTCTAGGATGACCCACTGTAAATCTAGTACAGTGTGGCCCTTCTCTAGATAGTGAGTGGCCATCTTAGTAGTGCTCTTTTTACATTTCACATTGCTCCTGTGTTCGCACAGTCTTTGTTTGGCTTTCCTGCAGGTCATTCCAACGTACTTCAGGTTGCACGGACATGTGATCATATACACCACGTGTGTGGTGTTGCAGTTTGTGTGGCTATTCAGGGTCCATTTGAAGTTGGGAAGCAGTTGGAGCTCTTTGGTCGGTTTTGTGAGGCTACAGACGGAGCATGAGCCACAAGGGTAATGTCCCTGTACTTGTGGGTTTCCCCATAGATTAGTGTGTTGTCTCGGTGTTTTTGGTGGTGGTCTCGTGTGGACCAAGATGTCTTTCAGGTTTCTGCTCCTTTTATTTGCAAATCTGGGTTTTTGCCAAGTGAGGTTACCTGATGTCAGTATGCGCCAGTTTTTGTTCACAATTTTCTTGATGTTATTAGTCATGGCACTATATGTGGTCACACATGTAAGGACCTCGTCGGGTTGATTTTTTGGGGTGCATTCAAGCAGTGCGTCTCTATTTTGATTCCTGGCACGTTTTTTGCATTTGGCAATAACCTTTTTTGGGTAGTCTCGAGCCTCCAGTTTTTTACATAGGTCTCCAGCTTGTGTTTTGTATTCCATCGTGTCACTAAAGTTTCGTCGTAACCTGAGGAACTGGCTGTACGGTAAGTTCTCTCGTAGAGGTCGGGGTGGAAACTGTTAAAGGATAGGAGGATGTTTTTCGCTGTGGTTTTAAAGAAGGTACGCGTTTGTAGGGTGTTAGCTTCAGCATAGATTGTAACATCTAAGAAGTCAATACTTTTGTTGTCTGCACAGTAGGTGAACTTAAGGCAGTCGTCTTTTTGGTTGAGCCAGTTGTAGAATTCTGTTAATTTCTCCCGATCTCCCTTCCAGATGACAAAAATGTCATCAATGTATCGCTTCCAAAAAAGGATACATTGATGGTAGGGGTTGTTAGTTGCATCCAGGATATGTGTGTCCTCAAAAGTGCTCACGTACAGTCCGCCACGCTCGGGGCAAAAGTACTGCCCATTGAGGTGCCATGGCATTGGCGGTATAGCTTGTCCTTATACTGAAATTTTTTTTCCATAAGTGCCATCCGGCAGCACTCCAGAACAAAGTGTCTGGGTGTCTTGTATGACCATTATGTGCTGAACAGAATGCTTTCAAGAGTCTCCATAGTTCTCTCCTGTGGCAGACTCGTATAGAGGCTCTCGACATCGAATCCCACCAAGAGCATGGTGTTGGGTGAGTATTCGATGTCTTTAAGTTGGTTAAGGAGGTCTCTTGTGTCCTTCAGATATGTAGGAGTTTTTTGCACAAGGGGTCTCAGATATTGGTCAGCAAATTGGGAGAGGGGTTCGAGGATGGATCTGATTCCTGACACAATTGGTCGTCCTGGTGGTGGAAATCGCCCTTTGTGGGTCTTGGGTAATGAATAGAAGTAAGGGGTTCGGGGTGTGTTGGTCCTGAGATAGTCCCCCTCCTTTTTGGATATCCAGTTGTTCGTCTCTCCTTCTTCTATCATCATTGCGATCGTCCTTTGGACACACGTGGTGTATATGATCACATGTCCGTGCAACCTGAAGTACGTTGGAATGACCTGCAGGAAAGCCAAACAAAGACTGTGCGAACACAGGAGCAATGTGAAATGTAAAAAGAGCACTACTAAGATGGCCACTCACTATCTAGAGAAGGGCCACACTGTACTAGATTTACAGTGGGTCATCCTAGAAACCTTGCCGAACAAGGATCACAATGCCGAAAGAATTCTTTTTGAAAAAGAACAAAGATGGGTGCATAGGCTCAAAACTGATAGCGAAGGGCTGAATGACAATATACCCTGGCTGGCCTTGGTTAATAGATAAACTCCCCGTACGTATCACCCCTGTAATCTTAACTCCACATAACATGGTAAACATTCCTCTGTCACCGTGACAACTACAGCCGACCAATAGGTAATCACCAACAAACGGTATCCCAGCCTGATAAAAACGACCCGGAAACACCAGCAAGTGTTTCCGGATCAGTAAGGGCAGAGCAGCGCACTCACGAAGCAAGCTGAGGAACGGGTGCAACAGGTAGCGAGACCAATGAAGGCGTCTCCAAAAAACCGCAAGTATTCTAAACCACCCATGCTAACCACCCCATATCTCTACCCTTTAGCCCCTTCCAAGAGCTCTACGATTCGACAGGAGCGTGTTAAACAAATGCGCGAGGTAACATTTCCTGAGCACTCGTAATCACTAACATAGTTCAAGTCCGCACAACGACCGCTGAACACCAGCACCCACCTATGGCTCACCACAATCACCACTTGACAATAACCATAGTTAAGATCAGCGTTCTAGGTCGACAATGAATACAATGTAATCACTGTTGTATAGCACGCTAAATACCCGCTGCATGAGTTCGGAGAGAAAAAGAGAGAGTTGACATTGCCATGATTGTTAACCGGTTTTTAAAGTATTGCCATTTTTTAGTTGTTTATGTATTTATGTATGGATAGATATAAGCAGCAACGTTCTGCTCGGTGTATGTGTCCCCCTTCCCCCCGCCCTGTATGTATGCCGAAAACTTTGTGCTTACTCTTTACAGGTACATAAGACCTCCAGTCCAGAGAAACAGGTCAACACCTTTTTCTTTCACATTTGAGCACTTAATTTTGTTAAACCTCACGTTTTCCCACCACCGGTCCTGATGAATGCCCGTAAGTCCTAAACCCAGGCAGATGTAATGTAATGTAATGTAATGTATAGGCATTTATATAGCGCACTACTTACCCGGAGGGTCCCAAGGCGCTTCGACCGCTGCGAAACCCTTCCTGGCTTCCCTGAGAGATGGTCCCTTAATGGGTATCTACAGGGTGAGACCAGGCATCCCCGGCGGTCTGGTGGGGCCGTTAGTGAAGATGAGGCAAGCTAATGCCCAGAGTTGCCGAGTGTGATCGCTGATCAGAGTGGGCACCGAGGCGAGAGAATTATCGAGTCCGCTGACCCTGGTCCAGAAACCTGCCGCGCCGGGAATCGAACCCTGGAATCGAACCACTCTGAGTGCATCCAGTACTCGTAACTCAGTCCAAGTGATGCACTCCTATAGAGTTTACCAGACCAACAACCAAGTACATTAAAGAATCAGAACTCCCGGCTGTTGTGTCTTTTTAACAGAACCCGTATCACTGGCTCACTACTGCGTCAACCATGGGTAAGAACCTCCTGGTGGAGGCTGCATAAACCGAAAATAGACCTAATGATTATGCACACACGTGATCCATAAGCGGAGAACCAAGATATACCGCTTCAGATATCACCATACCCATCACGTGCATGAGGGTCTTTTTTCACTGGGACATCCTCATTCCTGCATACCTAATGGTTGAGCAGGACAAGTAACTACTAATCACCTCAGGCTTAACCCGCATAAAACGGAATTCCTTCTGATCTCCCCCCAGAAAAGCGCTACAAATATCTTGAGTGGACCAAGCTGATCACGGCGCTAAACTAAACTCCGAGGCTTGTAGACTCAACCAAGTCCCTTGGAATTATGCTAGACAAAACCTGAACATGCTAACACACACTAACACCGCAAAAAACGCCTGTTTCCATTTAAGCTACCTCAGAAAACTGAAACCTTTCATAAATTATTCAGACCTTAACACAGCAGTCCAGGCATTAGTCATATCAAGGATCGAGTATGGTTGCACAACTCTAGCCGGGCTTCACAAGATCTCAACAGCCCCACTGAAAGCCTGTCTTAATGTGGCAACAAGACTCATAACGGGCTCCAGAAAATTCAACCACATCACCCCTCATCTGAAAGCGCTCAACTGGCTGCCTTACGAAGCAAGAATACGAATAAAGATGGCATGTATCACTCACAAAGCGATACACTACAAAACACCAGTGTACCTGGCAAAGAAAATCACACTATCAGGAGGATGCAGAGTATCCCGGAGTCAAGGAGAGTTATCACTGAAACCGGCCCTTTTCCGAAAGAAAAGAACTTACGACCGAGCCTTCTCTGGTGCAGCACCAAGAATTTGGAACGCACTCCCCCGGAACATTCGAAAAATATCATACATTTCTGATTTCAAAAATGAAGCCAAATCCTTTTTTATGAGCAAATTTCTTCCATAATTTCAGCAGACTTGTTATTCTCAGAGGACTCTTTTTGCTCACACATGTGCTTACTCACATTGTCCCCTAACCATTATCTTTGGATTGTATATATGAGTGTTAAAGCACAAATGTTTTTATTACAAAGCAATGTATAGTTACTCAGGACTTTGTAGCATAACTGTTTCTAGCAACTCGCTGTACACTGATTATTTTTACTAAATTCACTTGTCGCAAGTGCCGTTCTAAGTTTGAAGATATGTGAATGTAAAGCGCTCTGATACCCTTTCTTAGGGCCATGTTCACGCTTCTATAAAACACCAAATAAATAGAGTTTTATGAATGTTGTTCCCAGATTCTGATAACCAAGCGCCTATCCACCCCTTCCTCCACTTCTAGGCGCTGATGAAGGTGGTGAACCAGGTGTGTGAGCAGGTGCCGGCAGCCTCAGTCCTGCTCCTCAGCCAGCAGGATTCTGGGAAGGTCCTTTGTGCATGCCAGGTATCCAAGGTAAGCTGCTGTGCATGTAGTTGAACCCTACAGCCCTGTTCACGCTTCTAAGGCCATGCATGCCGTAGTGCCGAGGAGCCAATCACACAGGCCTGTTGGACCAGCACGGCAGCTCCGAGCTCTGGCACCATCAGATGCTAAGGACGTGTTAAGTCAAATAACAGACTTATTAATGATTAAACGCTTTTTATTGGGTTTTATCAACTTTTGACATTAGCAGTTGCACTGGATGAGATCAACAAATGGGTGGCATTCTTTTTTTAGACATTAACAGTTGTAGCAGGATAAGAACAAAAACGGGTAGCACAGACTTATTTTAAAATCTATAGATTAATGTTGAAGTAGGAGTGAACATGTGCAGGGCTTGGGCTCTGTCTGAGAGAGCTTTAAAGAGACAGTGCTCCCAGAAACTGTCCTACAATGGCCTACCTCTGAATTTCCACCCTACTCTGGTTTTATGGATCAGGCCCACCAGAGAGAGCCATTCATTGCACAGTGCCTCTGATATTACTACGTTTCTAACTGAATTTCTGCACCTGGTCCACACACGACCATTGTATACATCGGATTTACACATATGACGTGGTGTGTGTGTGTGGGCGGGGGGGAACGCATTGGGGAGGCGGGGGGGTTGATTGGTTACCACATTCTTATTACAGGCGACATTGCCATTAACGTAAAAAGTAATATTTCTGCCAGCTGTACCACTGCTTGTACAAAAGATAAAATCATACAATTTAACATATAAAACTACATTGACTAAAACTTATTTAAATGTAAACCTGATTCTCGAGAGTCAATCTTCAGGTGGATCCCCACCGAAACCAGAAGGACGGTCACCCAGGCCCTCGTCACCAGCCGACTGGACTACGGAAACGCCCTATACGCAGGGACCACTGCCAAACTTCAGAAACGACTACAACACATACAAAACGCATCCGCACGACTAAACCTCGACATCCCTCGCCACAGCCACATATCCGCCCACCTGAGAATCCTGCACTGGCTCCCCGTCGGCAAGAGGATCACATTCAGGCTCTTCACCCATGCACACAAAGCGCTCCACTACATGGGCCCCGAATACCTCAACAACCGCCTCTCGTTCTACACTCCCACCCGCCAGCTCCGATCCACAGCCTCACCCTCGAATTCGCAGAACCACCGCCGGAGGAAGATCGTTCTCCTACCTGGTAGCCAAAACATGGAACTCCCTCCCGCACACTTACGAATGACCCAGGACCATCTCACCTTCAGGAAACACCTCAAAACCTGGCTTTTCGAGCAGTAGCAGAACCCCCCCCCCCCCCCCCCCCCCCCCCCATCAGCGCCTTGAGACCCTCCCGGGTGAGTAGCGCGCTCTATAAATGTTTGATTGATTAATTGAATCAATCAATCAGGGGTTTGTAAAGCGCGCTATTCACCCGGGAGGGTCTCAAGGTGCTGGGGGGGGGAGCGACTCCAGATCAATCGAAGAGCCAGGTCTTGAGGTTCTTCCTGAATGTGTGCAGGGTCTGGGAGCGTCTGATATTCACAGGGAGCTTGTTCCAGGAATTGGCAGCGATGTAGGAGAAGCCTCTTCCGCCGGTTTTGGTTCTGCGTATGCGGGGGACCTCGGCCAGGGCGAGGTAGGCAGAGCAGAGGTCTCTCTTAGGTACGTGGAAGGAAACCCTCTCATTGAGGTATTTGGGTCCGATGTTGTTGAGGGATTTGTAGGCGTGGGTGAGGATTTTTAAGGTGATCCTCTTCTCGACTGGGAGCCAATGGAGGCCTCATAGGTGTTGGGTCATGTGCTTGTGACGCGGAGTTCCGAGGACGAGTCTGGCTGCGGCGTTCTGGATGGTTTGTAGTTTGCAGGGAAGAGTTCTGCTAATTCCGACGTAGAGGGCGTTGCCGTAGTCCAGTCTACTTGTTATGAGTGTGTGGGTGACGATCTTTCTGCAGTCTGGGAAGATCCATTTGAAGGTCTTTCGGAGGATGCGAAGGCAGTTGAAACTAGTGGAAGCGACGGCGTTGATCTCGCGGTTCACAGAGAGGGAGGAGTCAAGGATGATGCTGAGGTTCCGAGCATGGTCTGTCGGGGTGGTGGGTTCCCGAGGGCAGAGGGCCACCAGGGGTTGTCCCAGGCAGAGGTGCAGGGTCTGAGGATGAGGACCTCGGTCTTCTCTGAGTTGAGCTTCAAACAGCTGAGTTGCATCAATGCTGCCACATTTTTCATTCCTTCCTAGAAGCAGTCTGGTGTCTTCAGGGTTCTTCGTGAGTGAAAGGATGAGCTGGGTGTCGTCGGCATAGGATATGATGCTGAGCCCATGCGGTCTGACGATGGTGGCGAGGGTGGCCATGTAGATGATGAAAAGCGTGGGGCTGAGTGAAGATCCTTAGGGTACTCCGCAGTTGATTTATGTGGGTTCGGAGAGGAAGGGAGGGAGTTTAATCCTCTGGGTTCTGCCGGAGAGGAAGGATTGGATCCAGTCGAGGGCGGCTCCTTGTATCCCAGCGTCGTGAAGTCTGGCTGCGAGCATGCAATGTAAGACCGCATCAAAGACCGCAGAGAGGTCTAGAAGGATGAGGGCCACAGCGTGTCCCTGGTCTAGTAGCAAGCGGATGTCATCCGTGGCGGCGAGGAGGGCGGTCTCGGTGCTGTGGTTGCTGCGGAATCCGGACTGGGAGGCATCTAGGATGGAGTTCTCTTCAATGAAGGCGGTCAGTTGCGCATTCACGAGTCTCTCTGTGACTTTGGCCGCGAAAGGGAGGAGGGAGATGGGCCGTTAGTTTTTCAGGTCTGTTGGGTCGACAGTTGGTTTCTTGAGGAGGGGTTTCATATCCGCCCGTTTCCAGTCATCTGGGCAGATGCCGGATCTGAGGGAGGTGTTGATCGTCCGTCGTACTTCGGGTGTGATGACAGCGGTAGCCCTGTGGAAGATGTGCGGTGGGCAGGGGTCAGTTGGGGCTCCTGAAGGTTTTTTTTTTTATGGTCCTGGTGATGAGTTCCACGGTTGCGGAATCCCAGTACGTGATGTTTGGCTTATCAGCGGCGGTGGGTAGGGAGGTAGTGTCCGGTGCTGGTTCACTGAAGTTGTCGTAGAGGGCCTTGATCTTTAGATGAAGTAGGAACTGAGCTTGTCGCAGAGTTCCTGGGATGGTGTGACGTCTGTGGCTTCGCAGTGGGGGCAGCCTTACTGACATCACAGATTTATGACAAGCGCGTCTCAACACACACAACAGAACCAACATATTTAAAACTGATGCAATACACTCCCTACAGCACTTTTCCTCACTCACCAGTGGGAATAGTGTGCACCATGTTTATGTAGGGGGAGCCCTGGCGACAGTGGGGGGCTTTATATTAAAGACGACAGCAGAGCTCTCCACCCAGGTGACAGCACAGACCGTAGGAGAATCGACACCACCTAGAACAGAACACTGACAGGCTACACTAGAACAGAACACCGTCAGACCACACCTAGAACAGAGCACCGACAGACTACACCTAGAACAGAGCACTGCCAGACTGCACCTAGAACAGAGCACTGGCAGGCTACACCTAGAACAGAGCACTGGCTGACCACACCTAGAACATAGCACTGGCAGACCACACGTAGAACAGAGCACTGGCAGACCACACCTAGAACAGAACACTGACAGGCTACACCTAGAACTGAGCACTGGCTGACCACACCTAGAACATAGCACTGGCAGACCACACCTAGAACAGAGCACCGTCAGACCACACCTAGAACAGAGCACTGACAGGCTACACCTAGAACAGAGCACTGGCTGACCACACCTAGAACATAGCACTGGCAGACCACATCTAGATTATAGCACTGGCAGACCACACCTAGAACAGAGCACTGACAGGCTACACCTAGAACAGAGCACCGTCAGACCACACCTAGAACAGAGCACCGTCAGACCACACCTAGAACAGAGCACCGGCAGACTACACCTAGAACAGAGCACTGACAGACCACACTTAGAACAGAACACTGACAGACTGCACCTAGAACAGAGCACTGGCAAACCGCACCTAGAACAGAACACTGACAGGCTACACCTAGAACTGAGCACTGGCTGACCACACCTAGAACATAGCACTGCCAGACCACACCTAGAACAGAGCACCGCCAGACCACACCTAGAACAGAGCACTGACAGGCTACACCTAGAACAGAGCACTGGCTGACCACACCTAGAACATAGCACTGGCAGACCACACCTAGATTATAGCACTGGCAGACCACACCTAGAACTGAGCACTGACAGGCTACACCTAGAACAGAGCACTGGCAGACCACACCTAGAACAGAGCACTGACAGGCTACACCTAGAACAGAGCACTGACAGGCTACACCTAGAACAGAGCACTGGCAGACTACACCTAGAGCAGAGCACTGACAGGCTACACCTAGAACTGAGCACTGGCTGACCACACCTAGAACATAGCACTGGCAGACCACACCTAGAACAGAGCACCGTCAGACCACACCTAGAACAGAGCACTGACAGGCTACACCTAGAACAGAGCACTGGCTGACCACACCTAGAACATAGCACTGGCAGACCACACCTAGAACAGAGCACCGTCAGACCACACCTAGAACAGAGCACTGACAGGCTACACCTAGAACAGAGCACTGGCTGACCACACCTAGAACATAGCACTGGCAGACCACATCTAGATTATAGCACTGGCAGACCACACCTAGAACAGAGCACTGACAGGCTACACCTAGAACAGAGCACCGTCAGACCACACCTAGAACAGAGCACCGTCAGACCACACCTAGAACAGAGCACCGGCAGACTACACCTAGAACAGAGCACTGACAGACCACACTTAGAACAGAACACTGACAGACTGCACCTAGAACAGAGCACTGGCAAACCGCACCTAGAACAGAACACTGACAGGCTACACCTAGAACTGAGCACTGGCTGACCACACCTAGAACATAGCACTGCCAGACCACACCTAGAACAGAGCACCGCCAGACCACACCTAGAACAGAGCACTGACAGGCTACACCTAGAACAGAGCACTGGCTGACCACACCTAGAACATAGCACTGGCAGACCACACCTAGATTATAGCACTGGCAGACCACACCTAGAACTGAGCACTGACAGGCTACACCTAGAACAGAGCACTGGCAGACCACACCTAGAACAGAGCACTGACAGGCTACACCTAGAACAGAGCACTGACAGGCTACACCTAGAACAGAGCACTGGCAGACTACACCTAGAGCAGAGCACTTGCAGGCTACACCTAGAACAGAGCACTGGCAGAGCACACCTAGAACAGAGCACTGGCAGACCACACTTAGAACATAGCACTGGCAGACCACACCTAGAATAGAGCACTGACAGACCACACCTAGAACAGAGCACTGGCAGAACAGAGAACTGACAGACTACACCTAGAACAGAGCACTGACAGACCACACCTAAAACAGAGCACTGGCAGGCCACACCTAGAATAGAGCACTGACAGACTGCACCCAGAACGGAGCACTGGCAGACTGCATCTAGAACGGCGCACCGACAAACCATGCCTAGAACGGCGCACCGACAGACCATGCCTAGAACGGCGCACCAACAGACCACACCTAGAACAGAGCACCGACAGACCATGCCTAGAACAGACAACTGGCAGACCACTCCTAGAACCGGGCACTGACAGACCGCGCCTAGAACAGAGCACTTACGGACCGCACCTAGAGCAGAGCACTGACCGACCGCACCTAGAGCAGAGCACTGACTGACCGCACCTAGAGCAGAGCAGTGACAGACCACACCTAGAACAGAGCACTGGCAGACCACACCACGAACAGTGCACTGACAGACCACACCTAAAACAGTGCACTGACAGACTGCACTGCCAGTCTATACCTAGAACAGAGCACTGGCAGACCACACCTAGAACAGAGCACTGACAGACTGCACCTAGAACAGTGCACTGACAGACCGCACCTAGAACAGAGCACTGGCAAACCTCACCTAGAACTGTGCACTGATAGACCAAACTTAGAACAGAGCACTGACAGACCACGCCTAGAACAGAGCACTGACAGACCACGCCTAGAACAGTGCACTGGCAGACTACACCTAGAACAGAGCACTGGCAGACCACACTTAGAACAGAGCACTGACAGACCACACCTAGAACAGAGCACTGACAGACTACACCTAGAACAGAGCACTGACAGACTACACATAAAACAGAGCACTGGCAGAACAGAGCACTGACAGACCACACCTAGAACAGAGCACTGACAGACCACACCTAGAACAGAGCACCGACAGACTGCACCCAGAACGGAGCACTGGCAGACTGCACCTAGAACGGCGCATCGACAGACCACACCTAGAACAGAGCACTGGCAGACCACACTTAGAACAGAGCATTTACATACCGCACCTAGAGCAGAGCACTGACCGACCGCACCTAGAGCAGAGCAATGACCGACCGCACCTAGAGCAGAGCACTGACCGACCGCACCTAGAACAGTGCACTGACAGACCACACCTAGAACAGAGCACTGGCAGACCACACCTAGACCAGAGCACTGAGAGACCACACCTAGATCAGAGCACTGAGAGACCACACAGACCACACCTAGAACAGAGCACTGAGACCACACCTAGAACAGAGCACTGACAGACAACACCTAGAACAGAGCACTGACAGACCACACCTAGACCACACCTAGAACAGAGCACTGACAGACTGCACCTAGAACAGTGCACTGACAGACCAAACTTAGAACAGAGCACTAACAGACCACGCCTAGAACAGAGGACTGACAGACCACGCCAAGAGCAGTGCACTGGCTGAGTGCACCTAGAACAGAGCACTGGCAGACCGCACCTAGAACAGAGCACTGACAGGCTACACCTAGAACAGAGCTCTGGCAAACCACACCTAGAACAGAGCACTGACAGGCTACACCTAGAACAGAGCACTGACAGGCTACACCTACAACAGAGCACTTGCAGGCTACACCTAGAACAGAGCACTGGCAGAGCACACCTAGAACAGAGCACTGGCAGACCACACTTAGAACATAGCACTGGCAGACCACACCTAGAACAGAGCACTGACAAACTACACCTAGAACAGAGCACTGACAGACTACACATTAAACAGAGCACTGGCAGAACAGAGCACTGACAGACCACACCTAGAACAGAGCACTGACAGACCACACCTAGAACAGAGCACTGACAGACCACACCTAGAACAGAGCACTGACAGACCACACCTAAAACAGAGCACTGAGAGACCACACCTAGAACAGAGCACTGGCAGACCACACCTAGAACAGAGCCCTGGCAGACCACACCTAGACCAGAGCACTGAGAGACCACACCTAGATCAGAGCACTGAGAGACCACACAGACCACACCTAGAACAGAGCACTGAGACCACACCTAGAACAGAGCACTGACAGACAACACCTAGAACAGAGCACTGACAGACCACACCTAGAACAGAGCACTGACAGACTGCACCTAGAACAGTGCACTGACAGACCAAACTTAGAACAGAGCACTAACAGACCACGCCTAGAACAGAGGACTGACAGACCACGCCAAGAGCAGTGCACTGGCTGAGTACACCTAGAAGACAGCAGTGACAAACCGCACCTAGAACAGAGCACTGGCAGACCGCACCTAGAACAGAGCACTGACAGGCTACACCTAGAACAGAGCTCTGGCAAACCACACCTAGAACAGAGCACTGACAGGCTACACCTAGAACAGAGCACTGACAGGCTACACCTAGAACAGAGCACTTGCAGGCTACACCTAGAACAGAGCACTGGCAGAGCACACCTAGAACAGAGCACTGGCAGACCACACTTAGAACATAGCACTGGCAGACCACACCTAGAACAGAGCACTGACAAACTACACATTAAACAGAGCACTGGCAGAACAGAGCACTGACAGACCACACCTAGAACAGAGCACTGACAGACCACACCTAGAACAGAGCACTGACAGACCACACCTAGAACAGAGGACTGACAGACCACACCTAGAACAGAGCACTGGCAGGCCACACCTAGAATAGAGCACTGACAGACTGCACCCAGAACGGAGCACTGGCAGACTGCACCTAGAACGGCGCACCGACAGACAATGCCTAGAACAGAGCACTGGCAGACCACACTTAGAACAGTGCACTGACAGACCACTCCTAGAACAGGGCACTGACAGACCGCGCCTAGAACAGAGCACTGACTGACTGCACCTAGAGCAGAGCACTGACTGACCGCACCTAGAGCAGAGCACTGACAGACCACACCTAGAACAGAGCACTGGCAGACCACACCACGAACAGTGCACTGACAGACCACACCTAAAACAGTGCACTGACAGACTGCCCTGCCAGTCTACACCTAGAACAGAGCACTGGCAGACCACACCTAGAACAGAGCACTGACAGACCAAACTTAGAACAGAGCACTGACAGACCACGCCTGGAACAGAGCACTGGCAGACCACGCCTAGAACAGTGCACTGGCAGACTACACCTAGAACAGAGCACTGGCAGACCACACTTAGAACAGAGCACTGACAGACCACACCTAGAACAGAGCACTGACAAACTACACCTAGAACAGAGCACTGGCAGACCACACTTAGAACAGAGCACTGACAGACCACACCTAGAACAGAGCACTGACAGACTACACCTAGAACAGAGCACTGACAGACTACACCGAGAACGGCGCACCGACAGACAATGCCTAGAGCAGAGCACTGACTGACCGCACCTAGAGCAGAGCACTGACAGACCACACCTAGAACAGAGCACTGGCAGACCACACCACGAACAGTGCACTGACAGACCACACCTAAAACAGTGCACTGACAGACTGCCCTGCCAGTCTACACCTAGAACAGAGCACTGGCAGACCACACCTAGAACAGAGCACTGACAGACCAAACTTAGAACAGAGCACTGACAGACCACGCCTGGAACAGAGCACTGGCAGACCACGCCTAGAACAGTGCACTGGCAGACTACACCTAGAACAGAGCACTGGCAGACCACACTTAGAACAGAGCACTGACAGACCACACCTAGAACAGAGCACTGACAAACTACACCTAGAACAGAGCACTGGCAGACCACACTTAGAACAGAGCACTGACAGACCACACCTAGAACAGAGCACTGACAGACTACACCTAGAACAGAGCACTGACAGACTACACCGAGAACAGAGCACTGGCAGGCCACACCTAGAATAGAGCACTGGCAGGCCACACCTAGAATAGAGCACTGACAGACTGCACCCAGAACGGAGCACTGGCAGACTGCACCTAGAACGGCGCACCGACAGACCATGCCTAGAACGGCGCACCGACAGACCACACCTAGAACAGAGCACCGACAGACAATGCCTAGAACAGAGCACTGGCAGACCACACTTAGAACAGTGCACTGACAGACCACTCCTAGAACAGGGCACTGACAGACCGCGCCTAGAACAGAGCACTTACTGACTGCACCTAGAGCAGAGCACTGACCGACCGCACCTAGAGCAGAGCACTGACAGACCACACCTAGAACAAAGCACTGGCAGACCACACCACGAACAGTGCACTGACAGACCACACCTAAAACAGTGCACTGACAGACTGCACTGCCAGTCTACACCTAGAACAGTGCACTGGCAGACCACACCTAGAACAGAGCACTGACAGACCAAACTTAGAACAGAGCACTGGCAGACCACGCCTAGACCAGAGCACTGGCAGACCACGCCTAGAACAGAGCACTGGCAGACCACACTTAGAACAGAGCACTGACAGACCACACCTAGAACAGAGCACTGACAGACTACACCTAAAACAGAGCACTGGCAGACTACACCTAAAACAGAGCACTGGCAGACCACACCTAGAACAGAGCACTGACAGACTACACATAAAACAGAGCACTGGCAGAACAGAGCACTGACAGACCACACCTAGAACAGAGCACTGGCAGGCCACACCTAGAATAGAGCACTGACAGACCACACCTAGAACAGAGCACCGACAGACTGCACCCAGAACGGAGCACTGGCAGACTGCACCTAGAACGGCGCACCGACAGACCATGCCTAGAACGGCGCACTGACAGACCACACCTAGGACAGAGCACTGACAGACCGCACTTAGAACAGAGCACCGACAGACCATGCCTAGAACAGAGCACTGGCAGACCACAGTTAGAACAGAGCACTGAGAGACCACACCTAGATCAGAGCACTGAGAGACCACACAGACCACACCTAGAACAGAGCACTGAGAGACCACACCTAGAACAGAGCACTGACAGACCACACCTAAAACAGTGCACTGACAGACTGCACTGCCAGTCTACACCTAGAACAGAGCACTGGCAGACCACACCTAGAACAGAGCACTGACAGACCAAACTTAGAACAGAGCACTGACAGACCACGCCTAGACCAGAGCACTGGCAGACCACGCCTAGAACAGAGCACTGGCAGACCACACCTAGAACAGAGCACTGGCAGACCACACTTAGAACAGAGCACTGACAGACCACACCTAGAACAGAGCACTGACAGACTACACCTAAAACAGAGCACTGGCAGACCACACCTAGAACAGAGCACTGACAGACTACACCTAGAACAGAGCACTGACAGACTACACATAAAACAGAGCACTGGCAGAACAGAGCACTGACAGACCACACCTAGAACAGAGCACTGGCAGGCCACACCTAGAATAGAGCACTGACAGACCACACCTAGAACAGAGCACTGACAGACTGCACCCAGAACGGAGCACTGGCAGACTGCACCTAGAACGGCGCACCGACAGACCATGCCTAGAACGGCGCACTGACAGACCACACCTAGGACAGAGCACTGACAGACCGCACTTAGAACAGAGCACCGACAGACCATGCCTAGAACAGAGCACTGACCGACCGCACCTAGAGCAGAGCAATGACCGACCGCACCTAGAACAGTGCACTGAGAGACCACACCTAGAACAGAGCACTGGCAGACCACACCTAGACCAGAGCACTGAGACCACACCTAGATCAGAGCACTGAGAGACCACACAGACCACACCTAGAACAGAGCACTGAGAGACCACACCTAGAACAGAGCACTGACAGACCACACCTAGAACAGAGCACTGACAGACTGCACCTAGAACAGTGCACTGACAGACCAAAGTTAGAACAGAGCACTGACAGACCACGCCTAGAACAGAGCACTGACAGACCACGCCTAGAACAGAGCACTGAGAGACCACGCCTAGAACAGTGCACTTGCATCAAATTCACGAGGTGTTCACTTACACGTTTCACCACTCTTGTATGTTATTCGTTGTACGTATTATTTGATCGTATCGTACGTCTTGTCACATGGATTTTATTTGTTTTTCCCCCTCCCTAATGCTCCGCCCTGGATGTGGCTACACCAGGGCGTATGTAGCAGGCCCTATGATGAAGCATGTCACATACTTCGGTATGTGAGTGAGGGCAGTTTTTCTAAACTGGGGAATTTTCCACTGTGGTAGTTGTGCACTCTATATACCCCCTACGTGTGATTAACTGGTTTCCTTAGGGGGCCTGGGCTATTGGAGTTTAAACTATTGGGACCCTCTCTCCTTTTGTGTCTAGATCAGTGCACTGACAGACCACACCTAAAACAGAGCACTGAGAGACCACACCTAGAACAGAGCACTGAGAGACCACACCTAGAACAGAGCACTGACAGACAACACCTAGAACAGAGCACTGACAGACTGCACCTAGAACAGTACACTGACAGACCAAACTTAGAACAGAGCACTGACAGACCACGCCTAGAACAGAGCACTGGCAGACTACACGTAGAACAGAGCACTGGTAAACTGCACCTAGAACAGAGCACTGGCAGACCACACCTAGAACAGAGCACTGAGAGACCACACCTAGAACAGAGTTCCGACAGATCACACTTAGAACAGAGGACTGACAGACCACGCCAAGAGCAGTGCACTGGCTGAGTACACCTAGAAGACAGCACTGACAAACCGCACCTAGTACAGAGCACTGGCAGACCGCACCTAGAACAGAGCACTGAGAGATCACACCTAGAACAGAGCACTGGCAGTCCACACCTAGAACAGAGCACTGGCAGACTCACCTAGAACAGAGCATGCATGATGGCCACGGGAGTTCAGTGTAACTTTGGGCGTAGTTTGCGTAGTAGCGCTAAGCGTAGCTACGCGAACTGCATAGTGTGGTAGGGAAATGCTGTTCGCACTAATTTCACAGTGCTGGATGCTTGTCAGCACTGTGCAATCATTGCAAATGTCATCTAGCACAGGGCAAGCGGTCGTTTTCTGCCGCTCTAGTAGATATGTACACGAGCAGCAGTTTTCTCAACGCGTACTGGTAGTTTCGCGAGCGGTTGCGAGCATACGCGACCACTGGTAATGAGAAACCTGACCTCCCCGCGTTGAGAATCTCGCCGGGAGGGTTATTTTCCAAGCTCGCGATCGGCAACTTGATGTTGCTGAACGCAAACAAGGAATAAGTCTCGCCGGTATGTTGATTTTGCCAGCTCGCGGTCGCCAACTTGACGTTGACCGCGAGCAAGCAAAAACTGCCCGCTACTCGTTATTGCACTGTACTACATGCAGTTTGCGTAGTAGCACAGACTACGCATGCCCCGCGAGCGTAGCGTAGTACTGCGCCCAGGGTTAGTGCAGTGCCCATTTCAAAACTGGAACTCATGAACTAAAGTCCTGATACCAGTAATGCTAATTAATGCACAGATGGAGGGATCACTAGCCAAGAACTAGGTAAGCTTGGATCAGAGACCTGACAAATTTTCTTTTGATAGTAAATAAGACTTGTTTCCAGAACAGTGGTTCGGGTTCCTCTAGTGCTTGGTTGATGGGGCTTGGTAACTTGCACAGAGGAGCGGTACTGGGGCAGTAGTCACAGAGCAAAATCCCTGCTGTTTACCACAGAGCTAACATCTTAAACTCAAAGAAGAAGCCACCACAGTAATGTGGGAGGGTCTGGTGTCACCACAGTATGTGAATGGGTCTGGTGCAACCACAGTAATGTGGGTGGGTTTGGTGCCAACACAGTAATGTGGGTGGGTCTGGTGCCACCACAGTAATGTGGGTGGGTCTGGTGCAACCACAGTAATATGCGTTGGTGTGGTGCCACCACGGTAATGTGGGTGGGTTTGGTGCCACCACAGTAATGTGGGTGGGTCTGGTGCCACCTCAGTGATGTGGGTTTGTCTGGTGCCACCACGGTAATATGCGTTGGTCTGGTGTCGCCACAATAGTAATATGGGAGGGTCTAGTATCACCACAGTAATGTGGGTGGGTCTGGTTCCACCACAGTAATGTGGGTGGGTCTGGTTCCACCACAGTAATGTGGGTGGGTCTGGTTCCACCACAGTAATGTGGGTGGGTCTGGTGCCACAATAGTAATATGGGAGGGTCTAGTATCACCACAGTAATGTGGGTGGGTCTGGTTCCACCACAGTAATGTGGGTGGGTCTGGTTCCACCACAGTAATGTGGGTGGGTCTGGTTCCACCACAGTAATGTGGGTGGGTCTGGTGCCACAATAGTAATATGGGAGGGTCTAGTATCACCACAGTAATGTGGGTGGGTCTGGTTCCACCACAGTAATGTGGGTGGGTCTGGTGACACCAGAGGAATGTGCGTGGGTCTGGTGCCACCAGAGGAATGTGGGTGAATCTGGTGTCGCCACAATAATGTGGGTGGGTCTGGTGCCACCAGAGGAATGTGGGTGGGTCTGGTGACACCAGAGGAATGTGCGTGGGTCTGGTGTCACCACAGTAATGTGGGTGGGTCTGGTGCCACCAGAGGAATGTGGGTGGTTCTGGTGTCACCACTATAATGTGGGTGGGTCTGGTGCCACCAGAGGAATGTGGGTGGGTCTGGTGCCACCAGAGGAATGTGGGTGGTTCTGGTGTCACCACTATAATGTGGGTGGGTCTGGTTCCACCAGAGGAATGTGGGTGGGTCTGGTGACACCAGAGGAATGTGGGTGGGTCTGGTGACACCAGAGGAATGTGGGTGGGTCTGGTGACACCAGAGGAATGTGCGTGGGTCTGGTGTCACCACAGTAATGTGGGTGGGTCTGGTGCCACCAGAGGAATGTGGGTGGTTCTGGTGTCACCACTATAATGTGGGTGGGTCTGGTTCCACCAGAGGAATGTGGGTGGGTCTGGTTCCACCAGAGGAATGTGGGTGGGTCTGGTGCCACCAGAGGAATGTGGGTGGGTCTGGTGCCACCAGAGGAATGTGGGTGGGTCTGGTGACACCAGAGGAATGTGGGTGAGTCTGGTGCCACCACAGTAATGTGGGTGGGTCTGGTGCCACCACAGTAATGTGGGTGGGTCGGGTGCCACAGTAATGTGGGTGGGTCTGGTGCCACCATGGTAATATTGGAGGGTCTGGTGCTACCACGGTAATGTGGGTGGGTCTGGTGCCACCATGGTAATATTGGAGGGTCTGGTGCTACCACGGTAATATGGGTGGGTCTGGTGCTACCACAGTAATGTGGGTGTGTCTGGTGCCTCCACAGTAATGTGGGTGAGTCTGGTGCCACCACAGTAATGTGGGTGGGTCGGGTGCCACAGTAATGTGGGTGGGTCTGGTGCCACCATGGTAATATTGGAGGGTCTGGTGCTACCACGGTAATGTGGGTGGGTCTGGTGCTACCACAGTAATGTGGGTGTGTCTGGTGCCTCCACAGTAATGTGGGTGAGTCTGGTGCCACCACAGTAATGTGGGTGGGTCGGGTGCCACAGTAATGTGGGTGAGTCTGGTGCCTGCCAAGTAATGTGGGAGGGTCTGGTTCCTGCACAGTAATGTGGGTGGGTCTGGTGACACCAGAGGAATGTGGGTGGGTCTGGTGCCACCAGAGGAATATGGGTGGGTCAGGTGCTACCTCAATAATGTGTGTGTTTGGTACCACCCTGGTAATGTGGGATGGTCTGGTTGTGGTTGACGGGCTGTGGTCTTGGATGGTCTTGGCTGACACTTCTTACTGAATTTCTAGAATCTTTCAGTTTGCAGAGCCCCATACATATATAGTAATTTGTTAGGTATTAGTGATGACATCTGACCCTTCTTAGTTAAATAATATTAAAAATGCTGATCTGGTCATTTGTAACCAGTGAGACCATTCTGGTGGGCTTGAGGGGTTTATAACCTACATCTGTTTGAGCTACAAGAGATTTGGCCTTGTGTGCTACTTGCTCAACGCTATGCCTGGGAGCCCCAAATTCAGCAAATCTGCCCTTCCGTCACCATGGCTGCGTACCTCTGTCAAGCTCGACTGCCTTCCCTTGGGCTTGGGCAGCAATGAAGCTGCATGAAAGTTGGCCTTGACCCGCCTCTGGGACACACCAAGTACACAGTCCCCCTCAGTAATGCCATTGTGAATAAAAAGGAGTGCAAAAAAGGAATGGTGTGAGCCAAGGTGGAGGGTTAATGAGGCTGTGTGCGACCGCCATTAATGCCAGAACATAGGTTCAACACTGAGACACTAGGGGATCCATTAGGATGGAGGGCGGATTGCCTAAATCACAAACTAGGCTCACTGGTAGCGAAGGATACCGTAGCACAAATCCACTCTAAAGGAACATCTCAAATGAGTCCACAACTCAAAATCAAAGACTATCTGGGATCCAAACAAGCAACCAAAGACACAGAGTTATCTCGTGGAACCAAGGTTGACAACTCCGAACAACAGCGACTATTGGAACCCCCACAAAACCTCCTAAAGGATAATACTAATGACTACTCTAACCCATCACAACACAACACAGTGGAAAGTACAAACATTACCCAAATCAGCATCCCCAATCTTCAACAAATTAGGGTAACAACTGTGGCTTCATCGGTGCCAGCACTAAATTCTAATCAGCAGAATGCTCAGGACAAGGACCAAATCCTCTGAATGCTCAACTTTCCAGTTACTCAGGACAAGGACCAGAACCTCTGAACGCTCAACTTTCCAGTTACTCAGGACAAGGACCAGAACCTCTGAACGCTCAACTTTCCAGTTACTCAGGACAAGGACCAGAACCTCTGAACGCTCAACTTTCCAGTTACTCAGGACAAGGACCAGAACCTCTGAACGCTCAACTTTCCAGTTTTTTCGCCGAGAATCTTCTAGGCCAAGGTACCATCTTCTCTCCCCAACAAACAATGGTTGATAAGGGACCAGACCCAATGCTCCATCTACATCCATTATCTACTCCAGACAAGTCGGACGCCCGAAAGCAGATGAAACAGATACAGCAAACAATTAGTCCCCCCCTGTTGAATTTATCATCTACATTATCAATCACCAGTTCAGTTGACAACCTATCTTGTAAAATCAAAGGAACAGCTCAATCAGTGCAAGGGCAGCTCCCACCAATCAATGACCAGTCTGCCTCCAACTGCGACAAGACCTTCCTAGCTTCCCAAGAGTGGGAAGACCTAGTCGCCTCATGTACCCACGGTCCCAGTGATCGCCCCAATGACCTGCAAACTGGAGGAAGTAATTCGGGTCACAACAACAAAATTATAATCTGGGAATCTCTATTAAGCTCCATGCAATATTCAACTGCGGCCCTGCAATATCATTCCCATAAAATGGACCTCCAGCTCACTGTTTTGCAGACGCTTGCCGATTTTACTTTGGGGATCGATAAAAAGCTAGGCGAGCTGAACGGTCTAATAAAGAGAGGGCTGGCTGCGGCCGCAAAAACACAGCTTGTGCGACAAGAATGCCTATGCGCCCCGATCGTGGACAAGCTACAAACGCTACCAACAACACTGGCTGACCGTATCGCAGCAAACAGTCAACAATTGCATCCAGAGGGAAAACGTGGCACAATTGACCACACAACCAATAGTGATAACATCACTAAACAGCGACACTCTAAAGGAATTCAACAGTTCCCTCCAAGGATCAAAATCAACACCCTACGGAAACAAAGCCCTATCAAAAAGACCAGGGCGAAAGCAAAATAGGAAGGGCAGGAACAAGAACCAACAGTCCAGGCCCAGCCCTCAACATACCGCTCTCCGACAGGTTTCTCTACAACAGAATTGCTATACGACGAAACATCTAGTGCTGACAAGCTAGTTATGGCAAACAGCACGAAGATCTTGATCGCAAACACCAAAAATGTAAAGCAGCAGCAAAAAACACCTAGCAGCCTAGCTAGCCCTAGTAACAAACAAGCGGACAAGACCAAACAGAAAGGAAATCAACTTGACAAGATTCAGCAACCAACTGCATTCGCCCAGGAGAAGAAACAAACAAGCGCAAACACAGGGATCAAGTCACCAACCACCCCCCTAGAAAGAATGGCACTAATCAATGGATCAGATCAAACAAGTAAACTGCCTGGCTCAGCCGACAGGGTGGTCATAAATAAGTGCCAACAATTATTAAGTCATAACCACGAGGAAAAGGTGACAGCGCATGCAGCAGACTGGAATTTACCTGACCATAGGGAAAACTCCCACAACAGTGACAACACTGAAAGATTCACAGCAAATCATTTCCATCAAGGGCTCCTTCTTAATAGCGTAAACATCAACACAAGCAGACCATCTCAAAACCAAGACCCCCTTGCTTATAGACTAATCACTAGCAATAACACACAACCACAAGACCAGGCCATAACTAAGGCTGAAGGGACAGACACAATAATATTTTACCCTCAATATAAAACCAGAGGCCATGTGGACACACTGAATAGAGGGAATATTCTACTGCTATTACATTCCACCTCAACCTTAGCAACCATCGAAACCACTGACTTATTGTCAGTAGAATTTCTGTCAACAAACAACAGTCAGTGCACCGAAGCAACTAGAACAAAATGGCGAACAGCCGAGGTTGCAGGTAGAATCCTTCGGGAAAGAGACAACTTTTTAAACTGGTGGATAGGCCTGGAATCAATCCCAAAACCGCTATACCCAACTCCCTTTCTTAAAACAGTAGTAAATAACTCACACCAGATGACTTACTCAGTCTTGAAAGGAGCAAGAAGCAGAGAACCAGGCTCAACAACCGAGGCAAATTTGACAATCGCACTGCAATTGACCCACGGCCCCCCAGACTCGCTGTCCCCTTCAACGCTTAACAGTTGGACTGGGCTACATTGGCATGTCCAAAATGACAGCTGCCAGATACAGCAACGCTTTCACAAATAGAACGAGCCGGAATTGTGGTATGTGCATGGAACATCAATGGCCTAGCCTCCAAAAAGCAAGACCAAGAGTTCATAAAATACCTGACCTCCTTTGACATAATTCTGCTACAGGGGACTTGGGAAGATAAGCCATTTGACCTGCAAGGCTACACCACTTACTCGCTCCCGGCGACAAAGGCATCCGCCTTTGGCCCCGCTCGGGGGGCTTTCAACTTCTTGCCTCAATAACCAAAATAGGCGAGCTACTTCCTGTTACCATACATTTGACACCACCTAGCGGAATCCAAGCCACAAAGTTAACACTCCAGCTTAATCAGTCCAAACAGGATATTATAGTAATAAACGTTTATGTGCACCCAAAACAAAAATAAAAGTCAACTAAGGAGCTGCTACTGGAGTTGCAGAGAGTTATAGAAGAAGAATCAACAGACCTCATAATTTTGGCTGGCGACTTCAACATGCACCTCTTAGGGTATACTAAGGAAGAAGATTCAACGCAGGAACTCTCAAGTGCATGGGGACTACCAAAACAAGGCCACATTCATTCCATCAAGCCGCCTAGGGTTGCAAAGAACTTACTAAGGGGACTAGAATTCTTAAATATGAGAGCTTTGAACGGACGGTTTAAGGACGACAGCCCACCACCAGCCACATACCACTCATCTACAATATCATCACACATAGACTTCACCTTCACAACTCTGACTTTGTTTCACAAAATCGCCACTTTCAAGATCGGCAGCAACGTATTTAGTGACCACCTCCCACAAGAATTGAGTCTTCAATTAAGCCCAAGCCAAACTCCTGAAATCTGCAAATCCATCTTGCTAGAGGAAACAACTAACTTAAAAAGAATAAGATGCAACTCCACCAATATAGATGAAATAGCAGCATGTGCCAAAGCTTTATATAACCAATGGCAAGTCAATTCAATACAACCAACAGAAAGCTGGGAAATATTTCTCAAAACTCTAGGTGACAAATACTCACATAACAATGGCTTGAAACAACGGAAAGCGGCAGCTGCAACTATTGACTCACAAAATAGTCCTAGCACTAAAAAACTAAAGCAAACTATAAATAGCACTCTAAGTCAACAACGTAAATCTCCAAACAATCTGAGACTGCAATAAACACTCCGTGAGCTAAAGACCTCACTAAAACGTAGGAGATGGGAGAAAAAAAGAACAAAGGACTACGATCTTTGGGCGAAACTTATACATGATACAAACCAAAAAAACAGTTCCAAATTTTGGTAAACAGTAAACAAATTGCAGCATCCCAATCATCAAGGGATCAACTCCAATATCACTGAAGTCACCTGGACAGACTATTGTAGTTCCGTAGTTCGAGGGTCTGAGGTTCAGTGTTCTGAACCCGTTCAATGGAGGTTGTCGTATCATGACGATTTTGGTATCGGCGAACCGCAAATGACGAGTGCGGTATGCATGAGTGTTTCCGTCACGTTACACCGATGGATTCACTATGCATTTGACGATTTCGTCTCGAACCCTTGGGTTCCATTTTGTGTACGGCAGCCATTTTGTGGGTTGCCCTCATATTAGACTGATGACTGCAGGATGACTGTGGCCATGCAAGTCTCTAAGGACACGTACACCTTTGCTGACTCCCCTGTGACCTGGGCAAGCTGACTCCATTGCCTGAAGCCAAACTTGTTCGGCCAGTTCCTTTCCCAGTGGCCGAATGAGATTAGCATCCAGGTGCACATGTCGTAAACCTTTCATCGCACACAAACTATGCCTAAACTTACACACACCTGTCCCTGTTTCTTTCTTTATGGCTAGCTTTACGATGAGGAGGTGCCCGTTTTTATTGGGGTTTGTTGATATCTGATGGAAATACTGGACCTTGCCGGGTAATTGATTGTGGGCTGGACGAACTGAAATATGGGCTTGTCATCATGACTCTGCTTTTTCTTTGTAGTGAAAATATGTGAATGATCAATTGTAAAATAAGGAATGTTTGCCTGAAGCATGATAATTTGTATAAAAAGGAAAGGCTAGCTCTGTAAGATTGAGCAGTCTCCTGAGAACCTACATGCTGTTGTACTTCTAGGACCTCTGTTACCGGCTGCAGCCAATAAACTTGATCTTTGAAGTCACCAAGAAGTATCCCGTGTCTCTGTACTCTAAGACAGGTGAATCCGGAAGACTAAGGGCGTTTTCCCTGGCGCCGCTGGGTTTAAATACCCGGTTCTTCACTATTTACTTAAACATTTCAACAATCATGAACCAGAAACAGCAGTGGCATTGGCTTCATCGACTTACGTGGACACAATAAATTTAATTGAGGTGGGAAGTCATTCCAACCGTCTAAATGTTGTGGGCATCGAACCGCATAATCTGCCGCAGCTAGAGGCAGCTCCCCCCTCAAGTCACGATCGCCCATCCTGTACAGAAGGCCTTCAAAAAGGAACTCTAGTCGAAGCAATAAGCAAACAAATATCTAGAGGCAGACGGGCAGGAGCACAGGGCCCAAATGGCATACCTCCGTGGTTATACAAACAGGACTCTGATTTCTGGAGCAATGCACTAGTCCAAGTAATAGTAAAGGCATTAAGAACTACAGCAATCCCAGAGTCATGGAGAGGCTCAATCATCAGTACCATATTCAAGCAAGGAGCAAAATCTGATCCAAACAATTACCGCCTGATAGCCTTGATAGACACCGAGGCAAAATACTATGCAGGGATTATACTCAAAGTCTTGATTGCTTTGTCCACAAGAAACAACATAATACCAATAACACAAACAGGTTTCCGGCAAGGGCAAGGAACCATAACCAACATTATGGCCTTAACCATGCTCATGGACGCAGCAAAGCAAGGTAAATATCCCCTATACCTATGCTTCATAGACTACTCAGCAGCCTTCGACCATGTCAACCGATTCAAGCTCTGGCAAAAGCTGAAGGATTGGGGGATACCTCCACTACTCCTAGATCAACTCATACAGCTGCATACCAACACATGGATAAGAATTAAACCAGGCACTGGAAAGCACGTCTCAAACAAAATCATGACCACCAAGGGGTTAAAGCAAGGATGCGTTCTCGCTCCACTGCTTTTTAGCTTCTTTCTGCCCGACCTGCCGGCAGAACTGGATGCTTGCTCTTCACATGCCCCAAAAGCTAGGTGGCATGACACTGACAAATCTACTCTATGCTGACGACCTAGTGCTGATCAGTAGAACCCCGATAGGTCTCCAGCACCTTCTAGATGCCACCCAAAATTTTTCACACCGGAACGCCTTAAAAATAAATTTTAAAAAATCAAAAGTTATGGCCGTAAACCACCGCAAGAAGTCAAATCCTCGCTGGCACCTGGACGGCAACTGTCTGGATCAGGTAATAACCTACAAATACTTGGGAGTGCTTTTAGACAAAAATAATTCTTTTAAACCACAGCTAGAATCCTTAAAAAGGAAGGGAGTAATGACTTGCTTGGCATTAAAACCACTGAAGAAACTGCTTCAGGACTTAACACTCGACCCCTTTTTAAAAGTCCTGCAAGCGAAACTTCAACCAACAGTCACCTATGGGAGCGAATCCACGACAGGAAGAGACGCTGCTATCCTCGATTGCACAATTGCAACCTCCTATCGTGCGATTTTCTACTCCCCAAATTTGTTTCACCTGCCCAAATAAGACTGGAATCCGGTCTTCAAAAACAGGAAGTAGAAAGGCGAGGCGCCTTTTTAAAGAGCTGGCACAAAATCAGAGCTGCCGACACAGGGTCCCTGAATTATCAGCTCTGGCAAGAGCTGACCCGTACCGGAAAGCTGTCAGCTAATGACTACCTTCAGAAATCCTTGCAGGTTCTTGGTCTGACAGAAGCCTGCAACACCCCAATGGCCCACTTGGTTTTCAAAAGACTAGTCGCAAAAACTACAAGACTCATCGGTAATAGAGGATAAGGAAGCGGTATCTAAGCGTGCTCATGGTTTGGTCGTGCTTAACAATTATGTAGCTCTTAATCCCCAACCCTACCTCAAGGTCGGATCCAAGCTTGTGATCAAAGAAAAATTCCTAAGGCTTCGGTTGGGAGTCGGACCGATCAGTCCGCTTTTGCCACCGTGGGAAGGTAGAGGGAGCGATCAGATCTGCCGTCTGTGTGCGAAAGACACTGAGTCTCTCATCCATATCATATGCAAGAAACTAGAGGACATTCGGAAGGCACTGTTAAAACCAATATTTAACCAGTATGGAGTGAGGTCCTGCAGGCAGGCAGTGATGCTGTGCTTTAACCCTACCTTAGTGCAGCTAAACTACCGCCTTACAAAATTCTTCGATCTAACAGCACTGAGATTGAAAAAACCTGCTGTCAACAGTTAAGACCCAATACAGAGATTTAAAGATGTAAAACTGGACCACACCACTGGTCAACCAAAAAAGTTTCCATAATTGACCTTACACAGGCCTTCATGTCTGTGCCAGCAGTGCTAATACAGTTGTAAACAATATTTACGTCTTTTAAACACAATACCAAAGCATTTTTAACCTTGTATTCTATCTTAAATTGTTTTAATGCAATATTTTCTTTGGAATGTACTTTTAATGTTCTGAATGCACGGTTTTAATTAAACATGCATAATAAATTTACTTACTTACAGTTCCCCAGGGCCAAAGTCAGCAGTTCTGTTTGTTACGCTGCAAGCACAGTTACACACTTCCCCCCAACCTTGCCTGAACAGATGCTTACGAGGGTACATGCTCCGTGCACCTCCCCCTCCTTCATTGCCGCTCTTCATGTTTCCAACAGCATTTGTTTTTTAAAAACAGTACCGAGTGTGGGCATTTCTATTTTTGAACAGTAGCATGTGTAAACTAACTTTTTTGAAGTGGAGCCGCCTCTCTTTTGCTCTGCTCAAGTATTCCTTAAAGCTGTTTTTGCTTCCCCCATTCCGCTACGCATTATGAGCACACAAACGCGGCCTTTCCCTTAAACAGGCGGTACACTTCCTCATTCCTCCTCTTGCACCCATTTGCTGCTCTGTCCTATCGCCTTCCTCTCTCGCTCCCAAGGTCTTTTCAGGGACACCCGCGTCATGTTTCCAGCGGCATTTCAATTTTAAAAACAGTAGCGTGTGTAGACATTTTTCAACATAAGCATGTGTAAACAATTGTTTTGCATGGAGCAGGGTGTTCTTGAAGCTGTTTTTAAAAAAAATGTTGCTACCGTTCACAAATGAGAACTGGTCCCCTGTGGACCGCTTGTAGTGTAGTTCCTAGTTTCCCACTAGGCCCTGCGCATTGGAATAACATAAACAGTAGTATCAACGTGGAACTGCGGATATTCCAGGCCTCCACTGACTATGCTAAACTTAATTGGGTGTGTTACCAACTAGCTCAGAGGTCACTGGAACTTTCTTCTCTGCATGGGAAGTGATCAGCTTCCCTGGCACAGATAAGAAGGGATTCAGCTTTCCAACAACCGTGCAACATGACAACTTTGCTCCTCAGATCAAGAGTCAATCTCTAGGGTCGTGTGAAACAATAGACAGGTATTTCACTCAGTCAGTCTAGTGCAGTTTACTTTCACGAGATGTAGAGAATAGAGAGACGGGCGTTTGTCAATAAAAGGTTAACATTTATTGAACAGTCTTTCTTCTCGTACAAGAGAAATGTATTGCCACAATTGCAAGGCTTGTTATGATAAAAAGTACGTACAGTAAGATAAGTATTGCGAAATAGAACTGTAAAAGCATTGATATGGTTTCTTAGCCATACAATGGTTTAAAAGTAATAAAACATATATATACAGTCATATATACATTAGGCTAACATACTCAACTGGTGCTTCTAACTACGCCTACCCCAGTGTGCCTGACCTAAGCCTAACACGTGGAAGGGGAGTAAGTAAGTAGCTTTAAGTCAAGTTGGTTTTGCCAAGGTTTGCTTCAAGAATTCTCATCTAAGGGTTTAGTCAACACCATACCTCTGAATAGAATGATGGAGGTTTGGTATCTCCTTCAGGGGAAGCTCGATATCCCTGTCACCCGCAAGGGTAGACCGGAAACGCCGGAGCTGGATTTCTCTGCACGAGAAAGGCAGCGGCTCTTCTTCAGCGCGTCGAGAGGAGGAGGCGGGGGACAGCGTCCGCGGGCAGCTGGAATCTGCTGGGCTCTTCGGAGAGGGACGGCTGTTCAGCTCCTAAGCATACCACACCATCGTTCGCGCTTTAGCAGCGATAATGGTATCAGTAGCTTCACCACCACAGGGACAGCAGGCTGCAGCGACAGGGTGCTAGCTTCACCAACACGGGGTCTTGCAGACAGCTAGCAACAGTACAACAGCTCATTGCTTAAGGCAACGTTGGTAGTATTTATACCTGACAGGTGCCGGGTTTGACGCAAGTTTGCTGGACATAAGACGTCAATTAAAGATGTCACTAGGAAGTGATAGCTATCAGTTGCTCATTAGAGTTCTATTACTAATCAAAACAAGGCAAGGGGGATTTCCCAGTTTGCTGAGTTTTTATCTTGTTGAAGAACTCGGAGTGTTAATCTAGGAATATCAGATAGTGACTACTGCTCTGTCATTGCACTAATTGGTTGCAAAGGAAGTGGCAGAGAGAGATATCCTTGAACGTGGCTCTGTTCGTGTGAAGTCAGAGATGACTTTCTGAATATCGTACTTGAACGGTTATGCCAATATAGGGAATAAATGGATTTATAGCCGAATAGGGGCATAAGGTCACAGTATCGATCAGGAACCTAGATAAACACGCAACACCCACTCCACGTTTTCATGTCCATCAAATTACTAAAACTAGAGCAATTAGATGCATGTGTAACATTGCCCACCCCAAAATACATAAATGCATTCGAAATAGGCGTATATTGTAATACGTGAAATTTAGGTACTGTACGTTTTTTGAAGCATAGAATCATTCAAAAACTATTGCATATGAAATCAATGAACGATTATGCATAAGAATTACACATGAAGTATCTCTGACAGAAGAAGGGCGAGATAAATCATCACATATAAATGCATTGCAAAAATGTGTGCTAGAGACTAATGTAAGTTGTTATGTCTCTAGGTGTGTGTAAAAAATAGAAGTACGAACTTCTGTTCTTTAAGAATAGATTTTACCTCAAAGCAAAGAATTGTTCGTGCCAAAAAGGGTCAATATTTGAAAAATATCCAATTCAAACGGAATTAATGCTTGAACGGGGAAATAGAGTTCCAACGCTGTTAGCAGTTTTTGTTGATTAAAACTGAAGGGCGAATTCAGAGTTCATGGGAACGCTGTGTGTCGGAAAGCTTCTCAAAGTTATTGTTTCTGTATGGGTGGGAACATCATATCAGACAGGCTCTCAAAGAATTGGTCTACAAATTCAGGTGACAGTTCAACCAAATTAGATAGCGCTGTAACTTGGCAGGTGTGAGAATGATTGCTGTCATCGAAGGCAGGATCAGCAATGCTCACTGAACGTTGTACCCGGATGATGTTGCTTTTGTCACTCGCTCCACTGTTACCACTTGGCTGTAGTACAGGAGTCTCCACGAATGCCGTCATCAGGATTAGTAGCCGCTGGGGACAACACAATGCGTGAGCCGTTATTGGACTGAGCAAAGTATCGACGTCCATTGGTACTGCTGATGGAAGTGAAAGACAGATGTCCAACACGCATTCATCGCCGCAAAGCATACATCGTAGCACAGGTAAAATGCAATTTTGCCATACAGGTCTGAATGAAAGGAACCAGGTCATGTTTAGATCTCTCAGCCTGGCCAATCCAAGGACGTTAGTTATCCTGTCCCGGTAGCGCATTGCTAGGATTGTCTCTTCCATTCCCATGGGAGCTATGTCTGAGCTGAGGCTTGCCATAACGAAGTAAGAGGGTCAAAAATAAAATCCCTGCTACAAGTCCCAAAAATAATGGTATGCCGCCAAAAACAGAGTGCACAAAATTAGGAACGATTCCCAGAATTGCTTGAAAAGGTGTTAGCAGTCCCGTAAAGACTGTCTTGAATATGCCTGGGATGCTTGTGGCACTAGACATGGTAAGGAGTTGGCTAAGCATTTGTACGAAATGCACGGGGCAATTTGTTGATAAAAGGTCATGAACTTCAGTAGCTGTCCTTGCAACTAGAAGATCATACGTCTCTTTTGATGACGTTATAGGCACTGTTGTCTGTAAAAGTACAGATTTCATTTTGCTTAAAGTATCAATTCGTATAGAATAGAGATTCAGACGAGGCCAGATGGGAGTCACTGTGTCTGCAGGCCCACTCGGGAACAATGCTTGCATACAGCATTTGACCATGGATGTTACTTTCACTAGATAACTTTTCCCTGGCACGAGGCCACAACATCTGTGATCCGTTCTAAGAATGTAACTCCCGTTTGAAAGTTGCATAAAGAAGGGCTCTATCTGAGTTGCAGGTGTGACTAGCTGGTGGCATGAAAGGTTGTTTGAATTTCCATCACATGCTCCGTGTAAATTAATACCCTTACACAAAAGTATACCGCTTAGTGAATGTTTACAGTTGTCACCACTAAGAAATACATTTTTGTTGCTGTCACTGTAGCAAGAATGTGTGTATGGTAATTTCCATTCAGATTTTATATATCCTTTACCCAATTGTTCATACTGGCCAGCAGGTATGTACTCAAGGCACTTTTTAAATCGGAAAGTTGTTATCGGAATTGTGATAATTCCGTGTATTATCCATTCAATGACAGGACTCTCTGACATTGTCAATGGTAATCTCTCGAGTTTTTCGATGCACCTTTCTGTGCCAAACTGATCTCTTTATCAGTAAGGTTAAAAATGGAAAATAATGACGTTGTGTTGATTAAACGCCAAGGCACATAGCCTGAACGAAGATTTTGCAGCGTCCAGCCTAATTCTATAATAGAGCGTAATTGCGACTGGCCATGTTGTAACATTAGCAAGTCTCTGTCTATCACATCAAAGGCAGAGGATACAATATTGTCCAACGAATATATTCTGGAAGACAGTCATTAACCCATTGTCTACTACAGAAAGTGATTTCTCCAAATTAATACGATCAATTTCTCGTATTTTCTCAGCAGTTTCAATTTGTTTGACTTTCCAAGCCTCGTTGTAAGCAGCATAGATTCTGGTCGCTATGAAATGCTTGTAACGCTGTTTGCGTGGTCCAAGAATGAAATCGCGCAAATCAGCACCATCTTTTAGTAAAGACAAGTGTTGCTTAATTTCAGCCAGTGTGGATGATGTTAGCCATTCAAGGCAGAGTTTCCCTACACTGTATGTTGTTATAATCCCTGGATGTTGTCTCTGGGAGTATCTCGAGTCTAATCTGGTCATTTTTAACCCCTGTGTTTTATTCAGGAATCTAACTTGACAGCTGTTTGTGTCAGTAGGCCAGATTAACCACTTTTTCCAATCAGGATGTGTTCTGTTAAAATGTAAAATTTGTGTTACGTCTAACTCAATATCTGTTGTTGTATTTTCAGGTATTGGCTTTGGTATAGACGGTGTTTTAAGGTCTTTGATCTTAGCTAGGCCAAGACAAGATGTTTGGTGTATTGTGTCATTTAAAAATAACATTTGTTCTGGTATTATGCAGGTTCTAAATAGTGCTTCAATGCCTCGCACCTGCCAATCTTTTGTACCCCAAATTGTTTTCGTTTCAATATTATTTTTCCAATAATCAAAACCAAATGTCATCATTTTGTCATAAAATGCTTCTGGATATATCAATTTAGAATTTGTCAGCATTGTTTTCATTCCTGTTTTATCTAACAGTTTGTAATAAAATGTTTCTGCATCACTGGTGTTAAACCCTGAGAAGTATTTGAATTTCTCAAAAAATGCTTTAGAACTGCTTTTAGGTGGTGTAGAACAATGTTCCCATTGATTATACATAAAAACATTTCTAGGCTGTGCAGATTTATGCAAGTAATGATCCCCATAGTGGGTGTAACAGAATAACTGCTCATAACTAGATGAACCTTGTAAATAATCATGATCTGTGAATCTAGCTGACATTACTAAATCAGACATCATGTCATTAATACTGTTAAAGTCCCAATCATCAGAGAATGTACTAGGTGTCTGTTGGACAGGCCACGTGAAGGGCTTGCTTCCTCCCCGCATGACCGGGCCCGAGCCCGGCCCTCCAGGTGTTACCCACAGAACCAACCCGCACCCCGTCTCATACGGGACTCCTGCCCCCGGACATCTCCGCATCATGGGGCCGAATCGCTACCAGCTCCCTCGCCCGGCCGCCATCTTGGACACTGCACCACGAGGCCGCGTGGCCTCAGATCGACCCTAACCCTGGGCCTGGCCAGGCCCCGACATCCCGGCACCACCATCCACCCAGGAGGTGAGCGGCCCACTTGGCAGGTCAATGGGAGAAAGAAGTGTCGATGGCTCTCCCCCGCCAGGAGCCAATCGCCCCCAGCTCCCCCGGGCGCTGGCTCCACCCCCCTGCTGGGTGTCTGGACTCCCTCATCCCGGACCTCCCGACCTCCAAGTGCGAGGGTCCGGACATCAAAGGACGCCAGACCTATAACTGGGGCAGCTCCAGAGCAGGAAGGCAGTTGTATCCTGGAGTCGAGAGACACCGTGACGAACTCATCCTAGACGGACTACTGGCGCTGCCGTAGCCCTGCCTTGTGAACTACTGTCCTGCCTGCTGGCGCTGCCGCAAACCTTCTGAACCGTTCATCTTCACCGGGACCTGCTGGCGCCGCCGCGGACCGTCGCTACCTACGATCATCTCGGGACCTGCTGGCTCCGCCGCGGCCCGACCATCCAAGAACGCCGAGCTCGAGGATTGTGAGCTATCCATCTTATCATCGCATCTACCAGATTGGTAACAAGACTGTCCCGCTACCCCCTTTCCGCCCAAGAGACTAGAATCGAGGAGACCCCTGAGTCCAGACCTCCTTGTACCATTCTACCGTACTTAAAGATTGCTTATAAAGAACGTTAAACCTTATCCTTGTGTGGTGTACGTCTGTAGGGGGGAAGTTATTCGTCTGTACGATCGCTGGAGACGGCTCTCCCCGGAGACCTCTCCTCTTGTCCTCGGCCGACCCTCCCGGTCCGTCTAACATTGGTGGCCAGCGGCGCGATCCGAATCAACGCGTAATCGTACAGAGAGTAGCTCACCCCACGACAAAACCACAATGACAACCAAAGAGAGCGGATCCACCGAGAAATTCCAGATGGAGAAATTGGAAGAATACAGCCATCGTGAGTTGAAACAATTCTGCATTGAACTAGGCATTGCTACCACCGGTCTGAGTACGAAAGACAATTTCAAGCACGCCATTGAGTCATGGGCAGAAACCGGGGCCGCAAGACCCCCGGACCAAAATGTTGCAGCATCGGAGAGGAGCACCACGGCTCCCGAGGAACGAAGAACGGGTCTCTCGCAGGAAGAGATCCAAGAGAGAGAAAAAAACAGACTACATGAGTTAGAAATGGCCCGGCTCAAAATGGACGGTGAACTCAAATTAGCAGAACAAAAACTGAACCTAGAACATCTGCGGCTCCGAGAAGAAAAACAGAGACAAAGAGAACTCGAAGAAAAGAGACTAGCGTATGAACACGAGCGCAAGCTAGCGGAAATAGACTTACGAAAGCAGAACAAAGAACTGGGGGTGCCCGAGCAACCGCGCACTCCCGGAGCGACAGAAAAGAAAGTCCACATCCCCAAGGATGTCGTTCGAGAATATTTCCGAGATGACGACATACAACAGTGGTTCAAGGCCTACGAGATCGCCATGACCTCCCACAGGATCGATCGAAGTGACTGGGGAGCCGGTCTATGGGGGAGGTTCGTCAATGAGGGCCGCGATGCCCTGTTACAGCTCCCAGACCATCTGATGACCTCCTATGACCACATGAAGGCTGCCCTCCTCACCCGATATGGGCTCACACCCGAAATGTACCGCCAGAGGTTCCGAGACTGCACCCGGATCCCGGGTACAACTTGGGTGGAGTATGTAAACTATTTCAGCCGAGCCTTCGAGGGGTGGATCAAGGGGAGCCAGGTAACAACCTACGAGCAACTTTTTAATCTCATGGTGTGGGAGCACCTCTCCAACAACTGCTTCGTCGAGCTCAGGCAGCACCTCCTCGACAGCAAATTGACAGATCCACGGCAGCTCGCCGCCGAGGCTGACCGGTGGGAGATTACCCGAGTAAGCCGGAATGGGCCGCACGAACAGAACCGGAACCACCAAGGTCAGCACCGTCCCCGAGGAGGAGGAGGAGGCCAGGGACGAGGAAAAGACACCGCCCCGGCCGCTTCCGCTGCCAGCACCCCGCCCCCGGCCAACTGGGGCAACCCCCCTGTGCGCCCGGGGTACAGAGCCAATGTCACGTGTCACCGATGCCAGCGAGTCGGCCACTACGCAAATGACCCGAACTGTCCTCAGAATCAGACTCCGAGACCCCGCCAGATGGCTGCCGCCGCCCTGGGGGAAGAACAAATCTCCGAAGAGCAAGAGGAATGCGAGCAAGAACAACAGGAGTGGGAGCCGGCCGCCATGGTTCTAGCGTGCCTAGGGGGAAGAGACATGGTCCCGCGGGCTTCCCTACCCGCCAACACCAGAAAATATGGTCAGTGGGTGAACATTAATGGGCGCAGGGCCGAAGCCCTACGTGACACAGGGGCCAGTGTGACAGGCGTCCGCTGTCACCTGGTGACCCCAGAACAGATACTGCCGAACATTCTCTGCCCCGTCCGTTCAGCCGACAATTCCGAGAGTCTGTGTCGGATGGCCTGCGTCCCCTTCGAATGGGGAGGAGTCTCCGGCATGTTAAAGGTGACGGTCCGAGATGATGCCCCCGTGGACTGTCTCCTGGGGAATGATCTTGAGAGTTCCCCGTGGGCCGCCGTAGAGAGAAGGGAGCACCTGGGGATGTTGGGCCTCCCGGACTGGGCGTGCGTAACCACCCGGTCCATGGCTGCCCGTACCATCCCCCGACCCGAAGAACCTGAATGGCCAGCACCTCCTCCCCCGGTCGCTCCAGTAGAAGACACCGACCGTGCCGACCCCCCAGGGCAAACCCCCGAAGGGCTCGCTCAGCTCCAGGACCTTCCCAACCGAAGGGGGGCCCACCCAGGAACAGTTCCGTCAAGAACAGAAGACCTGTCCCTCCCTCGAGGGACTCCGCCAGCAAGCCCTCGCCCAGAGCGCAGGGGACACCACCGGAGGCCATTGGATCTATTGGGACAACGACCTGTTGTACAGTGAACAGAGAATCGCGGAGTTAGGGGCCAGTCGAGTGCTAGTGGTGCCCCTCCGCTTTAGTGACTTCTTGCTAAACTTGGCCCACGATGTCCCCCTGGCTGGTCACCTGGGTCAAGACAAAACCTACAGTCGCCTGGTGACCCACTTCTTCTGGCCTAAGATGAGAAACGACGTCCTCAACCACTGCCGGTCCTGCCCCACGTGCCAGGCCAGCGGGAAGAGCGGCCGCAAACTTAAAGCACCTCTGCAACCCTTCCCAGTTGTCACCACCCCGTTCGAGAGGGTGGGAATATACATTGTGGGGCCCCTGGACCCCCGTACAGCACAAGGACATCGGTTCATCCTGGTACTGGTGGACCACGCCACCCGCTACCCCGAGGCTGTTCCCCTGCGAACTGTGACAGCCCCGGTGGTCGGCCGGGCCTTGATGGGGATCTTCTCCCGGGTGGGCTTTCCCCGAGAAGTCGTCAGCGACCGAGGCACAAACTTTATTTCAAAATACATGAAATCCCTCTGGCAACAGTGTGGGGTCACCTACCGATTCACGACCCCCTATCACCCTCAAGGAAACGGACTAGTCGAGCGGTTTAACCGCACGCTCAAAGGGATGATTGGGGGGTTGGAAGAGCCCCTCCGTCGCCAGTGGGATGTGCTACTGCCGTGCCTCCTCTTTGCATATCGAGAAGTCCCCCAGAAGTCCCTTGGCTTCAGCCCGTTCGAACTCTTATACGGACACCCTGTGCGAGGGCCCCTCAGCCTAGTCAAAGAAGGTTGGGAGATGCCCCCTCTGAAGACCCCTCCAGATGTCTTCAAGTACCTCCTGACCCTACGCAATCAGACCAGGCGATTCAGAGAAATGGCGAAAGCGAATCTTGAGGCCAGTCAGGAGGACATGAAGAAGTGGTACGATCAAAATGCCTCCTCCATCGAATTCGAACCTGGCCAACAAGTGTAGGTGATGTCCCCCACCGAACCATGCGCCTTACAGGACAAGTGGACGGGGCCCTTCAAAGTGGTCGAGCGCAAGAGCCCCGTCACCTATCTCATCGATATGGAATCTTCACGGAACCCCCTCCGGGTCCTCCACGCCAATAGACTCAAACCCCACTTTGTGCGCTCGGAGCTCAGCCTCCTGATGGCTACAGACACCGGAACAGAAGAAGACTCCGAGCCCCTCCCTGATCTCCTAAGGACCCGGGAGAAAGATGGTTCCGTGGACGGGGTCCGACTCTCAGAGGCCCTCACCCCGGAACAGCGCCAAGGCTGCCGGGACCTCCTGCTGCAGTTTGCAACTCTGTTTTCCCTCACTCCACGGGTCACCCCCTGGTGCTTGCACGACGTGGACACTGGGGACAGTCCCCCTATCCGACATCGGGCATACCGCGTACCAGATCGGGTACGGGCCTGCATCCAAGAGGAGGTGTCCAAGATGCTCACGCTCGGGGTCATCGAGCCCTCAGACAGCCCCTGGGCCAGCCCAGTGGTACTGGTCCCCAAAGCTGCCGCCCCCGGCACCACTCCAGACCTCAGATTCTGCGTCGACTACCGGGGCTTGAACGCTGTCACCAGAACCGACGCTCATCCCATCCCCCGAGCAGATGAACTAATCGACCGCATGGGAGCTGCCCGCTACCTCAGCATCTTCGACCTGACAGCGGGCTACTGGCAGATCAGTCTCACACCCAGGGCCCAAGAACGATCCGCCTTTTCCACCCCTGATGGCCACTACCACTTCAAGGTCATGCCATTCGGCATGAAAAATGCCCCAGCTACTTTTCAGCGACTAGTGAACCAGGTCTTGGCGGGACTCGAGGAATTCAGCGCCGCCTACCTGGACGATATCGCTGTGTACAGCCGCCACTGGTCCGACCACCTCCACCACCTCCGAGAGGTCCTGCAGGCCCTCCAACGGGCCGGCCTCACGATCAAGGCCAGCAAATGCCAAATAGGTCAGGGGTCCGTGACCTATCTCGGACACCAAGTAGGAAGCGGTCTGGTGGCCCCTCTTCAACTCAAGATCGCTGCCATCCAGTCCTGGCAGCCCCCCATCACACAGACCGAGGTCCGCGCCTTCTTGGGGCTCACCGGCTACTACCGGCGGTTCGTGAGGGACTATGGCAGCATTGTGGGGCCCCTCACGGAACTCACATCCAAGAATCACCCAAAGGAGGTCAACTGGACCCCCGACTGCCAAGTGGCCTTCGAGAAGCTGAAGGCCGCCATGTGCTCTGCCCCTGTGCTCCAGGCCCCCGACTACAGTCGGGAATTCATCGTCCAAACGGATGCCTCCGACCACGGCATTGGGGCAGTCCTTTCCCAGTTAAACCCCGAAGGACTTGACCAACCAGTGGCCTTCATCAGCAGACGCCTTCTGGCCCGAGAACAACGCTGGAGCACCATCGAGAGAGAGGCCTTCGCAGTGGTGTGGGCCCTCAAAAAGCTCCGGCCTTATCTCTTTGGTACCCACTTCCGGGTGCAGACAGATCATCGGCCCCTGCAGTGGCTCATGCAGATGCGGGGGGAAAACCCAAAACTATTGCGTTGGTCCATCTCCCTGCAGGGAATGGACTTCACGGTGGAACATCGACCTGGGCAAGAACACGCAAACGCAGATGGCCTGTCACGCTTTTTCCGCCTCGACGAGGAGAGTCCCCAAGAGGATGGGTGACTCTCCCCGCCTTCAGCTGGGGGGGACGCATGTTGGACAGGCCACATGAAGGGCTTGCTTCCTCCCCGCATGACAGGGCCCGAGCCCGGCCCTCCAGGTGTTACCCACAGAACCAACCCGCACCCCGTCTCATACGGGACTCCTGCCCCCGGACATCTCCGCATCATGGGGCCGAATCGCTACCAGCTCCCTCGCCCGGCCCGGCCGCCATCTTGGACACTGCACCACGAGGCCGCGTGGCCTCAGATCGACCCTAACCCTGGGCCTGGCCAGGCCCCGACATCCCGGCACCACCATCCACCCAGGAGGTGAGCGGCCCACTTGGCAGGTCAATGGGAGAAAGAAGTGTCGATGGCTCTCCCCCGCCAGGTGCCGATCGCCCCCAGCTCCCCCGGGCGCTGGCTCCACCCCCCTGCTGGGTGTCTGGACTCCCTCATCCCGGACCTCCCGACCTCCAAGTGCGAGGGTCCGGACATCAAAGGACGCCAGACCTATAACTGGGGCAGTTCCAGAGCAGGAAGGCAGTTGTATCCTGGAGTCGAGAGACACCGTGACGAACTCATCCTAGACGGACTACTGGCGCTGCCGTAGCCCTGCCTTGTGAACTACTGTCCTGCCTGCTGGCGCTGCCTCAAACCTTCTGAACCGTTCATCTTCACCGGGACCTGCTGGCGCCGCCGCGGACCGTCGCTACCTACGATCATCTCGGGACCTGCTGGCTCGAGGATTGTGAGCTATCCATCTTATCATCGCATCTACCAGATTGGTAACAAGACTGTCCCGCTACCCCCTTTCCGCCCAAGAGACTAGAATCGAGGAGACCCCTGAGTCCAGACCTCCTTGTACCATTCTACCGTACTTAAAGATTGCTTATAAAGAACGTTAAACCTTATCCTTGTGTGGTGTACGTCTGTGGGGGGGAAGTTATTCGTCTGTACGATCGCTGGAGACGGCTCTCCCCGGAGACCTCTCCTCTTGTCCTCGGCCGACCCTCCCGGTCCGTCTAACAGTGTCACAAAGTCACTTAAGGAAACCTTTAGTTGATGAGGATACTTCAGGATTTCGACCGGACCATAGATCTCTTAGTCTGTTTTCTCCCATACTACCCCACCAGGTATTGGAATTGCCGTGACATTTACTGTTGACAGTTCTCTTTTCTTCACGTGGGATGATCTGTGTGGTTTCAGGACTAGGTTGATGTTCTGACTTGCTGTGTCCATTCAATTGTAATAAACTTTCCTAAAATTAAAACTAAAATTAGGCATAGTAGGAGTATGAATACCCCTGAGATAATCCAATGCTCAATCAACGGTGAATCCAGATACAATTCTTTGATTTGTTGAAAGAGTTCCGTTGTAGTTTCTTTAGAATACTTTTTTGTTTCTGGCATCACTTCGGGGTCATTAAAATCTTCAGAGAAGTTGTCGAAGTTGATGAAATAACCAGAGGCAGTTCTGTCAATTGATGGGATTGTTCTTTCAATCTGTCTCTCGGTAGCACTTTCTGATGCCACATTAGTGTAGACTGGTGTTGTTTCTTGACGAACTGTTTCAATCTGTGTTTCAAGAGGCACGAGTTCCATGGCTTTATTGCATAGTCCTTCATTGTGCACTGCAGGCTGATCGAATGTGATTAGTCTTTCAGTTTGAACCTCTTGGATTTTTGCAAGTTTGGGTATTCTGTTGTTTCTTGGGAGTCCACTGGGCCTACTGTTGATTATAGGCCACATGCTTCTGGTTTTACCAGATCGATAGACACGACTCTGTTCTCCTTTTTACCAGCAAGGGGCGGTAGTACAACTGATCTTGTTCCGGTGACTGCTAAGACAGGTACTGCTTTTCTGTAAGAAGGCCCAAATTCCTTCTTAACCGCGATCTTTTCTCTGACTAGATCCCCAATCTTTGGAATCCAGACAGGCCTTGCTGGGGCTGTTGCTGGTGGTGCCTCGTCAGTGGTAGTTGGCTGTTGCTTTAACTTTATGTTGCTTAAGGATTTTCTTGTTTCATTCAGTTCCTGTAAAACAGCCAAACGATCCTTTACATCAAAGTGCGTTGTTTCTTCTTGTACCACTGACATCTGACTATCGAGGTCCTGAATACGCATTCTAATTCCGAACAATAGTTCGTATGGGCTGAAACCTTTTAGAGAATTTCTTGGCATGTTATTAAGACTAGTCTGGACACTTATTAAATGTTTGACCCACCCAGCGCCTGAACCTAATACCTTCGCTGTTATAGATTGCTTTATGTCCCGGTTTTTTCTTTCTACCACACTATTCCCTTCGGGGTGCGACGGACAAGAATACCGCAACCCAATTCCCATGCTGGCCATGGCCTCCTTATAAGCTCGAGAGCTAAAAGCAGGACCCTGATCAGAATGGAACGTGGTAATTGCGTATGTGCCGATAAAGACTTGCAAATCTTTTATAACCGTTCTAGCGTCAGCCGAGCGCTGGGGGTCTCATTTTTTAAGTGCTTTTCGTCTTAATGGTGTACAATGGGACGCGCTTCTCTTCTTTGATTGCGCAGATAGACCGCCTTATGCTGTCTAGCAGGGATCCTGAAACTACACTGGCCTGTTCATTACTGCGATCTCTGTTGCAGTTTTCACAATTTTGAGCAAAACATTGAATATCTATGCTCATTCCTGGCCACCAGTACTCTGATTGTAATTCTTTCAGAGAAACCTTAATTGTTTGGTGTCTCAGACCCAACCCCATGTGTGCTTCCAGTAAGAGGAAGCCCCTCCTGCTCCTGTTTGGAATTACTCTGTCCCCCACTCCAGGGATTCGAGCAAAAGGAACGGAGTTTGCATCGATTATGTATGCATAATTGAGTGGATAGTTTACGGGCAGTGCTGCACAGTCGCCTTTTACGGTCGTTTTTACTGCCAGCATGGTTTCCCCGTCTATGTATTTATCTGTACGCTTTTTTGTGGCTACGGAAGCCGGGTTAGTTGCTTCCGCTGTGGCTGTATTAGCCAATGAATTCCCTGCAACGTGAACGCCATCACGTTGAAGACTCTGTGCGTGAATCACGTGAGTCTTTTGTAGTTCTTTGTGTAAAAGAGCTACCTGTTTCCAGAGCAATTTATGCTTTATTGTGGCACCTGTGTCATCTTTGTAATCGTTTTCAATCCAACTCTGCAGTTTATTGTTGTAAGAGTTGACGCAAAAATGAGAATCGCACACTATAAGTGTCGGGAATTCACGTTCTGCATTTTCGAGCGCCATCTTTAAAGATCTGATTTCAGTTCTCTGAACCGAACAGTTTCTTACAGATTCAGTTTTTGTTACTTTCGGTCTGAATTTACCGCACAGCCAACGACCTTTAATGATCGCACATGCTGCATTGTAGGATTTGCTCTCTACATTGAAATGCTGTACAAAACTATCTGTGTAGATTATACAGGCGTATTGTGGGAGAGGCAGAATTTCGATTGGCAGAGGATATTCTTCTTCATATTCTAAATCATTCAGTTCTTCAAATTGCGGGGCGAAATAGTATTTCACGTCTTCCGCTCCTAGAGAATCTATACACTGTATCCATTTCGGATCTAGTGACACTGTAGGCAGGTTTACTGGGCTGAATAGCGCTTCGAAGGCGGATTCCGCTGTAAGGATATTAATCCGTTTACCGTGTGCTAGTTCTCTTTCATTTGCTAATGCGATTTGCACTGCTTTCACAGTTCTTTCTGTGGGACTGAATGCTTTTTCTGCTTGTGTGTACAAGTGAGATTTATAAGCTATTGGTACCTTTTCTCCCTCATTAGAGGTTAGGTACGTGAATCCGCATCTTCCTGGGATGACTCGGATTACAAGATCACGTGTGTGTTCACGTGTATCTAATTTTGTTTTTGCTAACATGTCTGTTTGCAGTGATCTCAAAATTTCTGTGTGTTTTTGAGTCCAATTGATTTGTTTAAAATCAGGTTTAATTAGTTCGTAGAGAGGTTTAACCCTCTCTGCGTAATTTAGAATGTAAGTTCTCCCGAAATTCAGAAAACCTAGAATGGATTGTAGATTTTTCAGCGTTTTTGGAGCTTGGAGTACAGCGCACTTCTCTAAGAAGTTGTCCGCTAGGCTTTTCCCTTCACTTGATAATTCGTACCCTAAGAACAGTACTGTCAGATGGGCAATTCGAGACTTTTTAAAGTTGAATTTGTAACCCTCTGCTGCGAACCCAAGTATAATGGTGTTCACTCTTTTCAAGTGAGTATCCAAGTCGTCGTCTGTGAGATAAATATCATCTACGTAAGATAATGCTTCATCATCATAGATTTGTAGTAACTCTGTTACTCTAGCTGAGAATAGTCCTGGGCTGTTCTTGAACCCCTGTGGGAGTCAACAGAATTTTTTCTGTGACCCAAATGCAGAGAAAGCGGTCAAATATCTGCTTTCTGGTGCAATGTTTTGACAAAAGAAACCATTAGAAATGTCTAATGTCGTTTTATATTTTTTCCTAACTATGTTATTCATTAGGGCTGCACTATGCGAGTTTTGTACTGCAAAAGTTTTGCAACATGTATTAAGGTGTCTGTAGTCCAAAACTAGACAATATGAATTGTCTGGCTTGGAGACAGGAAACAAAGGATTGTTCATTTGAGAGGTGCATGTTTCAATCACCCCCTGGTATTCAAGTTGATCTAAGATCTCCCTGACTTGTTTTTTAGCTTCTTGCTTAATGGGATACTGCCGTTGGGCAGTCGGTTCACTTTTTAATTGTATTTTGTGGGGAGGAGAGTCCTCATCCCATCCTACATGATTTTTATACAATGCAGGTGCCTGGGCTACTGCCCATTTCCTTGCATATGTATATTTTTTGTGAATCGGAATGTGATTCGAGAAGGCAGGCATAATCACTTCTTCGCCACGAGGGCACTCCCTGACAAACTCTGGGGGCCAATCTTTTTCAGCTAACAGAATATCATAGCCTTTTGAGAGCTTATCCCAAAATAGACCTCTTATTTTCCTAGTCTTATCACCCTCTATACGCAATGTTATTTCGTATATTTTATGGGGCTTGCTAAGTCTGGTGTCGGCAGTTTCAACCTGAATGTATTCATTCGTGTCCACTGTCTCCAGATGACTCATCAAGATCTTGCGCGCTATACTGATTTCTGCTGCACTGTCCAACATTGTCAATGCCCACTCCCCGTTTTTCAACTGTGTCCTCAGTATTCTCGGCATGGTTGATTACTCTAATACTGGCTACCTTCTTTTTCTGAAATTGAGATTTTTTTACTCTGAGCAGGTTCCTTGTCTTTGGACTTGGTGTGCTCTCCTGGGTCTGACCGTCCTCTTCTTTCCGAATTCTGTGGAAAAGATCGAGAGGGACGTGTATCAATACTTTGATATCTATCAGGTTTTTTCAGATTATCCCTATTTCTAAGGTTATATCTTTTCTCAGAGGGCTCCCTCTGGGGAGACTGGCGTTCTCGAGTCGGAGTTTTTTCCCTCCGTCGAGGAGACCTTCCTCTGGACTGGAAAACTTTTTCCTTGGGAGTGGATTGTGTATTTCCATCCCAGCTCTTTTTAGGAGTATTTGAATTATTTTTAATAAATAATTTTTCAGGATTTTCGAGCAGTTGGGGCTTTACTGGTTTCCCACCCAAGCTGTCTCTGCCTAATTCTTCATAGCATTTTTCTATGATTTTTGCAAGCTCAACAGGATCTTTTATATCTGTTTCCTTCAACTTCTGGCGGATCGCCACAGATGCTGCTTCTCCTTTAATGTTGGCTAATAATATAGCCGAGACCTGCTTGAAGTCTTTCAGTAATTTCATACCTAGATTTAAAGCGGGCTCTGGACCGAATTCATTTTGAATCTGTTTTAGCACCTCTGGTATTACCGCCATAGACGGAACACCGTGTGTTTTTGTGTAAATGGAAGCAAAGACTGTACCCCAAGTGTCACAGTCCTCCACGTGTGGTGCGATTCCCATAGGAAGGCAGATGGTCAAGATTCTGTGTTTCTCAATAGGGGTAGTATCAGGAAATACTGCCTCTATTTGAGTGATTTTCTGTGCTAACCAGAAAGGAATTTGTTCCCGTTTTACGGGTGTTTTACCAAGACATGACTGTATGTTCTGTGGTGTAATTTTATTTGTGTTCCCCTGATGAGGGGTCAGCTGTGGTGTATTAACAGCTGGTTGGACTGTTGCAGTCCGCTTTACATATTGGACTAATTGCCTATGTATTTTTATTAATGTTTTTAGCTGTACTAACAGCTCTTCCTTAGACATTTTTACAATGTCAGGATGTGGTGTGTAGCTGGCTAGAACCGGCCACGTTGCTCCTGGTCTACCTAGTGGACCGAGCCTGGTAATGTGATCATTATGTTTTAGGGCGCCATTAAACCAGAGCAGGTGCTCTTGAAATTTAAGTGGAATTTCAATCTCCTCGAAAGGAGCGTACTCTTCCGGAGGTTTCTCTATTTTGTAATAGTGAAACTCTTTTGTTCTAGCGTTTACCGCTGGAAAGTTTATCCATGAATAGAATACCTCTGTCTGCCGATACTCGTGAGCCTCTATCACGAAAATTACTGTACCACCTTGAGGTGTCAGTCCGTTTTCTATAAGTTTTAAAGTTATAGATCTTCTTAAGTGGACCGGGATGATAATAGCATCCGGGTCTGTGTGTTCGGGACCTTGCTGAGTCGCATCTGCTGCGGCCCCAGTGGTTCCGTTTTCTCCTGGCATTGTAAAAAAAAAATGCAAGGTTTGCAGAGTAGGTCTCCAAGGAGACAAAGAGTAGGTGCACAATATTTTGGAACACTGTATCCTTCAACGTTGAATAAACCAGAGCTTTACATAGGAATCTCTTCCTACTAAGGTCGGGCGGATTTTAACCTTTCACCCACTCCAGACGTCTATTGGAGTATTTACGGGAGAAAGGGGTCTGTGTGAAATATGCACGACTGAGTTACTCTACCGTCTTGCGTTATTTTATCGCCTTACCAAACGTTTGGGCGCCATGTAGTGTAGTTCCTAGTTTCCCACTAGGCACTGCGCATTGGAATAACATAAACAGTAGTATCGACGTGGAACTGCGGATATTCCAGGCCTCCACTGACTATGCTAAACTTAATTGGGTGTGTTACCAACTAGCTCAGAGGTCACTGGAACTTTCTTCTCTGCATGGGAAGTGATCAGCTTCCCTGGCACAGATAAGAAGGGATTCAGCTTTCCAACAACCGTGCAACATGACAACTTTGCTCCTCAGATCAAGAGTCAATCTCTAGGGTCGTGTGAAACAATAGACAGGTATTTCACTCAGTCAGTCTAGTGCAGTTTACTTTCACGAGATGTAGAGAATAGAGAGACGGGCGTTTGTCAATAAAAGGTTAACATTTATTGAACAGTCTTTCTTCTCGTACAAGAGAAATGTATTGCCACAATTGCAAGGCTTGTTATGATAAAAAGTACGTACAGTAAGATAAGTATTGCGAAATAGAACTGTAAAAGCATTGATACGGTTTCTTAGCCATACAATGGTTTAAAAGTAATAAAACATATATATACAGTCATATATACATTAGGCTAAAATACTCAACTGGTGCTTCTAACTACGCCTACCCCAGTGTGCCTGACCTAAGCCTAACACGTGGAAGGGGAGTAAGTAAGTAGCTTTAAGTCAAGTTGGTTTTGCCAAGGTTTGCTTCAAGAATTCTCATCTAAGGGTTTAGTCAACACCATACCTCTGAATAGAATGATGGAGGTTTGGTATCTCCTTCAGGGGAAGCTCGATATCCCTGTCACCCGCAAGGGTAGACCGGAAACGCCGGAGCTGGATTTCTCTGCACGAGAAAGGCAGCGGCTCTTCTTCAGCGCGTCGAGAGGAGGAGGCGGGGGACAGCGTCCGCGGGCAGCTGGAATCTGCTGGGCTCTTCGGAGAGGGACGGCTGTTCAGCTCCTAAGCATACCACACCATCGTTCGCGCTTTAGCAGCGATAATGGTATCAGTAGCTTCACCACCACAGGGACAGCAGGCTGCAGCTACAGGGTGCTAGCTTCACCAACACGGGGTCTTGCAGACAGCTAGCAACAGTACAACAGCTCATTGCTTAAGGCAACGTTGGTAGTATTTATACCTGACAGGTGCCGGGTTTGACGCAAGTTTGCTGGACATAAGACGTCAATTAAAGATGTCACTAGGAAGTGATAGCTATCAGTTGCTCATTAGAGTTCTATTACTAATCAAAACAAGGCAAGGGGGATTTCCCAGTTTGCTGAGTTTTTATCTTGTTGAAGAACTCGGAGTGTTAATCTAGGAATATCAGATAGTGACTTCTGCTCTGTCATTGCACTAATTGGTTGCAAAGGAAGTGGCAGAGAGAGATATCCTTGAACGTGGCTCTGTTCGTGTGAAGTCAGAGATGACTTTCTGAATATCGTACTTGAACGGTTATGCCAATATAGGGAATAAATGGATTTATAGCCGAATAGGGGCATAAGGTCACAGTATCGATCAGGAACCTAGATAAACACGTAACACCCTTCCTGTTTACGAATGGGTTACCACCTACTTGAAGTAGCTTCCAGGATCAACTTTATTGTAAACTGCGTGGATGTAAGTTTATGATATGGACCACATTTGCTTATCTTGAGTGATATATGACAACTTGTACTGCAATATGTTTGTTATTTGAAAATTATAAATAAAATATTTTAAAAAAGCAAATGTTTTGCAACTGCCTTTCATTCGCAAAACATTCACACATACCACTGCGATGCGGTATTAGGAAAGGACGCCCTAAACACGCCTTTTCCAGATAAAGAATCGCAAACCCAAATTGCGATTTAGTGATAGGTTACTAAATCACAAAGTGGGCCTCTGTACATTGGAAATCTGGCCGTTTGTGAACAAAAAAAACCTTTGTACATCTTGCCGTAGGTGCCTTACCTCTCTGGAACATCTTACCTACTACACCCATGATGAGTGGCTGGAGCGTACAAAGATATCTCTGCAGTTGATGGAATGATGCACTCGGTCTGTGTGTAACCTGAAGATATTCTGAAACTCTGTGTGGCGGACACTTTACACCATGAGCTCTTGTTCATCACACAAACACAATGTGACCTGTAGAGTCAGATGGGCGTGGTAGCAGTTATTGCATCATAGATGTATGTGATGTTTGCGTGAACCTAGCGTAAAGGCAGCTGAGCACTGTACGAAGTCAAAGGTAAATGAATCATTCAATGTATGATTGGAGGAGTAGATGGTCTCTGAAAGCAAGAGTGTACTGCTACTGCACTGTGATGTAGTGTCCTTCAAAGAGGTGTCTTCCACTCTTTACTTATGTGGAGCAGCTTTGGGATTGTCCTCCTTAATGATGGGTGCATAGATGGAGATGGCCTGTTGCCTTGCCTATTCAATTTTGCTTCTCTTCGTCCCACTCTGATGGTTTCAAGCAGATACCTGAATAATAGCCTCCGGTTATACTGACTTCTCTCCAGCAGGTGCACTAACCCACTGCCTTATCTCACACTGTGGATACCTGACAAGTATAATGTATTCAATACACACCTCTGCTGTACGTCAAGTAACTCACTGAATAAATTGGTGCGCTAACAAACTATTTTATCTTGCACCATGATTGACAAATAAAAACAGGTAACAAACACACACCTCTGCAAAGGTCCAATAACCCACTGATCAACCTACTATTTACTGGTAATAAACAAGCAGTATAAATGAGGCTAGTACTGCTTGTAACCATGCAGGGATCCCAGGGTGCTCAAGTGCAAAGTGCATTAGTAGGTATGTTCACATGGTATCCTCAATTTTCAAAGCAGTATCTCTTCTCTTCATATCTGTTTTAGGCCTCAGTGCACAGGTTATCAGCAGCTGATTGGGCCCTGGAGGTCTGCGGTCAAATGGAAGGAAGCGCTGGTGGCTCTGACGTTGTGGCCAAGGGGACAGGTAGCACCAGCAACTTGGACACTATTCTGTGTGCTGCACTGGCGTGCGCAAAGGCAAAGCTCCAGGAATCTGGCTCATGAGCCCTGAAGAAGCCTGGAAAAAATCGAATGGAAGTCAAAACTTCCTCCTGGAGAAGCAACACCCACTCGCAATGTGAGGTCGTTCTGGTATCTAGAAAGGACACCGCTTCTAAACCCTGTCATTTGGAGATCAAGGGACACACTTCCTTAGTCAGGCTGTGTCATAACACTGACCTCGACTGGGAAACTGGTTTATTGACAGGTTTCGACTACAAAGGGAAGGATCGATGGACTTACTCTTGAGCTCTGCGTTCTCCAGCCTACGTCATCGTTGGCCCTGCCTCCAGGCAAGAAAGTCTGTTCACAGTAAGAAAAATAATAAATAAAAAACAGCACTGTAGTATGTTTTGGAAGCAACTTCTGAAATTCAGATTCAGCACTGCTCTCCAATCTTCACACTGCACTTTGTTACACTGAATGTCTGAACCTGATTATAACATCTTGTTCTCCTGAAATAAAAGGTGCAGGAAGGGTCACACCCATGAAAACACTACAGGTATGTCACGCTGTGTCTTGTCAAGGTGGAGGAGTGTTCCCAAGTCTTGTATTAAAAAATGCAATAACATGTTTCCCATCGCCTTTTATTTTGAACGCTCAGTATCTGTTCTTCAATGTCTCCAGAGCAAAAAAAGTTTTGAGGACCTGCAATGTAACGTCCTGATTCCCTAAAGATAATAGGTAAGTGAAAAGTGTTGCAGTTTGCTTCTGTGTATTTATTCCTAGGACTGGAGCTAATATCCAAGAGGGGTCCTTGTGAAAAACTGTGACAGGTGTAGCTTCTCCTTGGCACCCTCATACATGAAATTTGTAATTGCTATATTTCCACTAGTTGGAAAATACACTATTTTGAAATGTGCTGTAAATGTTTACTAACTCGTGCAACTTTGTTTTGTTTCTTCGGAATTGGGAAAGCATTTGCCCCAAGCCCCAGCTTGAAATCACACTTACTCCTGCCCTGGAAAGGAGTCATTATGCAAGTATTTCCAAGGTTGAGACCTATCAACTAATTTTTTTTCGAAGGCCCACAACCTTATGAGCTGTGAGTGTTGATCAAATTTTAGAGGTGGGGCCACCCAGGAACATCCACACGTCTTACAACCGCATGTGTGAATGTGGAGGTTTCAGAAATCCGACACAATTCTCATAATGCACTTTGCGTACAAAAAAACTAGCAAATCCTGATTCTGTGAATTATGATTATAGATATTTCCATCTACAACGTTTGCATTTTATTTACCTAAGTTGACCGTAGCTGTGCATAAGTCTTTCTGAGTCGCGCCTCTGGCTGTCAGACATGGTTGCCTTCCCCATGTTACAGTGCTGCGCAATGATTAGGGGTGGGTGGAATTTGCGTAATCGTGTTACGCATTCAGCGAAACGGTAAAAAAATCTCTGCGAACACGCGGAATTGCTTGTTCGCGAAGCTTTTTAAATGATAGCAATTGCTGTTTGCGTGCTAGGGGGGAATATCTTGTGAACACGCATTTTGTGAACGCGAACAAGCAAAACATTTCGTGAAGTCGCGTAATGCAGAATTTTGGGAAATTTTGCGTTCACTGCAGAACGCAAAATTACCCAATTCCGCAAATTCCGCGAACGGAATTTACCGCCCAGGCCTAGTTATGATTTGGGATCTGAGGAGTTTTTGAACCTCCTCCTCAAACAATATGTTTGCCCTCTGCCATGACTACTCACACTGGCACAGTGGTGAACCCCACACACCCCGCCGCCATCTTTAGAGCTATCCTTGAAGCGGTGTGGAGGTTACTGTACGCAACCACCTGCAGGGACTGGCACCTTGGAGAGGCATTGAGTCTTTCTCTCTGATGTTCTCTATTATTCTTGCCACAAAAGTATACTCATGCCCAGTGTGACCGCTACCAAACAAGCTCTGATAGGACCAGGGCTGGTTGTAGCGATGGTGGCGCCTGGTGCAACAATGTCCTTATCCACAGATTCCCTCACTACCACGCCCCGCCAGTGCCCCTCATCTCTCCACATGCAATCAATTTGTTTTATAGCACATCTCACACCAGTCTAAGGTGTCAGAGCACTTTACATCACACACATTATACAGAGACAATGGCTATGTGCACATCAGTCTATTGGAAATGGGACATAAGGCAGTGAGGACTACAAGGCGCAGGAGTCGCATGTCATCCATACTAGTAGGCAGTATATTTTAAGAGTGTTTGGTCTGGAGAAGCACAGACTCGTGATTTATTTTAAACACACCACAGTGGTTGGGATTGACTGTATTGATAAGAATTGATTTCTACCCAAAAGAACAATTAGGATAATGAAAGACTGTGGGGAAAAACATAATGGTCTTATTATACCATGCAGTTTACATGCAGCTCTTTGATGACAGTTCATAGGTCACTGTGCTGTATTAGAAGGATTGTAACGTATGAACTACAGGTAACAAAAGGATCTCTGTGACAAAAGCCCTACCCCACTGAGCTATCCACATAAAATACAATTCAGTGATCTCCATGATACATGTTCTTTGCAGCAAGCACATTAACCCTTTGAATTTCTTTATAATGAGTCAAAGCTGCCACTAGACAAAACTCTGTTCTCTCTGCAGCAGGAACATTAATCACCAGAGTTATCTGGACATCGTTATTGTTGCCTGAAAACTGATAGACACACAAGGAGCTCTGCAACATAGGTTACTTCCAAACGCAGCACCACCCAGCTCTGCATCAGATGCGGTTACACATCCCTAAAGACAGCCCTGGGTATGACGTTACTAGACCAGTCACAACTGGCCACTGAGGCGGAGCTGGGCAACCAGTCTTTGTCAATCCATGTGTCCTTCATCAGATGCACGTGTAAAGTTTCCGTAGACAACAATTTAGAAACATAAACTGTTGATTTTTATAGATTTTGTTAATTTTTTAAATAGAAGTATTAAGAGAGAGAAGCTCTGAACCTGTGTCGAAGGCACCAGTCACCACAACTCCTTGTCTTGGATTGAGACAGAGCCGGCGCTGCGGAGCCATGCCAGTCGTTTCCAGATCCAGAGAAGCGCCTGGGATATTCAAAGGTGAAGAAACTGCAGATAGGTAGAGTACCCACCAGAAAGAGTGTTACTGAAGGTAAGTCGTCCTTTCAGTTCAGATAGCTTTATTCAACAGATTTGTCATAAAAGCACAACATACAGATACGTCACAATTTAAAACTATAAATATTACGGCTCTTAAAAATAATTTAAGAAAATATTAAACCTCATATATCTGCCGGATAAAGCTCTTATTAAAAATAGTAAAATATGTTCACCAATTCAGCGATAAGCCTCAAATATTTTGTAACTCCAGTTCATTACAAATAATGGGAAACAGGATAACATTAAAGAAATGGATCAATAGACAGCCCTAAGAAAGCACCTTTGCCCGAATAGACCAGGCCCAGCCCAAAAATGTGGCTACTGCAGTTGCTATTAGTAGCGATGAGTCCGTTGTTAGGACTCTCAGCGCCTCTCCATGCCTACTAAAGCCTAGTAATTTACAAATAGGTATCACCCACCTAGCACGGGGTTTCTTGTATAGGGGGCAAAAAAACAACAGATGACTAATTGTTTCCTGCTTATCATAACATTTTGGACACACATTCTCGACAACCCCTGTCCATTTACTGGTAAATGGCCTGACAGGTAGTGTGCCGACCCTCAGTTGAAAATACAACTTCCTGTCAAATGGTTTCTCAACAACATCCCAGTACTGTTCTAGTGCAGGCCTAATCTTGAATTCAAGGAACCGGCCAGTGAAATGCCTTGTTGAGCCATTTGAGCATGCTGTGACCATGACCATATCCCAATACATCTCCTACAGGATCTTCTTAGAAGGAAATGATGCATTAAGGGGATCAGCCCACAGTTCACTCAAACCTAGGTTCACCAGCAACACCCTGATCTCTCTCAACCATCTAATCTTGTGAAATTGATCAGCGACCATTACATCTTTGAAGCCCTTGGCGTAGTGAGCAAGCTCAGCCGTACACCACAGTCTTCGCCAGTATAAAAGAGGGCGAAGTTTCGCCAAATCAGTTACTGGTTTTCTCCCCAAATCTAGCAGCAGTGGGAACATTGGTGTACTTTTCGGGACACTAGTAGCCTTTCGAAGAAAGGAATTTTCAGCTACTGATAGGGTTGATAGATTTGCAAACCCCCAGAACTCTGCTCCATAAAGCGCTGAGCTTACCACCTTCATACCATAGATCTCCATCAGTGGGCTGATTGGTTTGGCAAGGAAGATCCAAACTTAGCTGCAAGGATCCCGGCCTGTTGCTTATGCTTTAAGGTGGCAATATCAATTTGTTTTGAACACCCCATATTTGCCTGTAGCGTCACTCCTAGGTAGGTGAAAGCATCAATCTTTTCAAGAGGGGCTTTGTTCATATATACCTTGCCCCGAAATGACCTATGATTATTGAATGACATGAACTTTGTATTTTCCGTGTTGATAATGAGAGCCTGCATAAGACAAAAATCCTCAAACCTACTTAAAGCTTTCTGTAGACCACTGGGGGTCTTGGAGTTGATAAAGTATTGTCTGCGAACATGTGGATAGGTATATGTTCGCTCGCCAGTAACGGGGCATCCAGGGGGACCACGGAGAGGAAATCGGCCACCCCTTTAACGAAGAGTGAAAACAGGGTTGGTGCAAGCACGCAACCCTGTTGCACTCCCCTGTCCACGGGAAATGACTCTGTGACCTCCCCCGGGCCCCCCACCGTACCCCCGCATGGTTACCCTCATGTAGACGGACGATCAGGGATAATAGGTCAGGAGACATCCCCATTTCTCTCAAGACGCACCATAGCCTACGTCGAGGCACTAAATGGAAGGCTGCCTTCAAATCCACAAAAACAGCGTTCAGGGCCCCTTTCCCCATAAAAACTGTCTTCCAATAGATGTTAACAAAACGGAAGACCTGGTCGATAGTATTAGTGAGGGGTCGGAAGCCCGCTTGTAATGGAGTTAGGATTTGCTCATCTTCCATCCATACCTGGACTTTTTGCAAAATCAGTCAACTCATAATTTTTGGGATGGACTCTATGAGACTAATTTGTCTATAATTTGCTGCTATGGATTTATCCCCTTTTTTAAATACTGGGATTATCTCTGCCCCCTTCCAGGAGGCTGGGATTGGGGCACCACAAGCAATTGCATTTGCTAAATATCTAATATACAATCGCCAAGAAGGTTTATAGCTTAGAAAAATGTCCGCAGGGATGCTATCCATTCCAGGTGCACGTCCTGGTGTTATAGAATCTACTGCCCTATCCACATCCGCTAGTGTGAATATCCCGCTAGAAAAATAGGAATGGACGTAAGGATCAATATTCACCTCGTCCCCCAAGGAAGCATACTGGGGTTCAAAATGTTCGACCCATGAGTGATGGGCAACATTGTTTTGCGGGGGATCTGGACACCGCCCCCTGTCCCACTTATACGTGTCCCAAAATATTTTGGAATTAAGGGACACACATGCCTCCTTAAGCTCCTGCCATCTTGCCTGGTCCCAGAGCTTTTTTGCGTCTTTGGCAGCCTTCCTATGGGAGTCCAGCGCCAACCTTACTCTTGCTGAATCCCTGGTACCTAGCGCCTGGGATATTTAAAGGTGAGGAAACTGCAGATAGGTAGAGTACCCACCAGAAGGAGTGTTACCGAAGGTAAGTCGTCCTTTAATTCCACCCGACTCAAGCATATGTATGTAGGTCTGCTTGTGTGCACATTGGTGTGTTTGTATAGAACCTAGGAAGAGTTGTGGCACACCGTAGATTTAAAGGGTCAGCCCAAGGGAATTATTGGCTCAATGAACCCTGGCAGTTTGTGACCAAACAAGAGAGGCAGAGGCTGTGTCTTATGGGGATAGCTTCTGCAAATGTTCAGTGACACAATATGCACGGCTTAAAAGCAGAGAATTGCGGCATCAACCATTCAAGCTGAAAGGAGGAAGAAACTGTTCAACAAATCAAAATATGATAGTAGGATCCAATACGATAACGCACCAAGACACATGTCTGAAAATGGCTGAGTATGAGAATAGCAGGTTCTGGTACATTTGGTGAATTGGGGAGGCCATGCATACGTGCACGGGCATGCCACATTTAAGGCACGTGAATTTGTGGGTCTGATGCACAAAGATCTGAAATAACAGAAGTAGAAAACGTTGGGTGAATGCAGAGAGGAAGTCTAGAGCAGCATTTTAGGATCAGTTGTATTTTGTGTCTGTTGAATCTGGGTGCACTGAGGGCTGTTGGCATAGTCCAGCTTGAAGATTTGGACGTGAGAATGGCCTGAGGTTTCTGTTAATATCGAAGATGCGGCACAGTTCTTCATTGTGTAGAAGGCACTATTTGTAACGTTGTTAAAATGCAGCATCAATGGTAGGACTGAACCTGTGGTTATCACTGGGTTCCTGATGTCTCTTGAGATTGTTGAAGGGACTTTGAGCTCTTTGGGCCGTGTTGCGGTCGACTGGTATTTTTGCCATTGTTTGCAGGTCACAATTCATGTCTTTGTAGTATTGAGCTTTAGATGGTTATTCATCATCCAAGTGTTTATGAGGTGAAGGCAGTCATCATGGCGTGAGTTCTAGATGTCTTGTGGGCATACAGTTTGTAGGACGATTTGTCATCTGCATAGTTGTGACCGGTAATGTTTGCATGCTTTGATCGTGTCTGGTAAGGGCAATGTAACATGCTATATTGAAGCACATAAAAAGAACTTACTGAGTAGTGTCAGGTAATTAAAGGCATAAATCCATTAAAAACACACACACACACACACACACACACACACATATATATATATATATATATATATACAGAAAAAATCATAGGTTTTACACACGTTATAGTTAGGAAGTAGCATTTACAAAATCTATGAAATTCACTGAAAATACCCTAGGTTTGACACATGTTATAGTTAGCTGGACATTTCACTCATATAAAACCAATGAAATTCCCCCGTTATAGTTACTTCAGCTAACTATAACTCGCGCGCCTGCAATGCACTGCTGATGACGTCACATATTACATTACTCATGAGATGGTCAGTGACATCATTGATGACATCACTGATGATATCTCAAATTACATCACTGATGACATCACTGATCACATCATCCGTGAGAAAGACTGGCAGACCTCCTCTCACCATAATATAACATTTGATACACACATTCAAAAATAGAAACTAAAATGTTCAAAGTATGAGTGATGTAATATGTGACGTCATCATCAGTGCATTGCGGGCGCGCGAGTTACAGTTAGCTGAAGTAACTATAACGGGGGAATTTCATTGGTTTTATATGAGTGAAATGTCCAGCTAACTATAACATGTGTCAAACCTATGGTTTTTCAGTGAATATATATATATATATTCACTGAAAAAACCATAGGTTTCACACCAGTTATAGTTAGCTGGAAATTTTATTGACATAAAACCATTGAAATTCCCACGTTATAGTTAGTTGGACTCACTATAACTTGTGCGCCTGCAATGCACTGCTGATGACATCACATATTACATCACTCATGACATGGTCAGTGACATCACTCATGCCATCACTGATGACACCATCCAGTGAATGTGTGTCTTTCTGAAAAATATTTTTTTTTATATGTATTTGTAAAGTACGATGGAAGAATAAATGGTTAAATAAGTGTGTAAATGGATGTTTGTTTTTAAAAGAATTGATTGGTTAACTGCCTTATTAAGTGTATCTTAGTGAATACATATATTAGCAAGTAACTTTTAAATATTGAAATGTATGTATCAGTGTTTCACTTTGTGTATAAGTGGCTGTATGGGTTGGTGACTGACTCACTGTTTGTATGTGTTTTGAAGACAGCATATGTACAGGACTGTATGGATGGATGAGTGTGTATATGTGTATGTTAGTGAGTAAACGACTGTCTCACTATTGTCTTTTTCAGTAACGACATATGTTTTAATCTAGTATATGTGAGTATTGATTTATAAAAGTGAGTATATGTGAGAGTGAGAGATTATAAGAGTTCCTGTTTAAATAAGTATGTGTTTATATAAGTGATTGTTTAAGAGAGTAAGTATGTGTAAGTATTCTTAGAAGTAAGGTGGTAGTGTGTGTATTGCTGTATATGCAAACAAATGGATGTTCAATAGTTTTTTTGCATGTGTGAATATGTGTGTGAGTAACTTTTGGATGACTGTCGAAGTGTAACAGGATGTATAGGTGTATCGCTACATATAATGAGTGAGTATATGTATGAGTGACTATATAGAACTGTTGGTGAATGAGTGGATGTGTATATAGATGGTGGAATTACTGAATTGTTTGCTGTAACTGGTATGGGTATCTGGTGTGAAACCTATGGTTTTTTCTGTGAATTTAATAGGTTTTTTAAATGCTAATTCCTAACTATAACTGGTGTGAAACCTATGGTTTTTCCAGTGAATTTCATAGGTTTTTTAAATGCTAATTCCTTTCTACATCGAGTTTCTAACCTATGTTTTTTTTTTACAATTTGCTGTTTTGTGTAAGTATTAATTTTTAAGTTTTTTTTTAAATCATTTTTTCCTGGGGCGCTCTGGGTGCACGCTCCGGTAAGCTCTCCGGTAAGCTCTCCGGAAAGCGCACCCAGAGCGCTACTTTCGTTCGCGAAAAAAATATGAATGAAAAGTTAATAATAACGCAAAACATTCCGTACCATACAAATAAAAGCAGTTTTTTTTATAAGGAAATGAAAATGATTATGCATTTCCGTAAAACTATGATAACGTCACTTCGGCGCGCAACGTAAGCGCCCCCGGAAGCGCCTACGTTCATCTGCTTGTGCGCCCCCGAAAGCGCCTATGTTCGCGCCGCGTATGCACCCCGGAAGCGCCTACGTTTGCGCCGCGTGTGCGCCCCCGGAAGCGCCTACGTTCGCGCCGCGTATGCGCCCCGGAAGCGCCTACGTTCGCGCCGCGTGCGCGCAGTGTCAGCGCGTCAAGTCATGTGACCTTAAAATAACACTTTTCATTGGTTGCTAACAGTTTTTTTTTTACAAAGAATGAAATCCCCACCCATTTCCTTCACTTCTTCTTTCACTTTTGTGACTGCAAGACCTGCCTTTTTGCTCCTGGATCTTTCTTGGTTTTACCATGGCTGCCAGAGAATCCAGCAGTGATGAAGAACCTGAATTCATCAATGAAGAGCCTCCTCAACGAAAGGTGAAGGAACATTTTATTTGGAAATTTTTTAAAATACCACCTAACCAAAAAAAGGTGAATGCTCTAAAAGTGGAGTGCAGGATCTGCAAAGAAGTCCTGTCACGGGGTAACCCCTTAAAAAAATACTCATTTGGAAACTTCACGATGATCCGGCATGTGGAGAGGAAGCACTCCCAGAATTTTGCCCAGGAAAGTGTCAGGGCTCTGGCACAAGAGGTTCCCAGTGATGGGGCCTCTACATCCACCGGAGGGGCAACTACTTCTGGGAGGGGGCAATCGCAGGAGCTGGTGCCGAACATTCAACCTGCTTTTAACCATGGTGTCCTGTGATGCAGATACTGCAATCAACTCCTCACCAATGGGAGCAAAGTGTCCAGCTCATGGTTCGAGCATTAGAAAACCATCGCTGCCCTTCCCACCCCTAATTTTTTTTGGTTTTTTTGCTCCTGTTGAGCAGTTTCCATTCCCTGTTTTTGTTCCAGTTTTGAAAAAAGAAGAAAACAAAAAGTTCTTTTCAGAACTACCTCCAATTCTCATCAAAGAGCTATATTCTTAAAAAAATGAAAAAGAGTAAGTGAAGTGGAGTGCATTGATAAAGGAAAGGAAAATGAGTAAGAAAGAACAGAAAGGTATGAGAGGAGAAAGGAAGTGAAGTAGGAGAACTGAAAGAAGGTGAGTGTTGGGAAGGAAAGTAAGGAGAAGGAGAGTGAATATGGGGAATGTTGATATTCAAAGAAAATGTTGAAAAGGAACAGGGGTGTGGAAGGGTAAGAAAAGATTCATTGCTGGAGTTGAAGACTGAAGGCCTCATTTATGAGGCCATGCGTCACTTTAACGCCACAGGAGCGTCACTTTTTGTGACGCATCAGTCCAATAAAAAATGCACCTTATTTATTCATATTTACAAAGTGGCACATCTAGGTAAATGCGTCACTTTGTAAACCCCTGTGCCACATTATTCCTACGTCAGGTGTAATGTATGCAAAAGAGACGTATTGACGCAAGAAAAGGTCGTACAGATGACGCAGTGAAATCTATGAGATATCACTGCGTCACTATTTATGACGCTGTTGCGTCCAAATCTTACGCCTGTTTCACAGCAGGCGTAAGACTGATGCAGGCCCTTTCACATGGGGCTTGGCCCCATGTGAAAGGATACATTGCTGGAGTTGCTTCATTTTTGTGACACACTCCAGCAATGCTTCACTTTTGCGCTTACAGATTCGTCTGAAATACTAACGTATCTAAAAGAACTTCCAACATAATACGTTATAAATTTAATATGACGCATGAGTAGAAGACTGAAAGACTCATTTATGAGGCCATGCGTCACTTTAACGCCACCGATGCGTTACTTTTTGTGACGCACCAGTGCTGTAAAAAATGCACCTTATTCAGTCATATTTACAAAGTGATACATCTAGGTAGTTGCATCACTTTGTAAGCACCTGCGCCACATTATTCCTACGTCAGGTGTAATGTATGCAAAAGGGACGTATTGACGCAAGAAAGGGTCGTAGAGGTGACACAGTGAATAAACTGGAGGCCTCATTTCTGAAAAGTGCCGCATCGCTGCCTGAAAACAGCGATGCGTCACTTTTCTGTGCGCACTCCTTACGACATTCCAGATGTGTCATATTTAATTTATGACGAATCATGTCGCAAGGAGTTACAGATACGTCAGTATTTCTGACGTATCTGTAAACACAAAAGTGACGCATTGCTGGAGTGCGTCACAAAAGTGACGCAGCTCCAGTAATGCGTCCTTTCACATGGGGAAAGCACCATGTGAAAGGTCTTGCGTTAGTCTTACACCTGCTGTGAGGCAGGCGCAAGATTTTGACGCAACAGCATCCTAAAAGTGATGCAGTGAAATCTCATAGATTTCACTGCGTCACTATTACGAAGCTTTTTGCGGGGGAACGCCCCCTCTGCATACATTATACCTGACGCAGGTATAATGTGGCGCAGGGTTTTAAAAAGTGACCCATCTACCTAGATACGTCACTTTTTAAATATAGCGCAACGAGGCGCATTTTCTTACACCGCTGGTGCGATGCGTCACTTTTCTGTGCGCACTCCTTACGACATTCCAGATGTGTCATATTTAATGTATGACGAATCATGTCACAAGGAGTTACAGATACGTCAGTATTTCTGACGTATCTGTAAACACAAAAGTGACGCATTGCTGGAATGCGTCACAAAAGTGACGCAACTCCAGTAATGCGTCCTTTCACATGGGGAAAGCACCATGTGAAAGGTCTTGCGTCAGTCTTACACCTGCTGTGAGGCAGGCGCAAGATTTTGAGCCAAACAGCATCCTAAAAGTGACGCAGTGAAATTTCATAGATTTCACTGCGTCGCTATTACGAAGCTTTTTGCGGGGGGAACGCCCCCTCTGCATACATTATACCTGACGCAGGTATAATGTGGCGCAGGGTTTTAAAAAGTGACCCATCTACCTAGATGCGTCACTTTTTAAATATAGCGCAACGAGGCACATTTTTTTACACCGCTGGTGCGATGCGTCACTTTTCTGTGCGCTCTCCTTACGACATTCCAGATGTGTCATATTTAATGTATGACGAATCATGTCGCAAGGAGTTACAGATACGTCAGTATTTCTGACGTATCTGTAAACACAAAAGTGACGCATTGCTGGAGTGCGTCACAAAAGTGACGCAACTCCAGTAATGCGTCCTTTCACATGGGGAAAGCACCATGTGAAAGGTCTTGCGTCAGTCTTACACCTGCTGTGAGGCAGGCGCAAGATTTTGACGCAACAGCATCCTAAAAGTGATGCAGTGAAATCTCATAGATTTCACTGCGTCACTATTACGAAGCTTTTTGCGGGGGAACGCCCCCTCTGCATACATTATACCTGACGCAGGTATAATGTGGCGCAGGGTTTTAAAAAGTGACCCATCTACCTAGATGGGTCACTGTGGACGTGGGTGAAGGGACGACCGTGACACCAACTGTAGGGTTTAAGGAGGGTTTTATTTTGATAGCTCTTAAAGGTTTAGTGACCAACGTCTTTCGTGTCCTGAATGTTAGTCTCTCCCGTGCAAAGGTACTGGGGTCCGTGGCGCTGCTCGTCTAGAGGTTCCTTCCCAGGAAGATGAGTCCTCACTTCGGGCACCGGGGGTCTCGCCACATGAAAGAAAGAAGACCAACAAGGCGGAAAGCCGTTAGGACACAGTCCTCCAATGGGGTTGCACCAGGGGGACCCAGGGAGTGTTAGGTATACACCCAGTGTATATAACTAATAACTGCCGTGCTCAGTGTAGGAGGTGTTGGGAACAGACGGTAAAGGAGGGTAGGGTGAGGGAAAGGAAAGGTAGGACTAAGGGATAAATGCAGCGGGAGTGGAACACACAGTTGCGCTCTAAGCAGTAGTGTTACGCCTGCCTATCCAAGCCGCCAAACGCCACGTACCTGTGTCAGCCACACTCCTCCCTCGGGAGTGTGGCACGGCGGTCCGCAGGGACGTTGGCCTCCTGGCTCGCCTCGTGGGTCAGCTTCTCCTTCGGTTCCACTGTAGACTCCCGCTTCGGTTCTTCGGATCCCGTCTTCTGTTACACTCCGCTTCTCCGTCTCTTCAAGTTCCGCCTTCTTCCTCGCGGTGTTTCCACACCCGGCGTACAAGACTTCCCCTGTTTTAACCAATGTGGAGTCAGTGACGTCACGGAGGGTCGGGGCTTCCCCCTCGTATGTCGACGCCCACTTAAAGGGCCCGTTGTCCTCGAACTCGCTGGTAGTCTCGTTTCCGTGCTCCCACTCGGGATCCTGTGGAGAAGCCGGAAACGACAGATCAGTAGAGGTCGGGCTCCACCATTCCCGACGGGTAAGGTCGCTGGCTTTACATTCCTCCCCCCCTGTATTCTCCCGATCGGGGAGAATGGGCATTCTGGAGAGGAAATGAGCATTCCCATTGTCAACCCCCTTCCGATGCACCACCTTGAAGGCAAACGGTTGCAGGAAGAGAAACCAACGCAATATCCTAGCGTTCTGGGATCTATTTCATTGCATCCACTGGAGGGGTGCGTGGTCTGAGTATAGGATGAAAGCTTTACCTTCCAGGTAGTACCTCAGCTTGTCAATAGCCCACCGGATGGCGAGACACTCTTTTTCCACCGTGGGGTATTTCTGTTCCCTGGGGTGGAGCTTTCTGCTGACATAGAGTATGGGATGTTCAGCTCCGTCATCCCCTTCCTGTGACAGCACAGCCCCAATGCCGGTGTCAGAGGCATCAGTGGACAGGGAAAAGGGTTTCTCAAAGTTAGGTGGTATGAGGACCGGGCTTGTGGTAAGGGCAGTCTTTAGAGTCTGGAAGGCTTTGATGGCTCCGTCTGATGGAGGGTTTGGCAGAGCGTTCTTTACGTGTTTCTGCAAAAGGTCTGTTAGGGGACTTGAAAGGTCTGCAAAGTTCTTGATGAATCTCCTATAGTACCCTATAAGACCTAGGAACGCACGTAATTCCCTTTTTGTGGCTGGAAAAGGAGTACCGGTTATAGCCTTGATCTTTTCCTCCTGAGGGGCTATGACTCCCTCCCCTAGCATGAATCCCAGGTATTTCACCTTTGGGAATGCGGCCCTTGATTTTTTTGCATTCACATGGAGTCCGGCTGCCTGTAGTGCGGTTAAGACGTTGGATACATGTACCAGATGTTCTTTCCAGGATGAACTAAAGATGACTATATCATCCAGATACACCGAACTGTATGAGGTGTGTTTTGCCAGTACCCTGTTCATTAACCGCTGAAAGGTAGCGGGGGCTCCATGGAGTCCAAACGGTAAGACAGTAAACTCAAAGAGCCCATCTTCCGTTGCAAAGGCTGTTTTGTGGCGATCCTCCTCCCTGAGTGGCACCTGCCAATACCCCTTGGTCAGGTCAAGGGTGGTAATGTAGCGAGCATCCCCTATCCGCTCTATTAGTTCATCCACCCGGGGTATTGGAAATGCGTCAAAAGAGGACACAGCATTCAGGGCCCTAAAGTCCATGCAAAAACGGGTAGACCCGTCAGGTTTAGGGACCATGACTATGGGAGAGGACCAATTGCTCTTAGAAGGTCTTATCACCCCTAGACGAAGCATGTCCTGCACCTCTTTTCTTACATCACCCCTTTTGGCAGCTGGAATGCGATAAGGTCTTTGTTTTACTATCTGTCCTTCTTTTGTGCGTATTTGATGTTCCGCCAAATGGGTACACCCAGGGGTGTCTGAAAAGATAGGGGAGAAGGGAAGTAGAGTTGACCTCAACTCTTCTTGTTCTACTTCAGACAATTCTGTGTTCATTGGCAGTTGGTTCAGGGTGGACCCACTCCTTTCTTCTGGTAAGGTCAAGTTAACCTGGCGGGGATATGGACCAATCCATTTCTTGAGGAGGTTAATGTGGAAAGTTTGTCTCCTATTCTGGGTCATTTGTAAGCTGTATGTGGTACGCCCGTAGGTATCTACAACTTTATAGGGGCCTTTCCACTCACTCCGAAACTTTTGGGTGGACGAAGGTAGAAGCACCAGAGCCCAGTCTCCTTTTTCTAGGGTCCTCCATTTTTATCCTTTATCATAGTATCGTTTTTGAGCAGCTTGAGCTTTCTCTAGGTTTGAATATCTTAAGTCCCTCAATTTGCCCAATCTAGATCTTAACTGCTGTGTATACTCCAACAGATTTCTCTGTTCAGCGGCTCCTTCATTTTCCCAGGCTTCCCTGGTGATCTCTAACAGGGACCGTGGTTGGCGGCCATAGAGCAATTCGAAGGGTGAAAATCCCAAACTGCCCTGTACTTGTGCTCTTATCACATACAACGCTAGAGGAAGTACTCTGTCTCAATCCTTATTCTCGGTAGTTAGCAACTTCTTCAGGGTGGTTTTTAGGGTCCTATTATACCTCTCCACGAGGCCATCCTTCTGAGGATGATAGGCGGACGTTCGGATGTGGTGTAGGTCAAGCGTTTTGCACACCTCTTTCATCATCCGGGAAACAAATGGTGTTCCCTGGTCCTTGAGAATCTCGCGAGGGAACCCTACCCTTGAAAATAACTCCACCAACTTGTCCGCTACGTTCTTGGTAGTCGGAGTACTGAGTGCAAAGGCTTCTGGGAATCTAGTGTTGTAATCAACCACAACAAGAGCGTAGGTATGGCCACGCGATGTACGTGGTAGTGGTCCAATCAGGTCCATTCCCACCCTATCCCAGGGATTCCCAATGATTGGCATTGGTTGTAGGGGTACTGCGGGTGGGCGAGTCAGGTTCTTTTTTTGGCATACCTCGCACTGTTTACAGTATGTGTCTGCCTCCTTGTATATACCGGGCCAATAAAAGAGGCGTACGATATTCTGAGTTGTTTTCTCACGACCGCTATGCCCAGCAGTTAGGTGTGTATGGGCATAGAAAAGGATCTGTTCCCTGAATTCCTTGGGCACTACTAGTTGAGTGGGCTCTCCCTCTTTATTTTCCCTATAGAGCAGATCGTTTTCTATCCTGAATCTGGGGTAACTCATTGAGGGAGAGGTTTGAGAGTGATGGGCTGCTTCCCAGGCATTCAATAGAGAATGATCATTGGCCTGTGCGAACTTAAACCCTCTGTCTAACACCCATGGGTCTACTGACAGGTAAGCTTCTGCGGTGTGGTCTTTTAACTCCCTCTTGAATAAGGATAGGAAGTCTGGGTTATCCACCCCTAGTATCAACTCTTCGGGTAAAGACCTTACTACCCCCACCTTAACTGAGCAAGGCTCTCTACCTATTGGGTGTATGGTTATTCGTGCCATAGGATAGGGTTTGACGTCACCATGTACGCACCTGATTAGAACAGTACCTTCCTGGCCTATCTAGTCTGGGTGCAAAAGTCGTTCCTGAACAACTGATTGACGACAACCCGAATCAAGTAAGGCTTTCACTAACTTCTGGTTAACTCGTACCCTTACGTAAAAGGATGGGCCCATTTCGGAGGTGTACATGACTGTCCTTGGGATATAGCCGACCTCCATGGGTTCTTCCACGGGTCTTCGTTGGGGGCACATTCGGGCTATGTGCCCGCATTCTCCGCACTCGAAGCACTGTGGCCCCTTCATATGGGGACCTTCCGGCGTGAACTGACGTGGTTTAATTGGTTCTGGTACAGTTTTTTTCTTCTCAGGTTTGGATGTAGATGGTATGGCCTTGGTATTTTTCTCATTGTCCCAAGGAAAAGACCGGGGTGCTGCTCTGTTATAGTTGGCCGCCATTTCTATGGCTTGGGCCGCCGTTAGTCCGGGGTGTTGTCTTAACCACCTCTGTGTGCCGTATGGTAAGACTTCCATGAACTGTTCCAGTATAATACTGGACATGACCTCTTCTTTACTCCGGATATCCGGCCTGAGCCATTTTTCAGCAGCCATCTTTACCCTAAGATACATGGTCTTTGGATTCTCACCCGGTATTCCTTTCTCTTTTCTAAACCGTAGACGGTATGCCTCCGCATCCATCCCTAGGTGGTCTAATATCACCGCTTTTATGTCGGTATATGAAGACGTTCCTGCATGATTTGCTACCTGATAGGCAGTTTGAGCCTCTCCCGAGAGTAAGGGCGCCAAAAAGAAAGGCCATTTCTCTTCCGGCCATCCGCAAGCTCTGGCTGCGCCCTCAAAATTCAGCAGGAACGCGTCTGGATCTTCCCCACTCACGTACTTTTGTAAGGCTACCCCTGATGGGTGTGGGCCTACGGGTCTTCTGTCCATTGCGGTTGTTGAGAGGGGAGTTTGTACAACTTTTTGGATGGCGTCCAATTGTTGGGTCATAGACATTTTGAACAAGTCCCGGTCAGCATCAGCTGTACTTATCTGTTGGCCTATTGCCCACTCTAGTTTTTGTTGTCCATCAATAAGCGTTTGGATCACTTGTTCCATTGCCATGGTCGTTTTGGGAGGGGAGGATCCCACTTCTGACACCAGTGTGGACGTGGGTGAAGGGACGACCGTGACACCAACTGTAGGGTTTAAGGAGGGTTTTATTTTGATAGCTCTTAAAGGTTTAGTGACCAACGTCTTTCGTGTCCTGAATGTTAGTCTCTCCCGTGCGAAGGTACTGGGGTCCGTGGCGCTGCTCTTCTAGAGGTTCCTTCCCAGGAAGATGAGTCCTCACTTCGGGCACCGGGGGTCTCGCCACATGAAAGAAAGAAGACCAACAAGGCGGAAAGCCGTTAGGACACAGTCCTCCAATGGGGTTGCACCAGGGGGACCCAGGGAGTGTTAGGTATACACCCAGTGTATATAACTAATAACTGCCGTGCTCAGTATAGGAGGTGTTGGGAACAGACGGTAAAGGAGGGTAGGGTGAGGGAAAGGAAAGGTAGGACTAAGGGATAAATGCAGCTGGAGTGGAACACACAGTTGCGCTCTAAGCACTAGCGTTACACCTGCCTATCCAAGCCGCCAAACGCCGCCGTACCTGTGTCAGCCACACTCCTCCCTCGGGAGTGTGGCACGGCGGTCCGCAGGGACGTTGGCCTCCTGGCTCGCCTCGTGGGTCAGCTTCTCCTTCGGTTCCACTGTAGACTCCCGCTTCGGTTCTTCGGATACCGTCTTCTGTTACACTCCGCTTCTCCGTCTCTTCAAGTTCCGCCTTCTTCCTCGCGGTGTTTCCACACCCGGCGTACAAGACTTCCCCTGTTTTAACCAATGTGGAGTCAGTGACGTCCCGGAGGGTCGGGGCTTCCCCCTCGTATGTCGACGCCCACTTAAAGGGACCGTTGTCCTCGAACTCGCTGGTAGTCTCGTTTCCGTGCTCCCACTCGGGATCCTGTGGAGAAGCCGGAAACGACAGATAAGTAGAGGTCGGGCTCCACCATTCCCGACGGGTAAGGTCGCTGGCTTTACAGTCACTTTTTAAATATAGCGCAACGAGGTGCATTTTTTTACACCGCTGGTGCGATGCGTCACTTTTCTGTGCGCACTCCTTACGACATTCCAGATGTGTCATATTTAATGTATGACGAATCATGTCGCAAGGAGTTACAGATACGTCAGTATTTCTGACGTATCTGTAAACACAAAAGTGACGCATTGCTTGAGTGCGTCACAAAAGTGACGCAACTCCAGTAATGCGTCCTTTCACATGGGGAAAGCACCATGTGAAAGGTCTTGCGTCAGTCTTACACCTGCTGTGAGGCAGGCGCAAGATGTTGACGCAACAGCATCCTAAAAGTGACGCAGTGAAATCTCATAGATTTCACTGCGTTGCTATTACCAAACTTTTTGCGGGGGAACGCCCCCTCTGCATACATTATACCTGACGCAGGTATAATGTGGCGCAGGGTTTTAAAAAGTGACCCATCTACCTAGATGCGTCACTATTTAAATATAGCGCAACGATGCGCATTTTTTTACACAGCTGGTGCGTCACAAAAAGTGACGCACAGGCGGCGCAAAACTGTCGCAAGGCCTTCATAAATAAGGCCCTGGATTTTCCCCGTGCTTCGCTCCCCGGTGCGCGTACTGGGCGCTCCCCCCGCGCAAATCGAAAAAATAATTTTTTTTAAATGCCCCGCGGGATCCTATTTTAGCCCCCACATCAAACCTAGGGGGTCAGGAGGGGGTTCACCCTGCCCCCTTATAGTCATTTCTCCCTTTTTTTTATGTCACCTCTTGTGTCTCGATCCTACCGAGACGCAAGATGGCGGCCGCTCCGGACTGTTTCGAATGTTTACAGACACCCGTGAGCCAATCAGCTTTCCGCTCGCAAGTCGCGTGTCGCGCCTGGTGCGCTCCCCGGTGCGCGCACCGCAGCGCGCCTATAGATATATATATTTTTTTTAACCTAAATTACTCAAAATCCAGTGGAGCACATATCTTGAGACATAGCAAAGGCACATCGGACTACCAGTCCATACAATTTTGCCAAGTTTGGTGGAAATCCATTCAGCCGTTCGGGCTAAAAGTGAAATCGACCGCCCTATGGAAATTAACATGGGGAAAACGCGTTTTGGGACCCCCTTTTATCTCTGCTCCCGCTTGACGAATCCCCCCCAAACTTTCAGGGAAGGACCGGAACGCCGCAAGGCCATTTTGAGGAAATTTTCAGTCAGATTCGTCAACCGGCGCCAAAGTTATTCCAAATGGAATTTTGAGATTTAACATTGAAAAAAATCCTAACTATAACTACCTACTGGCGACCGCTAGTAGGTAATATATATATATATATATATATATATATATATATATATATATATATATATATTACCTACTGGCGGTCGCCAGTAGGTATATATAGTTAGGATTTTTTCTCTATGGGATTTTTGAAAATTCTATGTCTAATAACTTTGGCGTTTGTGGACGGAATTGGCTGAAATTTTCAGGAAAATGGAACATTTTGTTTCTGAGCAGCCCCTGACAATTTGGGGGGGTTTCATCAAGGGGGGGCCGAAAAAAAGGGGGGTCCCAAAACACTTTTTTCCCATGTTAATTTCCATAGGGCGGTTGGCCTCACTTTTAGCTCGAACGGCTGAATGGATTTGCACGAAACTTGTCAAAATTGTTGGGACTGTTACCCCGATGTGCCTTTGCTAGGTCTCAATATATGTGCTCCAGTGGATTTTGAGTAATTTAGGTTCAAAAAAAGATATATATCTGGGCGGAGCCTAACCACACATCTGATCTGATTGGCTGTCAGCACTTCATCCAAGAAGTGTTGGCAGCCATCTTGGGACCAATATACATGATAGCACCTCATTAAAAAGCATTGTAGTTAATAGAGGGTTTTAGGACTTTAGTTACATTATAAATCATTTGTTGATGGTACCATACTCGTTTTAGGAATTGTGGTGGGTTCTAAGGTGATTTTACCATGTGAAAAAACCTTCTGCTGTGATATCATGAATATTGTTTGAAAGAAAACTAATATCTCATGATTTTCCCACAGTGGTTTGGAAGGGGATCTATAAGCTAAACTGAAAGCATATTTTCTGTAAATTCACATTATCTTTCTCAGTCATGTGAAAATGAAGTCTGACATTCTCAGTAAAACATGTACATCCAACAAGGACAGAGACTGTCAGTTGATTCCTTTGTGTTCTACTGCAGCCTCCTAGAGTGTTCTAAAGAACAACTAGAGCGCTAACAGTCCTACTTATTACAAAGGTATGGCACACCTGAAGCCATCTTGATTGGAATAAAGTGGTAACTCTTAAAACATTTAATTTAAAAAGAAACAACATGAGGGGGTATATTTTGCCATAGAAAGTATGATTAGTGCTGCAGAATGAAAAATTAGGGCACATTTTGAGTGACTTCTCAAATCCTTTTCTATTTCATTAAAACATTCTGACATGCAGTCTCCCAAAATGGCCACCAGAGACAAAAGAGCCCAAATGTAGCCCAAATATCACCCAGATGTAGCCCAAGTATAGCCCAATGACAGAATGTCCCAGAGTGTTCTAAAGAACAACTAGAGCGCTAACAGTCCTACTTATTACAAAGGTATGGCACACCTGAAGCCATCTTGATTGGAATAAAGTGGTAACTCTTAAAACATTTAATTTAAAAAGAAACAACATGAGGGGGTATATTTTGCCATAGAAAGTATGATTAGTGCTGCAGAATGAAAAATTAGGGCACATTTTGAGTGACTTCTCAAATCCTTTTCTATTTCATTAAAACATTCTGACATGCAGTCTCCCCAAATGGCCACCAGAGACAAAAGAGCCCAAATGTAGCCCAAATATCACCCAGATGTAGCCCAAGTATAGCCCAATGACAGAATGTCCCAGAGTGTTCTAAAGAACAACTAGAGCGCTAACAGTCCTACTTATTACAAAGGTATGGCACACCTGAAGCCATCTTGATTGGAATAAAGTGGTAACTCTTAAAACATTTAATTTAAAAAGAAACAACATGAGGGGGTATATTTTGCCATAGAAAGTATGATTAGTGCTGCAGAATGAAAAATTAGGGCACATTTTGAGTGACTTCTCAAATCCTTTTCTATTTCATTAAAACATTCTGACATGCAGTCTCCCAAAATGGCCACCAGAGACAAAAGAGCCCAAATGTAGCCCAAATATCACCCAGATGTAGCCCAAGTATAGCCCAATGACAGAATGTCCCAGAGTGTTCTAAAGAACAACTAGAGCGCTAACAGTCCTACTTATTACAAAGGTATAGCACACCTGGAGCCATCGTGATGGGAATAAAGTGGTAACTCTTAAAACATTTAATTTAAAAAGGAACAAAATGAGGGGGTATATTATGCAATAGAAGGTATTATTAGTGCTGCAGAAAGAAAAATTGGGGCACATTTTGAGTGACTTTTCAAATCCTCTTCTATTTCATTAAAAAATTCTGACATGCAGTCTCCCAAAATGGCCACCAGAGACAAAAGAGCCCAAATGTAGCCCAAATATCACCCAGATGTAGCCCAAGTATAGCCCAATGACAGAATGTCCCAGAGTGTTCTAAAGAACAACTAGAGCGCTAACAGTCCTACTTATTACAAAGGTATGGCACACCTGAAGCCATCTTGATTGGAATAAAGTGGTAACTCTTAAAACATTTAATTTAAAAAGGAACAAAATGAGGGGGTATATTTTGCCATATGAATTATGATTAGTGCTGCAGAAAGAAAAATTAGGGCACATTTTGAGTGACTTCTCAAACCCTCTTCAATTTCATTAAAAAATTCTGACATACAGTCTCCCAAGATGGCCACCAGAGACAAAAGAGCCTAAATGTAGCCCAAATATCACCCAGATGTACCCCAAGTATAGCCCAATGACAGAATGTCCCAGAGTGTTCTAAAGAACAACTAGAGCGCTAACAGTCTTACTTATGACAAAAGTATGGCACACCAGAAGCCATCTTGATTGGAATGAAGTGGTAAGTCTGAAAACACTCAATTTAAAAAGGAACAACATGAGGGGGTTAATTTTGCCATAGAAAGTATGATTAGTGCTTCAGAAAGAAAAATTAGGGATCATTTTGAGTGACTTCTCAAATCCTCTTCTATTTCATTAAAAAAATTCTGACATGCAGACTGAAACATGCACTTTGAATACCAGCAGCAGACGTCCCTGGTGAGCAGTAGCTTTACTACAGTGATCTAATGTGCAACTAGAGTGCTAACATTCAGAATTTATGGCAAATGTGTGACACATCTGAATGCCTTCTTGATGGAACCAAAGTAAACAAGCATTGAAAATCCAATAGATCTCGCCCTCGTTTAAGTTAAAGCCATTCTGTTTGTAATGAGGTGGCTTTTTAGCTTAGCTTTTATTAGTGTTTTTTCAACTTTCATGTAAATAACATGCATCTGTATGCATATAAGTATATGTATGCATGCATTTATGTTTGTATTTATATAGATATACAGATGATATATGTTTATATATGTATGTATATATATATATATTCACTGAAAAAACCATAGGCTATAGACCATATATAGTTAGGAATTAGCATTTACAAAACCTTGAAAATTCACTGAAAAAACCATAGGTTATAGACGATATATAGTTAGGAATTAGCATTTACAAAACCTTGAAAATTCACTGAAAAAACCATGGGTTATAGTCCATATATAGTTAGGAATTCGCATTTACAAAACCTTATTTTACTCACACAAAACCATTGAAATTCCATATATAGTTAGTTGCACTAACTATATATCGCGCACCAGCAATCCACTGCTGATGATGTCACATATTACATCATTCATGACATGGTCAGTGACATCACTGATGACATCACTGATGACATCTCAAATGACATCACTGATGACATCACTGATGACAACATCCAGTGACTGTATGTTTCTGTAAAGTTAAAATATGTCTTACATATTGAAGAATGAGTGGATGTATAAGTGTCTGGATGAAGGATTTAGTAGGTGCATGACTGACTGTATGAGTGAGTGATTAAATGTGTCTCACTGAGTGCATGGGTTAGTGACTAAACTGTCTTAATTTGTGCATCATTATGTCTGTTGTTCTGTAAACTGTTGCATGTGTTGATAAGTAGCTATATGAGTAACTATATGGGTTATTGATTGGTTGCCCAAGTATTTGTATGGGAGACTGAGTGTGTGTGTGGGTGGCTGGGAGGTGTATGACTCTGTGCATAGATGTGTGAGCAGTTAATTCACTAGATGTATGGTTTCAAAAGTGCATGTGGAAACAGCTGTATGGGCGGTTGACTGTGTGCATGAGTGTATTGGTGAGTGAATGGATATCTCAGTGCTACATGTCAAAGTAAGTACATATGTAAAACACAGTACATGTGAGAGTTGACATATATAAATAACTGTGCATAAGAGCCAGTGAATGTGTGAGTGGCTGTATGGATCATTGTGAACTTGTATCAGGGATTGTATAAGAGAGTAAATATGTGTTAGTATATGTTTGAATAAGTAAAGTTTGTATAACTGTATAGTTGAGGAAATGGAGGTGTGATTGATTCTTTGCATGACTGACTAGGTGTGTGAGTAACTCCATGGATGAGTGACAGTCTGTGAGTGTCTGTTTACACTGATTGTATCTAAGGTTATATTAGAGTCTGAAGAGGTTCATCGTATTATCACATGAATGATATCATCAGTGATGTGATCAGTAATGTCAAATGAGATGTCATCAGTGATGTCATTTGAGATGTCATCAGTGATGTCATTTGAGATGTCATCAGTGATGTCATCAGTGATGTCACTGACCATGTCATGAATGATGTAATATGTGACATCATCAGCAGTGGATTGCGGGTGCGCGATATATAGTTAGTGCAACTAACTATATATGGAATTTCAATGGTTTTGTGTGAGTAAAATAAGGTTTTGTAAATGCGAATTTCTAACTATATATGGTCTATAACCTATGGTTTTTTCAGTGAATATATATATATATATATATATATATATATATCTATATATATATATATATATATATATATATATATATATTTATATATATATATATATATATATCAAGAACTTCTTCCGACACGTGTTTCATCCTATGGGCTTTTTCAAGGCTTAGTAAGCAAATTAATCGTTGAATAGGCGTGGAGAGCTTCTTGGTATTGGTTGCATTTTTGAGAAATGTAAAAATAGTTACTATGAATCCCTGAGTGACATCACAGGTGTGGTTGTGACAGTCTATAGGCCCATAACAGTGTGCTATTATTCCAGGTAGGGGTAGGGTCTAATAAGTATTCTGAAACCCTAAGAAGTAAACTATGATAAGCCCTCAAAACGTCCTATTGATGTGATTGCTGTGTGCGTTCATGTCTTCAGTGATTAGTCTCTGACCTACTTGTAGGTTTAATTTTTTATGTTCACCCCAGTATGTGACGTAGTTCTTGAATTTCAGCAGCAATGTTGTAGGCCACTTCTACCTTTCGTAATCGGGCTGGTAAGGCGTTCGGTAGATGCTGATTAATAAAGGCCCCTGAGGGACGCCATAGTTGTCAGGATTATACCGTCCTGTCACTAGATGTCGTTTACGAGGGCGCTTAGGGAACCTGGCTTTACATCAGTGTAGGAAAACCTACACATCTCCACTGCGACTCTTTAATGTGTCTTCACCTTCCAGTCAAGGTTTCTGTCCAATGTCCCTGATTGATTGTTATCCTTGCAGTTCCCTCTGTTACCAGACCCTTCCTAGATCACTTTGTGGTGGAGTTTCTTTGTTCACTAGCTTGGTTCCTGGATTCTACGGTTATCTTGACCCTTTTATATCTGCATTCTTGACATGTCTCGCTTTCGGCTCTGATCCAAACTCCGTTCCTGGCTTTTCTGTGTCCTGTCTTTTTTCTGCTGGTTTCCCTGCCTTCCCCTTCCCAAGTCCCAGTTCAGCCTTCCATCCATTGGTCATTCCCTGATTCCTTGCCCCAGGTTTATTCCTTGCACCTGGCTCTCTCCCTGCAGCTGTGCTCTTACCTTGAGCCTTCTGATATCACAACCCCCCTAGTTGCCTCACACCCGCAAGCCTCGAGAATGGATCAATGGACTGCAGCACTCTAGATTAAAGTGAAGAGTGTCTGGGATAGGTGTATGGTTGGTGTTATGATATGATTCTGTATTGATGATGTGGTGACTGTTCATCATACCTATATATCTTTTCTTCAAAAATGATGTATTCACTAAACTTACAGACTAATACCAAGGAGTCTTGTCCCTGCATCCTACAAGCTATGTCCTAAAACGGTGCTATACACGCATGGGCTCCTTGATAAACGCCTGAACACAAAACTCTCACATCAATGCAAGTAACACATTTATACCCATGTGAAATAGAGTTTGGGAAAAAGACAAGTTTGTGTGTCTTTCAATCCTGGCAATGCCTCTGGATAGAATGCTTGAAAAAGAACAAGATGAAAGTGGTCTGGACGCTTCCTCAGAAGGGGACATCCCATCTCCATCCGGCTCTCTTCAGAAGATGTCTTTTCATTGTCTCCAGTGGTGTGAGACAGCAGCAGGAGGTTTGGCACTTGACACTGCCCTTAGCCAAGGGAATGTAAGATGCTGATGCAAACTCTGTAACTATCTTCAGTTTTAGAGCTCTTGCTGCCTTTTAATGATTATCCTCCCAAACCTGCTCTGGATTCCTGGAGAAACCCTTTTGAGGCCCAGCAGTCCAAAGCTTAATAGCAAGAGGACATAGAGCTGTCTTGGGTGATGGACAATTTCTGATGCTTCACAATTCATCAGAAAGGGTAGTTGTCTGCAAGTGTCTACCAGAAAGTTTACCCCTTTGAATTTCCCACGGTACCTTCAGCTAGAGAGTCAAAAACACTAGACTCTATGGGCTGCAAGATGCCTCCCTCTGGCAGTCTTCCCTTCGGACGGTGAACACCACCAGTCTCCTGGGCTGCTGTTTCTACTTCCTGTGGAAACTGGCAAAGGTTACCGTTATCAATATACAAGTTCTTTGCAATGAATCAATGAGAGTTTGGATGCCTCCAACAGATCCTCAAGTGTAACCTGGACGATGCTGACACCATTGCTCGATCCAAGGGCACAACCTCACGCTGCACCGCTGCACACAGATCTCCTCCATGGCATCTCCAGGCAGCCCGCATTGACATGACCTTCGAAGATGAGCAGCTGTAACTATGTATACATGTATGTATGTAGTATTTATGATCCATCCATCAATTGTCTCTTTTGCATATGTTGCCCTAAGTGCGCCGGGTATGGCCAGACGTGGGTCCCTTGCTCAATCTACCACTGGATTCAAGCTAGCCTGGCTGATGAGGATTATGAATCCGAAACCGGTCCTACGATGCTTGTTTCCAGTCTAGGGAGGACCTGGCTTGGCAGTTCCGGCTGGACTGTTCCCATGAGGCACAGGGTCAGACTGATTTGCATATGGCTGGGTCCAAACTAGGGTGGTGGAGTGAGCAAAAGAATGATGGATTAAACCCAAATCTTTGTGACAGGGGGTGAATGTTTCCATTGTCCAGCATTCTGTCCATCAATTGCCTCTTTTGCGTATTTATATGATACAAACGTAGCCGCAAGGTAGCAGAGTGCTGTACAGGTCACGCAAAGATGGTCAGCCTGTGATTGGAGGGGTACCTGGTTTCTAAGAGTGTCAGCTCTTCCTAGAGTGGAGCAGTTTTTGGCCAGTCCTGATGGATATGGGGATGTTGTTACAGATCCCAGCTGCATAGATGGAGATGGCCTGTTCTGTTAGTTCTTTGCAATTCTTTATCCCCGGTCTGATGGTGTTCTGGCTGTGGGTGTGTCTCAACAGCCACCGGAGATGGTGAGCTTATCAGTTATTTAGGCACGATGCAGATTGTAATCGCTTTGTAGACGACATCGCTAATTTGGTGGAGGGGGGTGCCGAAGGCAAACAGTTGAGTTCCAACACGATTGGGTTGAGGTGGTCATATTTCGTCAGGTCCTGATGAGGCATGCTCCTTCATGTGGGAGCCAATACAGAGTCTGGGTGGCCATGATGCAAGGCGTTCTCACCATCCAGATGCAAGTGTATACAGCAGTTCTGAAGTCATTTTCCGGAAAGAATGGTTTCACTTTCTGTAGTAAAGAGAGCTCTGGTACGATGCCATCTCTTTTTCCTTGGCAGTGCGTTCCTGGAGGCTTAGCTCATTGAATCCAGGACACTTGACATTGGGTGAAAGTGGAGCTTCAGATCTGTCCTGGTTCTCGTCATTGAGCCAAGTTTGGACTGGCTGTTCTTTGTTCTTGACGAACAATAATTCTGTTTTGGTGGGGTTAGGCTTCAGGTAGGTGCTGGACATCCAGGAATGGTTGTAGTCTGGGATGTGTTGCAGGCGTGGGATTAGTAGAGCTAAGAAGACTTTCAGTTATACTTGTGTGTCTTCTGTGAATTTTGAAACTGTTATTTGTGAATTGAGTCCTCAAGGGGCTTTTTGCAGAGGTTAAAGGACACTGGAACCTTGGGGAAATCTGAAGGTGATTGGATTCTTCTGGGACCAGGAGGTGCCCATGTGGGCGAACTCATGTAGGTTGGATAGCTAGAAGAAGAAACATATTTGGATGACTGCCTGCTGAAAGCAAAGACCCCAGCGTGGTTTGAAAAAACATCTTCAGCGCACAATGACTCTCCTTCATGAGTTGGGCTTTATAGTCCAGGCCCAGAATTCCAACCTGACTTAACACAGAGATTAACCTTCGTACGGGCAGTACAGGACATACCATATGTAGGCTTTTACTCCTCAGAGGATTGTGGGTATTCTACAGAGGCTTCCAATATTTCTGTCCCAGACACAGATATCGGTCCAGGACTCCTGAACCTGCTTGATCCAATGGCCTTGTGCATGCCGTTAGGGCCACACAACAGACCACAGATGATGGCCCTTCAGTTGTGCCTGAGAAAACAGTGCCCCTCCTCCCCCATCAAGGGAGCTCTTGGTTCGGGAGCAGACCTTCCAGTCAGTTCCTCCAGATCTGTATTGGAGGGTGCATCCCTTCAAATGTTTGGGCCGCCCCTTCGAACCTCCACACACACAGCCTACCATGGTCACGGATGCCTCCTGGCTGAACTGGGGTACCCGAATGTATGATCTTATTCCGCAGTATTTCTCCCCGCAGAGAATCACAACGTGGTCGTTACACATACATTCTGCCGTCTGCGTTGTGATTCCGCATACCATTACTCTAAGTCGGTACAACGACTTGCGGAGGGTGGGCGCTGGATGTTGGAATAGTATAATTTACTATTACGACTCCAGTCTGTGCGGACAATAGGGAAGGTGTTGAATTTTAAATCCAACACCTCCCCCCCTCCGCAAGTCGTTGTTCCGACTTGCGGAGTAATGGTATGCGGAATCACAAAGCAGTTGTTGTAACGACCGCGTTGTGATTCACTGCGGGTAGAAAGATTTGTAGTAAACGTTTTTTACCAGGGTACCCATCTGGATGATTTGAATCTGTAAGGCCTTCGGCCTGTGTCGGAGCAGCGTCTGCACCTCAACGTGGTGGAGCCTTGGAGGCATTTGTCTCTTGTATATCAGGGAGCAGCATTAACACTCTGTCTGACACCACCACCACCGTCCATGATAGAAAGGTTTAGGGTCATGGATCCTGTGTTAGGAGGTGATTTGCCTGTGGCAGTAGGTACAGCATCCATAAACTTTCCCAGTAGACCCTTATGTGAGTTTCCTCAGTTTCCGAGGAAATGCTTTGTCGTCTCCCAATGAAGAACCACGAGTGATAACGACATCATAAGTGTGTTCATGCATGGATCTCTTCACCACGAACCAGAACAGGAAGTGTCCTCCTTTTTGTGCCATAAGCTTCCCACCATATGGGTCCCTAGGGATGATTTCAGGTTCATCTGGTTTTAGTGGCAGCTGCACCAGTTTTGCGTCTGGCAAAGGTCTCGTGAACGGTGTGGGAGGATCAAGAAAAGTTGGTCCTCATCTCGTTCATCACCGCTCAGTCACTTCTTCCTCTCCCAGACAAGGTGGATCCACTTTACAGCAGGAGGGTCAGGTCCTCCCTCCACAGTCGTGCGTGGAGATTGGGCATTTTATCTTCCTGGTGGTCTTCTGGACATTGTCTGGTCTACCAGAAAACATGCTTTGAAATCCATTTATGATGGACGCTTGAACAAATTCTGTTAATGGTGCGAGCCAGAAGGCCTGAATCCTCTTCCATCCCTCCTTTCTGATGTCCTGTGGTTTATTTTATCTCCTGACCAGCAAGGTCAGGCAGTGGCTACTTTAAAAGGATATTTGGCTGTCCTGCCAACCTTGTGCGCCACCTCGTCCAGCCATCCTTCTTCAGCTCGCCGTTAGGGGCATATTTCCAAAAAGGTTTACTTCTTTCCTCTCACTCCGTTTATCATTTCTCTGTTGGATATGAATAATGTGGCTTTGGTAGAGTTAACTGTTCCCTCACAGAAAATTGTTCTGAATTGAGAAAGATGATGTTTGCGTTGTAAATGCGGCTCTTAAAAGCATATGCAGCAAAATTCTGCATAGAAGCTAATTTTGACATAGGGATATGATTCCTGTTGCTCTTTAAGAAAGGCTGTGAGTCCACACATCTGTATTTTATGAACAAAAAAAACTGCAAAATCAGAATAATTTCATCATGACATCAAACAAAAACAAATTAATGCACACAAGCAAATAGGGAATTGCAAAGGGGCTTTATTTTCTAGCCGGTGTAAGCATCCAAACAGCAAGGAGTCAACCAGTAAATCAGAAAGTAAAATGTTAGTAAATACATAAAACACAAACCGAGCCTCAACTGTAAGCTACCTAGCATGTGGAATCTGCAGGTTAATAAAAGGACCTCGCCAACGGCTAATGGGAACCATCCTGAAAATGCAATGTCCTTGATCAACAGACCATCCAAGCAACAGCAGCCATGAAGAGGCAATATCTGAAGAGGGCTGACCCAAAGGCCACTTTCAGTCTATATTTATTTATATTTCTTTTGGCATATTGATGACAACAGCTCTTGCAATAGATAGCTAAGGCTGTCTGTAGCATGACCTAAAAAGACTGTAAATGGACTGAGGACAGACCTGAAGAAGACCCGGCAGGGCAGAAACGTGTTGCCTTTTGAGCAACTCAGACAGGTCTCATGGTGATTTAGCTATCCACAGAAATGCTATTAAAATTCATTCTCACTTTACATTGAGTGTCGTCCTGCCTTTCATAAAGGGATTCATTGGAATAAAAAGACTAATTGGTACTTTATTTAGGATACTACCAAAATCATTTGTTGGTAACTAAAATATTTAAGTTCTTAAGTCAGTTTCCTAATGAGGCTCTGTCACAAAGAGGTCCAGTTTTTTGTTCAAGAAGTTTGTCTGTTTTCCCACCCCTAAGGTTTTATAGAGGATGGGAAAAGAGACAATAGATATTAACACATTTAAAGAAAAACGATATGTGAACAATAAATACTGACAAATTAATTAAAAACAAGTTTGATTTAGGTTACAAAAATAAATACATTTCAGATTAATAAATTACATTTAGAGATCAATAAAAAGGTTAAGAATATGATTACAATTAGAATTAAAACATTAAGGGTAGGTTAAATGAAGTGATTGATAATGTAATGGTACAAATATATTAAACATACCTTGGTGATGTGATATAGTAATAGGACCATGCAATGCAATGGACGTTGTAATGATCCACCTACCTTTACTACAAATCTTACACCTGAAACATGAAGGTGTAAGGGATATCAGAAAGCCTATCCATGCATGGATGCATGTATTATCTGTGAAGTACAAACCCAGGTGAGAGGCACTGCAGAGGGTCACAGGTAGCCCGAGCGGGGTTCTAGGTGGGATTGCTGGGTTCTGAGACAGAACATTCTCTATTTACCGGTTGAGGTATAGTGTTCTTTCAAGAAGAGGAGAGTTTAGAAGAAAAATACATTTGGCGAACAACCGATTTCTATAAATTAAAAAATGACTCAGAAGATATGCTTTAAATTTCAAATTTCCCTAATTCTGCACCTGCATAAGGTTGAAAAGCAGGCGAAGGCCAAGAAAGTGACGCTCATCGTAAACTCTGCCCACGTATGTGTGGACATTCTGTGAACCCCATGGTTAGTCTCAAATTTCCGCTCCACTCTAGTATGCCGGACATCCAAGGATTGATGCCTTTTTTTGTGTATTAGGATATAAGGTAGAAGGCACTGCTCCCCAACCTGAGCTCAGTGCCGGTGGGTTTCACTAAGGCAGTGAGCACACAGGTGAGGTCCTGTGTTTTCAGGGCACATCAATTTTCCTTTATCTGGACAACTGGCTCTTCAGGACATTCCAGAGTCTCTGGCTTCTGTCCAGTCTCAGCTTGTTAGTGACCTTTTAGAGGTCCTACCTGATTCACGGCTTAGAGGCTGTTGTTTATTGACACTCTTTGTAGATGTCCATCTAGGAACCCCCCCGACAGTGACCGAAGGAAGACTGTTCTCTGGTTCTGACCTGGAGGTTTGTGCAGGTTGATTCGATGTGATGCGGGATTCCCTCACTCAAGTGATTTGGAGTATTCTCCCTTGAGTGACCAAGGCTACTTGCACTCGAGTGAGCCAGACTGCCCCTCCCCCTTGAAGTCATCAAGACCGCCCTTCCATTGATTGACCTAAACGTCCTCTAGGGTTGAATGTTCTGGCCTTAGGAAGTTCCAACGCCGATTTACCTAACGCATGTTGTTGTAACGACTTTCGTTGTAAATGGAATGGGTGGTTCACACACATTCGTTGTTTGGCCCGCGTTGCAAAGGCAACGTGTTGTTCGGCGGTCGTGGTATTTGTTGCTTCTCTTCCTCCAGTCACATGGTATACTCTTCCTCCCATAACCAGAGTGACCCTCTTTCCAGGGAGTCAGCCAGCCCTATCATATTCTATTCTATTCTATTCACCAAGATTTATATAGCGCATGGCTACCCGACGGGCCTCCCAACGCTGGTAACAACCTCGGCTCTACTACCTTGCGTAACTAGAATTGGGATAGAATAAGTGGGCTTCCAGATATTTTCTGAAATTTGTTTCGGATTTGTCCAATCTCAGATGTGCTGGGAGGGCATTCCACCGGCCCTCGCCCCTGCCTCACTATTAGAGGCTGAGGAGAGAGTATTGTTGTAGGATTTGGGAAACATATAATAGGAATGAAAAGTACAATGTTGTGTAAATAGCCGTTAGAAGTGCGTTGACCGCTTGACATCTGCAGCTAGGTATGTTGTTGTTGTTTTTCTAGTTTTGGTTTGCGTCCGTGTTTTGTGTTCCCTGTGGCGTGTGCCATGCTTGGCACCCACGCAGGCGTTGTTTTTGCACGCGTCTCAGGCTTGTGTCAGTTCAGGGATCGGAGGGAGCAGGCAGACCTCTGACATCTTCCGGCTTCCGGGAGCACCTTCGGCATCCATCTCTGTTTCTTCCATGTCATCATCCTGGAACATAAGAAGGGAGACAGAAGAGTGAGTGTCACCTGAAGCCAAAGATCGAAAGAGGCGAAAGCATCGACAGAGACATCGCAGAGCCCTGCACACCAGAACTGAGACTTGTGTTACTCATAGATGTGGCTTGTTACAATTGAACACGGCCACCTAGCAGGTTCCATCCAAGCAGTGATCAGCACCCTACACTTCCCCTAGACACTACAATGGGGCAGATTACAAGCCCCTGGCGCTGCCAGTACGTTTTTTTATGCTTTATTAATCTCCAAACGGCTTTCCGAGGCACAATGTTGATTATAGATCATACCACCTTTCTTTTATAAAAATGAGAATATATGTGTCAAATTGCACAGCTAGAGCAGATTTTTACAAACCTATTTTTGGGAGGTCCACACGAAAACCGGTTAGAGAGGTTTTGTTTAAATGCAACACTGGTTTATTCAATAACACAATCATTTTTCGCCTGTCTATGACTTTAGTGTTGAGGTTGACCTGCACCCCCACTATGAACTCTGTTGCAGCACCGCTGTCCTCTGATGGTCAGCGCCTTGAGAGAAGAACAAGTGGATCTACTAAAACTGTCCTTGTCCCTCATCTGCCTGCACCAATAAGTGACAAGTACCCCCATGCTTTCTAGGTCCACCGTCCGTGCACCGTCCGTGCATACCACATGGTAAGTGAGAGCGACCAGCTCAGAAACCCTCTGCCAACTGCCGCTGACCATGGATCGCTGAAGTGCACCCATCCAGGGTCCCTGGTCTGCACTCACCCCCATCATCGTAGGGTAATGCGTGGAATGGTCAAGAGCCCCCGGCTGTGCATCCAATCACAGGCTCAACTCACCAAAAGACCCTTTGAACTTCAGATCCGAGCCCGGCGGTCACTGGCTGTGAGTACCAATGACGCGCTCAACCCCTGGAGATCACGGCCACAGACCACCTCGGTCAGCATTGCCCATGCCAAAGATTACAAGAGGCCATTGCAGGTTGTCGGACTCTGGGGCCTGCACCATTCATAACTAACCAATAGTTGGAGTCAGAGGGTTGACATTGTACAACCATTGGAGCTTTTTACTCCTCTTCTTCTAAAGATCCGCATTAAATCCGCATTAAAAGAGCTTTACATTTTTAAAATTACTACTGCTTCACAAACCCATTAATGTTTTGAGATGGAAACACAAAGGCTTTACTGTATCCTGGTCGCCCTCCTGAGCTTCAAATGAGCCTGGGCTCTTTACTTTGGCCTTGTAGTTTATCCTCAAAACAAAAAGAACAATTGATGGGCAGAATACAGAACAATGTCATACATTCACCCCAGTACAGAGAGCTGGGCCTAAATCCATTGTTTTATTGCTCACCATGCCACCCCAGTTCAGACATGGTCATATGCAAATCGGTCTTGACCCTGTGCGTCATGGGAACAGTCCAGGCCGAACTGCCAAGCCATGCCTTCCCTGTACCGGAATCAAGCATCCTAGAACCGGTTTCTGGCTATCAGCCGTCTTCAGCCCGGCTTGCTTGAATCCAGTGGTGTGCAGTGCATGGGACTCACGTCTGGGCATACCCTTCCCACTCGGGGTGACAAATGCAAAAAGAACTCAAAACTACTGGCAAACAAAAGAGGTGGGAAATGTTTGTGGGTTGTTTACTAATGTTGTGTCCGAGTGCATATACCCCAAAGTGACGCAAAGCAATGCAAAGTTTTACTTACCTTTTAAAAGGCCCGCGTGTGCAGAGCAAAATTGACAGCTGTTGCATGATTGCCCGCTCAACCCTTAGTACATACCACGAGGTCACCGGTCCTGACATTCTCTGACTGCCCTGACCCACAGGACGAGGAGCCCCACCTCACCCACCCCTCTGCTGGATAGTCCCTTGATCCCTACGGAACAGTGACGTCACAATCCGAGGGGCGGGGGAGAACTGGAATGATCCATTACAGGTGATAAGTTATTTACTCTTCTTGTAAATGGGAGCTATAGAGTCCAGTGTAGGGTGCCAAAGGAACAAAGGGGTAACATAGGTGACCAGGCTGGGAAACCCCTGTTTAGGTTCTTCCCCCAACCTTTTTATTTTATCCTTCTTTATTTTAAAATTTTTATTGTTTATGTTTATTTCTCGCAATACAGGTTGTGTTTATTATGTCACATATTACATCATTCATGACATGGTCAGTGATATCACTGATGACATCACTGATGACATCTCAAATGACATCACTGATGACATCACTGATGACAACATCCAGTGACTGTATGTTTCTGTAAAGTTAAAATATGTCTTACATATTGAAGAATGAGTGGATGTATAAGTGTCTGGATGAAGGATTTAGTAGGTGCATGACTGACTGTATGAGTGAGTGATTAAAATTGTCTCACTGAGTGCATGGGTTAGTGACTAAACTGTCTTAATTTGTGCATCATTATGTCTGTTGTTCTGTAAACTGTTGCATGTGTTGATAAGTAGCTATGTGAGTAACTATATGGGTTATTGATTGGTTGCCCAAGTATTTGTATGGGAGACTGAGTGTGTGTGTGGGTGGCTGGGAGGTGTATGACTCTGTGCATAGATGTGTGAGCAGTTGATTCACTAGATGTATGGTTTCAAAAGTGCATGTGGAAACAGCTGTATGGGCGGTTGACTGTGTGCATGAGTGTATTGGTGAGTGAATGGATATCTCAGTGCTACATGTCAAAGTAAGTACATATGTAAAACACAGTACATGTGAGAGTTGACATATATAAATAACTGTGCATAAGAGCCAGTGAATGTGTGAGTGGCTGTATGGATCATTGTGAACTTGTATCAGGGATTGTATAAGAGAGTAAATATGTGTTAGTATATGTTTGAATAAGTAAAGTTTGTATAACTGTATAGTTGAGGAAATGGAGGTGTGATTGATTCTTTGCATGACTGACTAGGTGTGTGAGTAACTCCATGGATGAGTGACAGTCTGTGAGTGTCTGTTTACACTGATTGTATCTAAGGTTATATTAGAGTCTGAAGAGGTTCATCGTATTATCACATGAATGATATCATCAGTGATGTGATCAGTAATGTCAAATGAGATGTCATCAGTGATGTCATCAGTGATGTCATTTTAGATGTCATCAGTGATGTCATTTGAGATGTCATCAGTGATGTCATCAGTGATGTCACTGACCATGTCATGAATGATGTAATATGTGACATCATCAGCAGTGGATTGCGGGTGCGCGATATATAGTTAGTGCAACTAACTATATATGGAATTTCAATGGTTTTGTGTGAGTAAAATAAGGTTTTGTAAATGCGAATTCCTAACTATATATGGTCTATAACCTATGGTTTTTTCAGTGAATTTTCAAGGTTTTGTAAATGCTAATTCCTAACTATATATGGTCTATAACCTATGGTTTTTTCAGTGAATTTTCAAGGTTTTGTAAATGCTAATTCCTAACTATATATGGTCTATAGCCTATGGTTTTTTCAGTGAATATATATATATATACATACATATATAAACATATATCATCTGTATATCTATATAAATACAAACATAAATGCATGCATACATATACTTATATGCATACAGATGCATGTTATTTACATGAAAGTTGAAAAAACACTAATAAAAGCAAAGCTAAAAAGCCACCTCATTACAAAGAGAATGGCTTTAACTTAAACGAGGGCGAGATCTATTGCATTTTCAATGCTTGTTTACTTTGGTTCCATCAAGAAAGCATTCAGATGTGTCACACATTTGCCATAAATTCTGAATGTTAGCACTCTAGTTGCACATTAGATCACTGTAGTAAAGCTACTGCTCACCAGGGACGTCTGCTGCTGGTATTCAAAGTGCATGTTTCAGTCTGCATGTCAGAATTTTTTTAATGAAATAGAAGAGGATTTGAGAAGTCACTCAAAATGATCCCTAATTTTTCTTTCTGAAGCACTAATCATACTTTCTATGGCAAAATTAACCCCCTCATGTTGTTCCTTTTTAAATTGAGTGTTTTCAGACTTACCACTTCATTCCAATCAAGATGGTTTCTGGTGTGCCATACTTTTGTCATAAGTAAGACTGTTAGCGCTCTAGTTGTTCTTTAGAACACTCTGGGACATTCTGTCATTGGGCTATACTTGGGGTACATCTGGCTGATATTTGGGCTACATTTAGACTCTTTTGTCTCTGGTGGCCATCTTGGGAGACTGTATGTCAGAATTTTTTAATGAAATTGAAGAGGGTTTGAGAAGTCACTCAAAATGTGCCCTAATTTTTCTTTCTGCAGCACTAATCATAATTCATATGGCAAAATATACCCCCTCATTTTGTTCCTTTTTAAATTAAATGTTTTAAGAGTTACCACTTTATTCCAATCAAGGTGGCTTCAGGTGTGCCATACCTTTGTAATAAGTAGGACTGTTAGCGCTCTAGTTGTTCTTTAGAACACTCTGGGACATTCTGTCATTGGGCTATACTTGGGCTACATCTGGGTGATATTTGGGCTACATTTTGGCTCTTTTGTCTCTGGTTGCCATTTTGGGAGACTGCATGTCAGAATTTTTTAATGAAATAGAAGAGGATTTTAAAGTCACTCAAAATGTGCCCTAATTTTTCTTTCTGCAGCACTAATAATACCTTCTATTGCATAATATACCCCCTCATTTTGTTCCTTTTTAAATTAAATGTTTTAAGAGTTACCACTTTATTCCCATCACGATGGCTCCAGGTGTGCTATACCTTTGTAATAAGTAGGACTGTTAGCGCTCTAGTTGTTCTTTAGAACACTCTGGGACATTCTGTCATTGGGCTATACTTGGGCTACATCTGGGTGATATTTGGGCTACATTTGGGCTCTTTTGTCTCTGGTGGCCATTTTGGGAGACTGCATGTCAGAATGTTTTAATGAAATAGAAAAGGATTTGAGAAATCACTCAAAATGTGCCCTAATTTTTCATTCTGCAGCACTAATCATACTTTCTATGGCAAAATATACCCCCTCATGTTGTTTCTTTTTAAATTAAATGTTTTAAGAGTTACCACTTTATTCCAATCAAGATGGCTTCAGGTGTGCCATACCTTTGTAATAAGTAGGACTGTTAGCGCTCTAGTTGTTCTTTAGAACACTCTGGGACATTCTGTCATTGGGCTATACTTGGGCTACATCTGGGTGATATTTGGGCTACATTTGGGCTCTTTTGTCTCTGGTGGCCATTTTGGGAGACTGTATGTCAGAATGTTTTAATGAAATAGAAAAGGATTTGAGAAGTCACTCAAAATGTGCCCTAATTTTTCATTCTGCAGCACTAATCATACTTTCTATGGCAAAATATACCCCCTCATGTTGTTTCTTTTTAAATTAAATGTTTTAAGAGTTACCACTTTATTCCAATCAAGATGGCTTCAGGTGTGCCATACCTTTGTAATAAGTAGGACTGTTAGCGCTCTAGTTGTTCTTTAGAACACTCTAGGAGGCTGCACTAGAACACAAAGGAATCAACTGACAGTCTCTGTCCTTGTTGGATGTACATGTTTTACTGAGAATGTCAGACTTCATTTTCACATGACTGAGAAAGATAATGTGAATTTACAGAAAATATGCTTTCAGTTTAGCTTATAGATCCCCTTCCAAACCACTGTGGGAAAATCATGAGATATTAGTTTTCTTTCAAACAATATTCATGATATCACAGCAGAAGGTTTTTTCACATGGTAAAATCACCTTAGAACCCACCACAATTCCTAAAACGAGTATGGTACCATCAACAAATGATTTATAATGTAACTAAAGTCCTAAAAACCTCTATTAACTACAATGCTTTTTAATGAGGTGCTATCATGTATATTGGTCCCAAGATGGCTGCCAACACTTCTTGGATGAAGTGCTGACAGCCAATCAGATCAGATGTGTGGTTAGGCTCCGCCCAGATATATATCTTTTTTTGAACCTAAATTACTCCAAATCCACTGGAGCACATATATTGAGACCTAGCAAAGGCACATCGGGCTAACAGTCCCTACAATTTTGCCAAGTTTCGTGCAAATCCATTCAGCCGTTCGAGCTAAAAGTGAGGCCAACCGCCCTATGTAAATTAACATGGGAAAAACGCGTTTTGGGAACCCCCTATTTTTTCGGCCCCTTTTGATGAAACCCCCCCCAAATTGTCAGGGCCTGCTCAGAAACAAAATGTTCCATTTTCCTGAAAATTTCAGCCAATTCCGTCCACAAACGCCAAAGTTCTTAGACATAGAATTTTCAAAAATCCCATAGAGAAAAAATCCTAACTAATCCTGACATCATCAGCAGTGGATTGCGGGTGCGCGATATATAGTTAGTGTTATTATGTTTACTATATCTGCTTGTAAAGCGATCTGATACCCACAAGGGTCTTGCCCGCGCTATATAAAACCTTCAAAATAAAGAAATAAAGAAATAAACCTAGGTAATTAGGTTATAGCATCATAAGTTTTTGTTTTTAAGAGCTGCTGGAACAAAGATGTCACAAGCATGCCACCTCCCCGTGACCTCATTGATAGGCTCTCATTTTGAGAAGAGGAGGCAAGGATGGAACATTACTACACCATCAGAGCGACTGATGCTGCCATGGGAGAACCCTTCTATTGGTCGGTTTGTAGACTGGACATGGGAGAACCCTTCTATTGGTCGGTTTGTAGACTTGACATGGGAGGACCCTTCTATTGGTCGGTTTGTAGACTTGACATGGGAGGACCCTTCTATTGGTCGGTTTGTAGACTTGACATGGGAGGACCCTTCTATTGGTCAGTTTGTAGACTTGACATGGGAGAAATCTTCTATTGGTCCGTTTATAGACTTATAATGGGAGAACCCATCTATTGGTCGGTTTGTAGATTTGACATGGGAGAACCCTCCTATTGGTCGGTTTGTAGACTTTGGTGTATCCGGGGTGCAGTCTGCAGCATCCTTGGACACTCACCTTAAGCATCAGCCCTTTGCTGACGGTGAAGTTGTAGGTGAACCGGGGCAGTTTCTGGCTTCTCTGTAGCTCTGTGGGCGGCGGCAATGGAGGGAGGTGGAACGTCTTCTCCGGCTCCTCCTCGCGGTGGAAGGTGGCCAGCCGCCTCTTCAGAAGGTGTTGAACCCTCAGAACTAGGAGAGACACAAAGAGGGAGCGAGAATCAGTCATAGACAAAGATTTGGACAAGACCCATCTATTTAAAAAAAGATCTCTCCCACTAAATACACATGTGTTGTTATTGTAATGGTAATTACAACAGTAAAACTCCTACATATAGTTACTGGAATCAGACTTCTGTAAGTGAAAACACAGTTAATATCTTTAATCTAATCCACTAATCCATTTAATCAAATCCACGTCTGGTTATTGTAATCACACGTAAAAGAGTCCGGTTCAAGGCTCTTGAGAATGTGTTTGAGTTCTGGTCCGCAAGTTGCTGGGGAGCGGGAGACTGAACTGTTATATCCCCATAGGGAAGAACAATGCATTTCTGGATATTTTTATAGATAGTGGTATATCACGATAGAACAGTTTAGGGTATTTCTTTACTATCAGCGGGATTGCTTCATGGCAGATCTTAGAAGGGATTATAATATATAGCATGCCATTGAGACTTTTTGAGTATCTCCGGGTGCGGGATATTCTTTTACGGAAAGAGGGAGTCCTGTGGGCTTCCAGATCCAGAAAAGTGAGGAATCTGAGGTTAGATAGATTATCCACCAGAAAGAGCATAATCAAAGGTAAGTAACTTGTTCTTTTCACCACTGTGCCACTCTAGGCAGATACCTGATGTGGGATTGTGAGCGGTCTAGTAGTTGGGTGGGGGGAGTTAGTGTGCTGGGGGAAGAGGAGGATCCAGGGGATGGGCTAGTCAGTTAGAGTAGGGACGGGGACCTGAGAGCACATGTTGAATAAAGCTCCTAGATATATAAAGAAGTAGTCTGTCGTTATTACGAGGAAGACACAACAACTGGCAACGAGGGTGGGATGCACAGCTTGCTGTCCCTGAACCCGCAAATGACATTCGGTCCCGTTCCTAGAAGTTGTGAAGGAAGTCGCTGTTGCGACGCAGGTGCCCCAAGAAGAATTGCCGCCCAGAGAAGAGAGGCCAGCAGTTCGTATCTGTTCCATGATCGGGAGATCGCGTAGAGCCCCAGCGAAGAAGCGCAGTCGAGCATTGGTGAAGTTTGAATTTGGTGCCAGTACGCGCCTGAAGCGGTGAGAAGCTAAGAGGCCCGGCGTGGTATGAGGCCTACTGACCAGCTCTGAAGTCACCTAGTACCACCGTGCTACGAAATCGTAAGAAGTGTGAGATCAGGATGAATGCGTGGAAAAGTACTGAACAGATGAGATAGCCCGCCACGAGAGACCCTCACCCCAAAAGCGTACGAAGTGGCATGCGCGTGAAAAGCCGAAATTTGAATTGCGGCCCAAGCGTACCTGGTGAACCGGAGTGGCCGGCGAGAGACAAGCAGACGATTGGAGAGATCGTTGTGCCAGCAGTGTGGTGGCGACCGGTGAGTCCCTGTTGCAACGCATCGTGCGAGTGAAGAGTGCATGTCGTCTGACATCGCAGAGCGAAAGCCGTCAGTCAAGCGGCCATTTTGAAGTCAGGCAAGACGGGAAGGACTTTCCTGGTCAATAGTGAAGCGGCCATCTTGGAGTCAGGCATCAGTGCGCGCCATTCAGTTAAAGAAATTCGAGCACAGTAATGATCGAATAAAGGACTGTACCAAGAGCGCATCGCCCCGAGAGGCAAGTCAAAGAAGGACACAAGTGTTTGTAGTGTTGCACAGAATTGCAGACATAAAGTGTCACGAGTACATTGTACCGACGAGTCACATGAATGAGGTGACCCTGTTGCATGAAGACAAGCCCGAGACATTCCAAGCCACACGGTAATGCACTGATGAAAACATGAATAACATGAGATGATTGCTCAGCGAGAATAAGGGCATCACTTGAAACGGTGAACAGTGAATCACACGACTGCCCAGAGGCAGTGACAGAGTTCTTGAACAAGCACAAGACAATCCTAATGACCACACATGGTCAAAAGAGATAGAGTGTCAAAGGAAACAGGAACATTAGATAAATCATTCATCATGTCAACGCACAACTCAGCACAAAGAGAAGCCAGGCCAATCCTGGTGGGCATGACCCACCTGAGGCCCCCAGAGCCATTGACTCTGATAGCTGGTGGAAGCATGGGTCCACGGTGGCAGGAGTGGGTTGAAGACTTCGAGGACTACATCAAAGGGTCCAAGGTGACGGTGGATAAAGACCAGTTGATTGCATTGCGTAATTTAGTTGGAAAAGACATTAGCAAAGTAATAAAAGAACTGCCCCTGGCTGAAACCGGGACGTATGCCAAAGTTCGTGAAGCCTTAAACAAAAAGTTCCTGCACAAGTGTAATGTTGATTACGAGAGATACATGTTTCACCAGGCTCGACAGGACAAAGAAGAGCTGATGAGCACTTACTTAACACGACTGCCCCGACTATCACAATATTGCAATTTTGACACATTTTCCACTGAAGATGCCATACGGCTTTGAATCATTGACGGGAGTCAATCCGAAGCACTTCAAAGGAAGCTGTTAAAGAAAAGTCACAAACTTGATGAAATTGAGGAGATGACAAAGGTGCACGATCAGGCCGAGGAGCACGCCAAGAAGATGGAGTCAGGGCGTGCGGAGAAAAGGGAGCAGGCCAACAGAGTCCAGAATGTCAGATCCCGCAAGCGTTCCAGAGAAAGGCCCAGAAGAAACAGGTCATCTGCCTGGCACCAGCAAGCTGGACATCGGCGCCCTGAAACCCGTCGGCTAGCCAAAAGGGCGGATCGTACCAAGAAATGCTATTGTTGTGGTTATGAGCTCCCACATACAGACGTCTGTCCTGTGATGGACCAGCAGTGTCGGAAGTGCAAGCACAATGACCATTTGGAAGCTATGCGTGGAGATCCTCGAGGTGAAATGAGGAATGGTGCAGCTCGAACGTCCAGGCCGGGTGCTCGGCGTCACCACGTGCGAACTTCACAAGATCACACTAAATCATTTCCTGAGTCCCCAAACTCTAGTAGAGAGTCTAGACGATCTCAGTGGGTCTGCAGATCGTCGTCCCGAGATTTTCGGTCAGCATCTTTGGAACTTAAATACACCAATGAATATGCAAGCATGGTGGCTAACCCGGACCAGTTGAAAAAGTACCCCCGACTCGATATCCTCATAGTAAACCATAGCACTAAGTTTGTGCTAGACAGCGGAGCATCGCTAAATTATCTCCCAGTGACTGAGTATAGAAAGATGAAACCAATGCCCACCTTGAACCCAGCACAGTCCGGGTGTACACATGGATGGCTAAAGAGCCACTGAACTGTCTTGGGCAATTCTCCATGACCCTTAAATATAAGACTAAGTCCATAACAGCTGTCATACATGTTATTGAGGGTCCAGAGGCGGATTTTCTCAGCTTGCCGACTGCTGAACTCCTTCCCATAGTAGAAATTCTGTATCAAGTCAACAATGATCCTGATATAATTCATAAATTTCCAAAGTTGTTCTCCGGCCTGGGGAAGATGAATAAGTGTCAGATTAAACTTCACATAAATGAACAAGTCCGTCCTGTTGCTCAACACCCTCGCAGGGTGCCATTCCATCTCCAGCAGGCCGTCGAAGATGAACTGCAAGAGTTACTGAGAGCTGACATCATTGAACGTACGCATGGTCCCACGCCCTGGGTGTCACCGGTAGTGATAGTTCCCAAGAAAGGGACGCCCGAGAGAGTGCGCTTGTGCGTGGACATGCGAGTGCCTAACATGGCCATAGAATGGGAGCGCCATCCAGGGCCCCATCTGAGTGACATGATATCTGCCTTAAACGGCGCGAAAGTGTTCTCCAAACTTGATCTAAATAAAGGCTATCATCAGTTAGAATTGCATGACAAGTCGCGATATATCACGACCTTTGTCACACACCTGGGGTTATTTCGCTACAAGCGATTGAGTTTTGGCATATCCTCAGCAGCGGAAATATTTCAGGAAGCCATTCGTCAAACCATTCACCATATACCCAACACCCTGAACTACAGTGATGATATACTGGTGTATGGGTCTACCACTCAAGAACATGACAAGGCACTAGATCGAGTTTGCCATGCATTGTTGGAAGCCAACCTGACCTTGAATCGAGAGAAATGTGAGTTTCACCGGTAAACACTTTAGTTCTTCGGGCACATTTTTTCAGCAGCCGGGATGAAGCCTTACCCCGACAAAGTAGCTGCCATGAATGACGCCAAGAGTCCACAGGACGTTGGAGACATCAGGTCATTCCTGGGCATGGACAGTTATTGTGCCAGGTATATCAAAGACTATGCTACCATAAGTCATCCTCTTAGAACTCTCACCAAGCAGGGTCAGCCGGTTGAATGGACCCCCCAATGTGAGCGAGCCTTCTGTGAGATCAAAAAGGCAGTAGAGTCTGCCTCCAACCTAGCATATTTTGACTCCAAGCGCAAGACAGAAATCACTGTAGATGCCAGTCCGGTGGAACTAGGTGCCATACTTGCACAATATGATAACGACACTGATCAAAGACACATTGTGGCTTATGCGAGTCGCAGTTTGACAGACCCAGAAAAAGCATACTCACAACCAGAGAAAGAAAGCCTGGCGGTTGTGTGGGCGTGTGAACATTTTCACGTCTTCATAAATACAAACATTTCACGATGGTGACTGATCACCAGGCCCTTGTGACGATATTTGGAAACCCTCGAGCGAAGATGCCGCCTCGCATTGAACGGTGGGGTTTGAGACTACAAGACTACATCTATACCATTGTGCATAAGCCTGGGAAGTCGGCCAATCCTGCTGATTATATGTCACGCCATCCGCAGCAGTCTCAGATCACTGGGCCATCTATAGCTGAGGAGTATCTTTATTTTGTGGTGGATCAGGCCAGGCCACCGGCAGTTCCCCTCGAGGTCATTCAGAAAGCCACTAGAGATGATGCAGCGCTGCAAAAAGTTATGAGCTGTTTGCGAAACAACCGGTGGAGAGACATTGATAAGGAAGGGGAGAGTGAGCCACAGCTTCGGCAAGAACTGCAGGCATTTCAGCACATCTAAGAGGAATTGTCATCCACCTCCGAGGGACTCCTGTTAAGGAATCAGAGAATTGTCATTCCCAAGAAACTACGCCAGGGAGTCATTAATCTGGCGGATGAGGGTCACAGTGGCATTGTAGCAACTAAAAGGGTGTTGAGAGAAAGAGTCTGGTTCCCTCTATTAGATCACATGGTCGAACTCACATTAAGAGATTGCCCTCAATGTCAATTGGTCAAGTCTGGAGATCTGCCGCCTCCACTGCAAATGACTAAATCGCCTCAAGGAGTGTGGCAGGAATTGGCCATGGACTTTTATGGCCCGTTGCAATCTGGCAAATATGTCCTTGAGGTGATTAACGAATATTCACGATTCCCAATTGCTCAATTTGTATCGTCCACCAGTGCGTCCAGCACAATTGCAATCCTAGATGAGGTGTTTGCTGCCTGGGGTGTTCCTAAAGAACTGAAAACAGACAATGGTCCCCCATTCATTCTATGTTATGTTATGTTATGTTAAAGAAATTTGTTACCGCACACGGACACCAATTGGTTTCATGGCGCTCAGAGACAAAGTGGAAGAACAGAGTAGTTGGGAGTGAGCAGAGAAATTAATCATAAGCTAGCTGAAAAAGATAGGTTTTGAGAGATTTACGGAAAATGGTGTAGTCAGAAGACAGCCGGATTGAAAGAGGAAGAGAATTCCAGGTAGAAGGAGCCAGAAAAGAAAAACAAGAGCCACCATGTTTTTTTGCGTTTGAACCTGGGGGTGATTAAGAGGTTATGTGCAGAAGACCTAAGATGCCTCGAGGGGATGTGGCGTTTGAGGCTGAGAGAGGTAAAGGCAGGGGCAAGAGCAAAAAGAGATTTGAAAACAGTACAGCCCATTTTGAACAAACAGCGGGAAGCGACCGGAAGCCAATGCAGGCTTTTCAGCAGGGGCATGACGTGTTGGTATTTTGGCTGTTGGAAAACCAATCTGGCCGCCTGGTTTTGTACCAGCTGAAGCCGATGAAGGTGGTAAGCAGGAATCCCCACATACAAGCAGTTCGCATTGTCAATGCGAGAGGTGACCAGGGCCATAATAACAAGTATGAGAGCCTCTGTGGATAAGAACCTACGGATTTTGCCAATTCTGCGTAGATGGTAAAAGCAGGCCGAGGTGACAGAGTTGATTTGAGGTCTCATCGACAGGTCACTTGAAATGATGACACCAAGGCTCTTCACGAACTTGACTGGACAAGGAGGAGGGTCAAGAGCTTGGGGCCAAAAGCTGGAACTCCAAGGATTTGAGGACCCTCCTATTAAGACCAACTCAGTCTTGCTGGGGTTAAGCTTCAGCTGACTGAAATTCATCCACTCAGAGATGGTGAACATGATGGATTGAAAATTAGAGCAAGAGAAAGAAGAGGGATCAATAGGAAAGATTAGCTGTAGGTCGTCCGCGTAATTGAAGATGGTGACAGGGGTTTGACGGAGAGAGGCTAAGAGGGGTTGCATGTAAGGATTAAACAGAAGAGGCGATAGAGCAGAACCCTGGGGAACACCACAGGAAAGTGGAGAGTGGGGGGCAGAGAAGGTAGAAAGCTGAACCGATTGAGAACGTTGATGGAGGAAGGACCCAATCCAGGTTAAGGCCCGGCCCTGGATACCCGCATTTCCGACACGGTCGATCAAAATAGCATGATCGACCGTGTCGAAAGCGGCCGACAGATCTAATAGTACCAAGGCCTGGGCTAAGTTCTTGTCAGCCCCCTGTCTCAGCGCATCCATCACGGCCACAATGATCGCTTCCGTAGAGTGGGCCGGTCTAAAACCGGCCTGCTGGTCATCTAGGAAGTGAGATTTTTTAATGAAGGCGCTCATACAACGGGTGACATGAGTCTCCAACACCTTCCCCAGATAGGGGAGGAGGGAGATTGGTCGATAATTGCCCAAACAGTTGGGTCCGAGCCTGGTTTTTTGAGAATGGGTATTACAACAGCTTTTTTGAAAGCATCGGGGACAGAGCCTGTAGCAAGAGAATAGTTAAGAAGATCTAATGGGGGCCTGGACAGGCCAAGAAAGCATCTTTCAGAATTTGAGGGGGGCAACAGTCATTGGGGGAACCAGAGCTTACTACATGTAATAGAGAAATAAATTCAGACTGAGAGATAGGAGGAAATTCGTGCAGGCGGCAAGGATTCGTGGGGGGTAGAACACAGACATTGGGTGAGGTGGGGGAAGGAATATTATTTTTAATAGTTGTGATTTTGTCAATAAAAAATAAATTGAGGGAGTCACAAAGAGCCTGTGTGGGTTGGGGCTGGACAGTAACACGATCAGGAAGAGAAAGTTCAGCTACAATGGAGAAAATGTCCTTGGTTTTTGAGGCTGAACTGAGGATTTTCTGGGAATAATAGAAAGATTTAGCCAATAAAATAGATTTCTTGTACAGTTTTAATAGATCCACATAAGTGGTTCTTAGTAAGGGGTCATATTTTCGTCTCCACCGACGCTCAGCTTGCCTAAGGGCTAATTTGTCCAGTTTTAGTTGATCAGTAAACCAGCGCTGAGCGTCATGTGGGCGTTTAGTTCTGATAGTTTTCACAGGGACGACCACATCACTGGCTTGTGTCAACCATTGATCAAGGATAGCGGTTTGCGTGTTAATATCAGTGGTGTCGCTAGGGAGTGTGGTAGATAGAATGGAATGAAAGTGAGAAGTATCAGCCTGCTTCCAGTTTCGTGCCGTGAAATTAGACACCGGTGGCGGACGGGTAGACGGGGAAGATTTTAATAAAAAAGAAATAAAAGAATGGTCAAACCAAGTGCAAGGATAAACTGAGGGGGGGGGGGGGAAATGTCCAGGTCATACCTGGTCACGAATGTGGCCTTTATTATGGGTCGCTACTGAAATGTGCTGCTGACAGTTCAGGCCGCATAGTAGATCTGTGAATTCAACCGACAGGCCACTTTCATGAGAGTCTGATGGCCAGTAGTTGAAATCACCTATAATCAGAATTCTTGCAGAGTTAATAACTAACTGAGAAATGAGATCACCAAAATGGGAAGAAAAAAGGGGCATATTAACAGGGGGGCGGTAAACTAGGACACAGATAAAGGAAGATTTAGAGGACGTAAATTTCAAAGTAAAAATATCAGAGTTTGGGATAGGAGTATTTATCAAAGTTGTGAAATGGAATTGAGAGCGAATGATAGCAGCAACTCCTGATTCACTAGTCAGGAGTTCGAGGACTTTGCAAAGCATTTAAATTTCCACCACCGGAAAGTCACTCCGTTGTGGCCACAAGCTAACGGCACTGTGGAACGATTCATGGCCACTCTCAAGAAGACTTTTCAACAAGCAATATTGAATAAGCGAGATCTCCAAGTGGCTCTCAATGAAGTGCTGAGGGCCTATAGAACCACCCCACATGCCACAATGGGCAAGTGCCCAGCAACATTAATGCTGGGTCGACCTATCCGGACCAGAATTCCCACATGGGAAGGCGCACTGAGACCCATGTCTCCTGCCCGCATTGATTCCGAAGTCCGAGCTGCCGAAGGTGCGAACAAAGAGATCATGAAATCATATGCTGATCGACACCGGCGAGCCAGACCCTCCTCCCTGCAGGAAGGAGATACTGTTGTGGTGAAACAAGAGTAACAAAAGAAAACGGATTGTCAATTCCAAGATGATCCTTTGACCACTACGCGCCAGAAGGGCACCATGGTGACTGCAGAATCAGACAGCCGGAGAATTACCAGGAATATATCCCATTTCCAAAGATGTACTCCAGCTCTGAGAGATGCTCTCACTAGAACAGCTGAACCAACCAGTGGTGAATGCAGTGAGAGTTGTGACCAAATAAGAGACCCTCCAAATGTAGACGCTCAGCCTGAGAGTGAGACTGCCTATGATGGAGGCTCCCAACGGCCTCGACGAGATGTTCGACGGCCTAAACGACAAATTGAGGAACTATGAATTAACTGGCTATTCCATTTTGTTAAGAAAGGGGGAGATGTGGGATTGTGAGTGGTCTAGTAGTTGGGTGGGCGGAGTTAGTGGGCTGGGGGAAGAAGAGGATCCAGGGGATGGGCTAGTCAGAGTAGATATGTAAAGAAGTAGTCTGTCGTTATTACGAGGAAGACACAACACCTGCCTTATGCAAATCACTCCTGACCCTGCTCCTCACGGAAACTGCCTATCCCAAACTGTCTGGCGATTCCCCCTCTAGGTCGGAACACAAGCAACCTCAGACCAGTTTCAGCCTTATTAACCTCGTCAGTGGGGTGTAACTAGAACCTGTGGCACAGCGAGCAAGGGACCCACATCTCGGCACTGCCTTGGTGTCACATCAAATACACAAAGGGTGATGTAAAACAGATAAAGACCAATCAGCTTGTAATTATTTACAGACTTTTGTAAGGCCTATTCTCATTCTGGATACACGTGGAGATTATATCTGTGTCAAGGAGGGGGGCATGGATGGAGGGAATGACCCCAGGATTGGTGGGGAGTAGGATGAAAGGTTTATCCAAAGGAATACATATTTGCCTTGAGAAGAACAAAAATATTAGCATGTATAAATGCACATTTTTCTAAGCATTTATACTTGTATACATATGTAAATCTTTTTTTTTAACTAAACTGGTTGTTAATATAGTACAAACATATAGGATTTTTAATGTAATGCAAACATATGGTGGCTTTAATATCACCCAAGAATATGAGGTATTAATATAAAGCAAGCAAATGATGGTAGTAATTTATCACAATCATGTGGGGTTATAAATATGATGCAAGCATAGGGGGGTATTAATTTAACGCAATCATAGGGAAGTATTGATATAACACAGGGTGATTTCTACAACACATATATGGAGGGTTATTTACAACAAAGTATTAATATGACATCAACACGAAGAAAAACAATTAATTTTCCTTGTAAGACCCTCATCCACTCTGGTAGAGGCATGCTTCATCAGCGGGTCTCACCCTGGTCCATAAACACCAGGGGCAGATTTACAAGCCCTTGCGCCACTTTTGCTTGTTTGTTAACATGAGAAAAGTGACTCAAAAGTGGCGCAAGGGACTTGTAAATCTGGCCCCTGGTGAGTGCAACTGAATTGCTCCCTGGAATAATAACGAAAAACAATTGTTTTCTTTGCCAGCAGAGTGATAACCAATTTCCTCAGAGAAAATAAGGCATATATGGGATACTGTTTGTAATGCAGGGTAATAATATACAGCAAATATGTTTGTAGCACAAACATGATGGCAAGGAATGCACTTAAGAGAGATTACTAATGGCTGGGATTCGCTCAACCATTCAATCTCATTGTTATTATTATGGGATAATCAGAGACTCAGCCAATTTGATTGACTTTGAACCTGTGACCTTCAGGACACACAAGAACCTCTGCAGTGTGTGCATTAGCCTTCTGCGGTATCTCACAAGCTCTCCCTCCATTCATCAGGGATCAGACTTCTCCAGATTTGTTCACTAAGATTCTGAGTAAGTGTAGACTTACCTTCTGTTAGGAAAGTTGGGAGAAGCATGGATGTGATGTGCGTAGAAAGGATGGGTTAAGTTAGTGACCAGGTCAAACCTCGTGGTCATTAACCATGGAGCGTCCTTACCTTCAGGCCTCTGGGTGCTTGAAGCTGACTGCGTTGCCCGCTAGCCCTGCTACATCCTGACATGGACGCCTCTGGGAGCATGCATCTGACTGTGTGGCCCACTAGCCATACTAAGTCATCCTTGACTGTAGGCCTCTAGGCACACAAATCTGACTGCATTGCCCACTGAAACATCCTTACCTAGAACCCTCTGGGTGTTTGTAGCTGACTGCCCTGTCCAGTAGCCAGCATATGTTTTTACCAGGAGGCCTGAGCGCTGGCAGCTCAATGCAGTGTACACTAGCCATGCCCATCCTAACCTGGAGGCCCTGGGAGATTGCAGCAAACCGTGATGTCCACTAGTCTTGCTATGTCCTATCCTTGCGGCCTGTGGGCACTTGCAGCTGGCCGCATTGTGCCCTAGCCATGTGGTGTCCTTCTGTGACAGCTTCTAGCTATTGGCAGCTGACACTGTTTTCTACTAACATTTTCTCCTAGCCATGCAGCATCCTTAACCAAATGTCCCTGGGTGCTTGCAGCTCGCTGTGTTGTCCACCTGGCATGTGTCATGCTTACCTGGAGGCCTCTGGGCACTGGCAACAGATCGCGTTTCCCACATCTTGCGGAACCCTGCCCAGAACGGGAGCAGACTGGTAAACACAGCCGCATGAAGTTCATCAAACAGGCCGGGCTCGGGGAGGTCGACATTCAGCGAGTCCTCAACCACCATCATGGTTCTCTGCAGCAGGTCCTCGTCCATGTCGAGCTGGAGAGCAAGCAGAAGACATGGTCACCTCTTATGCTAGGGTGAGGATACCTGCTACCCAATGCTGAAGCAGCCTCACACCTGCTACCCAATGTTGAAGCAGCCTCACACCTGCTACCCAATGCTGAAGCAGCCTCACACCTGCTACCCAATTCTGAAGCAGCCTCACACCTGCTACCCAATGTTGAAGCAGCCTCACACCTGCTACCCAATGCTGATGGAAGCTTCATACCTGCTACCCAATGTTGAAGCAGCTTCATACCTGCTACCCAATGCTGAAGCAGCTTCATACCTGCTACCCAATGCTGAAGCAGCCTCATACCTGCTACCCAATGCTGTAGCAGCTTCTTACCTGCTACCCAATGCTGAAGCAGCCTCATACCTGCTACCCAATGCTGTAGCAGCTTCTTACCTGCTAGCTGTTGTAAAGTCTTTTCATGTCTTCCTCCTTTCCACCCTGTATTCCCTCCTTGTTCAGTCTGGGGACATTCAGAATGTTAATTGATGTGACAGAATGTGGGGTGACTCATGTAAGTGAGTTGACTCCTGGCTGAGCTGAAGGAAGTAGCTCCTAGTGGGGCCTTCTTACCAACCTACTTCTTGGCTTACCTACTACCCTGACTACCCACTTCTTCACCTCTGTAACTAACCATCCAATAAACTTCAACCTAGAACTCCTACTTGGACTCCTGTGCCGTATTTACTTTCAACATTTTGGCGACGAGGATGGGATACGAACCCACGCGTGCCCATCCCATCCTAGTCGCCAAAATGTTGAAAATAAATACCTCACAGGAGTCGAAGCAATAATTCCAGGAAGTATCTTTATTCAGGATGTAGTTACATAGATGGTAAGTAGGTAGGTCAGGGTAGTAGGTAGGCCAAGATATAAGTTAGTAAGAATGCTCCACCAGGAGCCGCTTCCTTCAGCTCAGCCAGGAGTCAACTGATTCACATGAGTCACCCCACATTCTGTGACATCATGCAACCTTCTAAATGTCCCCAGACTGAACAAGGAGGGAAAACAGGGTGGAAAGGAGGAAGACAGGGAAAGACCTTACAACTCTAGCCAAGTCAGAAACAACCTTGTACCTGCTACTCAAAGCTGAAGCACTCTTGTAACTGCTACCCAATGCTGAAAGAGCCTCATACCTGCTACCCAATGCTGAATCAGCCTCACACCTATGCTGGGGATGGGACATGCCATGATATGGGTTTGTGGAAGGGGTTTAACAAATGGACCATGGCACTCTTGCAACAATGATCCCTGTGGTGACGTCAGGGGATAGTGAATAAAAGAGCCCGGGGAGTCTGCCTCGTGGTTCAGTTCAAGTACCATACTACTGCTGTATCAGTGTCTTTTTTTCTTTTCCCAACCGTGAGTCCTAGTACCCACAAGGTGCCACCACAAATGTAGCAACTGGCGGGCTCTCGTTCACCCCTTACGCATGCTGCCTTTGTTCGCAGTGCCCGGTGCTCATGTTTGCAGAGTGTATCCTGTGGCTCCGTTGCATGCTCATGCCCTGTATTTTCTCCAGCTCTCCTGTTCCTAGGCACCTGCACACAGCAGTGGAAGCTCGCTTCCCGTGTCCGTGCAGGAGACGCCTCGTCATCTCTGCCATGCTGTGGTGCCAACAGGGATTGGTTTTCACGACTGGCAGCTTTTTCCAGGCAGCGCTGCCCCACCTGCCTATACAAGACGCTGTGTGCTGCTTAGAGGGGTGCCTTTATGGCTGCTATGGCCTCATTGTGCCCGTCTGCTATGGTATAGAATGTCTTAGAAACCGTCTCATACACCTGGACATTGATGGCTCCATCCAGCCTGTCGCATTGACGCCTCGGAGGGAGGTGTTCCAATTGCCGCTCAAGGTGGAGGCAGAATTGCAGAAGTTAGAACAGGGGACATTATCGAGATGGTCAATGGCACTACACCGTGGGTACCCACGATCGTGGTGGAGTGGAAACCCAAGCAGCCAAGAGAAGTCAGAATATGTGTTGATATGAGCCTACCCACTCTGCCCATCCAACGCGAGGGACACCTGACGCTCACGTTCGATGACTGTGGCGGAGGTTAGTGGCTCAAGGTGGTTTTCAAAGATGCATCTCCGGGCAGGGTGTCATCACTTACTGCTCTCCCCAGAATCAAGAGCAATCACCACATTCTCCACCCATGTGGGTCTATGTAGGTATAAACACCTCAGTTTTGGAGTTTTAAGTACAGCAGAAGTTTTTCAGGACACAATTAGAGAGGTGTTGGCTGGCCTTGCAGGTGCCATCAATGACATTCTGGTTCACGCCCCTACACTGAAAGAACACCTCGACCGTCTGACAGTAGCATTCCAATGATTGAAGAACAATGGTTGTATGCTTCACAAAGAAAAAAAGGCCTTTAGAAGGAAATAGAGTTCTTTGGGTACTGATACTAGGGGGAAGGAGTCATTCCAGATCCCGCAAAAGTCAACGACATGCAAACAGCTCTGGCACCGGCCAGTGTCACCGGTGTGCGCAGTTTCTTAGGGATGGTTTCATACTGCAGGCGCTTCATTCAAAACCGAACCGCCCTCACTGCCCTACTTAGGGAATTGAGCAAAGCCGTTACCCCATGAAGCTGGGGACCCGCCCAAGAAAAGGCATTTCAGATGACAAAGAAAGCTTTCTCAGCAGATACTACACTGGCTTACTTTGGGGCCTAGGGCCCCAACACTTTACACAAGTGAGTCTGAGTGCATGCAGAGAGCATGTGTGAGTTGTTGGAAAGATTTCTGACACAGAGTCCAGAATGCCGCTGCTCGGCTTCTGTGTGGATGTCGGAAATATGATCCAATTACCGAACGCATCAAACAACTCCATTGGCTCAACCTTGATAAACAAGTTAAATTCAAGGCACTATGCTTTATGCACAAGATAAAAATTGAAGTTGCCCCCACCTATCTCCAATCTCTTGTCAAACCCTATGTTCCCGCACGCTCCCTCCGTTCCTCCTCCCAACATCTTTTCTGTGTGCCTAAGTTTAGGCTCACCAGAGTGGGTGGCCGTTCCTTTTCTGTACTAGGACCCAGACTTTGGAATTCTCTTCCTATGGACCTACGAGTGGAGCATTGCCATCTTCGCTTCCGCAAAGCCGTTAAAACCTGGCTCTTTGCTCAATAACTCTCTCCGGTAAGCCGCAAAGCCGTTAAGACCTGGCTTTTGCGCAATAACTCCCTCCGGATTACTATGCTATACTGTCAATCAGCTGTTCGCGCTTTACAAGATTAATAATAAATAAATAAATAAATAAACAGCAGCGTAACACAAAAGAGCAGCAGCACTCAGCGGGTAGGGATTGCCACAAGAAAGAGCCTGAGATACAAACTTCTGGGGGCATACCTCGATGGAAGATTGTTCACAGACAGGACAGAAGGACACGCCAGGGGGATACACAAATGGGGAAAGAGGGGTCCTCAACTGGACTTGTAGCAGGTGACACTTAAGTGAGGTGATTCTCCAGGTCATGGGCATTGATGATCCGCTAGTAGCCGGGGACGATAGGTAGAACATTTACAATTATGCAGGGGTGTCCCACCGGTAGTGACAGTCCAACTTAGCAAGAAGGTAGTCAGTGGAAGAATGTCAGAGCTGTTTGCTTCCACACTGATCATGGACCTCATGGTGTCCTCCCTGGGCAAGTACCTAAAAAGAAGGCAGGGAAGTTCTACCTTATCCATCACCTATCTTGGCTGGAGGTGATTCAGTGAATGACGTTATCGATCATGCAGATTGTTCTGTGTCGTACATCAGTGTCCACACGGCCATGAAGTTGGTCAGGAATTGTGGGAAAGTTATGGCAGTAGCGAAGGTGGACATCAGGGCGGCTTTTTGCCTCCTACCAGTACACCCTTCAGACTTCTAGTTGCTAGAGATATGTTTTCAGGCGGAATGTTCTGTGAACAAGTGCATGCCAATGGGGTGGGCGGTGGCGTGCGTTTTTTGAAAATTTCAATAGTTTTATTGAATTGGTGGTGTGACATGAAGCTATGCCCAAGTGTTTGGCATACTTGGATGACTTTTTGATGGGAGACAGGGTGGTGTTGCAGATAACTCTGCTAGGCTGATGAGAACACTGGAGACCATAACAGAGTCTTTGGGATACCGCTGGCAACTGAAAGATCAGAAGGGCTGGTCCCCTGATTGACATTTTTGGGCACTTTACTGGACTAGGTGGAAATGGTATCAAGACTGCCAGGGGACAAAGTGACATGAAAACTTTGTTGGAAGAAGAGACAAGGGAGAGAAAATGTAAGGGAGCTGTGAATGATGCAATGATTGCTTAGACACATGAGTATGAATGTTGTGTGCTGATTAGTGGCCCCTGGGGAAGAGTTTTGGGGGCACTTGCCCTTTGAAATGCGGGAAGGTTCAAAGACCCACCACAGGATACGTATGACAAGAATGGTGACCAGAACAAAGCTCCAATGCCGTCGATTGTACCAGGTCATTCTCTCCCAGGTATATCACCACCCTGCCCACACTACTACTTTTCTACTTAAATTCCCACAGTGCAGACTCCAACCAGCCCCATCTCATGCCCCCTATACCATGCCAACACACCAACATCTTTCTGTGCTCTAAACCCAGTTGAGCTTTACCAAATTGCATTTCAGACTGCACCCTGGCCTACTCTACAATAGAATGTCCACAGATCCATACTCTTTTACCTGTGACCTCCAAAACACCTGCTGGATTAAAGCACCACCAGTAGCTCCTCTCACTCCCTGGCTGTCCTCTGCTGAACATAACCCCACAGACACGCACTTCTCCATCTCCCCAAACCTCTCAACTTTTTGTCACTCATGCCCAATCTAATCCCACACCCCCATAGCCTGCTTGTCTCAGGCATTTCCTCATAACCCCAGGCACCTGCCTGGAAAAAACTGGAGACCTGTCCTCATGATGAAACACCGGCTCCACTTCCATTCACGATAACTCAAATACTCTCCCAGCCAGTAGACTGGTGAAAACCTCCTTTTCACCAGTCCATGCACCCTCTCCCTTTCTGATCCATCTTTGTCCTGTGCAACAGTACCCCCAGCCCCTTGAACCCCATATTAGGTCCCCATCCTTCGCCCCAGTTCTGATACCTGAAATGCCCCAAAGAAAATCAAGGTAAAGAAGGCCCCGAAAGAACCCCGCTTCTCAGGCGGATGTGCACACACCTCTCATCTGGACCACCCAAAATCTCAAAACCCGAATTGTTGCCAGTTGCTTTTTCATTCTCCTCAACCCTTGTTCTCTGACCAGCCCCTCCAATATTCTCTCTGCCAACTCACCCCTCAAGGGTCATAGACCCAATGACTATTCCCATAAGAGGTAATACCTTCCAACCTTCCCACTATTGTCCCTGCTGTCAGGCCTTTCTCCAGCCCCAGTAAAAAAAACAAACATATAGTTTCTCCTCTCTTCCATGCCATTTCCTATCCTTCCTTTGACACCTCACACTGGGCATTTAGAATTTTTTCATACAAAAACAGACCTACCCTCTACTTACACCGAACAGACCCCACACCAGCACCAGTAAACTTTTACACAGTCCTCTCTCATATTATCCACCTACCAAACCATTCTCCTTTTTTTGCCAAAAACACACAGGCAAACAATTCTAACACTCCACTCCTCCACACATTACCTCTCCTGCTACCAAATGTAATAGAAAACACTCTTAACCCGTGTCCATCCCCTCATACACCACAAACACTCTCCTCCAAAGCACATCACCACCGCCTTTACCATTCAACTTCCACTCACCAACAGTATTCTGCATCCAAATCCTTATCAGAAAACCACTACATCAACATATCCTCTTACTACTCCACAAAAGCAAAACACAACACACACACCAGCACCTCAAAAACTCTCTCTCACACACACATACAATTCTACACTACATTCTATCACAAAATAGAAACAAACACTGACTCCCCCCACACTCATGACTACACAGATAATACCCATCCTAAACCAACTTTACACTCAAATGTTCTATCTGTACCCAACACAAAAGCTCATTCACCCGCCTCTCATCCACTGCACAATATAGATCCTTAAAACATGACCAACAAGCTACACCACCACCCTTAACCCATACACCTTCCACCCTAAACAGATGCAAACAAAATAAACAACACACCACTCTTCACTACTTTGCATTTTCTTGTCTGTTACACAACAAAACTTCTCTACAAAAACAACGCAGCTGACCAGCTCACCACCATATCCATCACCGGCACACACGGACCCATCAAAATACCTCCTAAACCTGCAGGGTGATGATCATGATATAGACAAACAACACTATTGCTATCCTGATACAGTTCATACCAACACCCCTGCTACAAGTGCAAAGAATACTACTCACTCTTCTAGGAAACAAAGTCACAGTACCACCAATACACACTCTCTAGACTAATTACTAAAACATGCTCAATCACTTTCTATAAACAAGCACCCTATCCACAACCTTCTCACTTACACATACCTTGACCTACTGTTCATAACTGACTAATAGTAGTTGGGATATTATATGGCTCCAGTATTACATGAAGCTATTCCTCCAGGCTATCAAACTGAAACTCACATGAGCAAAAGAGAAAGTGGATTAGCTTTTATATTACATACAGGGTGTGTTGGCCCTCTTCACCAGATGCACCCCTTCACCAACTTCCTCCTGTAATTTTCTCCTTTTACAAGCCGCCACCTAGCAATGCAACATTCCCAGACAACTTTTCTAGGCATTGTTTCAAACCTTATAACACTACACACAACTCTCCAACCTGTGCACCCTTGGTGATCTAGACATATGGGGCCTGAATCACAAAGGTAAACTTTCACTTTTGTATAAGTTTACTATTTTTCGGTTTTCACAAAGGAAAACTTAGACCAAAAGGTCTAACTTTCATACTTTTGGTATTCACAAAGGTAAACTTCGATAAAAAGTAACTCTACTACTTTTCGTTATTCACAAAGGTTAACTTAGACATAAAGTCTTACTTTACTAGTAGTAACTTACCTCCGTGAATACTGAATAGTAGTAAGGTTAGACATTTGGTCTAAGTTTACCTTTGTGAATATCGAAAACTAGTAAACATACACTAAAGTGTAAATTTACCTTTGTGAATCGGTCCCGTGGTTAGACAAACCTAATATGCCCCATCCAAGAACTATCTTGTGGCAATTGCGCTGCAGGCACTTTTTACACTTTGTGAGTGGGTTTTGGCTGTTTTCTGCCACAACGGCTGTCATTTTAGCCAGTTAGCGGACTAGTGATGTGCTGCACCTCTCGATACTGGCACTCTACATAAAGCGGGCCGGTGCTCAGATGCGCCGCTGGCGCACCGAAGTCCATATGCGCCCGTCCGCATCTGGACGGCACCAGGGGCCATGACCCCTGGTTGTGGCAATCCAGGTTGGCTTCATTATTCTTCCAGGGAAGTTTGGTCACTGGACCCCACTGTGTCAAATAAGTAAAAACACTTATTGGGTTTGACCGAGGTGGATTCTCTCCGTTGACCTAGCTGGCGTTGGACATCGAAGGGTTTGTAACAGCGCGTCCCCCTCAAGTGGATCATTTGTATTCCTTAAATTGCCGCTCACTTGTTTAGCACAAGTTGGAAATGTTTGATTTCTTAACGGATTATATCTGAGATACTGATTTCTTATCAGAATCTTGGTTGAATGAGAATTTATCGTATGAACAACTTTCTGCTATCCCCCAAGGTTATGCAATTTTCAGACATGATAGTCAATTGCACGGGGAGGGACTGCTATTATCTTTAAATAGTCAGCTAGATGTAGGGTTATGGAATTTGCCATCTCAGGAAGTCAGGCAGGGTTCTTCTCTCTCACCTTGTCCAGCAATTTTGCCTTCGCCAGATTTTTAATCTCGCGGCTTCTAGGATCACTGGCCAGATTTACGTCCTCTCTAACAGAACGCCAGCCATGTTATATCCCATGCTACTATAATTTTATGGCGATTGGAAACCCTTAATCTCCACTTTGATTGCACTGCATGACCTGTGGTGGCTTCTCTGGTTGCAGACCTGGAAGCCCTTCAGATCTCACAATTGGTTGTGTCTTACACGCACAGACTAGGTCATATTCTAGATTCTGTTTTTCAGATCTTGACTAGTTTATCAGTGGGTTATATGGTCTGACCATTTTGCCATACCAATCCAGGTCCCTGTTGTGAACTCTTTATCTATACCTGTCCAAGGCCAGTTGGTTGGAAGTGGGCCAAGGTGACCACGGCCAACTTTACCCAGGCTTTGGTCTCCACTCGCCCTAGCCTACATCAGTGTGTTTATTGAGCTAACTCACAGATTGGATAACTGGGGCTCTAGATCAAATCGCACCAAGGGTTGACCATTCTGCTAAAAGGTCTAAACCCTCAGCAGAATGGGTCAGCGATGAACTACTTGCATTAAAAAAGAACAACAAACGCCTAGAGCGCGTTTGGTGCAGGAATGTTGAACCAAACCGATAAGGCCAACTATCAAGCATCCTTGAAGGGATACCACAGGCATATTAAGGTGACTCGCCTTGCTTTTTATGCCAGAAAAACTGAGGGTGGCCAAAATTTCACCAAGACATTTTTTCTATTGTCAAATCCCAATCCTCTTTAGATCAGGCGTCAGCAGCTATTCCACCTTCAGAAGAATGCTGTAATGTGACTGCTCAGTTGTGCTAATAAGGTTGCATCTATTTACTCTACGTTCCCTGAGGTGTCCAGGAACACCCCATGTCGCAGTCAGTGGTTTGAACCGCTGCCGGATAGCTCACGGCTATCCTTGTTTGAAGTCATTAAACTGCCTCTTCTAAAGAAACCTGGTCTGGATCTGCTCTAGTCTGAAACTTTCATGCCAATGTCATTGATCCGTTTTGCCTCTAAGGTGCCTGAAAATGGGTACATCAGCAGCTTTCCATTTTTATTGAGACAAAAGAGCTTCTCCATTGGACTCAGTCAGGCTTTCGCTCTCTGTATAGCACAGAGTCGGCATTGCTTCTAGCGTCGGAGTCCATCCGTCAAGTCATGGACAGGGGTGATACAGCAGCAGTGCTGGTGTTAGATCTTAGTGCAGCCTTTGACAACGTGCCCACAACCTACAGTTTGAACGGTTGTGAGCATGAGGTGTCGGGGATACTGCCTTGCAGTGGTTAGCCCCCTTTCTGCAGGACTGATCTTTCAGGTGGTATTAAAACCTTTTCTATCTCAGGTTTTCCCACTGCAGCAGGGGTGCCACAGGGTTCTTCCTTGAGCCCTACATTATACAGTCTGTCTTTCTGCCCCGTGGCGAATATTGTTGGGTGATATGGACTTAATATCATTTCATACACCGATGATACGTAATTGGTTATCACCATGTCATGGACCTGCTGCACTGTTAAGGGCCTGTTTGAGGTCGCCCGGTGCATGGACCTCAGTTGTCTCAAGCGAAATGCTGAAAAAACCAGAGGTCCTTATCTTGGGTAACCAGCCATCTATCTGGTCCTCTGCCTGGTGGCCGGATGTGTTTGGCCCTCTGCCTCTTCCCAAGCTGAAAGTCAAGAACCTCAGCATCTGGTTCGATGCCAAGCTGACCTTTGATAGTCAGATCACAGCCCTCGCAGGCAAGGGCTTCATGATCTTAAAATCCCTGGGCAAGATTTTTGGAATCCTCCCTGAGGCTGCCAGAAAGACAAAAGTCAAGGTCTTGGTCATTTCATGGCTGGACTACTGAAATGTCCTTTATCTGGGAGTTACGCAGTCTCGTTTGATGAGACTTCAGCTTGTACAAAACGCGGCAGCTCGCCTTCTATTGAATCTCCCTAGGCAGTCTTCTTTAGGATCAGTTCTTTCAAAGTTGCACTGGCTGCCACTTGAGAAACTACTTACTTTTAAATCTATGTGCTACTGTCATTAGATCCTCTGGAACAAGGGCCTCGGCTACTTGCACCCTTTCTTTAAGCTAGAAGGTTAAGATCTGCCGGGTCTTTGCTAGCATCGGTTCCCATTTTTAAAAAGGCGCAGATTGGAGGCTGTTCCTTTCGTTTTCTAGCTGCCAAACGATGGAACTCCCAACCTTTGCTAATTAGACAGAAATTTTCAGAACTACTGTTCCGCAGAAAGTTGAAGACCTGGCTGTTAAGGTTATCCTAAGCTGCCAGGTTTCATCTATAGTCTTTGTGTGGGGATCTGGGTCACTTTATATTACGCTGGGACGCTTCTGAGTGAGGTAGCTATGTTCTGTACAAATTACTTTATTATTAATATATCATCACTGGCCTAGACAGACTAAGCCTACATACGAACTTCCACAAATCGCTGGACACATCCTAGATGTAATTTTTGCAAACCCAGAACTAGTTACCTTTCAAAGGATTACTCCAGTCACATAGTCAGACCATCATCTGCTAGCTATCGATCTTAAAACACCACAACTCGGCACACCTATGGCCACATTACATGCATCCACCTTTCGACAGTGGAACAAACTCACAGATCTAGAAGCAATAAAATAATTTTTAAAAACTCTATAAGAGGCTCCAGGAAGCTTTTGATATACTAATACCTGCAAACACTTTCGGGTTTAATTGTTGGCAGCCAATCAGCTCTCAGCATGGGATCTGTTGGATCCACAGAGGATCCACGTCAGATATCTACATTTCTTTTTCTTTTAATATTTCAAAAACTACTGAACAGATTTGCACCAAATCATAAGAGATCTGTCTGAATCAAGATGTAGCCATCAGGCAAATTTGGTGTAATTCCATTCAGCTGTTCAGGCTGCAGTCGTGTCTAACATTTCTATGAAAATGAAAATTGGAAACCCACTAATTGTGACTCCCCCTTTTCTCGCCCTTCACCCCCGCTTGACGAATCAACCCGAAACTTTCCATGCACAACAAGACACAAGAGGGCACTTTTTTGTCAAATTTTGTGAAGATTCACCAAACACCAAAGTTATAAGGAAACCAAAGAAACACTTTTCCAATAGAAACCAGGTCCTAACTACAGATCTCCTACTACCTACCTACCTACTAGCGACTAGCAGTAGGTCTTATATATAAATATATATTTACTTTCACTCTTGTTTCTCTGACCCCTCTCGATCCTCATCTTCAGTCCATTAAATGTGTCCTCATAGTCATGTGCTCCCTGTCCTTACCTCACACCTGCGCCCTTTCTTCCGTTTTTCTATCTTAAATTCTACTCCATCACTGGCGCTCCGCTCCTACTCTCACCCTCATCCTTCCTGCTCTCTTCCCTCGCTCTCCATCGCTACTTGCACTCCGATTTCTGAGTCCGTCTACTCAACTACCCATTACACCCCTTTTCTCCTTCTTCCATCGACTTCTAACTCCATCCTTCTGCAGTCCTTTTTACCACTGTCACACCACGCTCAGTAGCCACTGGTTCTCCAAGCGCTCTGAAAACCCAGATATCTGAGACCAAGAAGCAGACTATCTTCTCCCGTCTAAGAAGCCCACAGCTCCAGCCATACCTGCAGTGATGGTTCCACCTGGGAGGCCAGGAAGCAGTCTCTTATGATCCAAGTTTTCTTCTTCAGCAGAGCCTTGTCGGGTACGTCGTGATGGGCATTCTTGAACTTCTGCACCTCCAAGCAGAAGCGGAGATGGTTCTCCAGCAGGGGAAGATCCTCCATGGGCCCATATGTCTGGAGATATTTCAGAAAATGTAGCATCTCCAGCGTGGGCCAACCTTCAGCTGCCAGCTGCAGGGATCTCGACAGCAAGACCTTGTCTTCTGGAGTTGGCTGGGCCCGGACCTTGTGCACCAACTTGGCCTTCCTCTTCTTCAAGCGTCGGAGGATCAGCTTTGATGCCAGTGTGTGCAGGAGTGGCTCCAGCCTGGACCACCCTCCTGGTCCTACCTGGGAAGGCTGCACCCCGCAAGCTATAAGCCCTTCAGCTATGTCCTTCCAAAAGCGTCCGAACGACTCTTCCAGCAAGGAGCAAAGAAATCCCCCCATCGCTTCTAGACACTCATCACTGATTTTTCCATGGGTCACCTCAGCTTCTAGCTGTTTAGTGAGTGTTTTTGGAACTGGGTTCAGGGGCCAAACCCTCTGGGCACAATCCATTGCCAGGAATTTCCTCACGAGCCTAAGACGTCTCTTCCCAGTTTTGGTCGCTCGGCATTCGTTCAGTTGGTGAAGTATCTCCAACACCTCCTGCAGTTCCGCACCCTCGGTGTCATGGACTACCTTCTGGTAGATGTTGAACACCGTCGTGCTTTGCAGCAGCTCAAAGGGTGGACCTCTTGGTGTCTCAGAGTCCAGTTGCACCTGAGGACACTGAATGGGAGAGGTGGTTCTTCTCTGTTTCTTCTTTTTGTGGGGGCTCCTGCCCCCTTCGATGTTGAATCGGACAATCCCTCTTCTCTTTGCGGTTCTGCAACGAATAGAAGAAGGTTAGAAACATATTCACCTAAAACCAGAAACCCCAAGAATATTCCAGCACTTATGGAGTCTCTTGTAAACCAACCCACCGTCCAGTAGATGCACAAGTTAAAGGGTTAACAGGCCAATTGATTAGGTACATACTCCACCAGCAACGCCGGGACACTCTGTGGAGTAGCTGTGCGCTTTATAAGTACCTATTTTCATTTCATGAAGTAGCTTCCATGTCCCCGCCCTATAACTTCTCTGCTGTCACACCAACTATAATATTACTACAGTTGCCATGACTGAGACACGCCATCACTTCAGCCACAGCGTTATTGTAGAGATTGGGCTGGAATCTGCCACTAACTCTTGATCCTTTTTTAACGCCTTAACTGCTGCCGTTATTTTGGCGCAGTACGGGTGTTCTGAAAGGTGGGCGGGGCCGCGTCGGCCGTTGGCCCGACGGCAGCACGCAAAGGGTTAAGATCACATTAATTCAGCTTTGAATCTTGCATGAAAAATAATAGTGTGCAAAATGTTGGTGATAGTTTCTTGCCCCTTTCTAAAGAGTTGAGGCGCTTTGTCACTTTGCAGCGTCTGTGGACTCAATGGTGGTAAGAAGAAGGTGTGCACCAATCAGCATGCACTATAGACATCTACCCGACATCCTAAACAAAAACATCACTTGATCTCAAGATACATGTTCTCAGCAATAGTTACTTACACACAGTACTTTATCAAACCGCCTGCCGCACAACAACCTTCATTGTGGTTTTACCAACTTTCTGGCACAGACATTCACTGTTTATAATTTACGCACCACCTTCAAATTACTATAACTCGCGCACCTCTATACACATTGGTCACCTCACTCGCCACCCTACAATAACTATAACTCACCACTCTACCATGCACTGTGTTCTCACAAGTCACGTTAGTGTCATAAGTGTTGTTATGAATGCTATTTCACATACTATACGTTATGTAATATGCAATGGTTTAACTAGTGCATGGAGAAGGGGCGAGTGAATGAATGAATGGTGTTCCAAATAGAGTTCACTACCACTCCCAGAGTAATAGTTAATGTAGTGTAGCGGGTGAGGAGATGAGGAAAATGAAATTTTACATGGCCAATGTGTCCCCTGCGTGTACCCCACGTTTAGTGTACTTGCATGTCATCCATGCATTTTCCCTCTCATGTCTGTAATAATGATGCCTCTGCATTTACGTCCCACATTAGGATGTCAGTTAATGCCAGTTACCAAGTCTCCCATGAAAAGAAACGTTAATTCTGCATTGAGGCCTATGTTACCCATGTTTTTGCATTGTGCACGTTTAATATATCGAGATGAACCCATTTTGTGGCTCAGCCTGAGCCAGGACCCGAATTAAGGTTTTCATGTCTCCAGACACGCTGAGGGCTGCAGCTACGTATCCCTGACCTCTCGCATACTTTTGGCTCAGCCGAGAGGGGCCCAGCCCGGGTTGCCAAGACAGTATTTTGCACACAGTTATCTGCTTGCTCTGCAGAATCACATTCTTGCCTGGTGAAGAAGGTAAACAGAGCCCGTCTGCAGAGATAGGGCCTAGCCTTTCTGTCTCCGTTTAAGTGATTTGCAGTGCTCGCATCCATAGAAAGCCCAAAGCCCACACGCAATGAACGAAGAAATATATGAAATATATGCCCACACCGGCTCTTGGTGATGAGCAACCTTTGCTTGAGCGACCTTTGCTTCAGATAATACATCCCCGGACCTAAGATATCAGATAATACCAGACGTGCAGGTCGTCCTGACACTGAAGACCTCTCTACTAGATCGAAAGTCAGCTCCCCCCAGCTTCCCCCCAGTTACACGTTAGTTGTACGTCATGACCAAGTTGCGCACACCAGTAGGGCAAAGGTTCCAGCTGGCCATGCAGACCCCCTCCATGCATCCACCCACCTATGACTCCTCAAGTGAACGCCCACATGTACGCCCTCATGCACGCCCACATGCTCTTATCTCTCTCTTCCTCTTGCTCTGCCTGGAGCGCTCCTCCTTCTCTATACAATTGAATGTATAAATATTGTACTCTGTGAATAAAGTTCAGAAGACCCTTCCTGAACCTTAGTGGTGATGGAACCGATTCTCCCTTAACTCGAGTTACTGAAATAAAGCCCTTTTGAATCGAACACCACGGACTCTGCCTCTCATTATATGCATGACCCTTTGTTTAAGTATAGAAATTATGACAGGGTAATACTTTATTTACCACATATTCTGGCGCCCGAATAGGGACAAATCCCCTTCCCCACGCGCCGGAGATGCAGGTCCAGCCCTAGCCCCCTTCCACAGCCGTGACGGACTTCAAAGTGTACACGCCAGCGGGATTTCCTGCTTACTCCCTCAGGCCCACGAGGAGGACGGACTGCGACCAGGCATCCACACGAGGCGGTGAGGATTGCGGATCATCCCAACCAGAGCCCAACCCGTGAGAGAGCAAGGTCCGAGGTTTCCGAAGGTCCACCTGTTCCGTGGCGCATGCGCAGGCAGTATCAAGTTTCCGAGGCCTTCAAGTTCTGCTTCCCGGTGAGTACCGCTATTGGGAACGCATAAAGTTCAAGACGGGTTCATTTATATGAGCTCGGTAAAGACGTGTCCGTTCATACGAGCACGGTAAAGACGGGTCCATTTCGGTGGGCAGGGTAAAGACGTGTCTCTTTAAGAGACCGGTATGGTTGTACTGTATTCCAGTGCATAAAGTTAACTGTTTTCAAGTACATGTATCTAGTCAAACTGTATCTGTTTTAATGTTTTAGTGTTGTAGTGTGAATGATTGTTTCAGTCAGAGTATTTTTGTGTTTATTGTGTTGTTCATTACGTTGGTTTCAACATGCCACTGTTTTCGAAATTACGTCAGATAGGGACCAGGAAAGGTATCTTAGAAGAGCCAGTTAACATCCCGCCTAGAGACACACCTGGTCATTACATGTATAATAAACACGGGCTAGATGCCGTGTTGTATTTAGAACTATGGGTAGATTACACAAAGGATTTAGAGGAGAAGTACAGATGGCCTATTTCGGGAACATGGGATTCTGAATGCATTATGAAAGTAGAGGAAGCGCTATGGAAAAGGAAAGCAAGACCTTCTCAGAAAGATGCCATTGAGTTATGGCGCAAAGAGTCACATAGGAGATCAGAGAAAGAATTCCACCAAGTAGAGAGAAGTAAACAAGCAGCGGAAAAAGCCAAAGAAAAAGAACTGCGGGAGGAGGGGGAACGGGTCAAGGCAGAACAGGCTGATAGAGAAAGAAATGCCGTAGTTACTGGTATTTATCCCGTTCTCTCAGAAGAACTAGCTAGAGTGACCCCCTCAGAAACACCCCGTAGGTCGCGTACGCCACCACCTGTACCCTTTAGAGTACGTAGAAAAAAGCCGACAGCCTCCGAAGCTTTTATTTCCTCCTATCTAGAGGAGCCCGCACCGGACTATGTAAACGCAGATTTCCCTCCGCCCCCATCAGCGGCTCAGCTCCAACAGCTCCAGCAGACCGTTAAAGATGACGTAGGGCCAGGGGCCGTAGGGGGAGGGGGGCCAATGCCAATGCCAACGCCAACGCCAACGTTAACGCCAACGTCAACGCCATATAAGTTTACTGTAGATGTAGCAATCGCCCGCTGTATATACGATCCAGTACCAGGAAAGGGTTCAATGCTCGTGTTTTCACTAAGACTAAGAAAAGCCGTCGACTATTTGGTCACACTATCAGACATGAAAGAACACCTAGATAAAATATACCGTTTCATTAGAACGGGGGAGGGACCCGAGTGTATAGAAGAGGCCATGGAACACAGAAAGGTAGGGGTCAAGAACTACATCCTACGTTTTATGATTAACTGTCTGATCAGGGAACAAGACCAAGGAGACGGAGATGTAAAGCATGGTCTGATAGAGTGGAGTGATAACATAGAAGCCGGTCGGCATGATAAACAGGGACAGACAGATAGCATGATGATGAAAATACGAAAAGAAATATTAGCAATACACAGAATGTGGTCTGACGAGAAGGGTGAGTCATCATCGGAAGAGTCAGACGGATAGAGACCGAACATTCCCACACCCCACACGAAAAGGAATTGGCCCGGTCAGCCACCCAATGGGTGTCCAATTCTAATATATATAGCAATGATATAGTGGCCCAAACTTTCTTAAGCCTCCCGCCGAACGAACAGCGTTTGGCCGGTATTTACATGGTCCAACATTTAATAACGTTGTATGAAAGTCAATATTCTGATCCTGGTCACTTGTATAAATTACTGGATGACATACTTCTAGAAAGATGGACAGGCCTGGGTACTGACTTAATTAATGTGATCCTGGATCAACAACATAAGTACTTAAATTCTCTGACCACATGCATGCTTCCCACCCCACACCATGACAGAAAGCGCCTATACATAGACAGACAGAACCCCCTACGAGAGGTACATCCCGTCAAAAATGCAACTGGTGAGCTTCAACGAGTGTATGTTTACACCCCCTTGACGAAATTAGAAATACTGGAAATGAAAAAGATGTTGCCCTGTCATGATAAAGACCCGGGGGGTTTCACCGAGAATTAAAAGACATTCTCCGCATCGGAGATTATACGTATGCTGACATTCTGAAACTATTGAAAGTACTGTTGCCTGCAGGTATCTATGAAAAGCTTAAGGAAAAAGACTGGGAGGTGGGAGAGAAAAAGATAAGTTGGACAGAATTGGAAACAGAGGATAAAGCCAGGCTTCAATGAGTTGGTCTTGGGGACAAAGCTAGAGAACTACCTGAACTCCTAATACAGGTTTTGCCGAGACTATTGATTACTAAAATGGAAGACTGGGATGCTATTTCAGCCTGTTTTAGCGACTCCTTGTTACAGCAAACCTTTTATGCTTTTCGTGACTGAACGAGATGGAACAGCAATATCTGTCCTCACACAAGATCAAGCAGGAAAGCACAAGCCGTGTGCTTATTTTTCTAGTACACTGGATCCAGTGGCCCAGGCTCTGCCTGCGTGCCTGAAATCAATTGCAGCAACAGCCCTAGCCATAAGACAAAGTGACTCCATAGTGCTGGGACACCCCCTGACAGTACAGGTACCGCATGCAGTGGAAGTTCTCTTGAACAGGACACAGACACAACACTTGACTGTAGCGAGATTGACAGGATATGAACTGACGTTATTTCAGCCACACATAGAAATCAGACGATGTAACATTCTTAACCCTGCTACACTTTTGCCCTCAAGTACAGTAGACACCGCACCACATGACTGTGTGGAAATCATGAATACAGTGACGAAACCAAGACAAGACTTGACAGACATTGCTTTGCCAGACCCTGACCTGACACTTTATGTAGATGGTTCATGCATGAGAACGAGTACAGGAGAGTTAGTGGCCGCATATGCCGTGACCACTGCTACTGAAGTCATAGAGACACAAAGAATAGACACACTGTCAGCACAAGCAGCAGAGCTCATCGCTCTGACACAAGCCTGCATAGGAGCTAAGCACTTGAAAGTGAACATTTATACAGATTCACAATATGCATTCCGTGTAGTTCATGACTTCGGAGTCCTGTGGAGGGAGAGAGGTTTCTTGACCTCCCATGGGACCAAAATTCAGCATGGCCCGCTTATTCAAGCTCTGTTAGAAGCAATACATTTACCTACAGCCATAGCCATCATGAAATGCAAAGCACACACCAAAGTTACAGACACCATTTCCCAGGGTAATGACCTGGCAGACCGAACTGCTAAACTTACAGCCCAGACACCAACAGACATGACAAGGACAGAGGTACCATTATTGACAAAAAGTATGACAGTCAGGGATCCTTCTCAAGATGTACTCGACATACAGACACATGCCACTTCAGATGAAATAAAGAAATGGACTGAACAAGGAGGGGTCCAGACTGACCAAGGTTGGATGACTAAAGGAAAAGCTACATGGTTTCTTCCAGATTCCATGGTACAAGTGATCATAAACACAGCACATAGTCCAGCACACTTGGGAGAGAAGGCAATGTTAGATAGCTTACAGAATATCTGGTTTAACAAGCACCTGCGTGCAGCAGCGAAGCAAAAAGTGCGAACTTGTATGATCTGTTGCCAGTTCAATCTAGGTAAAGGCATTCCGGTGGAACAAGGCGGATTTCATCCTCCTGACCATCCTTTTGAGGTCCTCCAGATGGACTATATCCAAATGGACAGATGTAGAGGTTACAAGTATGTCTTGGTAGTTGTGTGTGCACTATCTAGATGGACAGAAGCGTACCCAGTCCCAGATTATACTGCTGTGACAACCTCCAGGCAATTGGTGCGTGAATACTTCCCCAGATACGGATTGCCCCGTGTCGTGTACTCAGACAATGGTCAGCCTTTTTCTTCTGAATTAATGAAACAAGTGTCCCTCCTGTTAGGATATCAGTGGAAGTTTCATTGTGTACGACACCCTGAAGCAGCAGGCCTTGTTGAGCGCCATAATCAGACAATAAAGACGAAACTAGCAAAGATCTGTGCAGAAAAAGGCGTGGATTGGATGGTAGCCTTGCCCGTTGCCCTCTTTTACATGCGTATGGTAGCTCATTCCAGAACAGGCCTATCTCCGTATGCAGTGGTTTTCGGTAGACCGCCAAATATGTGGGGTACGCCTATGCCTAAGAAAATAACTGATGTTGACAGTAACATGCTGACAGATTACCTGGCTTCCTTGATGTCTGCACTACTCTCTTGTCGTTCACAGGTTGCCGCCGCCTTCCCTGACAACACCCAAGTCAAGGAGCATGCCATAGTCCCTGGAGATTTCGTCTTCGTGAGGAATTTTGATCGATCAAGCCCCCTTGAGCCGCGTTGGAAGACACCGAAATTTGTGCTACTGACCACGAGGACAGCCATCAAGGTCGAAGGAAGAAAAGGATGGCTTCATGCCCACCATTGTAAAAAGTACTTTGGCGATTCTGGAACTTTGATAAAGACAAATGACATTACAGACTTTAAGCCCCCTTTGCTAGAAAAGACTCCACAGCAAGAGTACAGGTCCAAATTACGATCCAGAAAGTCAGACAGCGTTTAATTGTTTAAGTCCACTAGGTGGTGAATCGGTTAGACAGGTTCCTGACATGTATAAGATCGTAGACCATAACAGCCAGAATAGTAAAAAGAGCAAAATGAAAGAAAAATACTGCAAGATATTACGCAGTAGATGTATAGTAACTCTGATTTTTCTATCTCTTCTGTGCATCACTATAATATGTATCAGCTTGACACTACATGTTTTCTTTCCTCCTATTGCCTCACATATACACTTTTCCTTTAATGACACTGTAGAGCATACATTCAGTGATCTGCCTCCCCATGAACTGTCATATCGACTAGCCCTGCGCAACAATACTTTTATTCGAATGTTGCACCGTTCTCATCCGACCAGCAATGCAACAGATTAATGGGTATGTGGCCAACTGCCACCTTATCAGAAGACGAAGGGAGTTCTGCCCTTCTTCCCTTTTCCGTTCTCCCACAATGGTTCGTGCGGAGCATGGTTTGCTTTAATGACATCACTAGACAGAAAGTCCACAGTTTCCCAGGGCGACTGGATATGGGGAAACTTGAATAAGGTAATGAATGAGGCATGTTTTCCAGAAGATGACGGTCTTCCTCAAAGGAAGGGGACCGATCTAGAAAATGAAGAGGACGAGCAAGGAAATCATTCCCTTAGTTTTATGATTCTGAATGTTCAGCCCAAGCAAAATGCAGGTCCACCGACTATTACAGTCCTACCAGTTAAAGGTGATTTGTGCGTTAGAAAGAAAGGATCAGTACATATGGGACACAGCGAGTGTAATGCTGTAGTCGAGTTTAATGATAAAGGAAAGTCTTCTTTCAAAGCATCACGTCATACCTATTTCATTTGCGGTCAGACAGCCTATGTACATCTGCCCTTAGACTGGAGTGGGACGTGTTATATAGCGTTCCTACTGCCACCCGTCTTTCTAGCCCCATCCCATTATCATCGAGATTCACGACTAGAGCATGTTAGACACAGGAGGGAGACCGATTCCCCCGTGATTGATCAGACTGAGACAGCTTGGGAGCAATATACAGATTTCAATAGAGGATTCTTTTTCTTCATAGGTCCCGTCCAAAACAGTAAACTCATACGCAGGTTAACAAGAACTCTAGAAGCAGTAGTGAATGAGACTGCATCTGCTCTGGCTAACTTGACCCAGGAACAGTCTGCCTTGAGACTTGTTGTTCTTCAGAACCGTCTTGCTCTTGACGTCATCCTGGCAGATAGGGGCGGGGCTTGTAGAGTGATCGGCTCCAGTTGTTGTGTTTTCATTCCGAATAACGCGCCATCTGTGTACGCAGCAATAACAAGGCTCCACAAAATTGCTCATGATATACATCAAGACCCAGGCACATGGACTTGGTCCAGTTGGCTCTGGAGTGTAATATCGGCATGGGGATGGAAAGTATTGTCGTTCCTAGGAATGATACTGCTTATGCTATTCGGTTGCTGTCTCTGTCTGCAGTGTGGCCTGGCGATTTGCGGCCTGTGTGCCACTGCCTGTATTCCCCATCCACGTATACAAAAGATCAAAGATGAACAAATGATGCTGTATGATCAGATATACGGTCTCATGAATATAGATATGTCCTGAAGGGTACAGTAGGGAACAATTAATTAAATTTTACATGGCCAATGTGTCCCCTGCGTGTACCCCACGTTTAGTGTACTTGCATGTCATCCATGCATTTTCCCTCTCATGTCTGTAATAATGATGCCTCTGCATTTACGTCCCACATTAGGATGTCAGTTAATGCCAGTTACCAAGTCTCCCATGAAAAGAAACGTTAATTCTGCATTGAGGCCTATGTTACCCATGTGTTTGCATTGTGCACGTTTAATATATCGAGATGAACCCATTTTGTGGCTCAGCCTGAGCCAGGACCCGAATTAAGGTTTTCATGTCTCCAGACACTCTGAGGGCTGCAGCTACGTATCCCTGACCTCTCGCATACTTTTGGCTCAGCCGAGAGGGGCCCAGCCCGGGGTGCCAAGACAGTATTTTGCACACAGTTATCTGCTTGCTCTACAGAATCACATTCTTGTCTGGTGAAGAAGGTAAACAGAGCCTGTCTGCAGAGATAGGCCCTAGCCTTTCTGTCTCCGTTTAAGTGATTTGCAGTGCTCGCATCCATAGAAAGCCCAAAGCCCCCACGCAATGAACAAAGAAATATATGAAATATATACCCACACCGGCTCTTGGTGATGAGCAACCTTTGCTTGAGCGACCTTTGCTTCAGATAATACATCCCCGGACCTAAGATATCAGATAATACCAGACGTGCAGGTCGTCCTGACACTGAAGGCCTCTCTACTAGATCGAAAGTCAGCTCCCCCCAGTTACACGTTAGTTGTACGTCATGACCAAGTTGCGCACACAAGTAGGGCAAAGGTTCCAGCTGGCCATGCAGACCCCCTCCATGCATCCACCCACCTATGACTCACCTATGACTCCTCAAGTGAACGCCCACATGCACGCCCTCATGCACGCCCACATGCTCTTATCTCTCTCTTCCTCTTGCTCTGCCTGGAGCGCTCCTCCTTCTCTATACAATTGAATGTATAAATATTGTACTCTGTGAATAAAGTTCAGAAGACCCTTCCTGAACCTTAGTGGTGATGGAACCGATTCTCCCTTAACTTGAGTTACTGAAATAAAGCCCTTTTGAATCGGACACCACGGACTCTGCCTCTCATTATATGCATGACCCTTTGTTTAAGTATAGAAATTATGACAGGGTAATACTTTATTTACCACAGAGAGGTGATCAGACTGTGTACCAAAGTGTGCAACTTATAGTAATTTTGGGGTCGTGCATAAATTATAAATGTAAATTGTAACTATAACTTTAATATTTGTGTAGTTTGCTATGTTTGCATAGAAAGGAGAAACTGGTTTCCTGATTGTAATGTTTTTTTTATTTTTAGTTAAAAAATATTCAAAATCATGCAGTTGACTGTCGTTGAGTGGAGTGTGGTACAGTAGAGTAGAGGTGAGTGTCCTAAAGTTTACTGTTATACAAAAAAGTGTCCTTGAGTGGCTTAAAGTGGAATGTGGTACGGTGGAGTGGTGTACAATGGAATCGCGTGGAGTGGTGTACATTGGAATAGCATAGAGTGGAGTGGAATACAGTGGAATAGCATAGAGTGGAGTGGCGTACAGTGGAATAGCGTAGAGTCTAGCTATGTAGAGAGGAATGGCGTAGAGTGAAGAGGCATATAGTGGAGAAACGAACACTGGGATGGTGTAGAGTGGAATAACGTTGAGTTTAGTGATGTACAGACTAGTGAAGTAGAGTGGAATGGCATATAGTGGCGTAGAGTAGAGTGGCATAAAGTGCATTGTTGTACAGTGAAATAACGTAAAGAGTGGAGTGGCATATAGTGGAGTGGTGCAGAATGTAGTGTTGTACAGTGTAATAGCGTACGCTGGATTTTCGTGGAGTGGGATATAGCCCAGTGGCGTACACAGTGAAGAGGCATAGAGTAGAATAGTGTGCAGTGTAGTGTAGCGTGAAGTTGTGTACAGTGGAGCAGCATACAGTGGAGGGACATACAGTGACGTGGTGTAGACTAGAATTTAATAGAATAGACTGGCGTTTAGTATAATAGCATAGAGTACAGTGGTGTGGGGTGGCATACAGTCGATTAATGTAGAGTGGAGTGGCATAGAGTGGAGTGACGTAGAGTGGAGTGATGTAGAGTGGAGTGACGTAGAGTGGAGTGACGTAGAGTGGAGTGACGTAGAGTGGAGTGACGTAGAGTGGAGTGGCATAGAGTGGAGTGGCATGGAGTGGAGTGACGTAGAGTGGAGTGGCATAGAGTGGAGTGACGTAGAGTGGAGTGATGTAGAGTGGAGTGACGTAGAGTGGAGTGACGTAGAGTGGAGTGACGTAGAGTGGAGTGGCATAGAGTGGAGTGGCATGGAGTGGAGTGACGTAGAGTGGAGTGGCATAGAGTGGAGTGACGTAGAGTGGAGTGATGTAGAGTGGAGTGACGTAGAGTGGAGTGATGTAGAGTGGAGTGACGTAGAGTGGAGTGATGTAGAGTGGAGTGACGTAGAGTGGAGTGACGTAGAGTGGAGTGGCATAGAGTGGAGTGGCATGGAGTGGAGTGTCAAAGTCAAAGTCAAAGTCAATAAGCTTTATTCGGTTGAAACAAAGCAACCATAAAAGCACAGTGCAATTATTAAAATACATTCATATCTATACATTAAAAGGAAATACCATGCCAAAGAGTAAATATGTACATACAATAAATTTACAAAAATATAACAAACAGTTTTTTTGGATTATACGAAAAAAGTGCAATGTGCGTTAACAAGGAATTTCATTCATATAAAAATAGGGGAATATAACCTTCACTCAATCGGCATGTAACCCGACTAGACGTAAGATCATTCCCCCACTAAATGCCGCCTCCTCTGCAATTCTAAGCAGCCCAAGGCATCAGAGATTTGTTATCAGACCTTTCAAGGGTCAAATTATCAGATCAATGCGAAAAGTGATTCCAAGTGGGTAGCTTGTAGTTGCTAGTAGTTGCTGGGTGTATTGTTGCCCCTACAGTAGTTATTCCCTGTCTTAAATCTTACATGGGGCATATATGCGGCTCTGGGGTAAAAATCTCTCAATTCCCTTACAACTATTGGGCCGTCCCCCCTTTGAGGCTGCCAGCCCAGAAGATAATGGACAACCCGAGGATCCCTGAAGTTTACAAGAATCAGATCTCCCGCTATATCTTTGGTTAGAGGACCCAACCATTTCACCCTTCTGACATTCAGTATTTTCCCGTCTAAGTTTGGTGGAAGGGGCCTATTCTTTGTTAACCAAAAAGATACTTTGTTTGCCAGCTCGGTTTGTCCCTCGATTTTTCCATTGCTTAATTCAGGCACGCCTGATAGAATGCAAACAAATGGAGCTGCCTCCGGCGGTAGGTCAATTTGATTAGTTTTTCTTTGCCTATAACCATTTTTTGAGAGAGTCCCCACTAAGGGCGTTAAATCTTTGGATAACCCTACTCCTTTATCAGAGTTCGATGGTATTACCTTTTTTGGACTACTTCTGTTAGATGTAGTCTGCCGAGTATTAAATGGTAATGACTTTTTAGATTTGTTAGGTGCAGATGGCTGGGTTGGGGGAGTACTGCTTTGTGTTATAATTATTGGAAGATCGGCAGTGGCTGTGAGTTCAGCTTTGTTAGCTCTTACCAGACTTTCTAGGAGGATGGCGTTCGCCTTTGTTGTTTCTTCTATATAGGTAACTTTTTCCCCGATAACCATGATTTTTTTAACCAAAGGGGATATTAAAGATTTAATGATGTATTCAATCAGGGTCAAAGGATCAGTTGGTGTTGAAGGTAGGGGAGAATAAGAGGTGGAGCATGCCCTGAGTGAGTGCGGAGAAATAGTACACACCGAGGGTGGACTTGCATCCCGCTTTCTTTTGGTGGGGGGTGTCTGAGGGTTTGTAATAAAAGTACTATCTTTATCCGTAATTAGGGAGAGGTTTCCCTGGTGGGTTTCTTGGGGGTTAGGTAGTTTGTTAGGACTAGGACTTATATTTAGTGGGGCGCCAGTTGATTCGTTACCCTCTTGAAACAGGATGTAATTAGTTTTACAAAGCGCGTTAAGTTCTTCCAATAGCAATAGTGATTGGCAGTATTTGGTTGTTACTGAAGGGGATTGACGGCAGAGATTTAAGTTTTCCAAACTCCCGTTTCCAAGCCCCCCACGGGAGTTAGTATTATTAGTGACCCCTTTGCCATCCATAATGTTGATAGCCTTTGTATATAGCAGCAATATGGTAACAACAACAAACACCAGTACTGGACCAGTGTACAAAGTCATAAGACCAGTTCTGTTAGGCGGAAAGGGTAACAAGGCAGTCACGATTATGTGTCAATATGATTTACCTCCTGTATCCAGTGGAAGGTAGGACAATATAACAACTCGGTGCCTCCTCCTTCGTAGTAGCCAAGAGGGGTGGCCCGTCCCGGCCTCCTTGTGCCTCTGAGGGCCCGGCGGCGCCCGCGCGCGTCCCGCGGCGCGGGGGCTCTGGCTGGACTTGTGAGCACCTCCGGGGGCGGGACAGGGCGTGCGCGACTTCCGGTCGCGTGGGGCGGTGGGAAATGTAGCCCGGTTGCTCCCTCTTCCCTCAGCAAACAGCGCAGGAAGGCTGCGGCGCTTCAAGGACCCTCCGGGACTCCTGGGTCAGTTCTGTGTGTCCCCCGCTCCCCCGGGGCTCTGGCTGGACTTGTGAGCACCTCCGGGGGCGGGACAGGGCGTGCGCGACTTCCGGTCGCGTGGGGCGGTGGGAAATGTAGTCCGGTTGCTCCCTCTTCCCTCAGCAAACAGCGCAGGAAGGCTGCGGCGCTTCAAGGACCCTCCGGGACTCCTGGGTCAGTTCTGTGTGTCCCCCGCTCCCCCGGGGCTCTGGCTGGACTTGTGAGCACCTCCGGGGGCGGGACAGGGCGTGCGCGACTTCCGGTCGCGTGGGGCGGTGGGAAATGTAGTCCGGTTGCTCCCTCTTCCCTCAGCAAACAGCGCAGGAAGGCTGCGGCGCTTCAAGGACCCTCCGGGACTCCTGGGTCAGTTCTGTGTGTCCCCCGCTCCCCCGGGGCTCTGGCTGGACTTGTGAGCACCTCCGGGGGCGGGACAGGGCGTGCGCGACTTCCGGTCGCGTGGGGCGGTGGGAAATGTAGTCCGGTTGCTCCCTCTTCCCTCAGCAAACAGCGCAGGAAGGCTGCGGCGCTTCAAGGACCCTCCGGGACTCCTGGGTCAGTTCTGTGTGTCCCCCGCTCCCCCGGGGCTCTGGCTGGACTTGTGAGCACCTCCGGGGGCGGGACAGGGCGTGCGCGACTTCCGGTCGCGTGGGGCGGTGGGAAATGTAGTCCGGTTGCTCCCTCTTCCCTCAGCAAACAGCGCAGGAAGGCTGCGGCGCTTCAAGGACCCTCCGGGACTCCTGGGTCAGTTCTGTGTGTCCCCCGCTCCCCCGGGGCTCTGGCTGGACTTGTGAGCACCTCCAGGGGCGGGACAGGGCGTGCGCGACTTCCGGTCGCGTGGGGCGGTGGGAAATGTAGTCCGGTTGCTCCCTCTTCCCTCAGCATACAGCGCAGGAAGGCTGCGGCGCTTCAAGGACCCTCCGGGACTCCTGGGTCAGTTCTGTGTGTCCATTGTGTGTGGAGTGGAGTGTGTTAATTGAAACTGACGTAGCGTGAAAGTGTGTGAACGGATGTAGACGTGGTACAGTAGAGTAGAGGTGAGTGTTGTAAAGTTCACTGTTATACAATAAAGTGTCCTTGAGTGCTTAAAGTGGAATGTGGTACGGTGGAGTGGTGTACAATGGAATAGCGTGGAGTGGTGTACAGTGGAATAGCATAGAGTGGAGTGGCGTACATTGGAATAGCATAGAGTGGAGTGGAATAGCATAGAGTGGAGTGGCGTACAGTGGAATAGCATAGAGTCTAGCTATGTAGAGAGGAATGGCATAGAGTGAAGAGGCATATAGTGGAGTAACGTACCGTGGAGTGGTGTAGAGTGGAGTGGCGTTGAGTGGAGTGGCGTAGAGTGGAGTGGCGTAGAGTGGAGTGGCGTAGAGTGGAGTGACATAGAGTGGAGTGACTTAGAGTGGAGTGGCGTAGAGTGGAGTGGCGTACAGTGGCGTGACGTAGAGTGGAGTGGCTTAGAGTGGAGTGGCGTAGAGTGGAGTGGCGTAGAGTGGAGTGGCATAGAGTGGAGTGGCGTAGAGTGGAGTGGCGTTGAGTGGAGTGGCGTTGAGTGGAGTGACGTAGAGTGGAGTGGCGTTGAGTGGAGTGGCGTTGAGTAGAGTGGCGTAGAGTGGAGTGGCGTTGAGTGGAGTGGCGTAGAGTGGAGTGGCGTAGAGTGGAGTGGCGTAGAGTGGAGTGGCGTTGAGTGGAGTGGCGTAGAGTGGAGTGGCGTAGAGTGGAGTGACGTAGAGTGGAGTGACGTAGAATGGAGTGGCGTAGAATGTAGTGTTGTACAGTGTAATAGCGTACGCTGGATTTTCGTGAAGTGGGGTATAGCCCAGTGGCATACAGTGAAATACGGTAGAGTGCATGGGTGTGCAATGAAGTGGTGCACAGTGAAGAGGCATAGAGTAGAATAGTGTGCAGTGTAGTGTAGCGTGAAGTTGTGTACAGTGGAGCAGCATACAGTGGAGGGACATACAGTGACGTGGTGTAGACTAGAATTTAATAGAATAGACTGGCGTTTAGTATAATAGCATAGAGTACAGTGGTGTGGGGTGGCATACAGTCGATTAATGTAGAGTGGAGTGGCGTTGAGTGGAGTGGCGTAGAGTGGAGTGGCGTAGAGTGGAGTGACGTAGAGTGGAGTGACGTAGAGTGGAGTGACGTAGAGTGGAGTGGCATAGAGTGGAGTGGCATGGAGTGGAGTGACGTAGAGTGGAGTGATGTAGAGTGGAGTGACGTAGAGTGGAGTGACGTAGAGTGGAGTGACGTAGAGTGGAGTGACGTAGAGTGGAGTGGCATAGAGTGGAGTGGCATGGAGTGGAGTGTGTTAATTGAAACTGACGTAGCGTGAAAGTGTGTGAACGGATGTAGACGTGGTACAGTAGAGTAGAGGTGAGTGTTGTAAAGTTCACTGTTATACAATAAAGTGTCCTTGAGTGCTTAAAGTGGAATGTGGTACGGTGGAGTGGTGTACAATGGAATAGCGTGGAGTGGTGTACAGTGGAATAGCATAGAGTGGAGTGGCGTACATTGGAATAGCATAGAGTGGAGTGGCGTACATTGGAATAGCATAGAGTGGAGTGGAATACAGTGGAATAGCATAGAGTGGAGTGGCGTACAGTGGAATAGCATAGAGTCTAGCTATGTAGAGAGGAATGGCATAGAGTGAAGAGGCATATAGTGGAGTAACGTACCGTGGAGTGGTGTAGAGTGGAGTGGCGTTGAGTGGAGTGGCGTAGAGTGGAGTGGCGAAGAGTGGAGTGGCGTAGAGTGGAGTGACGTAGAGTGGAGTGACGTAGAGTGGAGTGGCGTAGAGTGGAGTGGCGTAGAGTGGCGTGACGTAGAGTGGAGTGGCTTAGAGTGGAGTGGCGTAGAGTGGAGTGGCGTAGAGTGGAGTGGCATAGAGTGGAGTGGCGTAGAGTGGAGTGGCGTTGAGTGGAGTGGCGTTGAGTGGAGTGACGTAGAGTGGAGTGGCGTTGAGTGGAGTGGCGTTGAGTAGAGTGGCGTAGAGTGGAGTGGCGTTGAGTGGAGTGGCGTAGAGTGGAGTGGCGTAGAGTGGAGTGGCGTTGAGTGGAGTGGCGTAGAGTGGAGTGGCGTAGAGTGGAGTGGCGTAGAGTGGAGTGGCGTAGAGTGGAGTGGCGTAGAGTGGAGTGACGTAGAGTGGAGTGGCGTTGAGTGGAGTGGCGTTGAGTGGAGCAGCGTAGAGTGGAGCAGCGTAGAGTGGAGCAGCGTAGAGTGGAGCGATGTAGAGTGGAGTGACGTAGAGTGGAGTGGCGTAGAGTGGAGTGGTGTAGAGTGGAGTGGCGTAGAGTGGAGTGGCGTAGAGTGGAGTGGCGTAGAGTGGAGTGGCGTAGAGTGGAGTGACGTAGAGTGGAGTGGCGTTGAGTGGAGTGGCGTTGAGTGGAGCGGCGTAGAGTGGAGCAGCGTAGAGTGGAGCAGCGTAGAGTGGAGCGACGTAGAGTGGAGTGACGTAGAGTGGAGTGGCGTAGAGTGGAGTGACGTAGAGTGGAGTGGCGTAGAGTGGAGTGGCGTAGAGTGGAGTGACGTAGAGTGGAGTGGCGTAGAGTGGAGTGGCGTAGAGTCACATGAAGTGGAGTGTGTTAATTAAAACTGATGTAGCGTGAATGTGTGAACAAATGTAGACGTAATGTGGCAGGAATATACATTATGAGGTATAAATGGCCATTTTTGGTAGTATGTGTGAATAGTGTAAGTAGTGGTAAAGTTGTAAGGTTTTAAAAACGCAGTTATTTGTTGTGCGATGGTATACAGCAGTAGGTTTGCGGTATACCGTGTTACATGCGGTTGTGAAGTCAATATGTGATTGGTTAATGGCTGTGGGGTTACCAAAGGCAAAAGGCCACCAGGTTGTGTGTATCATAGTTTTGTTGTGTTCTGCGTTTCACTAAGTTCTTAGTTAGGGTCTTATATATAGGAAGTATATAGGTCTATTGTTGTTTTTTACCTATTACCACTATATTAAGTGGTAACACATAGAGGTATTACTGTGTTGCTCAGTTATTTCAAATATATAGAAACGTATTAATATGTTTCCCTTCCTATTAACACATTAATGAAGTGGTAATAGATAGGGGAAAAATACCAAACTCACTATTTACCTAGATTCGAAGGATTAAGACAAAACACAGCCAAACTGTACCTAAAAAAAACATGGCTGCCTTTAACTTTTATAAAGGCAGTCTTCAGCCAATTACCTAATTGCCGTCACTATGTACCGTGGTACTTTTGCCAAATACGGTGACAACAGATCTCACTAAGTTAAAATGCCTTATAGCTTAAAAAATACTTCCCCTTTTTACCTGTAGTACCTGAAAGGTTCATCTGCGCACCATAATGTGCAATCCTGCTAAATTTCATGTAAATGCATTCAGCCGTTCTGTTGGTACGTCTAATACAAGAAGTCTATGTAAAATGCATTGGGGTTAAAACCTGTTTTGACCCCTCCCCCCTTCTTTTTTTGCCCCCCCCCCCTTCACCAATCACCATGAAACATTACATTGTCTGCCAATGTAGAAAGAAGAATAGCCCTGCAAAGTTTTGTGAAGATTCATCAAACGGACACTAAGTTATTAGAGGGCAAAATTCAGAGGGATTCCTTTCTCTGGTAACCATAAATATAAGTGCAGAGGGGCTACCACCACTCTGTAATATACATATATAGACATAAAAGAAGCAGAGAACTCTGGGTAGTTCCCAAGTTTAGGTGGAGAGCAGCTCCTGTGTGGAGCACTCTCAATACCAGCGACACTCTAGATCTGCTCACCTCAAATGTCTGTTTTTCTATCAAAGTCTTTAAGCGTAGGATTAGCACAGTGCCATTCACGCCGAGATAGAAAGGGACAAGGTCTTTTGCCATTTCACTAGTAGTCTTTAAGCACAGGATTAGCAAAGTGCTATCCAAGCTGAGCTGTAATATTAGAAAAACTGTTTACCACTCCAGGCACAGTATTACAACTTTGGATTGGTAAAACACTATCCAAGCCAACATGGGATGAATAAAAGCAACCCCTGGCATGTGTTTCGCTCTCATTATTAGAGCTCTACAGAGAGGTTTCGCTGAATCCAGACACAAGGGAGTACCCAGTATAAGTCAAAAGAATACCCTTTCAGGCATAGAGTGCTGCACAAATTATGCAAAAAAGAAGCAGAGAACTCTGGGTAATTCTCCAGTTTCGGTGGAAAGCAGCTCCTGTACAGAGCACCCCTCAACCCCAGCCACACTCTAGATCTGTTCACCTCAAATGTCTGCTTTTCTATCAAAGTCTTTAAGCTTAGGATTAGCACAGTGCCATCCACACCAAGATAGAAAGGGACAAATAATTTTGCCATTTCTACAGCAAAGTCTTTAAGCATAGGACTAGCACAGTGCCATCCACACCGCGCTGAAAAATACTTTAGGTTGGGCGTGTGCTATTCCCTTTCAAAATGCACCCAGGTCACCATGTTCTTGTACCTTTATATTTCCTCATGTAAGTTACTGTATGAGCCTATACCACTAATGCACCCTTTACACAGAGACACTTACATACTAGTGTGAAATGTTGCTGGTCACTGATTTCTAGCACAAACCATTTTTGATTTTGCAAAATGTTGTATTTAATGTGCACAATACTGCTGGCAACTGACATTCACATCTTAGTTATTAAACACCACAGACAGTCTTCGTCTCTCTGACCCTACATGTTCTATATGTATAAGGCCTCTTCTTTCTAGAAGAGTTCGCTCTGACTGGACATTAAGTTTCTGTTTGATTACTGGCGGAAGCTGGTTATTGAGTTCTGCATCTATCGCCACCTAGTGATGATGTCAGAAGCAGGGCCGGCTTTTGGCGGGGAAGAGCTGGGCCTAGGCACAGGGCGCCGATCGTCAGAGGGGCGCAGGAAGCTGTCTGCATTAAGGTCATGCAAAGAGCAGCGCCTCAAGAACCTTTGCTCCAATGATTCAAAATAAACTTTCTTAACCCATTTTTTATTGCCACTTGTGCCATTTATATAGCTCATTAACCCCCCTGCATCCACTCCCACCCCATGCTCCCCCCCCTGCCGACTCGCACTAATAGCCCTCTCCCCCACCTGGCACCACAGGCGGTGGAGCTAAGCTGTGAGTGAACCAGATGAGTTAGGGGAGGTGCTGCCATGTGAGTGTCCAGTAGATGGCGCTAGAAGCTATGATTTCTATTTCCACAGACTAGGTTTATGATAATACTTACAACAACGTGCTTGTTGCATTCACAAAAACAGAGCTGTGTTTTATTTTAATACTTGGGAACAGGTGCTTGGTGCATCTGCAAAAATGAAAGAAGCGTTAAGAGAAGCCCGCATTAAGGGCCATATTTATGAGCTCCTATCACTACAGAAACGTCACTTTTTGACGTTCCTGGGCCAGTACGAGCTTCACCTTATTTACAAGGCCGCTTTAAGCCACTTAATGTGTCTTAAAGCTGCCTTGTAAATAAGGCACCCTTTCACGCTATACTGAAAGGAGTGGGCAATGAGTTTGCGTTGGGCGTTCCACCGAAACACCCATTGATTTTGATGCTGCCCCACATTTACAAGGGTGGCGTAAATATGGGGCTCCGCCAAAATTAAGACCCAAAAACCTGGTCTTAATATGGCGCAACGAGGAGAAATGCTTTATTTCTACTCGTTGTTGCTGTTTCTGCATTGCGCTGGACTCATTAAAAAAAAGCAAAAAGCCATTCATGAAGGTGTCGCTTCACATAAACAGTATTAAATGGCGATTTGTAACTCGTCATTTTTAAAATGATTGTTTAAGTGCAGAAAGGGACACCTTCCTGACATAAACATTCATTTTCACATTGTCTTTTCCATCCAAGCATCTATACATTCATCTTTTCATCCTTCACGCTGACAATCACTATTTCACCTTTGCATCCGGACGTCATCCATTTAGTCTTTCATCCAACATTCAGTCTGTCACTATTCCGTCTGCCGATCCATAGCCATACCTATCAATCGAGCTTCAAATATATCCTTTAAATAAATCCATCCTTTCGCTAATGCATCCACCTTTATCCATTCACCCATCTATCCTTTCACTCATCCATCCATTTACCATTTCACTCATCCATCTAGTCTTTTCACTCATTCGTTCATCTATTTACCCTTTTACTCATTTATATTTCATGCAGCATCCATTTACCCTCCCTTTCACTCATCCATCCATACATCCACTCTTCATCCATCCACCTTTTCACTCGGTTCATCCATCTATCCATCCGTCTGCTCTTTCACTCATCTGTCTATTCACTCACTCTTTCACCCATACATCCATCCTTCTTCCTTATCACTCAACCACCCATAGATCCATCCTTTCACTCTTTCATCAATGCAAATATCCATCCACATTTTCACTCAAACATCCATCCATCCATTTTACCTTTCACTCATCCACCATCCTTTCACTTACTTATCTATCCATTCACCATTTCCCTCATCTAGCCGCCCACCCTATCATCCAGCCATACATCTGTCCTTCCTTTCACTAATTCATCCATTCTTTCATTCATCCACCCATCCATCCATTTACCCTTTCACTCATCCGTCCATCCCTTTACTCATCCATCCAACCATCCACTCATCCATCCTTTCACTGATCCTTCCACTCTTTTAACCCATCCATGCATTTAGCTATTCACGCCATTCATCCGCCCACCCTTTCACTCATCATCCATGTTTTACTCATCATCCATCCTTTCACTCACTCATCCATCTATCCTTTCTCCCATCATCCACCATCCATCCCCTTTTCACACAACCATCCAACCCTTCTTTCTCCCTTTCACTCATCCATCCTTACATCCATTCTGACACGCATTCATCCATGCATCTATCCATCCACCCTTTCACTCACCCACCCATTCACCATTTCGCTTACTCACACATCCATGCATCCATCCTCTTTCTCATCCACATTCTCACCCTTTCACGTCAAATATGAGCCTTTGGCTGCTGAGTTGTAGGCAGAGGAGGCCCATCAAAGCCCCCACCCGCAGTATCTGCTAAAGAAGGTTGTTAACGACACCCCAGCACTTTCATTTTACATTCTGTCATCCATTCAGTCTCTCATCCAACATTCAGTCTGTCATTATTCCATCCGTCTGCCCATCTATAACCAAACCTATCCAATCATCTTCAAACCTAGCCATCAAACATATGCATCCTTTTAGTAAGTCATCCCTCCTTTCACTTATCCATTCCCCACCATCCATTCATCCACCTTTTCACTCATCCATCCATCCTTTCACTCCATACATGTAGCGATTTCCTGGCGCTGTAAGAAATATCTTCACTGCTATCCTGTGAAAAGCGCAATATTGAGGAAAAAATGCACAAAACTACATTTCCCAGCATCCCTAGGTTTGACATTGGTGAGGAATGAAGGCGGTGCACACTTAAGAGCCGCCCAGAGAACAGGAGACTGCTTGTCAATTTTCCCTCGAGGTTTTGGAATGGCGGATGGTGCTCCCCGCCGGAGTTCAGCTTGAAAAAAGAAGATTCCAGCGCTTTCAACCCATTGAACTGTGTTTCCCAGAGGACTTCGTAAAACTTGTTTCTTGCCAGGTATTTGTGTCGGAGGAAGCCTCATGAGGATTGCAATCTTTCGTGAAATCGTTAATGCATCTGAAAACGGTTCCGAGCAGCCGCTGTGCTTTGAACGCAAGAGACGCGTTTAAAAGGGCATGCGAGAAAACTGTAAAAGTGTTTTACAGAGGCGCGTCTGAGGTAAAGACGCTTTCTGCTGTAACGCTTTTCTTAGTGGCGAAATTATACACAGAACTGCAAGGCAATTCTTACCGTGGCAGGCCTTTTTGTTTAGAGTAACTAAAACTGTATTTCGGAAAGACGAATACTGTGCAATGATAAAGGCTTCAGCAACGCCGACAACTGTTTAGTGTGGTATGAAGAAATACCGTTGATGAAGAAAGGAATGCTGATAACCTAGTATCCAGATCAATGACTGTTAATGGTTTGAATTACCAGTCGAGTTATATTTCTGAAGTGTTTGGACTCCGTGAAAGTATTCTGTTCCTGAATACATACAGAGAACAGAGAGCATTATTCAAGAGACAGCTTGTGAGCTATGGGTGAGTAGGGAAAGTAGAATAGAAAATATGAGTCCCGTTGTTCTCTTTCGCATTACTTATACTCATTCTTTGTCATCCTACTGTAGTGTATACAACTTTGGGGTCTTCACTGACGGTTGGCCAGGACTACAAGTGATACACCGAGACCACAGCTACTTTATTATTTTTTCCCTTTCCCTTTTTCACTGGGGGCACGAATTCACGCAGAGGTATCTATCTTGCCTTTGTTGGGGGTCGTGTTTCGGGGGACTGGGGGACTTACATCACACGTCGTCTCCGCTTGGCGTTTGGAAAAGGTTAGTGGCTATATTTCTATTCTTGAGCTACAGCCAATCCTGATAATACATCAATCCTTCTGCCTGTTCATTCTTCCATCAATCCACCCTTTCACTCATCCATCAAACCACCCTTCCACTCAGTACATACATCCACCCATCCATTCATTCTATCACTCATAAATCCATCCTTTCTCTCATCATCCATCCAACCATCCACCCTTTCACTCATCCATCCTTCCTTCCTTTTTCTCACTCACTCATCTATCCATTAATTCACCCTTTTTTGCTTATCTGTCCATTAGCCATTTCACCATGCCATCAATCCACCATTTCATTCATTCATCCATTCTTTCACTCATCCGTCCTTGTGTCCATCCTTTCACTCATTCACCCATCCATCCATTCACCCATCCGTCCATCTAACCTTTCACTTATCGTCCATCCTTTCACTCACACAGTTGTCTGTCCATTCATACATTCTTCTTCACTTTTACTCATCCATTATTACATCCCTCCTTTCACTCATTCATCCATGCACCCCTTTACTCACCAACCCATCTACCATTTCACTTACACCTCCATCCCTCCATCCGTCCATCCATCAATCCATCCATGCATTCATCCTTCCACTCTCTCACCTTCCCACTGTTTTGCTTTAATTAAGAGCATCTGTCTGTTGAGTAGCAGACAGATGAGGCACATCAAAAACCGCAGCTGATAAGGCGGGGATTAATGACACCCCTGTTTGATGCCTTTATTAACACTAATGCAGCTTTGTTTATTAGGAGGACAGAGTCTTCCATTCTGTGCCCCCCCCCCATTCTTTAAGCCCTTTTTAGGCTTCATTTACAGTTTTTTTCCTGTCTATTGTCAAATGTGTATTGTCTCTATCACACATCCTACTGTCATGATACCGTGCAACAGAGCCCGGGTGTCTCCAGAACACAGTCTAGTCTTGCAAGTATGAGAGGTCCCTCAAACACATTCTAGGCTTGCAAGAGGCCAGGGGTGTCTCCTGAACACAGCCTAGTCTTCCAAACAACAGGGGTGTCCCTCGAACACAGTCTAGCCTTGTCAGAGAGCACAGGTTCTTCTGAACACAATGTGGCCTTGCAAGAGAGCATGGGTGTCCCCCAAACACTGCCTTGTCTTGCTGCCTGAGCCCAGAAACAAAGCCTTTCCTGGGCGAGGTGTTCACACCTCCCCCATGTCAGGAAGAGTGATCTGTGGCAGGGGAGCTTCAAAGGCCTTGTTACCTTTGTAACGCGACCCCCAGCCTCTCCTGCTACCAGGAGCAGAGCCCCTTCCTGTCTCCCCTCCTTTTTGCCGGGAAGAAAGGTGGGAAAAATTAGAACACCCCAGAAGGTGTGCCCACCTCTGCCAACCCCACCCCTCAGGTGGGGAGGCGAGGTGAAGCCCACTACTCAGTGCCCGCCATCTTGCAGATGGCAGGCACCCTCCAATCAGTGTTAAGGATTGTGCTCTCTCCCCCACATGGGTGAGCACACCACGGGTGTAGTCACCCTAAGATCAGTAGCCCATTGGCTACTGACCTCGAGACCCCTAAAATGCCACCTAAATACAGTATTTAGAGGGCAGCCCTGAACCAAGATGTCAGATTACCGCAACCTACGAAGATGATGGATAAAAGACGACGCCCAGCAGAGGAGACTATAGAGAAGAACTGACTTTGCCCCAGCCCTACCGGCCTGTCTGCAGTTTAAAGAGACCCTGCACCAAAATTTGCCTTGTCCTGCAGCCAGCACCTCCCGAACCCCTGGGAGGACTGACTGCCATCAACAAAAACCAGTTCTCCTGTAAACAGCAGCTCTGTTCAAAATAAACACTAAAGAAAGACTCATAGCCTGCTGAGGACAAAGAAACATGACTCCTGGAACCACCACTGCACCCGATGCCTACGGCCCAAGTCTGAGTGGCCCACCGGTCCCAGCGAGGTCCCCCAGTACTTCAGAGTCTGAGCCCACCCTGGGTTGACCCTGCAGCCTCTACATAGAGACCCTTCAACACCGACGGGCCCGGTAAGGTGAAATCCTATCTCAAAAAACACCCCTATATCCAGCCGCCCTGTGCCCTGGAGAAGAAGACCCGAGGTGCACCTATGTCCCGAGCCCTCCAACTTACCTGCCCAGCTGTTGGTTCCTCCCGGATGACTTGCTGGACCGAGCCTGCCGCCAAAACCCAAAACCGGCAACTCCATTGAAATCAACAGGGCACCCGACACCAAATCAGCACTCTGCACCCTTCCGGCCCTGTGCCGCTGAGGGTACACCGTGTGTGCTAAATCACACCTCCCTTTGCCCTGAGCTAAAAACTAGGAGCCTTGCTCTCACTTCCAAGTAGAGTGCCCATGAGCAGCCACCAACCGGAGGCCTCCTATCCCCCATTGGCTAACATTGCCGCCCTAGTGCCATTGAGGGTGTTTTGTGAGTGCACCCTTGACCTTGGGGAACCTTGGTTCTAACCCCAGAAACTGAACTCCCACAACCAAGCCCTTACCTTTAAACCGATAACTTAATTTCCTTCCATAAGATTGCATTGACTGCTTTTCTGTGAAAAAAATTCTAAGGGCCTCATTTATGAGACTCCTTGCGGCCCCGGAACGTCACTTTTTGTGACGTTCAGTGGCGCAGAAGCCTGCGTGATATTTATCAGGCAGCACTAACACACTTTTTTGGCTTAATGCTGCCTGATAAATATCAGTCCCTTTAACGCAGTGTTCTGCGTTATAGGGGCGTGCAATGGGTGTTGCTGGGGGCGTTCCCTCCATTGTTTGATACTGCCCCAGATTTACGTGAAATCGTAAATCTGTGGCAGCACTAAAAGCTTACGCCTCCCCATGGGAGTGGCAATATCTTCTTTTGTGAACGCCACTGCTAAGACAATGATGTTCGTGTTATAGGGCTTGATTTAGATCTCGGCGGATGGGTACTCCGTCACAACGGTGATGCATATCCCGTCCGCTGACATGTAAATCCATTGTATCTGATGGGATTTATATTTCTGTGAGCGGGATATCCATCACCGTTGTCATGGAGTAACCACTCCGCCAAGATCTAAGTAAGGTCCTGAGTCTACAGAAGCGGATCCTTACTTCCAAGACCTACAGTATCAGCTCGCTCTTCCAACTGCCCCAGTGCAAGGAAAGAGGGTCCGAGCTCGAAAACCGCTCCCTTTCAGTGGATGGGGTCTTACCCCAGATTTTCCGCTTTGTGATGCATCATCACAAGCCCTCACAAGACATCCCTCTCACAGAGAAGATAGATAAACCTGCACCCACCGGAGAGAACATGCTGGGGGCTGTCACTCATTCCAGCACTACACCTCTAGCTGTTCTAGATAACTCTGGAGGTGAGGATTTACTTCTGCTGTGTTAGGTACATACCTGGGCAGGCCACACTTCCAGGTGGATCAAAATAATAGAAGTTTAGGAAGTCTAAGCCCTCACAAAATGAGTATCTCTTGATGTATTTCTCGTATAGTTTGCACATTGTGTCTATTAGTGTAAAATGTGAATAAAAATTCACTTTTTCCAGTGCATTACGTTGAATTGTTCTTCACGTGCTGTCTATCAAGGTGAGCAAAATAACGATGGATTAAACCCAGATCTGTGACTGGGTGTGAATGTTTTGCCATTGTGCAACATTCCGTCCATCATCTTGTGTGTTTTGCTGTTCACCCTATGTGGGAAGGGTATGCCCAGTCGTGGGTCCCGTGTTCACTATGCCACTGGAGTCAAGCTCTCCTGGCTGATGATGGCTGATAGCCAGAAACCGGTCCCAGGATGCTTGATTCCGGTCCAGTAATGACATGGCTTTGCAGTTCGGCTGGACTTTGCCCATGAGGCACAGGGTCAAGACTGATTTGCATATGGCCATGTCTGAACTGGGGTGGCTTGGTGAGCAAAATAACGATGGATTAAACCCAGATCTGTGACTGGGGGTGAATGTTTTGCCATTGTGCAACATTCCGTCCATCATCTTGTGTGTTTTGTCTATCAAGGCCATGGCATGTCGAGGATGGTCACATCGTCGTACTTGTGTTCCCATTGGGCTTTGGTGATGGGATGCAAGTAATCCAGCGTCTGGATACCTTCACGAGTGACAAGCAGCGTTCTACAAATCCACCTTACATTACAATATTTTTGTTAGACTGCAGATGTGTTATTTCCTGTATTCACCTTGCTGATACTGAGACACATTTAATTGCTGATTTATGGCATTCTTTCTTTAGCAAGTGTGTGATTTGTGAATGCTAAATACCACTCGGAGGTGGGAAGAAGTGCTGGGCCTACCAGAGGTCGTGCTTAGAGGTGCAGCAATACATACGACAAGCTTAGGAGCTCCAGCAACTAGGCTCCAGAGAAACGACAAGGCAGGCGGGCCTCCAATAGTGCAAGAATACCGGCAGCGGAGGACTGGGCCGGTCAAGTGTAGCGAGCCCAAGAGGGAGATGCCTGCAGGACGGAACCCGGTCCCAATGTTGCAAAGACCGAATTTAGCCCAGGAGCTGGCAGAGACCGCTGCTGGTGCGAAGATCCACATCGGGTGATAGGAGAAGATGCAGCTCCTGACAGCCAGGAAGTCAGAGCTTGCAAGAGAAGGGCACCTCCAGAAAGAAGCACACAAAATAAAGAAATAACCGAATCTGCATGGGAGAGTGGCGCACAGCCAGCTTATAGAAGTGCAGGCCCTGCCAAAGGGCTACATGGCAATAGGAGGGCTGGAAAGATGGCCAGAGGAGGACAGAGGGACATGTGCCAGACATTGAGAGGCTGAACTGCTGAAAGGCACGGAGAAAGGCCCAATGGACAACTGTAGTGGGCCCTGCCCCTAACTGCGCACCTTTGGAGGGACGGTGGATTATAGGACCACAAATCCCACAACTCACACTGGTCTGGTTGTGAACTGAGCTGCCCACAGTGTATGTTAACTGGACTTGCCCATTGAAACTCCTTCACATGAAATTGAGCCTAGCAGGGCACAATAGTGACTGTTGTTTTATACCCCTGAGAGCTAAAGTCACTGGAAAGAAGAAAAGCAAGCAGTAGGAATACAATAGGAGACATTGCACTCGAGGGAAAGTGCCAAAAACGAGTGACAAAGATGGAGCCTCGGGGGGAGAGCGCGACGGCGGAAAATGAGAATCCTCAATCCCAAGCAGAGCACTTGCAGGACCCGACACTACAAGACATCCTGAAGGCCATAACCACTTCCAGCGAGTGGTTGGTGGTCAAGATAGACTCCATAGATACCGACTAGGCCATCCTCAGAGAGGACCACAGGCGACTAATGGAGCGAGTATCGACAGACGAGTGTCAGCTGTCTGAAACATCTACAGATATAGCAGCAATGAAAAAGCAATTGGCTGCCCTTGAAACAAAAGTGCGCACACTTGAACTGCGGGTGGAAGATGCAGAAAACAGGTCCTGCAGAAATAATATCCGGGTAGTGGGACTGCCCGAAAAAGTAGATGGCACCAACATGGTGGACTACCTTGAGAAATAGCTGCGTACGGAAATAGCACCGGAAGGATTGCATTGGAGAGAGCTCACCAAGTGCTGGCAAGACCACCTGTGCCTGGAGCCCCTCTACAAGAAGTGGTAGTGAAACTTCAACACTACAGAGACAGAGATTGCATCTTGGCTCAAGCACGACAAAAGGGATACAAGGTGAATAATGTGACAGGACAAATCTTCCCGGACTTTTCCAGAGAAGTGCAGAAACAACAGGGCTCATTCTAGAGCGTGAAGCAAATACTCCGTCAACTGAATTACAAATACACAATGTTTTATCCAGCCCGGTTGAGAGTGTTCACGCCGAATGGAACAGAGTTCTTACGAACCTCACAAGAGGCTTGGGTGTGGTTGGAGAATCACGACGGAGCAGGATCATCCCAGGAGCTCAGACAGAGAAGAAGGCTAAGGGGCAGGTCCCGCACGCATGAGGCGGCACAAATGGGAAGTCAAAATGCGATGAAGGTGGTGGTGCTGATGAGCGGAAAGGGGCAGGATCAATTGCCCCCAGAAGACAGCGACACCGTGATGGAGTTGAACTCCGAGTTGGGATCCCGTGCGTCCAAGATCCTGAGTATGGTGCTTTCAGAGGTGACACTGCAAACAGCTGATGGTACCATTTGAGAGACGTGTGGGTGCGGTAACCAAGATAGGAGTCTGAGGGACACTCAGTTTAATTGGCCCTGTGCAAGGTACTAGGATTGATATGGAGGCGAACCCAAAGGGATTCCCTGATACCTATGAGCTGGGTGGCGGCAACGAGGGGTGGAGGAGCAATGGGCCACCCCCTCTGACAGAACGATTCGCAAGCTGCTGCTTGCAGAATTGATTTACTAGTTTAAAGAAGAAGCATTTACCTACTTGTCCTGGGGAGTGGGAGTTGGGGGAATTGTTTGTTGTTTCAAATGAGGGAAGGTCTTGCGCTGCACCGCCTACAGAATGTGTCACTGATCAAAGAGAGTTTGTGGCAGTTGAAGAAACAGGGTCATGGGGGCAGACGCGGATACATACCCTTAGATGCAACATTAGATTGCACGTACTCAGACATATAAATGCATGAATTGGAGTATTAGAGAAATGCACACAAAGGCAAAGAGATATAAAGTGCTTTCCTACCTTCGAAGGCAGGGAGTCCAAATAGCCCTACTACAAGAAACACACCTCAAGCAGAAAGAGGGTTTAGAGTTACAGAGGAGCTGGAGAGGTTAAGCCTATTATACCACTTATTCCGCTTACGCGCGAGGGGAAATTATATGGATCCAAGCAGGGGTCCCATTCCAGCTCATAGATTCCCTGATAGACCTGGAGGACCGCTATGTGGTAGTACGGGGGCACTGGAAGGCCGGGAACTGAGCAAAGTGAGTGTATATGCCCCCACTACTGAGCAATCCACCTTCTTTACCTACTTGACCCACTGTCTGGCTCCATATTTGACCTGCAGTATGATAATGGGGGAGACTTTAACAGCGTAGACGATCTGTATCTAGACAGGACCCGCCCTCACTATGAGATTCTCCGACACTGATCGTAGAGCAGGCATTCAGTAATTGGCGACACTGAGGGGGATTGTTAGATTGCTGGAGAACCTTGCATCCTCAGGACAGGGATTACTCTTACTTTTCAGCTGTGCATGAGTTTCACACAAGACTGAACACCTTTCTATGCACTGCAGACATACAGAGCCTAGTACACACCGTAGAATATTTATCTTGCACAATTTCAGACCATAACCCAGTACTACCAAGCCTAAAGTGGGCACGCCCTAGACACAAAATCCCTATGTGGGACTCTTCCCGTATGTCCCAGAAGGTCAAGTGTTTCGGGAGGGGACTTGAGGAGAAATCACGCAATACTTCATTGATAATGAAGGGACAGCTTCTTTAAGGCGGTCCAGCGAGGCCAACGTATAGCAGAAACCACAGGGTTAGACGTACACTCCTCAGGGAGGTTGAAGATGCGGACAAGACTCTTAGAGGATTGGAGCACAGATGCCCAGAGCACCCAGAGCTCTAACAGACAGTTCAGGAGGCCAAAGAGGAGGAAGCGAGACAGACCGAGAGGCTCAGGTGCTGTGATAATAAACACCACCTGGAGCGAACACATGCGGAGAGGGACACATCTGGGTCCCTTCTGGTGTGGTTGGCTAATCCCATAGGCAAGGACTCCCCAATAGTAGAGTTAGACGACGAGGAGGGCGTCAGACCACACACACAGGAGAGGATTAAAGATAGCTTTGCTTAGTACTGTGCTGGGCTACATAGGGGCTCGGCGCAGTGCGATAAAACGGCGGCGCGGGAATTCTTGGAGGGGCTACGACGCTTGGATCCAGAAGAGACTGAGGGTATAGGGGTGGACATGACATTGCAGGAGGTGCGGGCGGCCGTCAAACATATGGTATATAACAAGACGCCGGGCACAGATGGTTTACCGGCGGAATTTTATGCAACATACGTGGAGGAACTGGCCCCAAGATTGGTCTCACTATGTACTGTAGCCCGAGAAACAGGGATGCTGCCGGGAAGCACCAGGGAAGCCCTCATTGTCTTGGTGTTGAACCAGGAAATTCGGTACATGATCAACGGCCTACAGGCCATTATCAATGCTGAAAATGGATTACAAAATATTAAGTAAGATATTGGCAACCTGACTTGTACCGCCCATATCGACATTGGTCCACCCAGACCAAGCCGGGTTTATCCTGGGGCAGAACACACATAAGGCGACTCCTAACTATTATAGATATAAAGGATTACAATAGGCCAGAAGCGATGGTGTTAGCCGTAGGCCTTCGAAAGCCTGGAATGGCCCTTCCTCTATGAGGTACTGTCCTACTATATGAGAGCACATAGTGCCAGAGGATAGCAAAAGGTCCACACCGCGCAAACACCTGATGAGCAGGCGTTTACCCAGCACCGAGTGCAACTCAAGGGGGGCAGTGGGGAGGGAGGGAGAATAGTTCTATGTTGTTGTTGGGTCGAACCAGAATGTATGATTACGGCACTAAGTGTACAATACTGTATGCGTGAGATATGAGATATGAATATTCGAAAATTCTATAAAATATGGTTTAAAAATATATAAATGAAAAATAAAGACACAGCGCTCTTTACAATATGCCCTTGCACATTTGTGAGTTTGATTGTGCTGTTGTGATAACGTTTTTTCTATTATGTTATTTTTTATTCATAAAGTAAAGAAAGGCACATTTGTCAGATATACCAACCTTGCATTATTTTTCTCTGTATGTCCTTCAAGTTCGACACTTACTTCATATTAGGAGTCCCTTTCATAACAACCTTCTCAAAAGGAACTGCTGAACTATACCAACACAGCCTGTTGAAAGGGGTCCTACTTCTAGCTTCCATATTGGCACATGGTTTCTGTTGGACTTGGCCCTTTTTGCAGGGTCATCCCTGAACTTTTTGCCTTCCTCCTCTATTTTTGTCTGACCAAGGGGGTGAGCAAGGGTAATATTAGGAGTGTACCCCTTACCCTGACTAGAGGAGAGGGTCCCTATTTGTCTCAAATACCCACCTGTGCCAACTAGAGAACTCCAATTCTAACTGTTTTATTTACTGTGGATTTCTCTTTATAGGGTAGCTGGGTGCAACACACACAAAGTCACCCAACTATTATCAAATATGTCCCTTATCACATAGTCGGGCCTATTGGCTTTGCCAGTGCTTGTTTATTTTGGCAGCTGGAGAAATAGAAGCATCCCTGTCCTTCCTTGCCGCTCCTGGTGGTTCCACATAAACAGCAGGAGCTGTTGTAGTCGGGAACAGTAGCAACCTCTCCATTCCCACGGCCTCTGCACCCCGACCCCCCTCCACAGTGCTACAACGTTCCAAAGAACTAGTGGAGATACAGAGAAAAGAAAGGCAGGGGCTGTAGATCAGAGGGGTGGTGGTCTAGTAACCTGGGTTTGATAGTCCTATTGGGGCGGGCCTAGACTGACTGCCATATGGTTGGTCCCTGTCTATAGTGGCACAGTGAGCAACAAAACTGTGGAATGGAATGGGGCTCAGAGTTATATCCACTGACTGGGATAAATCCAAGCTTTCCATCCATGGCTTTTTCTTCTTCTCAGAGGCTGCAGTTAGGCCACTGGAACGCTGTTGCACCTGTGTGTACAGCCCCAGGTCACTGGTTGCTTGTAGTGCTCGGCACCTCATGTTCTAAGTCGTGTTTGTCGAGGAAACATCTTGAAGGCTCTTGTTAAAAATAACCTCCTTCGGCAGGTACCCAAGATCCAGTTCTGTAACATGAACATGCATGCTCTCAGCATTACTAATGGCAGTAAAAAGTGTCTTGCCTCACTCATGAATTAAACATTTAATAGTTAGTTCTAAACTGCCTTTGCAAGGGTTTTGAAGTCTGCTCAAACTAGGACAGAAATACCTAATGGTTTTGTGGACTCAGATATACAAACTGTGAGAAAGTGTTGCTGTACCCCTCCCCCCAACACATGCACTTTTTGCCTGGTTTCTGATGCAACTTTGACTGAGGTGTACTGAGTCCCTGCCAACCAGGCTCCAAGTATTCTTTGCCCTAAACTGTACCACGTTTGGCAGAACTACAGCTACCCCTGTAAGTCCCTAGTAAATGGTGGCCATGATACTTATGACATTGGTACAGAAGAGGGTCCTCTGTGACTGTAGCGTTTGTTGTGCCACCCGAGGAACCCCTCACCAAGACCATGAAAACTGCCATTGCAGCCTGCATGTTTTGATGCAGCGAAAACTGAAGAGTCGGCATGGCACACAGCCCTGTGTGCCATGCCACCCATAAAATGCGTATGGTATAGGTAATTTACCCCTGTTGCAGGTCTTATAGCCCTATGGAGGGGTGCACTGTATCCTATGTGTGGACATATCTGCATGAGCAGGTATGACCCTGCAATATCTGAGCCATCCTTGGATATCATAGGTGCAGATGGAAGCCATAGAGGGTGCATGGGCTGGATACTTGTTAACAAGACTTTCCTAGCTCCACGACGTCTTCACTGTAGCCTAAGATGGTTGGTACCAAATATCTTGTCTTAATAAATCCTCACTGATGCCAGTGTTGGATTTATGAATAAATGCAAACAGGATACACTTTAGAGGGTCCCCTGAAAACCCACCAAGCACTGGTTTGGTCTCTGACTAGTCATAGCCAGTCTGCCATGAACAGACATGTTTCTGACCTTGTGTGGTGAGCGCCTGCTTCACACCTCCTCCAGGCCGCAATGGTCTGCCAGAGCGGGAAGTTTCAAAGGCGATGTCGCCTTTTGAAGTTTAGCCCAGGCTTCCCCACACAGTGGGGGCATGCCAACCCCCCTGTCCTGCTCCACATTTGGAAGGAGGACGGGGGAATTAGTTAGATGAGGAGGAGTGTTCCCATTCAGCCAGCACCACTCCTAAGGTGTGGCAGGCAACGTGAACCCCTCACCTGAAAATCCATCATCTTGGGATGGTGGGAAACCAACCTATCAGGGCTAAGGAAGTGCCCCTTCCCACAGGAAGTAGTCACTTAGAGGGTGTAGACACCCTAAAGGTAGGTAGCCCATTGGTTACTACCTGGTTCCTCCTTAACATCTCCTAAATGTAGTAGAATTTAGGTGGCTTCCCAGGACCTTGAACAGTTGATTCGACGGACAAAAAGAAGACTCAGACAAAGAAGAGCTTCTACCCAAGAACTAAAGCCCTGCTGCAGAGAAAAAAGGCGCCAAACTCTCTGCCTGCTGCTTCAAGGGCTCAACAATCGTGGCTGTGAAGTGTCATCCTGAACCTGTGAGGACTCCAAGAACCCTGGAGCTCTGCCAACCTTTAAGAAATTGGCAAGTACCTCCCTTGGAGCGAAGGCATCACTATCACTCCCTGCACACCAAAGGCAACGATCAAGAAAAGTTTGGTTTGTCGACATGCTGCTCCCCGATGACTTTGACGCATAACCCACACCAAAAGAGGTACAACCGTTCTGGAGGGCCAGATCTGATTCCCCACTACATATGGAGACACCAAGACCTTCCGGAGCTGCAGTGTACCAAAACCAGTGGTACCTGTCTCCCTTCAGCAAGCAGTGAGATGAAAAGACTGCTTCCTACTCCAACTTCCACAGAAGCAAGCACTCGTTGAGGGATGCCGAGAGCCCTGAGACCCACGTTGTGGGAAGCCCTGCTGTCCCGAAGTCGCCTCTCTAAGGTACCTCCTCCTGACCACGAAGACTTCTCGACTGAGTGTGCCCGGCTGACCTAACTACTCTGTACCCGGCCTGATCAGCCCCATAAACGACAACCTAGCTGCGTTCCTGTGGTCCTGAGACCCTTGCAACCTCCTCCCTCCAATGGGACCCACCGGACTTACACTTAAGTCCTCCTGCGCAGAGTCTTTCCATGTAGCCCCCTTCGTCATAGTGCACCAGCTACCATCACCTTCACCATTCTGCTCCCGGCCAAATCCGGGACCCTCCCGAACGTCTGCTGCTGGAAGTTTGGACCTAGTCCTGCCATCTTCCTAAAACGAGAAGGTCAACTTTGTGAAAGCATTACCTGATTTTATATGCAATTTTCTGCATTTCCCCATTGACTTCAATGGTGGTAATTGCCCACAAAAGTGATATATTTTTCTAAACTCTTAAAAATCTCAACTCTGAAAGTACTTACTACAGATTGAAGTTCTTAGTTTTAAAAATTACATAAAAATCGATGCTATTTTTATGACTTGGTCTCGGATTTATTCTTGAGTGTGTGTCTCATTTATTGCCTCAGTGAGTAAAACAAATGCTCAGCACTACCCTTCGATAAGCCTAGCTGCTCGCCCACACTACCGCAAATAGAGCGTTAGTGTTATCTACTTGTGCCTCTGTAAACCAATAAGGGACCCACAGGACTGTCTGCACAGTGTACCTCGTTTTAATGCACTATATCGAAAACCAGCTCTCGACAAAACTTTTAAAAGTTATTAGATCCTTCTTTGGGCAACAAGGGGACTGTTCACATCTTCAATATTTTCAGCCTTAAGCTTGTGCAGAAGTTTTTACTGGTAAAGTAAGGATTACATATTTGTAATATTTTGCCTGGGTTTGTTTATGTTTTGACTTCTTGTGTGCCTGTGGGATGTTTCATCCTCTTTCCCTTCCATACAGCAGATTTTTGCTGTGGGAAAGTTTCCACTCGATACAGTATGCCTGAGTTGGTTCTGGTGATAAGCCAATTAAAAGGCTGTAGGCAAGACTGCGTCATTAGGAAACGTTATGTCCGATGCCATAGGGCAGAGCTGTTGATCATGAGAGGTTATGACAAAGGCACCAGGCCTGTCCAGCTATAGTGAAAAGCATATGCTAAAGCCAATAGGCCTTTAATGGTGGATTGTTATCACACTGAGTTACAAGCAGGACATAGTTATTGTGTTACATGAAATCTCACCAGTTACCATAGCAAGGTTCGGATGTAGTTCACCCCCTCTGACACATACTATGATAATCCTTGTCCGGCCTCTTGAAAGAGGCTGTATATTGTTTTGCCGACTGTAATGTTGTGCATATTTGTATTTAAAAAATGGATGCATGATGGGTACCAACTTATGGACCAATCAGGAGGTCTGTGCTGGGTATGCTGACAAGGCATTGATCAAAGCTAGAGCGCCCTCTTGGTTCAATACAAAAGGCATGTCAGTGTCCATGGCTTTGAACTTTTATTATGAATCATTATGACAAAGCCAACAGACCTAGCTTGTTGGTTTTAAAAAGCATATGTAAAGGCAGCAGGCTTCTAAGGTTGGATTGTTCTTACATTGTGCTATTAGGCAGGTATTTTTTCTTACATGTAATTTCAGATTGCAGTAGTAGGCAAGAGGGTGACGTTGTACACTGGTCACAGGTCAGTCCCAGTCCGCCCAGTGCATCAAGGTAGAGGGACTTTAAAAATGCCTATAACTTACAATTTCTCTTGTGGTCTCTTGAATGTTCAAGCGCAGTCAGTGCTGTTAGCCCTGGACACCAGTGTTTTGTTCTTCTGAACTCGTCAGAAAAGCAAAGAGCCTTTCGGGTTAAACATGGCTTAGTGTCTGTGATCCAATCAGCTGCTTTTTTTCTGCCAACGTCACATTTTGCCCCCGATCGTCCAGAGGATGGTTGGGGGTTGTCTGCCCTTCATAAAGATGTGAAGAACAATAAACTGTATATGAGCCACAGACTGGATGTCACTCCTCTTACATACCCCTGAATTATTTTGGTGTTTCCAACTAGTCCTGATGAAGACTTCTCCTAAATAACTGATAGGGGTTGAAACATCAACACTTTTAAGATGTAGACCGCTATATATTGATATTCGTCTGAATGGCACTCTAATTCTAAGACAAAAATGAAAATTGCATTGCGAATGTGTCTACAATATTTCTACTTTGTTTACACTTTTAGCGAACATTTATTCACAAATGTCACTCTCATGGCACTGTTCACTGGAGCATCTATAGATTATATATTTGTCTGAATTTGTTTTGTCCCCCCCAAAGGACAGTAAATTCTGTCAATATACGATCTGTGTGCATTTTGTTTGCTACGGCAGGTAAACTAAGACTTGAGGCTATTTGTAGAGACAGATAAGCAACACAAAAGTTCCCTTTTCCTAAATTTTAACTTTGAATCTAAAAACAGCGGGTGCTATAACACAACTGGCTTACCAGATACGTGATCTAAATAAGGTTTAATTAAATGGATTTCCAGGTAGCTAATCAACTAATCCATTTAATTAAACCTTATTTAGATCACGGATTGCCTGTATCTGGTAAGCCAGATGGGTTATAGCGCCAACTGTTTTTAGATTCTACAAGTTTAAATTTAGAAAAAGGGAACTTTTGTGTGGTTTGTGTATCTACACCCATCCCTTTTCCAAAGATTAGGGTACCTACTCTATATTTTGACATATTTGTGGAGACAACCACTGTTCTCTTGCCCGGGTTCCCAGGGTTACAGGGTTGCCCTATATTTGAAGCTAGATTGACTAGATAAATCCAGACACATTGGTTACAACATTGTAACTTTGTATCCTCCTGCCCGTCTCCTCTTCTCCATTTCTTTTACAAATGTAAATGTCCTGAGCTGGCAGCATGCAAATCCATTAAAGTTTCAGGTCCAGACATAAGCTCTGGCACAGACTTGTCACTAACAGTTGAGAAAGTTAAGGGTGAGTGCTGACTAACGAGGCTCACAAATACTTTCGTAAGTTCAGGCTCAGTGCTGACTAATGAGGTTTACAAACAGCAGGTTGAGTGAATGAGTTTTACAAACAACTGAGTGAGTGCAGGCCGAGTGCTGACTAATGAGGTTTGAATACAGTCAAGTGAGTAAAGGCCGAGTACTGACTGATGAGGTTTGAATACAGTTAAGTGAGTAAAGGCCGAGTACTGACTGATGAGGTTTGAATACAGTTAAGTGAGTAAAGGCAGAGTGCTGACTAAAGAGGTTTGAATACAGTTAAGTGAGTAAAGGCAGAGTGCTGACTAAAGAGGTTTGAATACAGTTAAGTGAGTAAAGGCTGAGTACTGACTGATGAGGTTTGAATACAGTTAAGTGAGTAAAGGCCGAGTACTGACTGATGAGGTTTGAATACAGTTAAGTGAGTAAAGGCCGAGTACTGACTGATGAGGTTTGAATACAGTTAAGTGAGTAAAGGCAGAGTGCTGACTAATGAGGTTTGAAAACAGTTAAGTGAGTAAAGGCCGAGTACTGACTGATGAGGTTTGAATACAGTTAAGTGAGTACAGGTAGAGTGCTGACTAATGAGGTTTGAATACAGTTAAATGAGTAAAGGCCGAGTACTGACTGATGAGGTTTGAATACAGTTAAGTGAGTAAAGGCCGAGTACTGACTGATGAGGTTTGAATACAGTTAAGTGAGTAAAGGCAGAGTGCTGACTAATGAGGTTTGAATACAGTTAAGTGAGTAAAGGCAGAGTGCTGACTAATGAGGTTTGAATACAGTTAAGTGAGTAAAGGCCGAGTACTGACTGATGAGGTTTGAATACAGTTAAGTGAGTAAAGGCTGAGTGCTAACTAATGAGGTTTGAATACAGTTAAGTGAGTACAGGCCGAGTACTGACTGATGAGGTTTGAATACAGTTAAGTGAGTAAAGGCTGAGTGCTGACTAATGAGGTTTGAATACAGTTAAGTGAGTACAGGCAGAGTGCTGACTAATGAGGTTTGAAAACAGTTAAGTGAGTAAAGGCCGAGTACTGACTGATGAGGTTTGAATACAGTTAAGTGAGTAAAGGCTGAGTGCTGACTAATGAGGTTTGAATACAGTTAAGTGAGTACAGGCAGAGTGCTGACTAATGAGGTTTGAATACAGTTAAGTGAGTAAAGGCCGAGTACTGACTGATGAGGTTTGAATACAGTTAAGTGAGTAAAGGCTGAGTGCTGACTAATGAGGTTTGAATACAGTTAAGTGAGTAAAGGCTGAGTGCTGACTAATGAGGTTTGAATACAGTTAAGTGAGTAAAGGCTGAGTGCTGACTAATGAGGTTTGAATACAGTTAAGTGAGTAAAGGCTGAGTGCTGACTAATGAGGTTTGAATACAGTTAAGTGAGTACAGGCAGAGTGCTGACTAATGAGGTTTGAATACAGTTAAGTGAGTAAAGGCCGAGTACTGACTGATGAGGTTTGAATACAGTTAAGTGAGTAAAGGCTGAGTGCTGACTAATGAGGTTTGAATACAGTTAAGTGAGTACAGGCAGAGTGCTGACTAATGAGGTTTGAAAACAGTTAAGTGAGTAAAGGCCGAGTACTGACTGATGAGGTTTGAATACAGTTAAGTGAGTACAGGTAGAGTGCTGACTAATGAGGTTTGAATACAGTTAAGTGAGTAAAGGCCGAGTACTGACTGCTGAGGTTTGAATACAGTTAAGTGAGTAAAGGCTGAGTGCTGACTAATGAGGTTTGAATACAGTTAAGTGAGTACAGGCAGAGTGCTGACTAATGAGGTTTGAATACAGTTAAGTGAGTAAAGGCCGAGTACTGACTGATGAGGTTTGAATACAGTTAAGTGAGTACAGGTAGAGTGCTGACTAATGAGGTTTGAATACAGTTAAGTGAGTAAAGGCCGAGTACTGACTGATGAGGTTTGAATACAGTTAAGTGAGTAAAGGCTGAGTGCTGACTAATGAGGTTTGAATACAGTTAAGTGAGTACAGGCAGAGTGCTGACTAATGAGGTTTGAATGCAGTTAAGTGAGTAAAGGCCGAGTACTGACTGATGAGGTTTGAATACAGTTAAGTGAGTAAAGGCTGAGTGCTGACTAATGAGGTTTGAATACAGTTAAGTGAGTACAGGCAGAGTGCTGACTAATGAGGTTTGAAAACAGTTAAGTGAGTAAAGGCCGAGTACTGACTGATGAGGTTTGAATACAGTTAAGTGAGTACAGGTAGAGTGCTGACTAATGAGGTTTGAATACAGTTAAGTGAGTAAAGGCCGAGTACTGACTGATGAGGTTTGAATACAGTTAAGTGAGTAAAGGCTGAGTGCTGACTAATGAGGTTTGAATACAGTTAAGTGAGTACAGGCAGAGTGCTGACTAATGAGGTGTGAAAACAGTTAAGTGAGTGCAGGCCGAGTGCTGACTAATGAGGTTTGAATACAGTTAAGTGAGTACAGGCAGAGTGCTGACTAATGAGGTTTGAATACAGTTAAGTGAGTAAAGGCAGAGTGCTGACTAATGAGGTTTGAATACAGTTAAGTGAGTAAAGGCAGAGTGCTGACTAATGAGGTTTGAATACAGTTAAGTGAGTAAAGGCCGAGTACTGACTGATGAGGTTTGAATACAGTTAAGTGAGTAAAGGCTGAGTGCTGACTAATGAGGTTTGAATACAGTTAAGTGAGTACAGGCAGAGTGCTGACTAATGAGGTTTGAAAACAGTTAAGTGAGTAAAGGCAGAGTGCTGACTAATGAGGTTTGAAAACAGTTAAGTGAGTAAAGGCTGAGTGCTGACTAAAGATATTTTAATACAGTTAAGTGAGTAAAGGCAAAGTGCTGACTAAAGAGATTTGAATACAGTTAAGTGAGTAAAGGCAGAGTGCTGACTAATGAGGTTTGAAAACAGCAGGCTCAGTGTAGGCAAATTAGTTTTACAAACAACTGAGTGAGTGCAGGCCGAGTACTGACTAATGACGTTTGAATACAGTTAAGTGAGCAAAGGCAGAGTGCTGACTAAAGAGGTTTGAATACAGTTGAGTAAAGGCAGAGTACTGACTAATGAGGTTTGAATACAGTTAAGTGAGTAAAGGCAGAGTGCTGACTAAAGAGGTTTGAATACAGTTAAGTGAGTAAAGGCAGAGGGCTGACTAAAGAGATTTTAATACAGTTAAGTGAGTAAAGGCAGAGTGCTGACTAATGAGGTTTGAAAACAGCAGGCTCAGTGTAGGCAAATGAGTTTCACAAACAACTGAGTGAGTGCAGGCCGAGTACTGACTAAAGAGGTTTGAATACAGTTAAGTGATAAAGGCAGAGTGCTGACTAAAGAGATTTTAATACAGTTAAGTGAGTAAAGGCAGAGTGCTGACTAATGAGGTTTGAAAACAGCAGGCTCAGTGTAGGCAAATGAGTTTCACAAACAACTGAGTGAGTGCAGGCCGAGTACTGACTGATGACATTTGAATACAGTTAAGTGAGTAAAGGCAGAGTGCTGACTAAAGAGATTTGAATACAGTTAAGTGAGTAAAGGCAGAGTGCTGACTAAAGAGGTTTGAATACAGTTAAGTGAGGAAAGGCAGAGTGCTGACTAAAGAGGTTTGAATACAGTTAAGTGAGTAAAGGCAGAGTGCTGACTAAAGAGGTTTGAATACAGTTAAGTGAGTAAAGGCAGAGTGCTGACTAATGAGGTTTGAAAACAGCAGGCTCAGTGTAGGCAAATGAGTTTCACAAACAACTGAGTGAGTGCAGGCCGAGTACTGACTAAAGAGGTTTGAATACAGTTAAGTGAGTAAAGGCAGAGTGCTGACTAAAGAGGTTTGAATACAGTTAAGTGAGTAAAGGCAGAGTGCTGACTAATGAGGTTTGAAAACAGCAGGCTCAGTGTAGGCAAATTAGTTTTACAAACAACTGAGTGAGTGCAGGCCGAGTACTGACTAATGACGTTTGAATACAGTTAAGTGAGTAAAGGCAGAGTGCTGACTAAAGAGGTTTGAATACAGTTAAGTGAGTAAAGGCAGAGTGCTGACTAAAGAGGTTTGAATACAGTTAAGTGAGTAAAGGCAGAGTGCTGACTAAAGAGGTTTGAATACAGTTAAGTGAGTAAAGGCAGAGTGCTGACTAAAGAGGTTTGAATACAGTTAAGTGAGTAAAGGCAGAGTGCTGACTAAAGAGGTTTGAATACAGTTAAGTGAGTAAAGGCAGAGTGCTGACTAAAGAGGTTTGAATACAGTTACGTGAGTAAAGGCAGAGTGCTGACTAATGAGGTTTGTAAACAGCTGAGTGAGTGCAGGCTGAGTGCTGACTAATGTCTGTAGTTGACAAATGCTTGTGTAATGGGAGTTAGGTACTGGCCAATGAGGTTTCCAGATAGTCACACACTCTGAGCACTGACATCCCATAATGACACAAGAGATGCTGATAGTGACGCGCCTCCTGGCTCATCTATGCACCTGATGCCTCGTGATGGGAACAGCAGCACAGTCAGTCTGCGCAGACCCCCCCCCCCCCTTCACTCTTTCTCCACTCCTGTCTGTCACCTCACTTTGACGCACTGGACAACGAGCAGGCACCCTCTTGCCAAAGCCAGCCGATGAAACACCCTCAAGAACATCAGATAAGGGTCCCAAAAGAGTTCATCCGAGCTGCCAGCATAACACAAGTGATAACAAGCACACCTGTCTCTCACACTTCTTCATACAATGATACAACCCGCTAACAGCCCCATCGGTGCTCACCAGGCGCTACACAGACCACTTCCCAGCATGGGAGCGCTGCAAAGATCACACACTTCCGACCAGACACCCACGCGGCAGAGAGCGCTACTCAGGCAGATAAGCGCCTCTCCGGTGCGCCCCTTACAGGATTAGTAAGCGCTATACACAATACTATAAACTACACTATCCCGTGAGAGCCCCCTGCCCCAAGCACAGATGTCTGGAGCCCAGCGCCTCCTCCACACTGGACCCTCTGCAGATCTCTGTGCCTCAGAGCTGCCGACGATCACAGGCGCGGAGGGAGGCGCCGTGATTGTAAGTGAAGCCGCGAGGTGAGTAATGCTCCCCGTGCCACCCGATACCCTTCTGTGCCAAGGGGGCCAGGGAGGAATTTTAAGGAGTCATTCGATGAGTGGAGGCAGGCCGTGGGTGAATTATTGATGGAGGCGAGCTGCGGCCTCCTTCGGGTCAGGGCACCGAGGCAGAGAGGGCCAAAGGGGCCCAGGGCTCCCACCCCGGGGCCCACAGGAGCCGCAACTTTATAAAAGTAGAAGTGAAGCACGTACACGCCATCAAAGCGCTTAGAGGCCCCGGGTGCTTTACATAGCACAGAAGTGCACGCAGCGCACTCCCCTCGCCCCGGTAGGGCGCAGACCCCCGTCCTTCCAAAAATACCCCAAACCCCGTGCGACCCTCCTTGGGGAAACCAGCGCCTTGAGGCGGTTCATTTATATATCCAATATTGCACGAATGCAATGTGTTCTATTCGTCCATTTGGCCATCCAGCCACTTTTCATCCATCCATCCATTCATTCATTCGGTCGACTACTTGAAATTGTTTGCATTGTACCCCCCCCCCCCCCCCCCCCCCGCGGCTGCGCCCCCTGTCCCGCTGCGCCCCCTTGTGTACATACCTGTCCGCTCTCCGCCTCCCCCCGCTGCCCCCAGCGCCCTCCTCATCTTCCTCGGGTGTGAAGTCGGAGGCTGGCACGCAGCACCTGCAAGAGAGGGCACAGCGGGTGTTATCATTGCACGAGGCAGCGGAGTGGTCTGCTTTTTATTTGAATTTTAAACTATCCCTTCAACTCAAGCTACATTATAACTCCATCTGAGACAAATATAAAGTAACTTTACCCCCTACAAGGAAACCCAGTTAAGTCCTGCATTTAAATGGCTACACATGCAGAGAGTAAGAAATGCACTTTGAATGTATATATAATAAAACTCTGAGCGGAACCTGCCCTGCTGACTCTCCCCCAGCCCTCAAGACGTCCATGTTCCAAAGGCAGTGTGTCGGTCAGGAAGCCTGCGTGGGCACAGTTCAAGGGGCGCTGCAGGTGATGAAGCAGGGAGCATTGAAGGGGGGCTGCAGGAACGGCCCCTGGGTGCCGCTGGATAAGCCCCCTCCATGGATGCCTCACCCCCTCATGGACGGTCCACCTGCAGGAGTCCCCGCACTCCCTGCTCCCGCAGGAGCCGCCGGTCTCTGCTCCCTGAGCTCCTCGGACAGACTCTATCCGGCCTGGGAGTCCGCATCAGGTGACGCCCCCCCCCCCCCCCGCCGGTGTCACCTTTAAGCATCTGATGCATTTTACATAAGTCTGCGTTTTACAAACTTTGGGGTGTTTGATGTAAATGTCTTCGAAGAGGAAACCGACCCCCTCTCCTGCCACTGCCAGGCAGCAGCCATGAACAGCAGAACCCCGGGGACCCCAAGGAGTCTGAGCCCCCAGGAAACTGGACAGAGGGACAGAAAACTGGAAGTACAGAGGGTGTCTGGGGTCAAAGAGCACGTGACGTCAGAGTGCAGGACGAGCCGCCGTGAAACCCAAACTGTGACCTGTGAGCGGTAAGTGACACTGGGATTTACAGTGTCATTCAGGGATCGCCAAGGGTCACAGCCGCAACCCCTGGCTTACCCTTTGCGACCCCTGGCCTCAGAGGTGGCAACATCAGCGCTATTAACAGAGTGGCAGCTCGTCCTATGGATGGAGGTTGGGCTGGAACTCCACTCCCTGCTTTCTCTCAGTTTTTTATGACACTAATAGTGAATAATGTTTCATCGTTCACTATTAGTGCAATACAAAATGCAATCAAGTTTGCTGCAATAGGCCTTCCCTGGCAGGGGAGAACTAAGTAAAAACAATGTTTTTAAATGTATGTTGTGTGCGTGCTTGCAGGTGAACGTGTGTTTACGTGAGAGAGTGTAAGTGTGAATGTATGAATGTATAAGCGTGAGTGAGTGACATCGAAGATCAAAGGACCTGTGATGTCACTTCCGTTACCCACGGCATTTTGATGAATTGTTTATGAACATGCAGTTTGCAATTTTTTGCACCCCGGGGCACATTATCAAGATCGGCGTTTAGATTATCGCCGCTTTATTGGCAGGAAACTGCCGCTAAAGCGGCGATAATGGGCTTGATAATAATATGCCCTTGTGAATTCACATAGAAGCCCAGCTTCACACCCGAACATGGGCTTCTATTGGAATTCACAAGGGCATATTATCAAGCCCATTATCGCCGTTTAAGCGGCAGTTTCCTGCCAATAAAGCGGCGATAATCTTAACGCTGTTCTTGATAATATGCCCCTCAGTGAGGAAAAGTGGCGCTGAAGTCCTTGTCCCACCACAGATTTATAAGAAAGTGAATCAAGGTTTGCGGCTGGATACAAATGATTGAAGGTAATTCCATTAAGCCATTTTTCTTCTATTGGAAAGCAAAGTTTCCTAAGGGCTAGATGTAGGTAACAGGGAAATACCGATTCCTAAATACCGAATTTTACCAATTCGGTATTTACGAATCGGTATTTCAGATGTAGGTAAGAATTCGGTAAAAAATACCGAATTCTTAATATTCGTTATTACCGAATCGGTAATTGAAATTCGGTAATAACGAATACCTACCCATTCATTCCTATGGACTTGGAGGCCCATAGGAATGAATGTGAAGACATTAGGTATTACCAGTTTGGTAATAGTGGGAGGTATTTTCAAGGGTGCAGAGGTGTCCAAAGGACACACTGTTGCACCCCTGAAATGTGCATGTGTGCACATGTGGCGCACATACATGCCCTAAGGGCATGGATGTGTGCCACATTTCAAAAATCAAAAAAGTGCATTTTGAAAGGAAATCGCTACTTACCACCAACTTGGAGTTGGTGGTAAATAGCGATTACTTAAGGCTGAGGTGCACTGTTTTAAGTGCTACCTACATTGCATTTAAAGAATCAGTATCAGCAATTCCTTAAATGCATGGCCGTGAGGAATCGGTATTGAGGCATCGGTATTTACCAATTCCTTATTACCGATTCCTTCCTTACATTGCACATGGCTAAATACCGGTCGGTAACGCTTAAATTTACCGAATTTCGGCGTTACTCACCGGTATTTAGCCACCTACATCCAGCCCTAAGTCACTGGTTCCCTTACAAGTAAACACCTAAAATGTCTTCGGAATCATAACACAAAAGCCACATCTAATGACATTATCACAAGCAGAGACATATCTCCAACCCCGTCTTCCATTTCATTAGTTCCCAAAAATGTGGCAGTTTTGTGACTTGGGGTCCGCCCAGAAAGTCGTCTTCCTGTCCTTCGGGGGGTGGTGAGTGCCGGTTACTGCTGCGGTTTGTGCTTCCCATCATGGTCTGTCCCTCCCGGTCCTCCTTTGCTTGCCCCTCCCTCTACTGCCGCCATGAGCTGCAGTGTCGGGCGCTAAGAAACGCAGGGCCTGGGTGCGAGATTGGCCGGTGGGACACTCCATCACAAACGTGACTGAGATCCCGTCCACCGTATTACAATTGCATTATACGGATGGAATACTCCATCACAAACGTGCCTGAGATCCCGTCCGCCGTATTACAAGTGCATTATACGGATGGGATACTCCATCACAAACGTGACTGAGATCCCGCCCACCGTATTACAAGTGCATTATACGGATGGGATACTCCATCACAAACGTGACTGAGATCCCGCCCGCCGTATTACAAGTGCATTATACGGATGGGATACTCCATCACAAACAAGACTGAGATCCCGTCCGCCGTATTACAAGTGCATTATACGGATGGGATACTCCATCACAAACGTGACTGAGATCCCGTCCGCCGTATTACAAGTGCATTATACGGATGGGATACTCCATCACAAACGTGCCTGAGATCCCGTCCGCCGTATTACAAGTGCATTATACGGATGGAATACTCCATCACAAACGTGACTGAGATCCCGTCCGCCGTATTACAAGTGCATTATACGGATGGAATACTCCATCACAAACGTGACTGAGATCCCGTCCGCCGTATTACAAGTGCATTATACGGATGGGATACTCCATCACAAACGTGACTGAGATACCGCCCACCGTATTAAAAGTGCATTATACGGATGGGATACTCCATCACAAACGTGACTGAGATCCCGCCTGCCGTATTACAAGTGCATTATACGGATGGAATACTCCATCACAAACGTGACTGAGATCCCGCCCGCCGTATTACAAGTGCATTATACGGATGGAATACTCCATTACAAACGTGACTGAGATCCCGTCCGCCGTATTACAAGTGCATTATACGGATGGGATACTCCATCACAAACGTGACTGAGATCCCGCCCGCCGTATTACAAGTGCATTATACGGATGGAATACTCCATCACAAACGTGACTGAGATCCCGTCCGCCGTATTACAAGTGCATTATACGGATGGAATACTCCATCACAAACGTGACTGAGATCCCGTCCGCCGTATTACAAGTGCATTATACGGATGGAATACTCCATCACAAACGTGCCTGAGATCCCGTCCGCCGTATTACAAGTGCATTATACGGATGGAATACTCCATCACAAACGTGCCTGATATCCCATCCGCCGTAATACAATTGCATTATACGGATGGAATACTCCATCACAAACGTGACTGAGATCCCGTCCGCCGTATTACAAGTGCATTATACGGATGGAATACTCCATCACAAACGTGCCTGATATCCCGTCCACCGTATTACAAGTGCATTATACGGATGGGATACTCCATCACAAACGTGACAGAGATCCCGTCCGCCGTATTACAAGTGCATTATACGGATGGAATACTCCATCACAAACGTGACTGAGATCCCGTCCGCCGTATTACAAGTGCAATATACGGATGGGATACTCCATCACAAACGTGACTGAGATCCCGTCCGCCGTATTACAAGTGCATTATACGGATGGAATACTCCATCACAAACGTGACTGAGATCCCGTCCGCCGTATTACAAGTGCATTATACGGATGGAATACTCCATCACAAACGTGACTGAGATCCCGTCCGCCGTATTACAAGTGCATTATACGGATGGAATACTCCATCACAAACGTGACTGAGATCCCGTCCGCCGTATTACAAGTGCATTATACGGATGGAATACTCCATCACAAACGTGACTGAGATCCCGTCCGCCGTATTACAAGTGCATTATACGGATGGAATACTCCATCACAAACGTGACTGAGATCCCGTCCGCCGTATTACAAGTGCATTATACGGATGGAATACTCCATCACAAACGTGACTGAGATCCCGTCCGCCGTATTACAAGTGCATTATATGGATGGAATACTCCATCACAAACGTGACTGAGATCCCGCCCGCCGTATTACAAGTGCATTATACGGATGGAATACTCCATCACAAATGTGCCTGATATCCCGTCCGCCGTATTACAAGTGCATTATACGGATGGAATACTCCATCACAAACGTGACTGAGATCCCGTCCGCCGTATTACAAGTGCATTATACGGATGGAATACTCCATCACAAACGTGCCTGATATCCCGTCCGCCGTATTACAAGTGCATTATACGGATGGAATACTCCATCACAAACGTGACTGAGATCCCGTCCGCCGTATTACAAGTGCATTATACGTATGGAATACTCCATCACAAACGTGACTGAGATCCCGTCCGCCGTATTACAAGTGCATTATACAGATGGAATACTCCATCACAAACGTGACTGAGATCCCGTCCGCCGTATTACAAGTGCATTATACGGATGGAATACTCCATCACAAACGTGCCTGAGATCCCGTCCGCCGTATTACAAGTGCATTATACGGATGGAATACTCCATCACAAACGTGCCTGAGATCCCGTCCGCCGTATTACAAGTGCATTATACGGATGGAATACTCCATCACAAACGTGACTGAGATCCCGTCCGCCGTATTACAAGTGCATTATACGGATGGAATACTCCATCACAAACGTGACTGAGATCCCATCTGCCGTATTACAAGTGCATTATACGGATGGAATACTCCATCACAAACGTGACTGAGATCCCGTCCGCCGTATTACAAGTGCATTATACGGATGAAATACTCCATCACAAACGTGCCTGAGATCCCGTCCGCCGTATTACAAGTGCATTATACGGATGGAATACTCCATCACAAACGTGACTGAGATCCCGTCCGCCGTATTACAAGTGCATTATACGGATGGAATACTCCATCACAAACGTGACTGAGATCCCGTCCGCCGTATTACAAGTGCATTATACGGATGGAATACTCCATCACAAACGTAACTGAGATCCCGTCCGCCGTATTACAAGTGCATTATACGGATGGAATACTCCATCACAAACGTGACTGAGATCCCGTCCGCCGTATTACAAGTGCATTATACGGATGGAATACTCCATCACAAACGTGACTGAGATCCCGTCCGCCGTATTACAAGTGCATTATACGGATGGAATACTCCATCACAAACGTGACTGAGATCCCGTCCGCCGTATTACAAGTGCATTATACGGATGGAATACTCCATCACAAACGTGACTGAGATCCCGTCCGCCGTATTACAAGTGCATTATATGGATGGAATACTCCATCACAAACGTGACTGAGATCCCGTCCGCCGTATTACAAGTGCATTATACGGATGGAATACTCCATCACAAACGTGCCTGATATCCCGTCCGCCGTATTACAAGTGCATTATACGGATGGAATACTCCATCACAAACGTGACTGAGATCCCGTCCGCCGTATTACAAGTGCATTATACGTATGGAATACTCCATCACAAACGTGACTGAGATCCCGTCCGCCGTATTACAAGTGCATTATACAGATGGAATACTCCATCACAAACGTGACTGAGATCCCGTCCGCCGTATTACAAGTGCATTATACGGATGGAATACTCCATCACAAACGTGACTGAGATCCCGTCCGTCGTATTACAAGTGCATGATACGGATGGAATACTCCATCACAAACGTGCCTGAGATCCCGTCCGCCGTATTACAAGTGCATTATACGGATGGAATACTCCATCACAAATGTGCCTGAGATCCCGTCCGCCGTATTACAAGTGCATTATACGGATGGAATACTCCGTCACAAACGTGCCTGAGATCCCGTCCGCCGTATTACAAGTGCATTATACGGATGGAATACTCCATCACAAACGTGACTGAGATCCCGTCCGCCGTATTACAAGTGCATTATACGGATGGAATACTCCATCACAAACGTGGCTGAGATCCCGTCCGCCGTATTACAAGTGCATTGTACGGATGGAATACTCCATCACAAACGTGACTGAGATCCCGTCCGCCGTATTACAAGTGCATTATACGGATGGAATACTCCATCACAAACGTGACTGAGATCCCGTCCACCGTATTACAAGTGCATTATACGGATGGAATACTCCATCACAAACGTGACTGAGATCCTGTCCGCCGTATTACAAGTGCATTATACGGATGGAATACTCCATCACAAATGTGGCTGATATCCCGTCCGTCGTGGTACGAGTTCCATAGGATATAATGGAATTGTAATATGGCGGAAGGGATATCAGTCACGTTGTGACGGAGAAACCTTGCCCGCCAAGGACGTAATCAGTCCCTTAGTACTGGACGGTGTAGCGCGTCCCCTAAGGAACAGAGACTGTCTTGGATGCCAAAGATGATGTGAGGTGGTTCTGGTGGGAGTGAGAGAGTCTTCATGTGGATTAACTCCATGAAATGTCTCCCTGAGCTGACCACGCTGGACTCTGACCCGGGTTGATCAAGGTGCATTAACTTTTAAAGCAGCAGCTCTGCCTGGGGTGACCGCAGGGGACTGACCGTAGCCCTGGCAGGCTACTCCGCTCTCACTGACCCCAAGGATCCTCTGCTAGGTTGGGTCGGGAACCAGGAACACCTGAAAATGCTGCTCTGGAGATAATCCCTTGGACTCCTGCCAGGACCGAGCTCACAACTCTTCTGGAGAGAAGGAGACCCTCTCAAAAGACACCCACGTCACAAGTCTGCGAGGGCCCAAAAGCAGAGACTCATCTGATTCTTCTTCAGAGCTGGTGTCCGGTTCCGTGGTCAATGGCCCCAATATTGCTTCCTCTGGGCGAGTGAGATGGAGGCAGGAGTCCCTCAGATCCTGGCAAAGCGCACACCTCTATTGCTGGCCACAAATCAGGGAGTTATGGTTGTTTGTGTATACAGTGACATAATGTGAGGTACTAAGGTGACACGCTAGGCCTGGGTGCTAAATTCTGTTCCGCTCGCAGAATTTGCGGAATTTGGGTAATTTCGCGTTCCACGGAGAACTAAAAATTGCCCAAAATTCTGCATTCCGCGACTTTCGCGAAATTGTTTGCTTGTTCGCGTTCTCAAATGCGTGTTCGCAAGATATTTCCCCCCTGAGCACGCAAACAGCGATTGCGAACAGTAAAAAAGCATCGCGAACAAGCAATTCCGCGGGTCCGCGGAATTTCTGCGTGTTCGCAGAGATTTTTTAGCGTATCGCGGAGATCTGCGTAACACGATTACTCAAATTCCGCCCACCCCTATGACATGCTTCCACATGGTAAAAAAAACACACTTATTTTTTTATTTTAAAGGGATTGCATCATGTTTACATTATGTTTTGCATGATATACATGCGAATCGTATTCATGGCTCAGCTTACTCATGGACTCTTATAGGCCAAGCCAGACCCATGGCTCAGCTCTAGCATGGCTCACCCTGTTAATTTGCCTTTGAGCCCTTCTCTTATTTGCAACTCAGCCTTAGTGCATAGGGCCATCAGTCACTTGATAAAATGATTTGGAAAGCTCAATGACCAAAACATGCAGCTCTTCCCACATGCACCAAGTTGACAACCATCAGGGCGTCTTCAGCACAGATGAGAGAAGTGTGTTGAGTGACAATACATATAAAGTAAGTGATCCCAGTGCAGGGACTCCAGGCTGTTGAACGTAACAGTTGTCATGATTTTTCAGGGAGAACTACCAGGTCCAAGTAGGATGGGCAGGGGTGTAGTTTCAGCAGGGGTGTTTGTGGTGTGACACCCCTAATTCTTGGTTTGGTAGCTGGGTCTGGGGGCCCTGAGTCCGGTCTGCTATGTCTGTAACAGTTTTTCTCTACTGTCTCATTTGACTACGAGGTTTAAATTCGTTCTTTTTTTGGGCCAGGATCTTAAATATATATAATGAACGGTTTTCCCAAAAAGTAGTAAATCTGTACCCATATTAGTACTCCATGAATGGGTGCAAATTTACTACCTATTAGAATTCGCAAGCATTGGCAGCAGTAGGATTGGAAAGCTGTGCTATTCTCAGATTACCAGGCATCAACTGGTACTCAATCACCAAAAAGCTGGCGAGATAAATATGTGCATATAGTCTAATCAGTGGCCATCACTCGGGTAGCATTCCCATCCACTGTTTTTAGCCCACCTCGACAGTGGTCACCGATGCAAATCAGTGCTAACCCTGGTCCTCATGAAAACAGACCATTGTGAACATTTGATCGTCTCACTCTTCCACCCTGCTGCCCACTGCTATTTTAGTTGGGAAATTTGGGATTTAAAACCCCTGATCTCACCGACTAAGGTATGCTTCTGCCTGCAGGCCGCAGCCTTGCACCATTCAAGTTACAAGTGTTTTACAGTATCGAAGTGGACAGAAGGAATATGCTACTTACCAGTATGCGTCTGTTCTTGGCATGTAGGGCTGCTGACATTCATATCTGTGCATAGATCGCCGCCTAGTGTTGAGTCCGGATGATTGCACATTGTTGTCCTGGAAGAGTCTTCGAAGTATCACGAGATAGGTGGCTCCTCCTCTGGACTACAGTGCGCATGGGCATCCTCTCCATTCTCAGATTATTGTTTTTCGCCATTGTGGCAGAGGTGGAGTGTGATACAGTAAGAGATGTCCATGCAAGAGAGTAAGAGTAAGAAAGAATGCTACAGCTCCGACAGGCACAGGGGAGGAGGGTGGGCGATATGAATGTCAGTAGCCCTACATGCCAAGAACAGATGCATACTGGTAAGTAGCATATTCCGTTCGAGGCATGTGGGCTGCTGAATTCATATCTGTGCATAGAATGTATAACAGTTTCTCCCTTAGCGGTGGCTACCCGTGCCAGCTGCAGCAGTCTAAAAAAGAGTTTTGAGAACAGCATGTCCTACAGCTGCTTGGAGTGCACATCTACGCAGTAATGTTTGGTAAATGTATGTATGGTTGTCCATGTGGCTGCTCTACATATTTCCTCTAGAGGAATGTTCCCTAGGAAAGCCAGGGATGCTCCCATTTTGCGTGTGGAATGCGCTCTTGGAGGCACTGTTAAAGTACGTTTAGCTTTAATGTAACATATTTGGATGCATTTAACTATCCATCTAGTTAAACCATTTTTTGAAATAGGGTTACCTTTGGGCTGTGGTGAAAAGGCAATGAACAACTGTTTCGTCTTCCTGAAATCTTTTGTCCTGTCTATGTAATATAGTAGAGCTCTCTTGACATCCAGTGTGTGCACAGCTCTTTCAGGTACTGTCTGTGGATTTGGGAAGAACACTGGCAGTTCTATTGTTTGATTGATGTGGAAGTGTGATACCACTTTGGGCATGAATTTAGGGTTTGTCCGAAGCACGACCCTATTTGCATGAATTTGAATGAATGGCTCTTGAATAGTTAGAGCTTGCAGCTCGCTAACTCTTCTAAGCAAAGTAATGGCTACAAGAAAAGCCACCTTCCATGTTAAAAATTGTATCTCACAGGAGTGTAATGGCTCAAAAGGTGGTCCCATGAGTCTGGTTAAAACAACGTTTATGTTCCAGACAGGTGAAGGTGGGTGTCTTGGGGGAATTACTCGTTTGAGGCCCTCCATGAATGCCTTAATTGCAGGCACTCTGAATAATGAAAGGTGCTGCCTGTTTTGAAGGTAAGCGGCTATGGCCGCTAGGTGTATCCGTATGGACGTATAGGCTAGATTGCAGCGGTGTAAGTGCAAAAGATAGCATATGATATTTTGAATGGACGCGTCCAGTGGGTTTATCTTGTTGTTGTTACAATAAATGACAAAACGTTTCCACTTTTACGCATAGCAAAATCTTGTTGTAGGCTTTCTTGCCTCCCTGATAATATTCTTGCAGTCAGGAGGTAAGTTGAGGTAGCCGAACTCTATGACATCAGAAGCCAGATCGCAAGGTTCAGCTGCTGCGGATCTGGGTGCTGAATGTCTCCATGGCTCTGCGTTAAGAGACTGGGTGTTAGTCGTAGTTTTGATGAGGTACCACGGAAAGTTCTATGAACGTGGTGTACCACGGTTGCCTCGCCCATGTTGGAGCAACTAGGATTAACGTCATGGAGTGCTGGCGCAGTTTGCGTGCCACCAGCGGTATTAGTGGTGCTGGTGGAAAAGCGTAGGCAAATTTGCCTGACCAGTTCATCCATATCGCATTGCCCTGAGACTGCGGGTGTTGAAACCTTGCGGCGAAGTACTGGTATTTTGCGTTTTCCTTTTTGGCGAACAGATCTAGCTCTGGTTGTCCCCACTGTTGGAAGTATGGTTGAAGTACTGAGGGGTGAATCTCCCACTCAGGCACTTGCTGGCTGTGTCTGCTGAGCAGATCCGCTATCTGATTGTCCTTGCCTGGGAGGTGCTCCGCCATGAGAAACATGTTTCTCTGGATTGCCCACTTCCACACTCTGAGCCAGATGTGACAGCTGTGGAGAGTGTGTTCCTCCCTGTTTCTGTAGGTAGTACATTGCAGTCATGTTGTCCGTCCGGATCAACACGGTTTTGTTGCACAGATGTACTTTGAAGGCTTTGATTGCCATAAAAATTGCCATCAGCTCTAGCAGGTTGATGTGCAGTTTCTTCTGCTGCGTGGTCCATAGGCCCTGTACTGTGTGGTGGAGGACATGGGCTCCCCACCCTATCAGGGATGCGTCCGTTGTTAGCACAATTTGTGGTACAGGCTCCTGGAACAGTCGTCCCTTGCAAAGGTTTTGTGGTTTTCACCAATGTAGAGAGGTGTATGCACGACTGGTCACCAACACTAGGTCGTTTAATTGCCCCTGAGCCTGGTTCCACTGCCGTACTAGGCACTCCTGCAGCGGACGCATGTGAAGTCTTGCGTGAGGGACTATGAAGATGCACGAGGTCATCATGCCTATTAGTTGCATAAACACTCGGGCTGGGAGTGAGTGTTGTGGCCTGAACTTTTGGATGAGTGTTTGAATGCTGTTTATTCTGGCAGAATTTGGTTGTGCTTTTGCTGCCAGAGTGTCTATTGTTGCTCCCAGATACTGCTGCACGTGGGCCGGCTGAAGATGGGATTTGTTGTAGTTCAGCGAGAAACCTACACTGTGCAGGAGGTGAATAGTGCGCGACATGTGGCTGGCACATTGCTGGGCTGACTGTGCTTGTATCAGCCAGTTGTCCAGATATGGATAGACATGTATATGCTGTCTTCTGAGGTGTGCAGCTACTGTCGCTAGGCACTTGGTGAACACCCTTGGGGCTGTCGTCACCCCAAAAGGGAGGACCTTGAATTGGTAGTGTTGGTTTAGAATTGTAAACCGGAGATATTTCCTGTGTGCCGGGTGTATAGGTATATGGAAATATGCGTCTTTGACGTCCAATGTTGCGAGGAAGTCTCCTTGACTCAACAGTGGCAACACCTGCTGCAGAGTGATCATGTGGAAATGCTCTGATAAGATGTATTGGTTTAGGGGCCTGAGGTCTAAAATTGGTCTGAGAGACCCGTCCTTTTTGGGGATCAGGAAATACAGAGAGTACACCCCTGTACCTTGGTGTTCTAAGGGTACCAGTTCTATGGCCCCCTTTTATAGCATGCTGATGACTTCCTGCTGCAATAAGTGTAGGTGTTCTGCGGACATAGGACGTTGTCTTGGGGGTATGTTGGGCAGTGTGGAGTTTAACTCTAGGCAATAGCCATGCTGTATAATTTGTCTCACCCACCTGCCTGTAGTTATGGTTTTCCAGACTGGCAGGAACTGCTGTAGTCTTCCCCCGACCGGTGTTAAATGGTCTGGGGGCAGTGACAAGAAGTCACTGTTTGGTGTTGGTGGATGATCTGGAGCTGTTATTTCCTCGTCCTCTACCCTTGGTGTTATTGCCACGGTATCCACCTCTACTGTTTTTGTTGTAGGTGTTTAGCGTGTTTCCTTTACTGTACGAGGTTTGCTGTGTTGAGGTTCCTCTAACAGCTCCTCTGTTCCCGGAGCGACGAAAGGAACCGCCTCTATATTGCTGTGACTGCAAGGCACCCATAGACTTGGCTGTCTCGGTGTCCTTTTTCATTTTGTCCAGTATGGTGTCCACATCAGGACCAAATAAGTAGTCAGGGTTAACAGGTTGATTAAGTAGAGTGGTTTGAACTTTATTTTTAAACCCAGAGATATGTAGCCACGCATGCCTTCTGAGCATGACACTGGTGTTGATAGCCCTGGCTGCTGTGCCCACTGCATCTAAGGCAGATTTGATGGATGCGTTAGATATGAGCTTTTCCTCTTTTATCAGGAATTCTGCCTGTTCCTTATAAAGGTCTGGTAGATGTTGGAAGATTTGCTCCAGTGTGCCGTAGTGCGTCCTGTCATACCTGGCTAACAGGGCCTGCGTGTTTGCAATTCGCCAAATGTTAGCTTCTTGAGCAGCCACCCTTTTGCCAGAGGCCTCTAGAATTTTGGACTCCTTGTCTGGAGGTGGAGCCTCGCCAGAGGTTTGAGAATTAGCACATTAACGTGCATTGGAGACGACTAAAGAGTCTAAAGGCAGTTGACCCTTAATGTATGTAGGGTCAACTGTGGCTGGCCTGTATTTTCTCTATATCCTAGGGTTAATGACCCTTGCTCTGGTTGTGTTTTTAAATATGTCCCCTGCATGTTTAAGCACCACTTTTAGCATTGGCAATGTTTTGACGTTTTTCTCAGAGGTGCTGAAAGTGTCAAAGAGGAAGTCTTCATCAATGGGATCCGCATGCATCTCCACATGGTGATTATATGCTGCCCTTTCTATTAGTGCGTTGAAGGCAGCTGTGTCCTCTGTAGGCGATGTTTTAACAGGGTATGCAGTATGGTCAGGAATTGTTTGAGAATCTCCAGGATCTACAGGGTCAGTCCATGGCTGAGTTTGTGTGTCCTGGTCAATAACCGTCGGATAATTATACTGGTTATTGTCCTCATACTCCCCATAGTCATCTGTGCGTGTGGGCGAGTACATATAAGTCTCTTGCACATATGGTGTGATAGTCTCAAAGAGAACTGGAGATGTTGAGGTGTCTCTTTTCCTCTTCAGAGGTATTTTGTAGGACTCAACGTTAGTTTCAGGCCTGATTTTTCTTTTTAATAGGGTAACCTTCCCAGTATCAGGGTCAACATACAGTTTGGACTGTTCTTCAGGTACTTTAGCTCTTTCCCCCAATCTTGGCCTTTTTGGCTGGGCCGGTTCGAATCCACTATCTTGTTGGACCACCCTTGGCTTAACGTGCGGAGGAAGTCCGAATTTTATCAGTCCGAGAGACTTTGGTTGTTGGACCGTTTTGGTGGACTGTATGTTCTTTTTTGGACCCGTGGTAATCGATCCGACTGTTTTTGGTTGTTCGATAACCATCCTTTGGTCCGGTGTCGCCTTCGGAGCTTGCTGCTTCAGAGCGATGTTTTGTTCCCTTGGTTCGACGGAGCCCTTCGGCTCGAGTCTGGACTTTTGCTTAAGTGTCTCGGTGTGCACTTGCTTTGGTTGTTCGACTCGTAGTTTGGGATCGACAACCGTTGTCCGTTCGATTCTATTCTTTGCGTTGCTAGGCGTCGACGTCGATGTCGTCGGCTCGACGGCCTTCAGCTTAATCGCGGACATAGGAGTAGTGGTTCTAGCCTCGACAACCTTTGCATGCAACCTCGACGACCTGTTTTTGTTTGGTCGGCTTCGACGGATCCGCCCTTTTCGGTCCGAAGAATGGGATGTCGATTAGTTTCTGTTTCTGTTTGGTTACCATCACTTTCGGTTTCATTTTTCCCAAAGTTTGGTAATGTCGCACCGATGGCTCTTGCAATATATTCTTAGCCGGGCTTAACCGCGGGGCTATAGAATGTGCGACCTGATCTTGGCTAAGGCCTTCCGGCGATGCCTCGACCTGAGCCTCTGGATCTGAACCTGCAAATGTATTGGGCTCAGTAGTCACGGGCGGCCCATTGTCCTCGCTGGAGTCGTCCTCGACGGCTCCCATGCCTGGTTCGTCGTCCCCTACCTCGATGATGTCTTCCTCGTTATTGACGTAGTAGTTGGAGTCGTGTTCAGACCCCTGATCCGACTGCTGATCCGAGTCTTCAGGCTCGACGACCTCTTCGTCGTCTTCAAAGATGTTTTCTAGCTCAGGCGCTGACCTCTGCATCGTCTGTCTCGCCGCACCTCGAACCCAAAGAGTCTTTTTTGATCGAAATTGAGCACAAGCTAAGCAGTCGGCTTCGTTGTTTTCAGGAGATAAACACTTATTACAGACTGAAAGTTTATCAATGTGTGGGTATTTAGAGTTACAGTTGGGGTATCGCTTGAAAGGACTTCGTTCCATCGACGATTGGCCCTGGTGTCGAGAACGCCACGCGGCCCGATTCGACGTCCTGAGTAGAAAGAACAGGAATAAGTTGTTGGTACCGATCGAAGATACAATACCGACGCCCCGAAGGCCTTGTGGCCTTTAGAAAGTTATAAATCTATTTCCGAACTCCGAGTAACGAAAGTACATCCGAACCCAATGGCGGAAAAAAACAATCTGAGGGTGGAGAGGATGCCCAGGCGCACTGTAGTCCAGAGGAGGAGCCAGCTATCTCGTGACACTTCGAAGACTCTTCCAGGACAACAATGTGCAACCATCCGGACCCAACACTAGGCGGCGATCTTTGCACAGATATGAATTCAGCAGCCCACATGCCTCGAACATATTGATACAATTATAGGGTAAGGTGACCAGCTGAGCTCATGTCATTGGTGACACAATTTGCCAGCCTGGTGGCTTCCTTTAAAGACCTAATGTATTTTGGGAGTTGTAGTCATGGTTCAATGGAATTAACTGGATTCACACACATAAAGGCAATCATCTGTAAAAAATGGCATTGAACATGGAGACACAGATAGCATGGAGTCACTTTGAGATTATTTAAAGGCTTTTAATGTTAGACCCCAATTTTCCAAGCCATTTAATCCCTGGTCTGTAGGGTTGGAGAGACCCATCATCATTCAGTAGTCACAGTGTGAATGATCAGCTGACTAACTCAGGAAATTAATAAACCTATGTTTATTATAGCTCACATTTTTAGGCGCTTTATTACCAGATGAAGTAAACAAAACTGTTCAAATTAAGCTCAGAAGATAAAAAGGGATGGGGCTTGAACTATGAATGACAGGACACTGTTAGTCTATGCAGCAGGTCCTCAACCCAATAAACTATCATAACAATTTACTGCTTTAAAACAAACACAAAGAACCAAACCTCACTCTAGGAATGTAGATATGTCGTAGGTGAGATAGCGCAGCCAGGCTATGCGGAGAACCTCCAGGGCATGGCGAGCAGCGGCCTCAAACGACCATGTGTAAGAGCTTCCAAGGCTGGAGCTGTCAATCCCTTCGGGGTCGCCAAAGTGTAGAGCTGTTTCTGGTAATAATAATCCTGCAAGCAAAGAAACCCAAGCTGTAGAGAGAGTCGAAGTGCAGACTTTCACAACCATCACAAATAGCTGGTGGTCTACATGGAGCCCCACAATCCATGCCAACATAACCATCATGTGTGCGCCTACACCTGAGGTTTACCCAGAGGGCACTGCTCAGACTACAGGGGGTGCAGTTTAAATCGTATTTTGGGGCCCGTGTTTGGAACAGCTTCGAATTTATGATCCAATTTGAGCTCTTTCAAGCCTTCTTTGGCCAGGTCAGTGAAAATGCACAAGCATGCTCGTCCAGATTCTAATGGCTGCATTCACAAGAGTAAACTTACCCTTTTGTGTAAGTAAATGATTTTTTTCAATTTCCAAAGAAATTTTAGGAATGTAGAGGCTATGCACTCATGGCGGAGACTCCGCACATAAAAGATAAGCAGTCGGAAAGATACTACTAGTAAAATCGCTTTGTGAATTGCAAAAAATTGTAAACTTAAAGTGCATGTTCACCATTGTGAATCAGGCCCTAAATGTCTTTACAGACAGTGACCTGTGTTTTCAATATTGTACCGCAGCAGCAGCAGCGCACTAACATTACTGCAATAATCTCTGTGACACCCTCCCATTTCTCATATCTGAGGTCCTGTTTTGATCTAAAAGAACTTTTTTATGGATGTTGCATGAAACATAAATACAACAGTCAGAAAAATGACTGTAATAGACTCACACTTCATCCACATTAAAAAAAGGTTTAAAAGAAAACGGTATTTGAAACAATCTGTGTAAGAATTAATCAAGGTCAACAGGGCAAGACTCTGGAGACCAGATCTGGCTCTCTCAGAGAGGGAATAAATAAGGAAGGGAGTTAGAGGATTATTAGCTAGGCTCGCCCTCCAAGAAATAGGTCAAACAAAAAAAGGTTTCTGTTTCCAGATACCTAAGAGCCTTGCTAGAAAAAGCAGCCAGCACACACTGGGGTTGACTGTGAGAAATATGTTTAATGTGTATAAAAAGGAAAAATTGTTCCTTTTTTAGGTGTCCCCTCACTCACCGGGGTTGCCCCACGGTGACATGCTTCATCATTGGGGCCATCCCAGTCCTCTACGGGCTGGGGCGTGCTACGACTTGCGAAGTTACGTAGGAGCACTTTTAAGGACTATGTGTGGTGCATGTGTATTTGTGGGGAGTGGACTATGTGATGTGGGTTAAAAATACCTGCCCAGTAGGTTTTCAATAAACTTTATTCTGACCTCTAGGTGGTAACATTAAAAACGGGGTGGGGAGATAGGCTGCCCTAAACTTAATGTGTCCAGATGTACCTATCAACTCCTAAGTCGACATGTTTCGTGCATACCCCAAGCACTTCTTCGGGACTACACAGGGACCAGCCCTGTGTTCGCCACTCCTTAGCTCTTTCAATGAGATATTATCGAAATTGACTTTCAACTGCAGCAAACTCTACTAAGTGCATGCAATAATACCTACGTATTTTGTTCCAAAAAACACGTGGTTCCTGAAAGATAAAAAACAACTTGAAAGGTCACGGGGTGAATAATCCCTTATATTATCACACACAGTTGTAGGCAGAAAATGTGATGGTTTTCTGTGATCTGAAAGCGGACTTGTTGACCGTGGTTGTTTTCATGCACAAAAACGTGATTCATTTCGTGCATTTTAACGTGATTAAAAAACACACCTCGCTCAGTGACACACCCAAGCATTCATCTGCCATACACACTCATACATACTTTTCAAGAGACCTAACTGGGCCCCATGGAGTCGGAGGGGTATCGGTATCCTAGCAACTCTAGTGGGAGAAAAACAAAGTTGGTAAATCACCCAACAATGCGCGCCGGTTGGCGATGTTAAAATGACCCATAGGCGGTCCTTGGTGCCCTGTTTTTACTTACTTGTGCTCCGGTTACCTCCTGCATTCAGGCACCTACTTGTGTCCCTCCGGTCCGGATGTTATCGGACTGAGGGTTTCAGTGTTGTTTTTAAGGAGATACCGTTCGCGGTTTGTTTGCGCTGGCGTGGGTACGCCCTTACGTGAACTAGAGCGTGTTGTTCCATGCTATCTCACGTATTCGTGGCGGCCATCTTTGGGGTACCGATTTCGTTATCTGTTAGGAAAAATGTAAAAACCAGAAAGGGTCAAGGCAGCAGACCAGGTCAAGCACTACAAGTTCCAAGTTTCTAAGATTTTGGGTCGGTGCAAAACTTCTTCCTACACCTGCTACCAGTCGGTGTTAAGGTCAAGGGATCCAAATACAAAAAATGGAAGGTGCACTCAATGAGAGTCCAAAGGAAGAAAGTATATTATAAATCTTCTTCTTTATTAGTAGTTTTTTTTCCACATACAGGCACAGCCAACGCGTTTCGTTCCTTTAACCATATGGAACTTCGTCAGGGCGAATTGATATAGTATTGAAATCGGGATCTATACAAACACGACTCGTGGATTGCAAAATAGGGACCTCCAATAGTTCAAAGGCATGTAACCATTTATATAGAGAAGGTGCACTCCACTGGATAACCTGTAGAGCGTCCAGTGATGATTCTTATGCTATGCCTCTTAGTCTTCAGGGTTCCGGCGATCTAGGTGGGAAACTGGTTCAAAGTGGGGTGGGTGTCCACAGGCAATCTAATAGTTGCCAAGACGATTTCCTGTAATTCCCCCTAGTGCCAGGCTCCAGTGTCGGTATCAGTACAAAACGGAAGGGTCACCGGTCCATAATACAACTCGGTGTTCGCAGTAATGACAACAGTGCACCTGCAGTTGGGTGCTCAAGATTACAGAAGCGTCTCGTGGCGGCGTCCCGGGACGCACTGTTGTCATTACTGCGAACACCGAGTTGTATTATGGACCGGTGACCCTTCCGTTTTGTACTGATACCGACACTGGAGCCTGGCACTAGGGGGAATTACAGGAAATCGTCTTGGCAACTATTAGATTGCCTGTGGACACCCACCCCACTTTGAACCAGTTTCCCACCTAGATCGCCGGAACCCTGAAGACTAAGAGGCATAGCATAAGAATCATCACTGGACGCTCTACAGGTTATCCAGTGGAGTGCACCTTCTCTATATAAATGGTTACATGCCTTTGAACTATTGGAGGTCCCTATTTTGCAATCCACGAGTCGTGTTTGTATAGATCCCGATTTCAATACTATATCAATTCGCCCTGACGAAGTTCCATATGGTTAAAGGAACGAAACGCGTTGGCTGTGCCTGTATGTGGAAAAAAAACTACTAATAAAGAAGAAGATTTATAATATACTTTCTTCCTTTGGACTCTCATTGAGTGCACCTTCCATTTTTTGTATTTGTTAGGAAAAATGTACTTAATTGGAACTGTACGGGCTTAATTACACCTCTAAAATAATTTAGGGTGTTGTATGGGGAATTTAGCGTATTATCAGGGTAAATGCTGGCCTGATCATTTTTAAGTGCATAAACTCGAAAAATTATTTAACGCACCAGGTTCACCAGTTATGCCCTATAGGTTATTTATAATCTCTCACATTCATGAAATAATTTGCTAGGAATGGCACAAAATGCCATGATACCCCATCATGATTCATGCAACAGTTCGGGTAGATGGTAGTATTTACATATATGATACTCTATGAGTCTTTTACACTATGGATCAGTTCTCGTCTAGCATACGTTTACCATTTAGGTAAACTGTCCCCAGGGGATATCGTCATTTAGTCCCACAATGTGTGAGCGGAGTCTGAACACCCAACGTTGCTCTTTTTCCAGTAGTTTCTTTTCCATGTCAGCATGGGGCTGTTGAATTTCCAGAACTACCCAACGCATATCATTGGGTGTGTGTGCCTTTTCCAGGAAGTGTGTTGTCATTTTTGTATTTTAGTGTTTGCACCTGAAGTTACTGCGATGTTCAACCATTCTTGTGTTTACCTTTCTGGTTGTCATTCCTATGTAGTGCAAATTGCAAACACATGTGATCATGTATACGACCCCTGATGTATTACAGTTTGAGAAGTTTTTCAAATCCCATACGAGGCCTGTGTTACATGTCACCTGTTTGGTAGTTTCAGTAAGGTGGCATACACTACAATTGGAACACGGGTGGTGTCCAACTGGCAAAGGATGTAAACGTCGGATAGGGCCTTCCATATTCCTCGGACGTGTATGTACCACTAGATCCTTTAGATTTTTCCCTTTCCGATGACTGAACATCGGTTGGGTGATGTTCAAACCTCCACTGTTCAGTGTTTTCCCATGTTTTTTTACAATTTTTGTTACCTGCTGCGAAGCTACCGTGTAGGTAGTGATACAGATGGGTCTTCTTTCAGAGGTATCTGTTGGTGGTTCCTGGTGTGCGACAAACTACACCAAAGACAGTATCCCAAAAGGATTGTCCAAAAAGCAAAGAAAAGAGCATCCAATAATAACAGGGATGCACTACTGGAGTCAAAACCTAAGGAACCACCAACAGATACCTCTGAAAGAAGACCCATCTGTATCACTACCTACACGGTAGCTTCGCAGCAGGTAACAAAAATTGTAAAAAAACATTGGAAAACACTGAACAGTGGAGGTTTGAACATCACCCAACCGATGTTCAGTCATCGGAAAGGGAAAAATCTAAAGGATCTAGTGGTACATACACGTCCGAGGAATATGGAAGGCCCTATCCGACGTTTACATCCTTTGCCAGTTGGACACCACCCGTGTTCCAATTGTAGTGTATGCCACCTTACTGAAACTACCAAACAGGTGACATGTAACACAGGCCTCGTATGGGATTTGAAAAACTTCTCAAACTGTAATACATCAGGGGTCGTATACATGATCACATGTGTTTGCAATTTGCACTACATAGGAATGACAACCAGAAAGGTAAACACAAGAATGGTTGAACATCGCAGTAACTTCAGGTGCAAACACTCAAATACAAAAATGACAACACACTTCCTGGAAAAGGCACACACACCCAATGATATGCGTTGGGTAGTTCTGAAAATTCAACAGCCCCATGCTGACATGGAAAAGAAACTACTGGAAAAAGAGCAACGTTGGGTGTTCAGACTCCGCTCACACATTGTGGGACTAAATGACGATATCCCCTGGGGACAGTTTACCTAAATGGTAAACGTATGCTAGACGAGAACTGATCCATAGTGTAAAAGACTCATAGAGTATCATATATGTAAATACTACCATCTACCCGAACTGTTGCATGAATCATGATGGGGTATCATGGCATTTTGTGCCATTCCTAGCAAATTATTTCATGAATGTGAGAGATTATAAATAACCTATAGGGCATAACTGGTGAACCTGGTGCGTTAAATAATTTTTCGAGTTTATGCACTTAAAAATGATCAGGCCAGCATGTACCCTGATAATACGCTAAATTCCCCATACAACACCCTAAATTATTTTAGAGGTGTAATTAAGCCCGTACAGTTCCAATTAAGTACATTTTTCCTAACAGATAACGAAATCGGTACCCCAAAGATGGCCGCCACGAATACGTGAGATAGCATGGAACAACACGCTCTAGTTCACGTAAGGGCGTTCCCACGCCAGCGCAAACAAACCGCGAACGGTATCTCCTTAAAAACAACACTGAAACCCTCAGTCCGATAACATCCGGACCGGAGGGACACAAGTAGGTGCCTGAATGCAGGAGGTAACCGGAGCACAAGTAAGTAAAAACAGGGCACCAAGGACCGCCTATGGGTCATTTTAACATCGCCAACCGGCGCGCATTGTTGGGTGATTTACCAACTTTGTTTTTCTCCCACTAGAGTTGCTAGGATACCGATACCCCTCCGACTCCATGGGGCCCAGTTAGGTCTCTTGAAAAGTATGTATGAGTGTGTATGGCAGATGAATGCTTGGGTGTGTCACTGAGCGAGGTGTGTTTTTTAATCACGTTAAAATGCACGAAATGAATCACGTTTTTGTGCATGAAAACAACCACGGTCAACAAGTCCGCTTTCAGATCACAGAAAACCATCACATTTTCTGCCTACAACTGTGTGTGATAATATAAGGGGTTATTCACCCCGTGACCTTTCAAGTTGTTTTTTATCTTTCAGGAACCACGTGTTTTTTGGAACAAAATACGTAGGTATTATTGCATGCACTTAGTAGAGTTTGCTGCAGTTGAAAGTCAATTTCGATAATATCTCATTGAAAGAGCTAAGGAGTGGCGAACACAGGGCTGGTCCCTGTGTAGTCCCGAAGAAGTGCTTGGGGTATGCACGAAACATGTCGACTTAGGAGTTGATAGGTACATCTGGACACATTAAGTTTAGGGCAGCCTATCTCCCCACCCCGTTTTTTATGTTACCACCTAGAGGTCAGAATAAAGTTTATTGAAAACCTACTGGGCAGGTATTTTTAACCCACATCACATAGTCCACTCCCCACAAATACACATGCACCACACATAGTCCTTAAAAGTGCTCCTACGTAACTTCGCAAGTCGTAGCACACCCCAGCCCGTAGAGGACTGGGATGGCCCCAATGATGAAGCATGTCACCGTGGGGCAACCCCGGTGAGTGAGGGGACACCTAAAAAAGGAACAATTTTTCCTTTTTATACACATTAAACATATTTCTCACAGTCAACCCCAGTGTGTGCTGGCTGCTTTTTCTAGCAAGGCTCTTAGGTATCTGGAAACAGAAACCTTTTTTTGTTTTCTCTCAGAGAGGGCCCTGAAAGGCCAGGCCCCTGGGTCGGAGCCCACTTTGCCCATGCCTTAAAACACCTCTGCCTGTACCATGCTCCTGCTCTCTCCTTCACTACCATCCTGCTTGCCGCCCCATTCTATGCTTTCAACATGGCCCCTTTTCTTTGAAACCCCGGCTTGTCTCTTTCTCCTGTATATCCCAACTTTACTACCGGCGCCTTCTCTCCTTTCCACCTGTGTCTCTCTTGCTCCATGTAATGCATCCTGAAACAGCCAAAATATGGCAAATAGGCGGTAAATAAAATGCCAAAATAAATAAATGGGCTGAAAGATAGTTCTGCTGTCAGAGGCTTAACATGCAAAATCTAATTTCTAAATTCTTCACTCAATAAAGAAGGCATAACCAGTGGATCTGAACAGCAGCTGAAGAATGTCAGTGAGGTTATGATAATATTATTTTATGGTAATGTTTGGCTGTGTTGTACATTTGCTTAAAGTAAGGGGAACATTTACCCAGTTCAAAAGACTGGACCTTCCCCACAGAACAGGCTTAAATCCGCTAACAAACAGGTGCTCACTCCCTGAGGTACTACTGTCCAAAACACCAGTGCTTAACCCCCCCGACACTCATGACGGAGCGGTTCCGTCATGAGCGCCGGTTGGGCTGTGCTTATGACAGAACCGTTCCGTCACGACCACGCCCGGTTTTTAGAACCTTCAGAGCAGCGCGAAAATTCGCGCCGCGCTGAAGGTGTTAATTTGTAAATGAAAAAGCACCAGTGCCCAAAGCTCTGCTCTGAAACCTGTGGCCAGTGCACTTCAATGGGTGCATACGGAATACCAAGGTTGTGTACTCCTAAATCCACCTCATGCCTCTGTAATCCACTTTTATCTCACTCATGCAGTGCATGCTTTCTTTCCAAGGGACAGTTTGTCCGCTTTCTCCACTTTTCTTTTTTTTCCATCTGTTGCCCTCTGTAAATATCATGCAGAAAAATAAGTGCTGCTCGCCCTATGTGGGAAGGGTATGCCCAGACGTGGGTCCCTTGCTCACTTTGCCACTGGATTCAAGCTAGCCTGGTTGATGACGGCTGATTAGCCAGAAACCGGTCCCAGGATGCTTGATTCCAGTCCAGGAAAGACATGGCTTGGCAGTTCGAGCTGACTGTTCCCATGAGGCACAGGGTCAGACTGATTTCATATGGCCATGTCTGAACTGGGGTGGCTGAGTGAGCTGAAGAATGATGATGGATTGAACCCAGATCAGTTGACTGGGGGTGAGTGCTTGCAACGTTTAACACTCCATCCATCATCCCCTTTGTTTTTGCTTTGACAAATGTTGTATTCACAGTGGCCCAGGACATATTAAAAAGAAAACAGAGGGGCAACGTGAAGAATGGCAATTGGTCCTCCTTATCCTTCAGGGACTTGTCGACATGTTTCAGCCTTGAAAAATAATTCATGAGGCTTTCTTCAGGACCATACAAAGTGAGAAGAATGTGCTGTGGCAAAAGAACGCCATGTGTATTAGTTTCAGCACACACGCTAAGGTGTGCTGTGCATGCAGGGGTGTATCCATACTTACCGTCCCATCGTCTTTTTTTAAACGCTAGCTACGGGTTTGAAGTAGCGGTAATAGATCTCGGATGGGGCAGACTCCTGTAGTCAAACATGGATTCAGGTATCGTCTAGATTCCGAGAAGACCAGAGTAGGTGCAGAGGGCGGGCGGTCAGCCTTGATGAATGTTTGACTACAGGGGTCTGCCCCATCCGGGATCTATTACAGCTACTTGAAACCCGTAGCTGGCGTTTCAAAAAAGACGATGGGACCGTAAGTATGGATTCGGGCTATTCACTTCTCTATATCCTCCTCTCCCTTAGTGTCCTTCACCGGCCTCCTCATTTATAGACCCCCCGCCCCCAGATCCTGTTTTGGCCACCATCTATTTAAAATCTTAGAGCCCTATTTTGGCAAACCCCACCTTACGGTTCTGGGCGATCTAAATTTTCATCTAGATGATCTTTGTTCTAAGGACACTCTTTCCTTGGTGGACCCCCTGGCCGCATGTGGCCTTCATCAGTTGGTGAATGGTCCTACCCACCTGGCTGGCCATACTCTTGACGGGGTGTTCTCTAATGACCCCAGACTTTCCGTGGGCCCCCCTATTCCCTTGGTCTGGTCAGACCATCTGGCGGTTCCTTTGGAACTTAAATCCCTTCTCCCCCCCTCACCTCAACATGGTTCTAGTAACAAAGAACTCAAACGGAATTATAGGGGTATCACTAATGAATCTCTTGCCCCCCTCTTAGCGCAGACCTCTAGCTCTCCCATGAAGGATGCCAGTGATGCTGCACTGGAGCTTGCCAACTCTATCTCCAGAGCAGTAGATCTTTTAGCCCCTGCCTCTCTGCGCTATTCAGCTAGGCGTAAACCTTCTGCCCCCTGGTTTACGGAGCCTCTTAGACTTCTGAGGCAGGGATGTAGGAGGCAGGAGAGGCAATGGCGGAAAACTTGGAACTCCACAGATAGAGAAACACATAAGCTTTTGCTTGGAGAATATAAGACTAGGGTCATTAAAGAAAAGCAGGACTACTTCTGCAGGCTTACGTCGTCCCTCACCTCCTCTAGGGAACTATTTAAGATCGTTGATTCTTTGTGTTCTCTACAAACTCCCGATCCTATCATAGGTTCCCAAGAGCTGTGCGACAAGATCGCTCAGTTCTTTCATTCTAAAATCGTTGACATCTCTCTCACTCTGGAAGCACAGAGAGATCAAATGTGCTCCCATTCTTGCCCGACTCAACCTGTCTTAGAGTGCTGGGCTAAAGATCCCTCCAAGAACCTGACCAACTTCCCGCTCCTTACCCTCGATCAACTAGACTCGCTGTTAAATAGGACAAAATCGGGTTCGCCTCTGGACCCCTGCCCTCTGAAAGTCCTGTAGGATTGTAGGGACACCCTGTTACCCCCTCTTCTGGAGGTGATGAACCGGGCTATGACTCAGGGCCTATTCCCAGCACCCTGGAAAAAGGCCATAGTCAAGCCATTACTTAAAAAGCCTACTCTGGACCCAGAAATCCTTAAAAACTTCCGACCGATTTCTTTATTGTCTGCTCCAGCTAAAATGCTAGAATCACATCTTAATCAGCATTTGACTGCTTTCCTCGATGCCTCTGGGTTCTTGGACCAGTCTCAGCATGGCTTCCGAAAATTCCACAGCACCAAGTCGGCGCTCACGGTAGTGATAGACAATATACGATCAAAGGTCGACCGAGGCCAGACCACTCTTTTGGTCCTACTCGACCTGACCGGAGCCTTTGATACCCTATCTCCCTCAACTTTAACAGCCCGTCTGAGGGAGATAGGGGTGGAGGGCCCAGCATTGAGTCTTTTGTCTTCTTTCCTCGACCAGAGAGAGCAGAGGGTCAAGCTAGGAGAGTTCCTCTCCCCTGCTAAGCCTGTGCAATGTGGGGTCCCACAGGGGTCGGCCTTGAGTCCGACCCTCTTTAACATTTACGTGGCCCCACTTGCCAGGCTTGTAAGATCACAGGGGATGGAGGTGGTGTCATACCCCGACGACACCCAGATTATGGTGTCCCTCTCCCACTCGGTGAGTACCTCCGCGCTCAGTTGCAGGAACTGCATGCAGGCAGTCTCCGAAAGGATGATCTCAAACGCACTGAAGCTGAACGGAGAGAAAACCGAGGTCCTGATCTTCGGTAAAGATCAAGACATATGGTCCAATGACTGGTGGCCTCCGTCTCTTGGAGCCTGCCCTGTGCCGTCAAACTCCGCCCGGAATCTTGGTGTGATCATCGATACCTCGCTGGCCATGACACGACAGGTCAATAGAACTGTGTCCACCTGTTGGGGAGTTATTAGGGTTCTCAGGAAAATCGCCCACTATCTCTCCCCTCAAGCCCGCAAACAGACCGTGGTCGCCTTAGTTGCATCACGGCTGGATTATTGCAACGCATTATATGCAGACACCAATAAAGGCCTTATCCAACGCCTCCAGACCATCCAGAACGCGGCTGCCAGATTTGTCCTGGATGTTCCTAACACCGCCTCTGCTACTCTTGCTAGGAAGAGTCTCCACTGGCTTCCGATCCAGTCTAGGATTTCTTTCAAAATCCTATGCCTGGTCTTCAGTGCTCTATCCGGCGGTTGCTCTGAAGCCATAAGCTCCCTCCTTAGTCCCTATACCCCTAGTAGAAGCCTACGTTCTGCTAGTAAGAACCTTTTATCCGTCCCTCGGACAAACAAGGTCAGATGGGGCGGAAGGGCCTTTTCATCTGTGGCCCCTAGACTGTGGAACGCCCTTCCCTCTGAGATTAAAACCCAACCCTCTATGGCCCTTTTTAAGAAAGCCCTAAAGACGTGGTGTTTCACTAAGGCATATCTGTAAGCATGCTCTCTGACCTTACACTGTATTTGGCTAGGCGCCTTGACGCCCGTTGGGCTAAGTAGCACTATATAAATCTAGCTTCATTCATTCATTCATTCATTCACATGATGCATCAGACTTGAGACTTACCTCATGCTCATGGCACGTCTTACTTGAGACTCACCTGCTGCACATTGTGCGTCCTACTTGACTCACCTGCTGCACATGGTGGCCATACTTGAGACTTATCTGCTGCACATGGCGCGTCAGACTTGAGACTTATCCGCTGCATATAGCCTGTCAGACTTAAGGCTTACCCGCTGCACATGGCGCATCAGTCCGCAGGTACTTGTGGTGGATGTCCCAGGCTGCGCGGTGCAGGAGCTGGCAGTTTGTCTGCTGGGCCTCGGCTGCCCAGTAGTCCTCCAGCTCTCTCCACAGCAGGAAGTTGTGCACCATCTGAGCACTTTCAAACCTTGGGAGAGGATGAGAGAAAGAGAAGTAAGACTAAGAGAAGGAGACGTACATCTTACTGGCCTCAATGCCTAGACTGATGCTGGCTCAGAGCTGCAATACGCTGATGTAAAGACCGAGAGGCAAATCTTTGAGAGCTGTGCAATATGTGTGAACCACGCAACGTGTTATTTGCATGACACAAATGTGAGAAGTTGGCCTGGCATATGCTGTCCACTAGTTACAGTGGGCACCTTGCACCAGTCCAAACAACCCGTTAGAGGTGATAGGTTAAAGACAACCTTATTTGAGAGCTATCCTAGTGGTAGCTGTGGAGAACAGCCTTCAGGCTAAGTCTTGAAGGAATGTAAAGCAGCTTGTTTTACCAGTCTATAATCTCTTGAATGGCTAAATGAAAGGAGAACCACACCAGGTATATATATAAAATATATGTATTTATTACTAAACACTTCCCACTAGTCTCTTTATGAGGCTAGAGGTCAAATTCCAAATGTTACACTTAGTTTATCACAGTCAATTAGCACAATATACGTTAGGCCCTAGGGGTGAACCAAGCCATATATTAAGAAAGTGGTATAAGAACCATGACTTGACTAGAAACAAGGCCTAGAGCCTTTAGAACACAGCCGCAAATCGCTGTTAGCTTCTATGGGGAAAGTCGGGGTTGGAAATTTAAAGATTAAGGACACAATTAGGAGAGGACTTTGAGCAAATCTCTTTAGACTTAAGGGGTTCTAGAGCCAACACCCATGGGAGCACCAGAGTACTCGAGTTACCTCACTCAGGGAAACCAGGTGCATAGGTGTCTTTTGGTGTCGGGAATCGTCGTTGCTTTCAATGGCGATCTGCTGCAAAGTGCTGCTGCCATCGAGAAGAAAAGTGTCCGTGTGATCCAAGCCTGGATCGAAGATGTGAGGAACCTGAAAGCAGAGGGGACAGAGTCTGGTCACTTGCCAGTGACCAGGGGCATGATAGACGAATGCCCACTGATGTCAGGTGTTTCAGGTGTGAAGAGGTGAAGCTTGACTCTGCAGCCACGAGGACCAGGAGACATCGACGATGACCAGGAGCTGGATTCGAGCTGTCCCATGAAGGATGTTGAGTGCTGCGGTGTTGGTGCCAGGATTAGACCCAACAAGCCTTGACAACAGCAAACCACGCTGGAAGAGAAAAGATGCTTCAGTGCGGACCAGCAAGATCCTGGGGACTCACCAAGTGGTGGGGAGTCAGAGCACGTCTGGAGCAACCAGGGAAACCCAAGGAAAGTCAAAGTTGCCTTCTCAGGGACCCACCAGTCAACGGACCAGTGATCACGAAGGTACCTCGAGTGAAAACACAAAGGGCCGACTCACGGAACACTTGTGGAATATAGGCCAGCAATCCTCGGTGGAAGAGGTGCTCGGGGTCTGGGCTACAAGTACCCAATGCACATCCTTAAGGAATGTCGAGAAGCTAATGCACTTGCAAATGTGCACAGTGTCCAGGGGTTCCTGTTCCACGGTACCCACGAGGGCTACTGGTCTCAGCTTTGCTGGGGACTCGGTTTGGTCTCTGCGAAGTATGGAAACTCACCCCCTGTGTTGCAAATACTTCAGAGTCTGGCGGGAGCTTCGGAGATACAAACCGGTCAGATGCGTCTTTGGTGCCTGCCAAGAAGGGGAGTAACTCCTTTACTCCAAGGGAGATTCTTCCGTCATCTAGTTGTGTAGATCGTTGAAGTTCCGGGATGCTGTAGCAGAGTTTCGTCCAGGGGTAATCTAAATTCCTGTAGTCATGAGTTCCTTCCTTATACCCAAGGAAGGGGTTTGGACAAACTCTGGGGACCCACCTATGGGTGAGTCTGCAAGGGGGGTGGCTTCACCCATTTCCTTTGTCCAGTTTCGCCCCAGAGCTGGGGCTGGTAGCCCCTGCAACCGGTTTGAACTGGGCTATGCACAGGGACATCAAATGTGCCCCCAGTGCAGACTTCAAAGCACTCTTGGGGTGCACCCACCCAGCCCCAATACACTAAAGCCTGTCTGGGAGGTGGTTACACCTCCCTGTGACAGGGAACCTAGGAACCTATTGTCCAGGCCTCCTCTGCCGGAGTTTCGCCCAGCAGCAGGAGGCCAGACTCGTGTCTGTGGCTGTGGCATCCATTTTGTGATGCCAGGGCTCTTTTAAACTGGTACTGGGTGTACCGGTGTGGACATGTCTCTCCCTCTAGAAGGGTGGGATCATACGACTGGTTGTATGATTCCAAAGTGTTTGACACCAAACATGACATGTTTCCTTGCAGCCATTCCAAAGTTAGCATTTACCACAAGGTTATAATGCACTTAAGAGTATATGGTCTGGCTGCATCACAGAACAACCCCGGAAAATAGATTCCGAAGGCTGCAGAGGCGCCCTGCTCATGCATGGGCACCCTCACACACAAAACCCAGAACCCTGCCTTCAGGATTGATAAGGCCTGCCATAGGGGTGACTGATAGGTTTATATATGTAGTGATTTAAGGTAGATATAGGTAACCTATATCTAAGTAGATCTCGTTTCCCGCCGCTTCCTGCCTGCGGTTCCGCCCCCTCGCCAGACGATTGGTGAACGCGACCCCGCCTCGGAGCTGACCCGCCTTCCCGGCTCCCTTCTTAAGGGGACCCTGCCCGCACCTGGGGAGCGACCACTGCGCCTCTGGCCTGGTCGCTCCCTCGCTCCTCTACGCTCCTGCTCCAGAGCCCCCTGCTGACTAAGATCTTCACCGCCGAGCACCGCCGAGCACCGCCGATAGCAACGCCCCAGCCGCCGCAGGGCCGCCCGCTCAGCCTGATCCCGTTTCCCGCCGCTTCCTGCCTGCGGCCCCGCCCCCTCGCCAGACGATTGGTGAACGCGACCCTGCCTCCCAGCTGACCCGCCCTCCCGGCTCCCTTCTTATGCCGCCCCCTCAGCGACCGCGCAGCGGACGCGCGCAGTGGGAGCACCGACTGAGCGCCGAAGGTGCGCCAAAGGTAAGCCCGTCTGCGCCCGTCCGCGCCTGGACCGCGCCCAGTGCCAGGACCCCTGGCCCCCGCAGACCCCAGTCCACCCGCCGGACCAACGACGCCACCGAACTCTACGCACTCAATGCCGGAAGAATCCCGGGGTGCTACCGAGCCACCCCGAGACGCACCCACGGACCCTTCTGCTGCAACGCCTGCAAGTTCACCTGCATCCGGACCTGCACCACTCCAGCAGTGCTCAAGACCTCGACGAGCAACAGCAGCAGCCACCTAAAGTGCATCCTGCTCAACACCCGCTCCGTCCACAGACACGCCGTCGAGCTCTGGAACCTGCTCGACACTACTTCACCAGACGTCGCCTTCCTCACGGAAACCTGGATGAACGCCTCTTCTGCGCCCGACATCGCCATCGCCATCCCAGACGGCTACAAGATCATCCGAAAGGACCGCACCAACCACACCGGAGGAGGCATCGCCATCGTCCACAGGAACACCATCCGCATAATGACCAACACCGACGACACCCTCGCAACCGCCGAGCACCTGCACTTTCAGGTCCACATCAACCCCAAGACCACCCTCAGAGGCACCCTCATCTACAGACCCCCGGGACAACGCACACAATTCAGCGAAGACATCGCCGACTTCATCAGCCCGCACGCCCTCTGCTCCGCTGACTACATCCTCCTAGGGGACCTCAACTTCCACCTGGAGAACAACAACGACCGCAACACCACCACCCTGCTGGACAACCTCGCCAACCTGGGACTCAAGCAGCTGGTGACCACCCCCACCCACTACGCCGGACACACACTCGACCGCGTCTTCTCATCCAGCAAGGACATCGCCTTCAGCCACGCCACCGGACTCCACTGGTCGGACCACAGCTGCGCCCACTTCAGCTTCGGAAGGACCACGATCCACCACCACCAGCAACAAGTTGCACGCAGGAGCTGGAACAAGATCACAGCCGACCAGCTCGCGACCTCCCTGAACATGAACCCTCCCACCAGCACAACGAACCCTAGCCAGGCGGCCACCAACCTCACGAAGTGGATCAGCGACTGCGCAGACGAGCTCGCCCCCCTGAGGACCCCGCCCAGCAGACCGGGTAGCAAGAAAGCCCCATGGTTCACCGACGAACTCAAGAGCTCCAAGAAGAACTGCCGAGCCCTCGAGAGAACCTGGCGCAGAGACCCAACACCGGACAACATGACTGCCCTCAAGCTCGCCACCCGTAAACACCACCAACTCATCCACGCCACCAAGAAAACTGCATTCAAGGAACGACTGGACAACAACGCACACAACAGCAAGGAACTCTTCAACATCGTCAAAGAGCTCTCCAACCCCAACGCCGGAAACAACGACATCACCCCTTAGCAAGACCTCTGCAACTCCCTCGCCTCCTACTTCCACAACAAGATCGCGGACATACACAACAGCTTCAGCACTCAACCGACGAACGCCACGACCGAACCACCGCCCCCCACCACCACCCTCCGCGCCTGGACCTCGATCAGCACCGAAGACACCGTCCGCACGATGAACTCCATCCACTCCGGATCTCCGACCGACCCCTGCCCTCACCACGTCTTCAACAAGGCCGACGCTGTCATCGCACCCCACCTGCGGGAAGTCATCAACACCTCCTTCGACACCGCTACCTTCCCGGAGAGCTGGAAGCACGCCGAACTCAGCGCCCTACTCAAGAAGCCATCGCCCGACCCCACCGACCTCAAGAACTACCGCCCCATCTCGCTGCTCCCGTTTCCTGCAAAAGTCATCGAGAAGACTGTCAACAAGCAGCTGGCCGCCTTCCTCGAGACGGAGGAATCCCTTGACCCCTCGCAGTCCGGCTTCCGGGCCAACCACAGCACCGAGATCGCCCTGATCGCAGCCACCGATGACATCCGAGCGCTGCTCGACAACGGAGAAACAGCGGCCCTCATCCTCCTCGACCTCTCCGCGGCCTTCGACACTGTCTGCCACCGTAGCCTAGTACAACGCCTCAGCAACGTCGGAGTCCAGGAGAAGGCACTGGAGTGGATCACCTCCTTCCTCGCCGGAAGGACACAGAGAGTCCGTCTCCCTCCGTTCAGATCTGAAGCCACCGAAGTCATCTGCGGCGTCCCTCAAGGCTCCTCGCTCAGTCCAACCCTCTTCAACGTCTACATGAGCCCCCTCGCAGACATCGCACGCCAGCACAACCTCAACATCATCTCCTACGCCGACGACACCCAGCTGATCCTCTCCCTTACCAACGACCCCGCCACCGCCAGAGCCAACCTTCACGAAGGGATGAAAGAGGTAGCCGAATGGATGAAGAACAGCCACCTGAAACTGAACTCGGACAAGACGGAAGTCCTCATCCTGGGATCCTCACCCACCGCTTGGGACGACTCCTGGTGGCCCCCCGCCCTAGGCAGCGCACCCAAACCAACAGACCACGCACGCAACCTGGGCTTCATCCTGGACTCCTCCCTCTCCATGACCAGACAAGTCAACGCCGTCTCCTCGTCGTGCTTCAACATCCTGCGCATGCTACGTAAGATCTTCAGGTGGATCCCCACCGAGACCAGGAAGACGGTCACCCAGGCCCTCGTCACCAGCCGTCTGGACTACGGCAACTCCCTCTACGCCGGAACCACCGCCAAACTCCAGAAGAGACTCCAGCAGATCCAGAACGCCTCAGCACGACTCATCCTGGACATCCCCCGTCGCAGCCACATCTCCGGACACCTGAGAGACCTGCACTGGCTCCCGGTCAACAAGAGAATCACCTTTCGTCTCCTCACCCACGCACACAAAGCCCTACACAACCAAGGCCCAGGATACCTCAACAGCCGCCTCAACTTCTACGTTCCCAAACGCCAGCTTCGATCGACCAGCCACGCCCTTGCCGCCGTCCCCCGCATCCGAAGAGCCACCACAGGGGGACGGTCCTTCTCCTACCTCGCCGCCAAGACATGGAACTCCCTCCCGACCCACCTCCGCCTGACCCAGGACCACCTCGCCTTCAGGAAGCAACTCAAGACCTGGCTGTTCGAGCAGTAGCGGACCCCCCTCCCCCAGCACCTTGAGACCCTCTGGGTGAGTAGCGCGCTATATAAATGCGATGATTGATTGATTGATTGATTGAAGTAAGGGGTGCATACACAACCATAACCAGGCTGCAGTGGCAATCCTGTGGTGTTATTTTGGAAGGCTTCCCAGGGGTGGCATAATGAATGCTGCAGCCCCTGGGAGGCCTCTGGGGTACCTATGCCCTGGGTACATAGTATACCATATACTAGGGACTTATAAGGGTACCCTAGAATTCAATCTGAGGTGTACTTAAGGTACTGGGAATGAATTTAGAGAGGAAGCAGCTAGGCTTGGGTCCTGGATAGCAGGGCCCCAGCCAGACTAAAGTCAAAAAACAGCGAAACACCAGCAAAAAATGGGGTTAACCATAGTAAGCAGATCCTACTCTCCTACAACAAACCTCTAAGCAATATTTTTGGAGCCACGCAAAGCCACTTTGCGTGGCTTTGAATGTTTTTCACAAATATGGAACAATGCAAACCAAATGGCTGCACTGCGTTACTCTGTGCCAGGGAGGTGTTCCACGAGTATTGCAACTCTCATGGGTTTCGACACATTCCCAGATTTACCAAACCTGTTACACCTGGAAATGCACCAAAAAGGTACAGCTCCCAAGGAGAGGCGTAACAAGAAGAAATATCATAATTTCTCCTCGTCACTTCCTCCTTCTACGCGTGTTACCAAAACGGCGTACACTACCTGGAAGGAGGTGGAGCTCAAGGTTCATGTGGAGATGTTAGGATTACCTGATAGGATCTGTGCCGCGACAATGTCCATGAGTGCCCAGGATTGGAGTCAAAAGCACTGGAACCTGGAAAAATGTCCCAGCCAGCTGCTCAGAAGAGGAAAGGCAGGGGGCGTAGGAAGCCTGCCCCTGAATGTACCTCTAGAGAAATGGATGGGGCAACTGTGGTGGCTTTCCTGGAGTCCACTGAAGAGGGCATTGCTGGATGGCATGTAGAAAAAGGACCAACAAGAAGGAGTTTTGTAGGGCACAAAGAGTGTGCAACCCTTAAAATTTGAGGCAACACGCTGAAGCCCAAGGAGCAGGTGATACCTCTGGTTGTCACCATACGTACTGGGAGGACAGCCTCTGTTACAGTGAGCCTATGTTTCCTGTGCATGGGACAACAAGGGCCTTAGTGGTCCCCCAATGCTACAGGGTCTTCCTACTGCAGTTGGCACACAAAAGACCCCTGACAGGACACCTGGGCCAAGACAAGACCTTTGTAAGGTTTGTCCCACACTTTTATTGGCCAAGAATCAAGGCTTCCTCACATACATTTTGTAGGACTTGTACAACCTGCCAGGCTGGTGGGAAGGCAGGAAAAAGGCTTAAGCCCCCCCCCCCGCCAGTCATTGGCACACACTTTGAGATGGTGGGCATCAACATTGTAAGGTCTATGGATCCCCAAGGCAACAGGTATATCCTGGTTTGGTGGATCATGCCACTACGTACCCAAAAGCAATCCCTCTGAGGACCACTACTGCACCCACAGTGGCAAAGGACCTGATGGGGGGTTTTACCCGCATGGGTTTTTTTCATGTCTTGTATATATTATTGAGGTTTTCTCTGTGTCGTGTTATTTTTGTATATCTAGGTTATGTGAATTGAGTATAGAAAATGCTCCTAAAAAAGATTTTGAAGAGTAAAAGAAAAAGAAAACAATTAGTAAATTCCTGATCAAAACATGTGAATGATCTCAGTGGTGAATGATTGTGTGAAAAGATATCAGTACTGGCATTTGTGTTGTTTCTATAACTTTCTAAAAGTGGCATGTCTAAAATAGTAATGTAAGATCCAACTGCACCAGTAAGAAGTATTTATCACCACTATTCTAAACATACCAAACATTGCAACGCCGCCCCTTTCTGATCGGGAATTACCACTTCAAAAGTATATAAGGGAATTCCTTAGCCTATGAGAGGAGTATGCCTTACGGCAGTGAGAAAATTAAATAGGCTGTTTGTCACTACCAGGACATGCCACACATAAGGCACGTGTCCTACCTTTTACTTACACAGCACCCTCCCCATAGGGCTACCTTAGGGGTGACCTATGTGTAATAAAAGGGGAGTTTAAGGCTTGCCAAGTAGTTTTACATGACAAGTCAAAGTGGCAGTAAACTGCCCACATATGCCCTGCAGTGGCAGCCTGAGACAGGTTTAAAGGCTACTTCTATGGGTGGCACAAGCAGCACTGCAGGCCAGTGTAGCATTTAATTTACAGGCCCTGGATATATGGTATACCACTTTACAAGGGGCTTACAAGTAGATCAAATGTGCCAAACATGTGTAAACCAATCATACCTTGTTTAGAGTTTAGAGGAGGGTGCACTGGCACTTTAGCACTGAGTAGTGTGGTAAAGTGCTCAGAGTCCTAAAGCTAACAAAAGGAAGGTCAGAAAAATAGGCAGAGAAAGGCAAAAAGTTTGGATATAACCCTATAGAAAATGTCAGGTCCAACACTCACACATACCTTCAAGGCACTACATAACAATGGCTCAGTAAACTTCAACAATCGCGTCTGATTTCACAAACCTTCAAAACACCTCCTCTCATTTGAACTCTTGCTTTCACAAATCCCACGCATTTGGAAAACCAGATGTGGTGGTCGAGCATTTTCCTATATTGCTCCTAAAGCATGGAATGACCTGCCTCTACACAAAAGAGACTCCTCCTCGCTTCTTGAATTCCTCAAGACCTTGCTTTTCTTGTAGTCCCACCAGACCCTAGGTGTGGCTACACTCACACCAGCTCAGTGCCAGGAAACCCTCCCGGGTGGTAGTGCGCTCTACAATTCTGCATAACTTAATGTAACATTTGTAGATGTTTTCAATGCTCATGAACTTGTACAAAACAGATGAACGTGCAATGCACAGCTAGTTTTTCACTTATTTTATGTAAATGTACTGAAAGTCAATACAAGGGGACACACACTTATATGGAGACACAAACCTGGCACTATCACTGTCAGGGAGCCAGGCATGGCCAATGCCCACACCACACATTGTTGGGGCTGCGTGTAAGGGATGCTGGGAAACAAATTAGCAGCCATTGTATCAGGCATTAGGAGCTTTACACTGAAGGCAGCACATCACACATAAGATGTCATGCGTCAGCATGGAGACACAATCCAGGTGCAGCATGCCTGGCTGGCCTGCCCTGATTATTCTTCAAGATTGTGTTACATCTTACATGTTACATGTGTGCTTAAATCTATCTCAAGCCACTTTATGGACAGATGAATGCTACAGATCTACTTGGATGGAGTAGGCAAGCACTATACACACTAACAAGGTACAAGAAACCACAGGATATAATGGGATCTATATTTTGGCGGACGGGATATCCATCACTGTCCTCAAGATCTAAACCAGACCCTTAGTCCATGATTGTGTCATTTACATTTCTCTTCCATTAAGTCCAGCATGCATCAAGGGGCAATGTGTAACCCCACTCACTCCAGCCATTGACTGATTCCACTGGGAGTTACAGCATGCCCCCCTTTTACAAGGATAGAAAACAACAAGGGCACCCGAATGAGTCAGCACGGGACATCGGGGAACATATTTTAGAAAAACAACAGTGGTCCCAAGCTCAAGAGAATAGTGGCACAAAATAAATATAGACACAATGGCACTATATTAAGTAGTGACTTGTCCAGCCGGACAGAGGTCCAATTTTTACTTTAGAAAAGAATATTCTGATTGAATACCTTCAACATTTCCACAGAGGAGGGCACAAGTCTGTACCCAGACATATACAATCTATACTACTATAATAAAGGAAGAACTTTCAGCCTTTGAGGCGGGTAAACTCGGGAACCACAGCGCCAATCCACACACAATCGTCAGGGTGTGTAGATGGTTATAGGCTATATAAATAAAAAAAAAACGTTATTTAAAAAATTTACAGTAAAAAAAAAAAGTAGTCCCTCCGAAGTGCGTGCTCACATCAGGAACGCGGGGAGGAGCGGTGTCCAGGAGCGCGACGAGGAGCGGTGGACATGGCGCGGGGGAGGAGCGGTGACGTAAGGAGCAGCGGACAGGCCAGCGGCGGTGCGAGCAGCGGACAGGCTGGAGGAGCGGCGGCTGAGGTAAGGGAGCGGCGGACATGGCGCGGTGACGTGAGGAGCAGCGGACAGGCCAGCGGCGGTGCGAGCAGTGGACAGGTGGGAGGAGCGGCGGCTGAGTTAAGGGGACACATGGGGCAGGCGGGGGTCGGGGCAGGCGGGGGACTGGCCGGGCGGGGCCCCGGTCTGCTGGACAATGTCGGGGCGGGCGGGGGTCGGGGAAGCCTGTTGCTCCCGGACAAGGTCGGGACGGGCTGCTAGTTTCACATAAAGAAGAAAAGGTTAAAAAGTAGACCAGAGTGATTAGGCAAAAGCGTTTATTTCCTGTAAATGCTTCAATAACAGAAATTCCATTAAACACCCTTACTCGCCAACCTAGGCAGGTAATACAGTACACAGTATATGGTGTTTTATACAGTCGACGGCGTTTCGATCCCTTTTAAAGAGTCATAGGGATCATCATCAGGACAAAAATGTTGCCTAATTTTAACAAGCCATGAAAGCCTAAGGGAAAAATAGAGAGGGAAAATCAGGAAAAGGAGGTACAGTAAAATGTAGTTACGCGGCTCTAAAGTGAGGCGCTCTGTTAACGTGGCTAACCATGCATTATGCAGTGAAAAGAACTGTGGTAATGGATTGCTGTGGTGTTGTTGCTTGCTTTTAGCGACACGTGCAAGACAGTGAACGGTGACGATAAAGAGAGGAATCTCCGTGTGACTAAACGGTCTCTTATAAGCGATTCGTGCATGCCTACAACATGCTGACAAAATTAGGGTCCTAGTGGTGAACCTCCCTGATGGAACGACGCAATCGTAGGTAGACCTCTATGTCCACCGATGACCCTTGTTAAAATTAGGCAACATTTTTGTCCTGATGAGGATCCCTATGACTCTTTAAAAGGGATCGAAACGCCATCGACTGTATAAAACACCATATACTGTGTACTGTATTAACTGCCTAGGTTGGCGAGTAATGGTGTTTAATGGAATTTCTGTTATTGAAGCATTTACAGGAAATAACAGCTTTTGCCTAATCACTCTGGTCTACTTTTTAACCTTTTCTTCTTTATGTTAAATTGTGTATGTCTGGGTACAGGCTTGTGCCCTCCTCTGTGGAAATGTTGAAGGTATTCAATCAGAATATTCTTTTCTAAAGTAAAAATTGGACCTCTGTCCGGCTGGACAAGTCACTACTTAATATAGTGCCATTGTGTCTATATTTATTTTGTGCCACTATTCTCTTGAGCTTGGGACCACTGTTGTTTTTCCCCTTTTACAAGGAGCACATCCTTCACACAGAGTATTACCCATCAGTGCCAGGGAGTATTATGGCAATGTGTACTTTTTTGAGACCAGAAAAGCATTTATACCTTTAGCCATTGTCTTTTATTTTCGGGGGTGGGGGGGGGGAGTTGGTGAAGGCCTGGCAGCTTCCTAAACAATAAAGTTTGAAAGAACTCATGACAAAACAAAACAAGAATTGCCAAAAGGCTGGCGGCCAACACCAGACCTATTGGCTTTGCCAGCGCTGGTTTGGTTTTACTGTGGAACTTTAACGGTGCCAATTTAATGGTTGGAAATGTAGGTCAACATATACATGTAAAAATATGAGAGCCATTTAAGAGCGCTCAATAAGCCTGACTCCGATCTGGTGCGCCATCTACGCTTTGCAGGTAGGAGTAAAACTTGAGTGGGGGGGTCACCTGGTCAGGTAGTGCAGGAAGGGGCTGCCGGCTTCTCGGTCTCTCGATAGAGCGGCAAGGAGCTTCTCCAGCAGCTGGGTCTTCTGAAGGGATCGGCTGGAGTCTGGACACCGTGCTTGGGTTTTCAGGCCCAGCGGCAAAACCTGTATCACAAGTGAAGAGTGAGGTTAAGGAAGCTTGTGGATAACCTCAGCATCCAATGAGGGCTTCAGGAAAGAGTGTGAGTCGCTTGTAACAGAGACATCTGTGAGCTGTCTCTGTAGGGGAGTAAGATGTTTAGTTTGGTGATACTCCTGAACCCCGGAGCATGTTTTTAAGGAGGGCAATCCAGCTGAAGTCAATGGAGATACATTTTTGGGGAGGTAGGGGGGGCAGAGTGGTTCTATTGAAGGCAAGTAGAGTAGTGCGGAGTGCTTCCATTGGAGGGAAGATGGGTAGTGCAGAGTGGCTCTGTTAAAGGTATGTGGAGTAGTGTAGAGTGGCTCAAAAACTACCAACCTATCTCGATCCTCTCCTTCGCCACCAAAGTCTTGGAGAAAGCCATTGACTGCCAGTTCACAAAATACCTCGAAGAAAACAACCTGCTCCACCTCTCACAATCAGCCTTTTGGCCTAATCACAGCACCAAGACCGCCCGATAGCAGCAACGCATGACTTCAGGAGACTCCTGGACCTAGGCGGACCAGCCAGCATCATCCCGCAACCTCTCGGCAGCCTTCGACACCATCTCCCACCACACCCTCATCTCCAGACTCCACCACATAGGCACCCAGGACAAGGCACTCGACTGGCTCTCCTCCTTCCTCTCCGGCCAAACACAGAGTATCCACCTATCACGCTTCTTCTCTGCAAAGACATCATATACAGTGCCCTCATGGATTCTCCGTCAACCTTACCCTCTTCAACACCTACATGGCACCTCCGGCGTACATCGCCCGCAGCTCACCACAAGAATCAACTTCCAAACCACCATGACCAACATCTCCACCTGGATGAGGACCAACTGCCGGAAACTCAACTCAAACAAGACAGAGGTCATCATCTTCGGGAGCAAGCCCTATCCTTGGGACGACACCTGGTGGCCCCCAGCTCTCGGACAAGCACCCACCCCTACTGACCACACTTGCAATCTCAGAATCATCCTCGACACTCAACTCACCATGAAGCAACAGATAAACGCCGTCTCCTCTGCCTGTTTCCACACACTATGCATGGTCCGCAAGATCTTCCGATGGATCCGCGTCTTAACCAACAAGACAGTCACCCAAGCCCTCATCTCCAGCCGAATCGACTTCGGCAACACACATTACACCAGAACCACTAAGCAGCTCCTGAATTGACTCCAAACCATCCAGAACTCAGTGGGAATACTCATGCTCGACCTTCCCAGAAGAGACAGCATCACCCCCCACCTCAGGGCCCTCCACTGGCTCCAGTTCCAGAAGAGATGCCACTTCAAACTCCTCACGCATGTCTACAAAGCACTCAACAAAAACCAGACACTCCTACATCAACAACCGCCTACCTTCCACCAACCGACCAGAGAGCCTCGATCCTCCACCCTCACCTTTGTCCACATCCCCTACATCCGCACAGCCACTGTGGAGGTCGCTCCTTCTCCTATCTCACCGCCAAGTCCTGGAAGGACCTACCCCTCCACCTGCGCACCTCCAATCTCTAAAGGACTTCAGGAAACAGCTCAAGACTTGGCTTATCGACCACCACCTCTCCGACCAAGGCTCGCACAACCACGCAGTGTCGGGAGACCCCCCGGGGTGACAAGCTGTGCCTACAAGACCCTCTGATTGACTGAATGAGACACAGGGAGCTCAGTGTTGAGGAATTTTGTAACAAATCAACCTTTTCACAAAGCAGTAGGGTGGCATCACTAGTAAACAATGAATGCAACAAAAATAGTTATGTTGGTAGTTGATTAAAGGCAAAGAGTAAGTTTAAACAATACACCCTTGTCTTGATTGGGTCTCAAAAGAACTCTGTCCAGTGATTCATTCATGAGAAGGGGCTAAACAAAAGAAATGTCACTCAGACAAAAAACACAGGTTTGTATTGCTGTGGGGGCTGGAAGGAGTCCCCCTGTGGGATAAGACTCACATCTCTAAAGAGCTGTGCCACACACTGAGAGGGACTAACCCTCATGTCTAGATGGAACCAAGGGGGACATATATGATCAATGAACCATGGCTCTGGGGGGTTCCAGTTTTCTCAGGCATCCTACATATATCTTTAGTTCTTGTGAATAAATGAACTTGTATGTAGGATGTGCTACAGCTTCCTTCTATGCACTTGAGCGTTCGAAGTGAGACACGGTAAAGCTGAAGGTACTCACGCCGCCGCCATCCTTCGGTCCATTCGTCCAACTCGTCCGTCCATCACCAGCGACTGGGTGAGCTGAGAGAACTGGAGGCAGGAAGTCCACCTTCAGACCAGGCTGTGCCTTCGACCAAGGCCTCGATTCAAGCCCGCCTCTGCAACAGGGAGAAATAGCATTTAAAAATGGGGTAGGGCAGCCCCAGGCCCTTGGTGACATATCTGATTGACATTAAGAGTCCAGTCCACAAGGTATTTCCTGAAGCCACCACATTGCAGGTGAAGTCTGAGATGTGTCGGGCAGCAGTGTAAAGGTCCACCCGGCCCAGAATCTACCAACGAGATGTTCCATTACCATCCTAATCCTCTTCCTCATCCCAGTACTCACTATAGGAGGTTTTACCTCTTCTGCTCGCTTTTCGCACACCTTTTTAAAGCTTTTTGTAGTATTATGATAGATTGTATTAGTTTTAGAATGTTCCTGATTTGTTCTATTATGGAATGCTTCACGCAATGAATCCTTGTGCGTGTTCCAAAGAAATTTGATGATTTTGTATTGTTTAAATAACTCGTTGTTATTAATTCATTCATTTAAGTTTATAAAGAAAGGGGATTTGTAGTATTATGATGGATTGCAGTAGTTTTAGAATGTCCCTGATTTGTTCTATTATGGAATGCTTCTTGCAATGCATCCTTCTGCGTATCCTGTATCTATTTGAATGTTGATGCTTGTTCCATATTCTGAATATCAGTACACCTTCAGTTATACTGCTGATCTTCAGAAGGTGGATGCTCTAATAAATACCTCTTCAACTTCTCCTGGATTCTTGCGGATTTACTATATATTGATGGTCCCACTACACTTTCTTCCCTTACCATTAACCCTCCAAGCTCCTTCCATAAAACCTCCCTGTTCCCCAGCACTTCCTGTTCGGGCAGCGCAGCAGGAAGCCTTGCGGTGCTGCCCTGCGCCAAAATGTTGTAAATGAGGCCCAAGTTTTTTTATATTTACATTTGGCGCTGTCTGTCCAGCATGGCCGCTATGTCTCACACAGGGAAAAGGGGTGAAACAGAATGAGGGACTCTTTTTATGTCTTTCCTAAGGTGGCTTGCACTATGACTGCGCTCAAATGAGGTATTAAAAGGATGTTTACTTTAGTTTCCCTCCTCATGTGGCCTTGATGTATTCCTTACAGGGCACTATCACTTTAGAGCATGGGTACTCACAAACTTTCTCTCGGGGGCCAAATTTACAGTGTGGTTTGTGGCCGAGGGCCGCACTGGTGGGGGCGGGGTCAGAGGGGGAGGGGGCGGGGCTAAAACAAAACAAAACGTGTGACCATGAGGTTGCGCACAGGTCCCTGCAGCAGATGCCTTCATCCAATGAGCTACCAGACCCAGCATACATACTCTCTCCCTCCTGCCCTCCCTCTCCATCTCTCTCCATCCTGCCCTCCCTCTCCATCCTGCCCACCCTCTCCCTCCTACCCTCCCTCTCCCTCCTGCCCTCCCTCTCCATCCTGCCCTCGCTCTCCCTCCTCCCTCTCCTGCCCTCCCTCTCCCTCCTGCCCTCCCTCTCCCTCTCCATCCTGCCCTCACTCTCCCTCCCTCCCTCTCCTGCCCTCCCTCTCCCTCCTGCCCTCCCTCTCCTTCTCCATCCTGCCCTCCCTCTCCTGCCCTCCCTCTCCCTCCTGCCCTCCGTCTCCCTCTTGCCCTCCCTCTCCCTCTTGCCCTCCCTCTCCCTCCTGCCCTCCCTCTCCCTTCTGGCCTCTCTCTCCCTCCTGCCCTCCCTCTCCATCTCTCCCTCCCCCCTGCCCTCCCTCTCCATCTCTCTCTGCCTCCTGCCCTCCCTCTCCCACTTGCCCTCTCTCCCTCCTGCCTTCCCTCCCCCTCTCTATCTCTCTCTTCCTCCTGCCCTCCCTCTCCCTCCTGCCCTCTCTCCCTCCTGCCCTCTCTCTCCCTCCTGCCCTCTCTCTCCCTCTCCATCTCACTCTCCCTCTCCATCTCTCTCTCCCTCTCCATCTTCCTCTCCCTCCTGCCCTCCCTCTCCATCTCTCTCCCTCCTGCCCTCTCTCCCGCCTGCCCTCTCTCTCCCTCCTGCCCTCTCTCTCCTTCTCTTCCCCTCTCTCTCTCCCTCCTGCCCTCCCTCTCCCTTCTACCCTCCCTCTCCCTTCTGCCCTCCCTCTCCCTCCTGCCCTCTCTCTCCCTCCTGCCCTCTCACTCCCTCTCCATCTCTCTCTCCCTCCTGCCCTCCCTCTCGATCTCCCTCCTGCCCTCCCTCTCCCTCCCCCTCTGTCATCTCACTGTGTGTGTGTCCGTCTGTGTCAGCCTTCAGTCCGGGCTGAGACAGCTTCCTCAGCGCGCACACACAGACAGCCGCACCAAAGAACTTGGCAAGTCTTTAAAAGACCATGTACATGTTTTTGAGGCTTTGTCGTAGCACCCCTGAATCTCCACTCTGACAATTACCGCTCGCTCGGCCCCACAGAGAAGAGGTTTTGTTGTATTTCACCTCTTAGTGCCTATGCATCTCCACTCTACTTTGGGGGGCGGGGGAGAAGTGATTGTCAGAGTGGAGATGCGGGGCACTAAGAGGTGAAATACAACAAAGCCTCTGCTCTGTGCGGGCGGGGGGAGCAGTGATTATCAGTCTGAGTGAAGTGTAGCTGCGGCGGTGTTTGGTAACACTAATAAATAATTTTTTTAACACAGGTACGATTGTCTGCAAGGTCTGCGGGCCGCCAAGGAAGGCTTGACGGGCCGCCACCGGCCAGCGGGCCGTACTACGAGTACCCCTGCTTTAGAGTAACAATACTTATAAGTTAAAGGGGGTTCTGCCTTCAGCAAACGTTGCTTGCGTCCTGTTGGGCAGGTCAGTGGTCTCCTGGTGGGGTCCTTTGTTATGTTATGCTAAAATTATTTGTAGAGCGCACGTTCACCAGTCGGTTTTTTGGCGCTAAACATAGGCATAGCCTGGAGCCTGGTAGGTTATTCATATGCCTGGATAAACAGCCAGGTCTTAAGAAGTCTCCAGAAGATCTGGAAGTTTGTATAGGATCTGATGTTAGGGGGAAGGCCGTTCCAAAAATGGGGGGCTAAAACCGCAAATCTACAGCCATCAAGTCTCTTCAGTTTGTAGGTCGGTGTGACCAGGAGGTTCAGGTGGGTTGAGCGCAGATTGCGAGCACGTCTATATCTCTGAATGAGGTTGGAAACAAATTTCGGACAGGGGCCAAGCAGAGATTTGATGATGAAACACCCAATTTTGAAAGCGCAACCTTGTGTTACAGGAAGCCAGTGTAGCTACCTTATTAGAGGGGAAGCGTGTTGCCATCTAGGCCGACGGAGAATCAGTCTAGCAGCCTGATTCTGCACCAGCTGCAGTCTTTTGATTTAATATGCCGGAAGGCTGAAATAAAGTGAGTTGGCTTAATCAATGTGGGAGATGACCAAAAATGAAACAGCCTGAACAACGCTTCCCCAGTGAGGAGTCTTTGTCCTCTGGGCCCATAGTGTGAGCTCCTGCCTGGCTGTCAAGGTGGGCAAACAATGCAGAAACAGAGGCATTCTCCTCCCTCTTGATGTCCGGGGCAAGGGGGGTCACTCTTCTCCAGAAGCGTACAAGAATTTATAGAAGACGGTTAAGTCCTTGTCAGAAGCTTACGGTCTATAGTGGGGCGGGTGTAATCCGGCCATCGTTCCATCTGGTTCTGATTCCTCTGGTGTTTCAGGGTCCTCTCCTTCCGCCGTTTCATCCAGAGTCTCTCCAGAATACAACAAAGAAGATTCGGGGTTCCCAGATAACTCTTCTGCTCCAAGAGACAAATATATTCCAAATGAGGAAATGAAATGCATCCAGGATGAACCTGGGTTCCTAAACTCCCAGGTCCAGAGTAGTTTACAGAGAGTGGAGGGACCTGGCTAGAGTTACTGGTCCGAGGGTCCTAGGTAGACTGTATCTCTTGGCATCGGGGGTTTGGAACTTCCTCAGGTCTCTCTATTTAGCCCCTGCTGGGTAATTTAGTGGGTGAAATGAATGTGCAGTTCCTAAGGGGGTAGGGGGAGGGCCCAGGTCTTTAATGGATTGCCCTCAGAGCCCCCCAAGGATGGCATGCTTCAATATTGGGCTTTGCTCCTCGTCGGGCCGGCGCTGCAACGCCCAACGGGCATCCACAAAGGGGCTCTTTGCCCCGGAGATCTTTTAGGAGACAGCCGTTGGGTGCGTGAGGGTATGCGATCAGGGTAGTGAATTGAGAGTGCCAAGAGAGTTTAAAATAGGTATAGTACTGCCACGGGAGCCAGAGTAGGGGCAGGATGTCCGCTAGTTACGCGCCACCCTTTTGACTAAGAAGCAGGGGCCAATGGAAATTAAAAAAACGTGGTGCACATGAACGTCACCTACAGGGCTACTTGACTGCCATTAACCCCTTCCATGCTGATGACGGCCGGGAGCCGTCATGGCACACAGTGCTCGTGTGCTGATGACGGCTCCTGGCCGTCAAGACCGCACCCGCGATCGGAATGTGCCGCACAGGCGCAGAATCGCGGCCTCGCCCAAGGGGTTAATGATGAAAACAGAGCAGGGTGGGGCTGAATATGAGCAGAGATAAAACAATGGTTCAAGATTCCAACCTGGGTCTGGGAATTCTGCGGCCCCTCGCCAGCCTCCAGGTAACAAGGCAATCCTGCTCAGCATTCCTATGCCGGTTGGAGGTCGTCCTTGTGTTTTTTCAGGGCTTTGGGGTCTTCAGGGTCCAGGACAACTGGATTCTGTAGGTTATTAAAGAGTTGCACCATTCCATTTTCTTCTGCCCTAAAGCTACCTCATTTACGGCCTACTCCTCTTCCAGTATGCAGCTGAAAGAGGGGGGCCTTACTGGACAGTGTGTCAACGTTATTCAGGAGGAAGGCTATCGTTCAGGTCCCACCAGGTCAACAGGGGCCGCAGAAACCAGAATGGACTTGCAGGACGCCTATCTCCATGTCCCCAAAGAACCAGTGAGCCAACGGGTTCTCAGGCTCTCTATAGGTACAGAGCATTGGCAGTTTTGATCCCTCCCCTCCGGGATAAAAACGGCTCATCGGGTCTTCATGAAACTCCTGGCTCCTGCGATAGTGTACTTGCACGACAAGGCGACTAAAATGTACCCCTACCTTGACGCTCTTCGGATCCAGCCCAGTTCTCAGGCTAGGTCATTGCAGTAGGCAGCAGCTGTCTAAGTATGGGCGTAAAATCCGTTTCGCGGGCGAATTTGCAGATTTTTGGCAATTTCGCAATTCGCGAATCGCGCGAATTTGCCCAAAAATCCGCAAATTCGCAAGCTACAAATTATTTTGCTTGGTCGTGCTTGAAAAATACAATATCGCGCGCGCGGCGTTGACTTACCGTGATTCTGAGTCCGCTGAGTTGTTTTTCTCCCGGTTTGCGTGTGCTGCGCCATTTTCGATCTTGCTGAATGAACGCGCAAGAGTTTTTCGAACGCAATTACGTTATCGCGGCTTGCCATCTTGCGCAGCGAGAGTTTGACAACGCAAATACGTCATAAAGGCCCGCGATCACGCATTGCGGGAGAAAACAATGGCAAACACGTAGATGCGGAGCGCAGCTGACTTCCGGCGGGAGATTTGAACAGCTCGCGTTCCCGAAATTGCAAAAATTGCAATTCTGCACAAGAAATCCACCGCAGGAAGCAATAACCTTGTGAAAATGATGATTTTGATCTACCCTCAGATTGACATTCGGCTGCACTTTTTGGTGCAGGAGTCCATTTTTTGGGGTGGGGTGGGAGGAAGGAAGAGCCCCAGAGTCTCCAACTTCTTGTTCCTGTCCAGCAGGCTCCTCCCAGTGCTTTGTCCATGTCCTGGTCACTTTTGATTTGGAGCTGGAGCTGGAAGGATTACTTTTTGTGGCTGCTGCTGGATATCTGTATTTGAGGACTTTTTGGACTTGGAGTTTGGATCACTTTTGGACTTGAGATTTTACAAGTAAGTTGGTGTTGATTGTTTAGGGCATTGCAGTTGAGGCAACTACAGTTCTAAAACTTTGTTCACAACTTTAACAAAATATATATTGTGGGTAGCCACAGTATCCAGTAGGCCCAGGGTTAGTCATAGGTGCACGATACAAATGTTTCTGTGATTTTTTTAAAACTTAATTCTCATTTATGTCATGGAATTTTAGCTCACTGTTATAAGTAGATTTTATTTTACATTTTGGGGTGCCTATAAAGCCTCACTAGCCAGTTGGCCCAGGGTTAGTGAGTGGTGCATGGACCAAGTCTTTCTGTGGGGTGTCTTGAATTTAAACATCATTAAGGGCATGGATGGCATTGGATTGTGGTGATTTTTGTGTGTTTTTTTACTTTTTGGGACGTTGTTGGGGCCTGGCCATGTGGGTGGGGGCCATTTTGAGGCCTGGGACAGGCAGGGCCTGGCCATGTGGTGGGGGTCAAGGGGCCATTTTGAAGCCAGGCAGTGTGCTCAGGCCTGCGCCCAGTTTGCCTTGCTTTCAACCATTATGCACAGGGGTACTCAGTGGTGCATGGGCCTAGTCTTTCTGTGGTGTGTCTTGAATGTAAACATAATTGAAGGCATGGATCTCATTGGATTGTGGTGATTTTTTAGTGTTTTTTTGACTTTTTGGGGCATTGTTGGGACCTGGCCATGTGGGTGGGGGCCATTTTGAGGCCTGGGACAGGCATGGCCTGGCCATGTGGTGTGGGCCAAGGGGCCATTTTGAAGCCAGGCAGTGTGCTCAGGAATGCACCCAGTTTGCCTTGCTTTCAACCGTTATGCCCAGGGGTACTCAGTGGTGCATGGGCCTAGTCTTTCTGTGGGGTGTCTTGAATTTAAACATCATTGAGGGCATGGATGGCATTGGATTGTGGTGATTTTTGTGTGTTTTTTGACTTTTTGGGGCGTTGTTGGGGCCTGGCCAAGTGGGTGGGGGACATTTTGAGGCCTGGGACAGGCAGGGCCTGGCCATGTGGTGGGGGTCAAGGGGCCATTTTGAAGCCAAGCAGTGTGCTCAGGCCTGCACCCAGTTTGCATTGCTTTCAACCATAATGCCCAAGGGTACTCAGTGGTGCATGGGCCTAGTCTTTCTGTGGGGTGTCTTGAATGTAAACATCATTGAGGGCATGAATGGCATTGGATTGTGGTGATTTGTGAGTGTTTGTCGACTTTTTGGGGTTTATAACTGATGTTCCTCTGGCTTCCATTGCTTTTAGGTGCACAAGAGAACCACCAGTGCCAGGAAGAAGTCCTGCAGCGGTGTGTGCAGCACAACGTCACCTGACGTCACGTGTGGCCACAGACAAGACAACTCTGCAACTCGTGGAACTGCGGCCTGCTGTTCTGACATCTCAAGAAGATGGCCCCAAAGAAAGTTGGCCGTAGCGCCTCAGCGAAAATAGTTGCTAGTGCCACTGCCAGTAAGAAGGAACAGAAGAAGTAAGTGGCACCACCTACCAAGGAGACTGGTGTGCCCACTGACACCTTTTTTGGGGAGAAAAAAAACTACGCCTGCAGCAGCAGCGGTGTCCGCTGGGGACCAAGCTGGAAGCAGTACCTCCGCTTCATTGGGCTCAGTGCCACCACGCCAAGTTAGGTCCAAGAACATGAGTGCTGCTGGGGCAGCCACTTTGGTTGTTCAATCACCATCGACCAGTGATCTTGACTCATCACAAGAAAGTATCATCCAATCAACGCCGGGTGTAACTCAGCTGACGAGTGTTCAACAACCACAGCCGCAACCACGAACACTGGTGCAACTAGTACATGCACAAGGAGAGGCACAAGGAGAGGCGCAAGTAGAGGCGCAAGGAGAGGCGCCAGGAGAGGTGCATGGAGAGGCGCATGGAGAGGCGCATGGAGAGGCACATGGAGAGGCGCATGGAGAGGTGCATGGAGAGGTGCAACTAGAGGTTCATGGAGCGGCACAACTGCCTACAACGCTTGATCCTCCAGAAGTAGGGGCACATCAGGAAATTGATATTCAAGAGGAGATATCATCTGAGAAAGCCACTCCTCCTGATGATGATCCATTGTCTTCCAGATCCCAGCAAGAAAAAGGTCAAGGAGGGATACTACTACTACTACAAGTTCTTCTTCAAGCCCCCTTCATTCTGATGACCTTGATCGTGATTGGAACCCAGCAATGCAGTCTGAGAGTGAGTCACGCCATGAGCCGACAAAGCCGACAAAGCCTAAAAGGAAGGCTCCCGCAAGGCTTCGACTTATGAGTGATGACGACGAACAAGAAGTGGTGTCTTCTGCTGCTAATGAGCAGTCTGACGACGACCCAATCATCACAGTCTTCACTCAAGCCCCAGCGGGAATGCAGCAGACAAACATTTTGACCCTATCCCGAATGGCTGTTGAGCGGGATATGGGCGGCGTGGCACTGGTACCACCACTGTTAACTACAACACCAACACGACCTACAGCTTCCATCTTTTTTAGTCAGAAGGGCCGGCATGGACCTCCATCCAGCTCGACCTCAAGTAGTGGTGCTGTAAGTGAACAACAGAAATGAATTCAGCCACGCCCATCCTCCACTTCATCTGGCATTGAAAGTCAAAGTAGCACTTCCACCAGCAGCAGACATCACCAGTCCGCAGTTTGGGACTTCTTTACTGTTAGCGCAAAGGCGGAAAACGTGGTCGTTTGTTTGATTTGTAAAACATCAGTTAGTCGGGGTAAGCTTGGTACCAACTAGGGTACCGGAGGCCAGAGAGGTCATCTCAAGAAACACCACACTATCATTTGGGAAGCACACATGAGGAAGATCGAGGAAGGCAAAAGAAAAACAAATCCAAATGTATACCTTGATATTACATCTGATGATGACGAGACGCTGATCGTGCAGGGGGGAAGTGAAGAAGCGACAGACATTTTTTCTGGTACACCCAGTACTGCTGGCAGCAGCACTGCAGTGATATCGCCCACACCCTCTACTCCCGCAACATGTATGAGGCACACTAAGAGTCTGGGAGAGACACCAATGCGAAAAACCACATCACTGGGCCTAACTGGTTTGAAGACGTCATCATCATCATCATCATCATCATCATCACGTAAAATGATCCAGCCCACCATTCGCGGAATGTTCTGGTCGGAGGCGCCATTTGAAGGCAACCACCCAACGGTACGTCTGTATAACGCAAAGCTGGCTAAAATGCTAGCGCTGTACCTTCTCCCTTTTTCTTTGGTGGAAGGGGTGGGGTTTCTAGAATTAGTGGCAACAGTCTGCCCGAAATGGAAGGTTCCTAGCCGGTCCTATTTTGCCAGAGTTGCAGTTCCAGCACTACATCAAGATGTGCTGGAGGTGATTGGGGCAGCTTTGCAGAAGAGTGCTGTTCACACTATCCACTTGACAACAGACATGTGGACCAGTTGCCAAGTCCTTGATTACATGTGCATCACGGCACACTGGGTCTCTTTTGCAGGGTCTTTTTCAGGGGTTAGAGACAAGTCAAGTGCAGTTGTTGACCTGGACACAGTTTTTCAAGCTACTCGGAAACATGCAACATTAGCCATGTTTGCCATGGAGAAAACTCATACTGCAAAAAACATTTTGGAGGAGTTTAACAGTAAGGTCTCTGAATGGCTGCAACCAAGAAATCGCATAGTTGGTTATGTTTCCACAGATAATGGCAGTAATATAGTTAAGGCCATGCAGCAAGGTGACTATTGCAGAGTGCCGTGTTTGGCGCACTGTATACACCTGGTTGTGCAAGATTTCTTGAAAAATGAAAACACAGTCAGGAAATTACTGACCACCTGCTGAAGAATCTGCACACATTTCAGCCATTCTTTTAAGGCCCGGAGGGAGCTGGGGAACATTCAACATGAACGTAAAGTGCCAGTCAAAGGACTCATCCAGGAGGTGACAACACGTTGGAACTCAACCTTTTACTTATTTATTTATTTATTTATTTTATTTATGGAATTTTTAATGCGCAGCTAATACCCGAGGGTGTCTAGGCGCAGTATGATGCTTTAGGAAACAGTAATCAGCACACAAACTTATTGGTTAAAGAGCCAAGTCTTCAAAGCCCTACGAAAACAAATAAGAGTGGGGGAAGTTTTGATATGTGAAGGGAGAGAGTTCCACAGTCTGGGAGTTGCAACCAAGAATCGTCTGTCTCCCCAGGTGGCGGTTCTTGTTCGGGGCACAGATAGTAAACAGCTAGCTGCTGATCTTAGGTTCCTTATAGGGGTGTATAGCTGAAATGCCTCTCTTAAAAACTTCGGGCCAGTATGATGAATGGCCTTATAGGCAATACATAAGGCCTTAAATTTGATCCTGCTCTCCACTCTTAGCCAATGAAGATGGCGTATAGCTGCCGAGATGGACTGGCGCCTTGGAATGTTGAGAAGGATTCTGGCTGCCATATTTTGAACAGATTGAAGCTTGTTCAAGATATATTTATGAGTGTTGAGAAAGAGGGCATTTCCGTAATCAAGCTTGGAAAACACCAAGGTGGTGATTAGGGTTTTTCCAGCTGATGATGGTAAGTACGGTAGCAGCTTTTTTATCTTTTTCAACGTAAAAAAGGCAGCTGAGACAACCCTATTTACATGGTGTTTGAAGGACAGATGTTTATCAAAGATCACTCCAAGATTCCTGACCTTTGCGACTGGGACCGGAGGAGGACCCATCTGAATAGGCCACCAAATCGGGGACCATTCTGGAGAGATGTTGCCAAAGGTCATAACCTCCGTTTTCTCCGCATTCAATTTTAGACAGTTACTGTGCATCCATGCTTGTACCTCCAGTATCCCCTCCTGGAAATTAGCTGCTACCACTGGGCCGTTCTTATGGACCGCCAACACAAGTTGGGTGTCGTCGGCGTAAGTAGTTAGGCGCATCCCATGAGATTTTATGACCCTTGCCAAGTCTGCAACATAAATGTTAAAAAGCGCAGGGCTTAACGACGATCCTTGGGGGACCCCGCATGGCAGTTTAGAAGTCGGTGAATAATAATTGCCCAGTTTAACTGCCTGTTTGCGGTTAGCCAAAAAAGAGGCTACAAGATCTTTGGCCAAATTATTAATCCCCAGGGCTGTGACACGGTCGACCAAGATAGCATGGTCGACCGTGTCAAAGGCCGCCGAGAGATCCAACAGAATGAGCACTGCTGCTCCTCCCGAATCCAGGATGTTTCTAATTTCATCGGAGGCCTTTATCAGCGCAGTTTCGGTTCCGTGTCCCCTCCGGAAACCGAACTGCGTATCATCCAGGAGTTCGTGTTGTTCAATGAACTCTGAGAGCTGCTGGGTCATGATGGCCTCTACGATTTTAGCGGGAAAGGGAAGGCAAGCAATGGGTCTGTAATTGGCCGTAACCATGGGGTCTAAGGAAGGCTTTTTGAGCAAAGGTTTGACGATGGCCTTCTTCCAGATCTCTGGGTAGACGCCTGTTTCAAAGATGGCATTACAAATGGTGGTAAGCGGCTGAGCGATGGTATTGTAGAGTTGATTCATTATGTCAGGAGGGCATGGATCAAGCGGAGAACCCGATTTGATCTTGGCAGCTAATATGCTGACCTGATGTTCTGTCACTAGCTTGAAACCAGAAAAAGAAGGATGGGTCACAGCCAAATGGGAGGATGGATCAGTCCTAATTTCCGCCGGTAGCTGTGGGAAAATGGAATAAATGTCCATTACCTTAGTGGTGAAAAAATTGGCCAGCGAGTTACAGAATTCCTGAGAATGCTCAGTTGCCGGGCCAGTGGGAGGAGTAGAGAGAGAGTTCACCACCTGGAATAGCATCCTCGCTGAGTTCTGGGCCTGTTCAATTTTACCAGTAAAGAATGTATTTTTTTGAGTAATGATAGCTTTCTTATAGATCGCCAGAGCATCTTTATAAATTTGCTTAGCAGAGGGACTATAGTGCTTTCTCCAGCGTCTTTCTAGACTTCTACAATACTGACGCTGGAGACGCAACTCCTCTGTGAACCACTGGGCCGATGGTGTAACTCTGTTTGGGCAATAAGATTTCTCAGGTGCCACCTGATTGGCTGCCTTTAATAACCATCCCTGAAAGTTAGTGGACAAACTTTCAGGATCACAGGAACTATCCGGGACCGAAGTCCTAAGGAGATTAGAGAGATGTGGAATATCGGCATTTTTCCAGGCTCGTGTTCCCAGTGATAACCGAGCTTTGGTCGGGGGGGGGTTGGATTGTATTGCTCGAATTCTAAAGATGATGGCTTGGTGATCAGACCATACCAATGGTAGTACTGCTATCAGGTCAATGTCTGGATTATTTGTAAACAGACCATCCAGTGTATGCCCCGCTTCATGCGTGGGACCCCTTACCAACTGTTGCATTCCTATTGCTTGCATGTCTGTAATAAGTTGGGCAGTGTCCTTAATTTCCATATCTTCCAGCGGAAAGTTAAAATCTCCAAGGATAGTATAATCCAAGGATCCTATGACCGCTTCAGTGATATCTGCGAGAGCAGCTAAGAATTTTGTTCGGGGACCCGGTGGCCTATAGACCAATGTCCCTCTAAAAGCTTGCTTCTGGGTGAGATTAATAACAAACGCGATAGCTTCGCAGTTTGGGGTTGGAATAAGCTCAAATTTTATCCTATAAGCATCTTTATGGATGATGGCCAAGCCACCACCTCGCCCAGAAGTTCTGTCTTGTCTAGCGACACAATAGCCTTCGGGGGTGGCTGAGACAAAATCAGGGCCAGAGGCCTCGTCACCCCATGATTCGGTGATGAACAGAATGTCCAATTCCTGGTTAATGATACAGTCCCTAATAGATAGACTATGTTTGGGGAGGGAGCGAGAGTTGATAAGTGCTGCTCTGAAGTACTGAACAGTTCGAGAGTGAGCCTTGCTAATTGAAGAAAGATGTAAAGTGTGATTAGCTACAAGTACAGGCGGCGGGAGGGTATAATGACAGCCCATACAGGATGACACTATGGGAGTAAGGTCTTTAGGAGGCGTAAGCATAATGCAGGACCTACCTAATCCAGGGTTCATCCCTCTTAGTTGGCTGGAGGTATAGGTTAATGTTGGTAAACTATCATGGATGGCAGCATGGACAGGGGGGGTGGCCCTGCGCCCGGATCTAGCTCGGACGGGCGCAGACGGGCTTGTCTTAGGCGCGTCTTCGGCGCGCGCCCGCTGCGCACGTCCGCTGCGCATCCTGATGAGAGAGGACTAAGTAGCTCTCTCCCGGAAGTGGAGAAGAGCTAGAACGCGTCCCGAGGCAGCCCCAAGATGGCGGGTGGTGCTCGAGGACGAGTCCGATTCGAAATGCCTATTCCCTCTGATGTGGAAGGGTGAGTAAAGTGCAAGTATGCGCTAAATCAATTCAACTGACTGCTGCAATTATTCCGTTTTAAAATACAACAATTTACATTAAAAACGTCAAAGCAACCTAAAATGCCTAAACACAGGTCTAAACAGGTCTAAATTATTAAAAAGCTGGGCGATGTGAGAACACTTCGTGCTCAGTGCTGTGTCATAAAGTTATCATGCTTGAGCGTCTGTCTGAGCAGTGCATGGTAATCAATGAGTATGTATTTCAACTAGGTTCTACTATGAAAGACATGAGGCTAGAGTTGGAGGAATGGAAGCTAGTTAAAAGCCTGACAGACATGCTTCGTCCTTTTGAGGTCTTCACGCGTGAAGTCGGCAGGGAGGACTGTTCTTTGGGCAAAGCTATCCCATTGTTGGTCATGCTAGAGCACCAACTGAAGGCGGTGTCTTCAACGTTCAGAGATGATGGTGAAAAGCAAGACGCATATCCGTTGGCGGAGAGGTTATTAAGCCGCCTAGTTGCCAATGAAAGGCTTCAAAACATACATACAGAACAACATTACATTTGTGCCACTATTCTGGATCCAAAGTACAAAAAGGCAGTGGCCAGCAAAGCATTCATTCCTTTTGATGAAGCAGATGTTTCAAAGTACAAACATTGGCTAGCTGTATCAGCCACTCGGTTCGAAAAAAATCTGCAGAATATTCAAGGAGCCGGCAGAAGTCCAACTGAATCAGCAGGCCATCCGGCGTCAAGTTCCACTTCTGAATCTGTGGGCGAAGGGAGTCACTTTCCCTCACAGCCGTTAACGACACCAGCAGCAACCGTATCATCATCCTCACCTGCACCAGGCCCAGCCATAATATTGTCGGAAGCGGATTGGCTAACTCATCAAGGGTTTGCTCGTTCCAGTGCTCCAAAGGCCACAGAGGGTATGCAAAGTGGAGCAACCGTGGAGAACCTTGAGTCGATGGTGCATGCCTATCTAGATGACCCAACAGAGGTATTTGTTAATAAGAACCCATTGCTGTATTGGTACAGGAAAATGGCTCTATGGCCACTGATCACCTACCTGGCTCTAAATTATTTGTCTTGCCCACTCGCAAGTGTGTCTTCTGAACGTGTTTTCAGTGCTGCTGGTGCAATTGTAACTTCAAAAAGGACCCGTCTCTCGGCCAAAAATGTGGAGAGGTTAACACTGATCAAGATGAATCAGCACTTCATACCACCAGATTACAAAGTACGTAAATGCACGCAGGAAGAAGAGGACACCAACTTAGGTGACATAAGTTCTTCTGTTACCTGACCTACTCAAGTCTCAATTTATGGATTTTGAGGACGAGCTCTACTTCCTTGACACCAAGGCCTGAAAATGACTTCCTTTTTTTCGTCCTTATTCACTTTTATTCCTGTGTGTCTTTCTTTGTTTTGCAACTTTTACCGCAACAAAACTCTATTCACCTAATCACAACAAGTCCATCAGCAGCACTGTCTTCATCTTATATTCCTTATTGATTTGAAGGTGCCACAGTCTGCATTCCTGAGGTTCACAAGTTCACAACTCAATCATGCTCCTCTATACTCCTCCTCCAGACTCCCCCTATCCATTTCCCTCAAGGCAGATGGATGGATTACGACGAGTCCCCTCAAGTGGGACTGAAATTACTGACTGACTTCATGCTTGCTGATTGATGATAGACTTCTGATATTGACAGGAAAAGCTGCACTGTGGGCCCTCACTTTCCGAAGAAGATGCGGACAAAAAGTAGAACAGGTAATGAATAATTGAGAAGATGGCATGCAGTGGAGAGCAATGGCTGTCTGGCTCTCATGAAACCAATTGCTGTTTGTTTTTTGTGCATGAAATGATGAATCATATGTCTTGTCTTAGTTATTATTTAATCTTTTACACAGTAATTGTAACTCATGTCAACTACTCTATTTTTTTTACCTTGTTTAATTCAAATTGTACTTAAAATTCAAGGGCCACTATGTTGCATTTCACAATATGCAAAATGTCCTTGGAGCGGACTCACTTTTCAATATACCATGATGATTGATTAAATAATATATCTTTTTTCTTTACAGTCACTCACTGGGATGGATGGATACTCAGCATCAGTTGGGTTTACGGAACAACTATGGCCAATTTGTGAGTGGCAAACAGGTAAACCAGTCTACAAATACTACAGCAGAACTACATGTCTGTCTATTCGTGGTATGTAGTGGTCGAGGGCGAGGCAGTGTACTGGGGCTATGTGGTTTGCTGCATACAATTAGATATGCTTTGTCTGTCTGACAAAGAGCCTAGGTATGCTACATCAGGTTGCTTCACTCAGTGGTGCCTGCCTTGACTGTCTGCATGGCACTGCCTCAAGCTTGGGCCAAACATCCGTTATGTTTGCAAAATTTGCTGTTTTTCGGTATTTCACAAATCTCGCAAAATTACCGAAAAATCAATAATTCTTGAGCGGAACGGATTTTTGGCCCATGCTTGCGGCAGGGCCATGCGACGGTCAAGGCAGGCACCACTGAGTGAAGCATCCTCCTGATGTAGCATACCTAGGCTCTTTGACACAGACAGACAAAGCATATCTAGGGTTTAGGGTTCAGTGCGATTTACTAGGTTTTTTGGGTTTAAGTTGGTATGGTTCACGCTGAGTCTAGGGCTCGGGGCCCGATGCAGGTTCGTTCATAATGATGTTGGCAAGGTTTTAGGGGGGTTTGGTGTTCTTTGGTCCAGAATTGGCAGAATTTTGGCCTTTTTGGGTGTTTTGCGGGCGGGTGCGTTTGGGTGAAAACTAGTCGTAGACATTCTTCTTCTTCTTCATCATCTTCTTCTTCAAAGAGCGCAGTGGTTCGATTTTGTTCTGCCTTGTTGAGATTCTTGTGAAGCGCTTGAACAAGTGACGGTCCAGGTAAGTTTCAAGAGGATCGAAGTAGTGGAAGTTGCGAAAACAGCAATGTTTTGTGAACAGCGCAATTTGTCATGTTTTGAATATACCAGTATTGCATGTTTTTGGGGGCTGTTTGTGGGTGTTCTAGATTTGTGGGGGAGGGTCTGGGGGTCTGGGAGCACTGCTGGGATAGCATAATTTTGATTGCAAGTGATTTGAAGAAAATCCATGGTGGGAAAGAGGAGTTAGGGCCTAGCTGCAGAGTGCGTTTGGACCGATGTTGACTGGTTGGCTGAAAAATTTTCAAGTATGAGTTTTTGCATTTTTGCTTTTTGCCTGTTTGAGGGTGTTCTGCTTTTTGGCGGGTGGCTGCAGGGGTCTGGGGGCATTGCTGGGAAGGTCCAATATCGGAATCAAGTGTTTTGTACCAAATCCATGGCGAAAAAGTTTTTCCGTTTTTGCTCACTTGCCTGTTTTTGGGGTGCTGGGTTTTGGGGTCTGGGAGCACTGCTGGCACAGTCTAATTTTGATTGCATTTGTTTTTCAGAAAATCCATGGTGGAAAAGGGGGGTTAGGGCCTAGCTTCAGAGCGCATTTGGACTGAATTGAAGGTAGGGCCATTTTTGCTTTTTGCCAGTTTGGGGGTGTTCTGCTTTTTTGTGGGTGGCTGCGGGGGTCTGGGGCATAGCTGGGAAGGTCTAATATCGGAATCAAGTGTTTTGGAGAAAATCCATGGTGAAAAAGTTTCTAACTTTTCAGAGTTTTCGCTCACTTTCGTGTTTTCAGGGGCCTGCTTGAGAGGGTTCCTGGTGTTTGGGGGGAGGGGGGGGGGGTTGTGGAGTATTGGAGCAACGCTGGGTATGGATAGTTTTGATTGCAAGTGGTTTGAAGAAAATCCATGGTGGCAAAGGGGAGTTACGGCCTAGTTGCAGAGCGCGCATTGAGTGATCTGGGAACTAGGCATACATTTGTCAAAGTCCCCATTTTTGCATTTTTGCTTTTTGGCTGTTTGGGGGTGTTAAACTTGTTTTCGCCTGGGTTGACGGGTCTGGGGGCATTGCTCGGAAGGTCTAATACCGGATAAAAGTGTTTTGGATAAAATCTAAGGTGGAAAAGTTTTTAACTTTTCAGAGTTTTTGCTCACTTTCGTGTTCTCGGGGGCCTGCTTGGGGGGTGTTCCTGGTGTTTGGGGGGTCTTGGAGCAACGCTGGGTATGGATACTTTTGATTGCAAGTGGTTTGGAGAAAATCCATGGTGGCAAAGGGGAGTTAGGGCCTAGCTGCAGAGCGTGCATGGAGTGATTTGGGATTGAGGGCTAAATTATTCTAAGTCTCACTTTTTGCGGTTTTGCTTTTTGGCTGTTTTGGGGTGTTACCGCCTGGGTTGACGGGTCTGGGGGCGTTGCTGGGAAGGTCTAATACCGGATAAAAGTGGTTTGGAGAAAATCGGAGGTGAAAAAGTTTTTCCATTTTCAGACATTTCGCTCACTTTGGCATTTTCAGGGGGCTGTTTGGGGGGGGGGGTGGTCCTGGTGTTTGTGGGGGGGGTTGGGGGGGGGGTTGGGGTCTTGGAGCAAGGCTGGGTATGGATACTTTTGATTGCAAGTGGTTTGAAGAAAATCCATGGTGGCAAAGGGGAGTTAGGGCCTAGCTGCAGAGCGCGCACGGAGTGATCTGGGAACTAGGCCTAAATTTGTTTAAGTCCCCATTTTTGCCTGTTTGGGGGGTGTTCAACTTGTTTCTGCCTGGGTTGACGGGTCTGGGGGCATTGCTGGGAAGGTCTAATACCAGATAAAAGGGTTTTGGAGTAAATCCATGGTGGAATTTATTTTCACTTTTCAGAGTTTTTCGCTCACTTTTGTGTTTTTGGGGGCCTGCTTGGGGGGGTTCCTGGTGTTTGAGGGGGGGTTGGGGGGGGTCTTGGAGCAACGCTGGGTATGGATAGTTTTGATTGCAAGTGGTTTGGAGAAAATTCATGGTGGCAAAGGGGAGTTAGGGCCTAGCTGCAGAGCGTGCATGGAGTGATTTTGGAGCTAGGGCTAAGTCCTCGTTTTTGAATTTTTCTTTTTGCCTGTTTGGGGGTGTTAAACTTTTTTGCGGGTGGGTTGACGTGTCTTGGGGCATTGCTGGGAAGGTCTCATATCGGAATCAAGTGGTTTGGACTAAATCCATTGTGAACAAGCATTGGAAATGCAATAGGTCTCGCAGCATTAGAGTTAGTGCTTTTAGAATTGTTTATGGGTTTTTTTGTAAATCTTTAGCATTTTTGTTTCCTGTAGCCAAAGCTAAAGAATTAAAAAAAAAAAGCCATAAACATTTCTAAAAGCTCTAACTCAAATGCTCCGAGACCTATTGCACTGTGTGAGGGTGAGGGGTTGAGGGTGAGTGAGGGTGAGTGAGGGTGAGGGTGGGTGAGGGTGAGTGAGGGTGAGTGAGGGGTTGAGGGTGAGTGAGGGTGAGGGGTTGAGGGTGAGTGAGGGTGAGTGAGGGTGAGGGGTTGAGGGTGAGTGAGGGTGAGTGAGGGTGAGGGGTTGAGGGTGAGTGAGGGTGAGGGGTTGAGGGTGAGTGAGGGTGAGTGAGGGTGAGTGAGGGTGAGTGAGGGTGAGTGAGGGTGAGGGGTTGAGGGTGAGTGAGGGTGAGTGAGGGTGGGTGAGGGTGAGTGAGGGTGAGGGTGGGTGAGGGTGAGTGAGGGTGAGGGGTTGAGGGTGAGTGAGGGTGAGTGAGGGATTGAGGGTGAGTGAGGGTGAGGGATTGAGGGTGAGTGAGGGTGAGTGAGGGTGAGGGGTTGAGGGTGAGTGAGGGTGAGGGGTTGAGGGTGAGTGAGTGAGGGTGAGTGAGGGTGAGTGAGGGTGAGGGGTTGAGGGTGAGTGAGTGAGGGTGAGTGAGGGTGAGGGGTTGAGGGTGAGTGAGTGAGGGTGAGTGAGGGTGAGTGAGGGTGAGGGGTTGAGGGTGAGTGAGGGTGAGTGAGGGTGAGTGAGGGTGAGGGTGAGTGAGGGTGAGGGTGAGTGAGGGTGAGTGAGGGTGAGGGTGAGTGAGTGAGGGTGAGTGAGGGTGAGGGTGAGTGAGGGTGAGGGTGAGTGAGGGTGAGGGTGAGGGAGGGTGAGGGTGAGTGAGGGTGAGTGAGGGTGAGGGAGGGTGAGGGTGAGGGGTTGAGGGTGAGTGAGGATGAGTGAGAGTGAGGGGTTGAGGGTGAGGGGTTGAGGGTGAGTGAGGGTGAGTGAGGGTGAGGGTGAGTGAGGGTGGCTACGGTATGGGATGTCTCATATTAAAATTACGTGTGACCTGTGAAAACGTGAGTGAGATACCGGCATGCCATGTTCTCTTGTACAAGCGCAATCGGGTGTTCAACAATGCCATAGTGGGCCGGTTCATGGCTACGTGTTCTATCATAAAAATAGTGCAAATGCTCATGTTTAAAAACGTCAAAGCCAAAGGAAAGTGCGATTTAATTTTAAAGTCAAATAACTGATTACGGCGTGGTGACAGCGTGGCAGGAAAGTGAAAAGTCTGATTGAAGTGGATATTTTTTTAAAACCAAACAACTGTCTAACTAAAGGCAGCGGGTCAAGCGTGTCAGTCCCTGGAGCTTACCTCCTCTCAATGTCCGTGCGGCTCTGAAAGTGAGCCGGCGGGCAGAGCTCACGCCTAATGTAGTGAGTTTTTCCGGCATGCGTGCACCGCGTGGTGCAGTAGCTGCTGTCATTGGTATGGGCTGGTAAACAACTGAGCTGTAGCTGGAGCGCGCTGACCTTCCCATTCCAACTTGGGGGGTTTGAAGAAACAGATAACCCCCACCCCGACTGCACATTGCTGCTTGGGACAGGAAAGCAGAAAACGTGCAGGTGCTGCTGAATGTGTCCTGGATACAAGTTTTGCATATTTGTGTGGGGTGGATGCGGTCTACTCGCGTGTACACTGGGCTTGTGCCCCGACTAGGACTGGACGATACATTTTAAAAGACCTTGTATGAAGAGAGAAGGACTGAGATGCTAAAGTGGCACAAAATTAGCAGTCGCTGAAGCAAACATTTTCTCCAACCCATAATTTAAAAAAAACGTTTTTTAACCCTTGTTAGTAAATAAAGGCTGCGTGTCTCTAAAGATTCTCTTCCCCATGCTTTTGTAACAATGATTACCTAAAAAGAAATGAGGGGCTTGCTATGAAACAGCAGATGAGCGAGCGACCTGCATTTCAAGGTAAGTAACATGTAAACAATCTAAGCAGAAAGGCAGCCTAATCCGCTGCCTTCCAAACATGCCGACAAAATGGCCGCCGAGCCTGGGCTTGCTCCGTAGCAGAGGATGTAAATCCGTTGCTCATAGGAACAGAGCCTCAGGTATAAGGCCTAAACTATAATAAAAGCTGCAGGTGGGCGAGGTGGCCCGAGGGCCCTTCTGGGAAAAGGAATGCTTAAAGCCACATGAAGGCAAATGTTAGTAAAGAAGTGCGTGACTCACACAGCAAACAAAAGGAAACTAGAGGAGGTAGGGGGTGTAGGGCTGCGAGGTCCCTCAAACACCAAAGAACAGGGATGTTTTCCATTGGACTTGCCCCTCCCTGTACGTTCATCTGAATCGCCCAAATCGTTAAAATTGCCTCAGGTGCTGGACCAGTAAACGCAAGCTATACGTATAGAAAGGTGTAAACGGTAGTGAGACGAGGTGGAAAACAAAGCGAGGACTGGGGAAGGGATAGCTGGCTGAACAATATAAAATGTACAGGACTGAAAGACTTTAGAATGGAGAGGTTTCGAAGAGATTCATTTTACACACCACTGAAATTATGTGGATGAACCCAATGCGTTATTAGTGCTTTCTGACCAGCAAAGGTCTTGTTAAAAGTGTGAGAGGGCCGGAGTGGGGGTGGGGGAGGGGGGTGTATGGTGATGGGGCACATGCATAAAACAGCGCCTAAACGAAGTGCATTCAAGATCACTAAAAGGGAAAGGTTGTAAAACACAACACAAGCACATTTTCAATGCACGTGACTGGAAACAATCCTTTCTATCTCGAGGAACAGTAACTGCGCATTTCAAGCAATGGTGGAATAAAATCGAATTAAGAAATGGTCAACATCGAACTGCCCTTGTGCCAATGCAATCAGTATTAAACCGCTGAATGTGCGCCCTCTCCTTGAATCCTAATGCCACTGTGAACACTGCATGCTCGCAAAGCACTCCGTGCATTCCAGTGATCTATGCACAAGCATTACCAACCCACAAGCCTCCTATAGTTTCAAACCCAGCACCTCTTCCGGTAGGCCGGAAGCATGGGTCTACATAAAGCAGTTTACTCAGCCACAAAGAAAACAAGCCTTTCACCGTAACACGGCGGGCAGGGGAGGGGGCGGAGAGGGGAGAGGTGCGACACGGCAGGCAGGCAGGGGAGGAGAGTAGGAGGAGGAGGGGGGAGGAGAGTAGGGGAGGCACGGCCTAGCGGCAGGCAGGCAGGGGAGGAGAGGAGGAGGGGGGAGGAGAGTAGGGGAGGCACGGCCTAGCGGCCGTGCAATCAAGTAGTGAGGGGGCGGAGCTGGGGGAGGCTGTGAGAGAGAGTAGGCAAGGCAGGCGGCTGGGGGCATGTGCACGCGCATTTAAGCTCAATGCGCATGCGCATTGAGCTTAAATTTCTCGTGCACTGCAAGGAATCGCCACGATTCCTTGCAAGTTGGATAAAGAGTCGATGAGCCCCCATAGTCTCGCTTGCTCGATGCGCATGCGTATCGACAGGCGAGACCTAAAAAGGGGGGTTAGGACCTAGGGTTAGAGTTAGGGTTAGGGTTAGGGTTCTGAAATCGCTGTTTACACTTTACACAGCTTGAGGGGAAAGATCTGCAAATTTCGCCCACACATATTTATCCTTGAAAAGGAGACTCAGAGTACACACTTTCGAAATGATGCTTTTATGTTTTGTAATACTGTCGACTCTGAAAACTGAAAGTGTTATTTTTGCACTACACAGCGTACCGTATATTTTTATCTCTGTGGTGTTTTGATATCACTTCCTGTTTTCCCATCAACAATTACAGGCCGGCTTTTACCCTGTGCAATGACAAAAAGGATGACCTCAGGCTTAGCGACCCGCAAATCAGCATCCGCCAGGCAGGCAGTGGACAAGGTGTCTTCTGGTCCCCAACATTGATCAACGGAGCGTCAGATGGAATGGAGGAGTACCGCGAAAGAGGAATGGCTGGATGCATGCAACTTTCCTAATTCAACAGGACAACTACAACAACATACAGTTACAGTATCCATCTTCATTTCGACTTATCTTTTAAGTAATGTTATTGCTATGAGCTACTGTGAGTGTGACACTGTGCATTTGTTTGCTCTCTGCTTCAATTCATCCCTCCAGCCATTGTATACTTTTTTCTTTGCTATTCTTTAAACTAATTTAATGTACGAAGTGGTTCTTCTCTCTGAGAGCAGATAGGCAAGTGAAATTGAGTAATTACTACAGCCCTGCACTGTCACATTGTTGTTTCTTGATAATACATTGTAGAAAGTACTACTTACTAAACCTATCCATTTAGCAAACAACTTCATGCATGCAGTAGTGCATGCACTTCCTTTATGTCCCTTAAAAGATTTATGAATAGCTTTGTATCCAAAGATTTGTTTATCTTCATTTGTTGTTTGTCCATGCTGTGTTTCTTTTTCCCTCTCGCCACAAAACTTTACCCACAAACCCCATTCCCATCCAAGTTTCAAACCCTAACCCTCTTCCCCCGGGCTGTGTGGTTTTCATTGAGGTGTGAGCAAATAACAATAATTCCACACACTTGCTGGGGAGGATAAGGTGTAAGCAACCCCCTCAACTCAATTTTAATGCAGCTAGATGAATCCTAGGATATTGTAATTCTGGGTAAAAAAACAACAATGAGTATTTTAAAATAAATTCTGAATTTCATGCCCACCATCGATTGGATCCATCGTCAACATCATCCTCCTACATGCTAAGAAGACTTGTTGTGTTACGCTGCTGTGTCACTGTTCTTGTTGTAGCCATAATAATCATCCATGCAATTCTTTTTTCTCAATACTTATCTTCAGCATTGCTTAGGCTACTGTTCCTTCTAATACTCCTCTCAGGCCACTCAATGTCTAATTTTTTTACTTTGTTTTTCATATGCTGCTACTGCTAGTATGGTACCACTCCTACTACTAACACCACAACAACGGAATTTCGGTCCGGGATGGTGTAATCGCCATTTGCCATGCAGCCAGAGCTGTGCCTAGCTCTATTCTCAAACACAAATCACAAGTAAGATAAGCATTTTGGGGAGGTAGAAAGATGGGCTAGGATGCGGAGGAGGGACTGATAGTACAAGTAAAGTACTAGTAGGCCAATTGAATTCACTAACTCCGTTAGTGGCATTTTTGGACATTTTAGATAAACCATGCTGGTAAGTTTGAGGAAAACAAAACGTGCCTTAACTCCCGCCCACCACCCCACAAAAAAAGATCAAAGCGTACACTATGTTGAAGTATGTAAAATGAATAATGTATTTCAAAATAAAGTAGTCCCACCCCTCCCTAACTCAAACAATTGTCCATTTGAAGTAGTCCAAAAATAAATAACCCCCAACTCCCGATTCCCACCCCCCCCAACAGTCTTTAAAAAAGGGGTAAGGGACACAGTCACTTCCGGCGGTGTTTGGGCAGGCGGTCCTTGCGGAGGTCCCAGAGCTGCTTTTCAAGGTCGTCCACCTTGCGCTCCAGGTAGTCCACTCTTAGGCTTAGGCGGCGCATGAGTGCCTTCCTGGCTCTGAGGGGGCCAGCTGCTGATGGTCTTGCAGCTGAGCGGCGGCGGGGGGCTGTCCGAGCACGGCGGTGGGATGGAGGCTGCTGGCTGTTGGACACGGTGGCAGTGCTGGAGGAGGTTGGTGACGTTCCCTCCTCGTTTTCTCGAGCCCACAGCCGGCAATATTCAACTCGAATGGCCTCCATCTTCCGGGCCCTGGCCCGGAAAGCCATCTCCCCTCTGGTGAGCTTTTTGGGAGCATCTATATGAAGAAAGGAAGAAAAATAATGTAACCAATACTGTTTAACAATACCACAAAATAATTCAACAGAAAGTTGTCTCACAGTAAAACTAGCAATTTGCAAGCACAGTATAACATTTTGGCATGTATCTTTCCGCCGTATTTGTAGGCCTGTAACAGTGGGAGTTTCAGGCATTCTACTACCAGGCAGCACTATGGACTCAATACATAGTCAGAGAGTACACCAGTATTCTTCTTTTTTTCTCTAGTTTTGCTAAAGAAATTACTTGTACGTGAACTTGTGGTAGCCGGCATAATGCCAGCTAAGTCAGCTTGCACCCAAGAAAAAGAGACACAAGCCATGATGTAGCAGACTTGCATGCATTACTTTAAGCAGTATATGCAGGTGGGGATAGGGAAGCTCTTACTTTTGTATAGGGGTGGCACTGGCCATACTCGGTTACATCAAGGGCTACTGCTCAATGTAATTTATATTTCGCACTGCCCCCCCTGGGCCTTCAGTACTACAAAAGGAAAATTAAGATTATTCATTTCTGATCATGTCTCCAGCCGATCACATGATCTCTTTGCTTATGTGATGCATGACCTTAGGTGCTTTATTCTGATAGATTGACTGAACAACAGCAATAGTCCACCCATGATTAACACAGCAGAAAGAAAATTATGAACATAGGGAGTGAGTGTGGTAGCCATAATTGCCGGAGGAAGGGACTTGACTTGATATAATTGTCAACTATACAATACATACACAATATATGCTGTGCTTGCAAAGTAAACTACTGTACTGTTAATTTAGGCAAGGGAGAGTTTCAGAACAATCACAACTTGTAGTATTTGGATTTCCTCTGCTTTGCTACTCTGGCACGGACATACTGTTCGAACCAGGTAACACTCTTCATGCACGGAGCGTCTGCTCTACATACACCTCTGCTATGTATGAGGAAGAAGATATACCATCCAGGCTTCCAAAGTAAACGTCTATCGTTCTTCTTAATGTCTCAACTGTAACAACTTTACTTTTTCTCAACAACCAAATAACACCCTTTTCATTTTATTTGGTAAACCACCGTCTTTTTGACTTGCATTTTAGTTTCACCCAAATGATATATTGCAATGCACACCACACATGAATTTTCTGATTGACCCACACAGGCAGTCATTTTTTCTTTCTCCTCCAACCATCCTTGCTTCATGCAGCCATGCATCTGATTCCTTCCTATCAGCCACCTCTGCCTGCATTCAAAAACACGTATCATTCTTTGGTCATAAATGTTACGACTCGCTCGTCCTTCCATTGACCCTAAGTTCTTTCCCTTTTCGTTCATCGCATCCCTCAAATTCATCTGATATGACTTGGCTTCACGATAAAATTTTCCTAGTTGATTTGAAGTCAAATAGAGGGGGCCATAGCTTACTCGAGAACTCCCACCGCTAATGCTAAGTCAAGGGTGACTGTCTTCTCCGTGATTGGCAAAAAAAAATGTAATTCTAAATCAGTAACTGTTCTCAACAGTAGTGTACTTGTAGTAGTGTACTTTCTACTGTACAGTACATCATACACTCCTTTGCGAGCCTACTCTAAAATGTCAATAAGTAAGGAGTATAATAATAACTTACCACCGTCCACCGCTGCTGAGCCATCCCCCTCAGCTCCTCCTGGTGGAGCCGCCGCTGCTTGAGTGGACCCCTCCGCGCACAGGTGGTGGCTAGTGCTGCATCAGATGTTGTGACGCCTAGAAAAAACATGTCATATTTTTAGATGCCATATGTGAGAAGTTGGCCTGATATATAGTGCTCACTATTCTAGTGATCACTGTGTATCATACCAAACGACCCTTATTGATGATTGGTTGTAAGTCAACCTTATAGACCAGCTATCCTAGTCGCGTGGACAAAAGCAGTCTTTAGGCTAAACTCTAGAGGGCGTGTTAAGCCAGCTGTTTTACCATCACATATACCCCTTGAACACCAAGTGAAAGGACACCACACAAGTTGTTATGAAAATAAAGGATATTTATTTATAACAAGTCTACCCTGAACTCTTTATGAGTCAGGGAGCTAAGCACAATACAAAACTCTTATGAAAATACTTCAAGTTGCACAATTTACACAAATGCCCGAGGGGCACGAAAAACCATATACTCTAAAAGTGGAATGCGAAATACTAGCAGGTAAGTAACAAGATCCAAAGGCTTCAGGATCGCTAGGACTACACTACTGAACCCTAAGGTTAGGAGCAGGAGGCCTAAGGAGATCGGGTGCAGAATGTGCACTCTCACGCGGGATGCGGGACAAAGTCTATGGAGGCTAGTATTGCAAATGCTACTTACCAGTATGCATCTGTTCTTGGCATGTAGGGCTGCTGACATTCATATCTGTGCATAGATCGCCGCCTAGTGTTGGGTCCGGATGATTGCACATTGTTGTCCTGGAAGAGTCTTCGAAGTATCACGAGATAGGTGGCTCCTCCCCTGGACTACAGTGCGCATGGGCATCAACTCCATCCCCAGATTGTTTTTAGCCATTGTGGTCATATATATTTATGTTTATGACTATGTTATTCTGATGCATGTAAATACTTTGTCTTTTATGAAGAAATTTCGAAATAAAGACGTTAAAAACTGAAACTGAAACTCAGTGAATGTTGCCCATGCCATGAAATGATATGTGAATACTGCAGCTGCTACAGGCGCCGGGGAGGAGGGCGGGCGATATGAATGTCAGCAGCCCTACATGCCAAGATCAGATGCATACTGGTAAGTAGCATTTGCAGTTCGAGGCATGTGGGCTGCTGAATTCATATCTGTGCATAGAATACATAGCAGTCCCTCCATTAGCGGCGGCCGCCCGTGCCAGCTGCAGCAGTTTGGAAAAGTGTCTTGAGAACAGCCTGCCCTACAGCTGCCTGCTGTTTGGAGTGCACGTCTACACAGTAATGCTTAGTAAATGTATGTGTGGTAGACCATGTGGCTGCTCTACATATGTCCTCTAAGGGAATGTTTCCAGGGAAAGCCATAGAGGCCCCCAACCTTCTGGTGGAGTGGGCTCTTGGTGGAATTGTAAGAGTGCGTTTAGCCTTTGCATAGCAGATTTGAATACATTTCACGATCCACCTAGCAATACCAGCCTTGGAAATAGGGTTACCTTTGTGATGTGGTGCAAAGGCAACAAAAAGCTGCTTAGTCTTTCTAAAATCCTTGGTCCTATCAATGTAATACATTAGGGCCCGTTTAACGTCGAGGGTGTGGAGCATCCGCTCCGCCAGTGACTCTGGATTTTGAAAGAACACCGGCAACTCAATGGTTTGGTTGATGTGGAACTGAGACACAACCTTGGGTAGAAATTTAGGGTTAGTGCGGAGCACTACCCTGTTTGAATGAACTTGGAAGAAAGACTCTTGGATTGTGAGGGCCTGCAGCTCACTAACCCTCCGTAGCGATGTAATTGCTACCAGGAAAGCCACTTTCCATGTCAAGAACTGAAGTTCGCAAGAATGTAGTGGCTCAAAGGGAGGACCCATCAGTCTTGTAAGAACCACATTGAGGTTCCATTCCGGAGCTGGTGGAGTCAGTGGCGGAATGACTCTTTTGAGGCCTTCCAGAAATGCCTTGATGGCAGGCACTTTGAAAAGTGAAAGGTGCTGTCTATTTTGGAGGTATGTGGCCATCGCAGACAGGTGAATGCGAATGGAAGTATATGCCAGATTACACTTGTATAGATGGAACAGGTAACAGATGATGTTCTGAATAGAAGCATCTAGTGGATCAATGTTGTGGTTTGCGCAATAGATGACAAACCGCTTCCATTTTGCCGCATAACATGCTCTAGTAGTGGGCTTTCTTGCCTCCCGAATGATGTCCATGCAATTGGGAGGAAGGTTAAGGTAGCCAAACTCTAGGACTTCAGGAGCCAGATCGCCAGGTTGAGCTGTTGCGGATCTGGGTGCTGAATGTCGCCATGGCTCTGCGTCAGAAGGCTGGGTGTGAGATGAAGCCTTTGATGCGGTACCACGGAAAGTTCCAGAAACGTGGTGTACCATGGTTGGCGAGCCCACGTTGGAGCAACTAGGATGAGAGTCATTGAGTGCTGCCTGAGCTTACGCGCCACCAGCGGTATCAGAGGTGCTGGGGGAAAAGCGTACGCAAATCTGCCTGACCAGTTCATCCATATCGCATTGCCCTGCGATAGCGGGTGTGGGAACCTGGCGGCGAAGCTTTGGCATTTTGCGTTCTCCCTTGTGGGGAACAGGTCGATCTCTGGATGACCCCACCTTTGGAAGTACGGTTGGAGTACTGATGGATGTATCTCCCACTCGTGCATTTGGTGGCTGTGCCTGCTGAGCAGGTCCGCCATCTGATTGTCCTTGCCTGGGATATGTTCTGCCATGAGGAAGAAGTTCCTCTGAATGGCCCACTTCCACATGCTCTGAGCCAGATGAGATAGCTGCGGAGAGTGTGTGCCCCCCTGTTTCTGAATGTAGTACATGGCCGTCATGTTGTCCATCCGGATCAACACAACCTTGTTGCACAGATGTACTTTGGATGCCTTCAAGGCCATGAAGATCGCCATCAGTTCCAGTACATTGATGTGCATCTTCCTTTGCTGTAGCGTCCATAGTCCCTGCACTGTGTATTAGAGTACATGCGCTCCCCATCCCTGGAGAGAAGCGTCCGTTGTCAGGATGATCTGCGGCACAGGCTCTTGAAACGGTCGGCCCTTGCAAAGGTTTCGTGGATTCCACCAATACAGAGAGTTGTATGCCCGACCGCTCACCAACACTAGGTCTTTCAACTGCCCGTGAGCCTGAGTCCACTGACGTGCTAAGCACTCCTGAAGCGGACGCATATGTAGTCTCGCGTGTGGGACTATGGAGATGCAGGAGGCCATCATGCCTATCAACTGCATAAACACTCCTGCTGGAAGCGAGTGTTGAGGTCTGAATCTTTGGATCAGCGACTGAATGCTGTTAACTCTCACTGAATTCGGCTGCGCAGTGGCCGCCAGAGTGTTTATGGTCGCACCCAGATACTGCCGTACGTGGGCGGGCTGGAGATGGGACTTTGGGTGATTCAGTGAGAACCCCAGATCGTGCAGAAGGTGAATGGTGTGGGACACGTGGTGGGCGCACTGCTGGGCCGACTTCGCTTGAATGAGCCAGTCGTCCAGATAGGGGTAGACGTGGATGTTTTGACGTCTTAGATGCGCCGCCACCGTCGCTAGGCACTTTGTGAAGACCCTGGGCGCTGTGGTGACCCCAAAAGGCAAAACCCTGAACTGGTAGAGCAGGTTTTGAATGGTGAACCTGAGGTACTTTCTGTGTGAAGGATGCAGTGGAATGTGAAAGTACGCATCCTTGAGGTCCAGAGTTGCCAGGAAGTCCCCTTGCCGAAGCAGTGGGAGAACCTGCTGCAGCGTGAGCATATGGAAATGTTCTGACAGAATGTATAAGTTGAGAGGTCTGAGGTCTAGGATGGGCCTGAGGGATCCGTCCTTTTTTGGAATCAGAAAGTAGAGGGAGTAAACTCCTGTACCTCTTTCCTGCGGGGGCACGAGCTCTATTGCTCCTTTTTGCAGCATGACGTCGACTTCCTGCTGCAACAAGTGCAAGTGCTCGCCGGACATAGGACGGCTCTTTGGGGGTATGTTGGGTGGAGTGGACGTGAGCTCCAGACAATAACCATATTGGATAAGAGATCTGACCCACCTGTCCGTGGTGATGGACTTCCACACGGGCAGGAACTGCTGGAGTCTCCCCCCGACCGGTGTTGCGTGGTCGGGGGGCAGTGACAAGGCGTCACTGTTTGTTGGCGGTGGAGGACCTGGAGCTGTTATTACCACGTCCTCTGCCTTTGAAGTTATTCCCACGGTATCCACCCCGACCCTTTTTGGTATAGGAGGGTTGGGTGTTACTTTTATAGAATTGCGTTGACTGTGACAGTTGACCCCTCGAGGTGCCTCTATTACTGGAGCGTCAAAAGGAACCACCCCGAAACTGCTGGGACTGTAAGGCACCCATAGACTTTGCAGTGTCGGTGTCCTTTTTCATTTTCTCAAGGGTGGTATCAACTTCTGGGCCAAACAGGTGGTCTGGGTTGACAGTTTGGTTCAGGATGGTAGTTTGAATGTCTGGTTTGAAACCGGATATTCTGAGCCATGCATGTCTACGCAGTAGAACGCTAGTGTTTATCGCTCTTGAGGCGGTGTCAGCCACATCCAGAGCGCACTTAATTGAGGCATTGGTGATAAGCTTCCCCTCCTGTATCAACATTTCTGCTGCTTCCTTATATTGATCTGGCAAGTGCTGTAGAAGGGTCTCTAGAGTGTCGTAGTGTGCCCTGTCGTAACGCGCAAGTAGCGCCTGTGTGTTGGATATGCGCCATATGTTGGCTGCCTGTGCAGCAACACGTTTCCCCGAAGCCTCAAATACTTTTGATTCCTTGTCTGGGGGAGGAGTATCACCCGTAGTCTGTGAGTTGGCTCTTTTGAGTGCATTGGAGACAACCAAGGAATCCAGAGGCAACTGTCCTTTGATGTATGTTGGATCAGTGGGCGCTGCCTTGTACTTCTTGTCGATACGTGGGTTGATGACTCTTGCTCGGGTGGGCTCCTTGAAGACCTCTGGCGCATGTTTCAACACCCCTTTTAGCATTGGCAAAGTCTTTACAGTTTTTTCAGCGACTGAAAAGGTGTCAAAAAGAAAATCGACGTCTACTGGGTCAGCATGGAGATCGACGTCATGATTGGCTGCTGCTCTTTCAATTAGACTATTGAAAGCTGCAAAGTCCTCTGTTGGGGAGGTCTTTGCTGAAAAGAGCTGAGGCTCCTGACCTGAGTGCGGGTCCCCAGGGTCGCCACCAGCAGACCAAGGCTCAGTCACATCCTCTGGGTCTGAGTAGACTGGATAGGCATACTCATCCTCGTCATCTCCATCACCCTCCTCAACATTAGAATGAGTGGGTGAAAGTTCATGGCCTTGTGGTGATGCAGGCTCCATAGGGGCAGAGGCACCAGCAGAGTCCAACTTTTTCTTAAGTGGGATTTGGAAATGTTCCAATGCTGGTTCAGGGGTGATCTTCCTTTTAAGGAGAGAGAGCTTGCCTGTGTTGGCGTCGATGATCACTTCTCGACGCTCTTCTTCTGCCAGTGGTTGGTGGCGCGGGCTTGGAACCACCAACGATGCCTTCGGCGTCGAAGATAACTTCAAGGGCACTCCGGCCCGAGGTTTTGCCGTGAAAGCCTTCGGCGCCGTCTTCGGCGGCAACGTGAACAGAATCGGCGTTGGCGTCTTCACCGGTTTCTGGAGAGGCTTGGGCGGCACAGTGTCCTTCGGCTCGACTGCCGCGGCCCCCTCCCTAATACGCTGAAGGGACTCCGTGACCTTTTTAGTGAACGAGGCGGAGGGACGCACTGGCTCGAGAGAGTCTTCTGAAGCTGGTTTTGGGACGGCAACCAATGACGCAGTCTTCGGAGCCGACGCAGCTGCCCCCTTGGCCTTGTCGAGTGGAAGCGGGGCAGTGAGGGACTCGGGGTCGTCCTGCCGCTTCTTAGAGGCCTTCTTATGGCCGTCGACCTTCTTGGCATCGATGCGACTCTTAAGTGCGTCGACCAACTTCGGCGCCGACGCAGCCGCGTCGGCCGTCTTTACCTTCGGCTTCGACACCGTAGTCTTCGGGTCGGCCATTTTGGCGTGGCTCTTGAGCTCGACGGCCATCTTGGATTTCTTCGGCGCCGAGGCCTCCGAAGTCTTCGACCCAACCAGTGCGACTTGCGCTTTCGGTTTCGATACGTCTGGCGTCGAGACCGATGGTTTCACTTTCGATTTCTGGACCGTGAGTGGTGCCGTATCAATGTCCGTGGCCGGGCCGGAAGGCGGAGCCGTGGGACGGGAATCAAGGCTTTGGGTAAGGCCCGAAGGCGATACCTCGGCCTGGGCCTTAGAATGGTGGCTGGCCCCGGAGTCAGTGTGAGGAAGCTCCTCCTCCGAGCTATCCTCTACGGTGGCAATGGCCCCGTCGTCGTCCCCTACCTCCTCAACGACTTCCTCGAAATCCTCGTCTTCCGCGTCGTAGTCTTCCTCGACCTCCGACGCCGGGTTAGATTCTGTGATATCCTGGAGAGGGTCGTCGCCGACATCCTCCGTGTCGAAGATGTCCGTCGGAGGGGGTGCCGATCACTGGGCCTGCAGTCTTGCAGCTCGGCGGAGCTTGAGTGTCTTTTTTGACCGGAACTTGGAGCAGGCCATACACTCGTCGTGGTCCGGTGACAAGCACTTATTGCACACTGGGTGCACGTCGATATGTGGGTACTTGGAGGCACACACCGGGCACCTCTTAAATGGACTTCGTTCCATGATGAAAGTAGGTTGGAGCGTCGTGTAGGCCCGTCCGCGCCGAAAGCACGCGGAAGGGCAGCGTCGGTTCGGAGTCGAAGAAACAAACGAACCCGAACGATAGACAATACCGACGCGAGTCCTAAAGACGTTTTGGTCTCAAGTAAAGTAAGTTAAACAACTATCGATTCCGACAGAGGGAACCGAAACACCTCCGAACCCAATGGCGGAAAAAAACAATCTGGGGATGGAGTCGATGCCCATGCGCACTGTAGTCCAGGGGAGGAGCCACCTATCTCGTGATACTTCGAAGACTCTTCCAGGACAACAATGTGCAATCATCCGGACCCAACACTAGGCGGCGATCTATGCACAGATATGAATTCAGCAGCCCACATGCCTCGAACTTCTAAAGTTACTGTTTTCGGACGAATCCGACTAGGTAGACTTAAAACGACAAAGGATCTGGACACTTGGATAGTGAACCTGCGTTGGAGCACCGAAATGCTCGGGTTACCTAGCCCAGGGGCTGCGGCTGCATAGGTTCAAAAGACGTCGGGAATCCTCGTTGTAGTCTATGGAGCCTGGAAGAAGAAGTTGCTGGCAGGCGACCAGTGAAGATGTTCGGTGTGATCCAAGCCTGGATCGGTGATGGAGAAGACCTGAAAGCAGAGGGGACTCAGCTCTTAATCACTAGCCAATGATTGTGTGGGCACCAGGATGGCACCGAATGAGGTCACCGCGATCAGGTGAGTGGGCGACGCTGGACTCTGCAGTCACACGGGCCAGGAGGCGTTGTCGGCGACCAGGCTGGAGGTGCGAGCTGTCCCACGAGGGTGTCTGCTGTCGGCGATGCTGGAACCAGGACTGGAGCAACAAGCCTTGGCAAAGGCAAGCCCACGCGGTGGAGTCAAGATGGCGTCTGGAGTGGACCAGGAGGGTCCGGGGTGCTCCTCTTTTGGAAGGGCCCCACGCAGATCTCGTGGATGCTGGGGGGCTGGACTTCGGTGCTGGAGCTGCTCTGGGTTGGGGCTTCTCAAACCCCAGTGCACTCACTCGAGGATCCCTCGGCGGTCGTGCTGGTTAAGCGTCGTGCAGGTTTTGAAGATGACCGGTCCCTCAGGTCTCGTCACACCCACGAATCTCAGCTGGGCTGATGATGCAGGTAGAGGTCAGAGATGCCAGGGAATCCGGGTCTCGTCGAGCTGGTCAGTCTTGATCCGGAGGATGGACGTGCAGCAAACCGCGATGCTTAGGTGGTGCCTGCGGGTGCAGGGTGGCTACTCCTTAACCACAAGGGAGAGTCTTCAGAAATTGTCAAGAGTTCCTTTCGTGGAAAGTAGTTCAAGATTCAGAAATATCTAATTTGGGAAGGGGGCCTGCTCCTACCTTTATCCTAAGAAAAGGGGCTGGAACGCGACTAGGTCCTGCCCATGGGTGGGACCAGGAGGGGGGTGGTTACACCCCTCTCCCTTGTCCGGACTTTCCCCAGCTCAGGGGCTGGTGTGCCCCTGGAACTGGTTTGAGCCGGCATATGCACAGTGAGCACCGGGGTGCCACTTGCAGTCACCTTCCTCTCAGCCCTGCCTACCTGGGATACACAAAATCCTGTCTGGGATGGTGCTAGCCCCGCCCCTGACAGGAAACCCTTTGTCCGAGTTCTCCTCGCTGGAAGGACTCCCAGCAGCAGGAGGTCAGACTTGTGTCTGTGGTGGCAGCATCCATTTTGTGATGCTGAGGCTCGAGTTAACTTTAACCGGGGTTCACAGTTACATACATGTTGTGTCCTTCTAGAAGGGTGGAATGCTAACTCCGTCACCAGAATTGGCGAGGGGTTAGTATTCCAATTCGTATGACACCTTAGTCGACATGTTTTGATAAAGCGATACCAAAGTTGGCAAATAACCGTGAGGATTATAATGCACTTAAGAGTATATGGTACGCGTTATCATGGAACAGCTATTTGGACGTGGTTCCGCAAGCTGCAAACGGGCTCAGCTCATGCCAGAGCACCATCTCACATAATTCCAAGCACTCTGCCTTCAGGATTGATAAGGCCTGCCAAAGGAGTGACTGATAGGAATACATATGTCCATTTTAGGGTTAGATATAGGGATACTATATCTAAAGCAAAGGGTGATTACACCACCTTGCCCCAGCTGTCGTGCAGCCAGTTGTGTCAGATTTGGGTGGCATAAAACATGCTGCAGCCCCTGGTAGGCCCTGGGTGCACCTATGCCCTGGGTACCTAAGGTACACTGTACAGGGGCTGATAAGGTGACTCAGTACCCAATTAGATATGTACCTAAGGTACATGAATCCATTTTACAGGGTCCCAGGTCAACTAAGTCGAAAAACCAACAAAACACCAGGCAAAAAGTTGGGGGCAACCATAGTCAGATATCCACCTTCCTACACCATACACCACCCCCTACTTTGTCTCGTAATGGAAGAGAAAATGATAAACAATTTTTGATTATTGGGAGTGAAAATGAGTCACAGTTTTGGGGAGGGTGTTAACTTATATGCTTAGCCATAACATGCAACTCTTTTTGGCACAACTGATGAATGCCCGCTCTTTAACGTGCAACATTTTTATAATTACAGACAGAACCAACTACTCCTCATCACCACCAGGAGGACTTGAAGTTCCAACAAGGTGATGGCTCCCGAGTCCCGCACAGTTACTTCTGACTGAGGTATGTGGAAAGTCGAACTGCACCTATCATCAACAATGTCCTATTTCTCTTGTCCATACTTCTGTATGTGCAGAATAGTCCCTGAAACACTAGCGGTATGGTATGTGCTACTATCAAATCAAAAAGAAATGTAAATGTAAATGTATAGGCATTTATATAGCGCACTACTTACCCGTAGGGTCCCAAGGCGCTTCGACCGCTGCGAAACCCTTCCTGGCTTCCCTGAGAGATGGTCCCTTAATGGGTATCTCCAGGGTGAGACCAGGCATCCCCGGCGGTCTGGTGGGGCCGGTAGTGAAGATGAGGCAAGCTAATGCCCAGAGTTGCCGAGTGTGATCGCTGATCAGAGTGGGCACCGAGGCGAGAGAATTATCGAGTCCGCTGACCCTGGTCCAGAAACCTGCCGCGCCGGGAATCGAACCCTGGTCCCGGGCCGTCCTCTGCTCTCGGGTCTGCTGCCTCTAACCAGTGAGCCACACTACTTCAAAAAGACAACTACTACCTTATTCTTGGTGGACATTGACATTTTGTTGTTGGAAATTGTAAAAGAACTAACATTAACAAGACTGGAATAGAAAGCAAAGGCAACCCAGTGGACTGCACTGAGTGCCCCTAGAGCTATTGCTGGATCAGAGTTTTGTTTAACACCGTTTGCCGACTAGGCAAGCTTAGCTACCTACACAGACCGTCTCAGAAATAATAGTAAATAGTAGTAGCACAGAGAGTGATGGTAGAGAGGCAGGATAAGAATGTAGAAACAGTGTACAAGGAGATCAAAGGCTATTTTGTAAAAAATAGAGTTAGGGAAGTATAATTATATTAACAACAGAACTACTTACTGGGGCCAGCAGAAGAGCCTACTGTGGACCGCTCCTACTGCCCACTCTGTTCCGCCGGAGTCTGGGGTGGTGCTGTCCTCTTGCCCCTGGGAGGTGCTGATGATCATGAAATAAACACAAACATGGATGATTGTTTTTTGGAAATTTTTGATTTCTTTGACCACAATCGTAAATTATATCGGGGAAACAAATGAGCAAGAATTGCACTACATGTATTGACCTATCTGATCTGGTCAACTAAGAGGATACTAATACAGTATTGCTGGATTCGCAGACCGTCTACTTTGAAAGTTATGCAAATCACTAACTAAACCAACAACAAAAATGTTCTACTACGACTGCCAGCACTCAGCAGCACGCGACGTGACAGACACAGTCCGTCATCATGATTGCAGAGCACTAAAAAATGTCCTACTACTACTACTAATAACGAGTCATAATATACTCATCCTGAACCTATCAATCCATCACTATCTCTTCTTTTTAGTGGCAGCAGGAGTACAAAGGAAGGACTAGACTTGAGTCTCTAGTCTCTCTAGCATTACGCAGTTCTGTAAAGTACTACACTCATACATATTCAGGCCAAATGAGCACAAAGTTGCAAACAAGTAAGCATAGTAGCAACGCCACTGAGCAGGCAAGCACTTGCAATCACAGAAGCTATTTAAACGTTAATTTGCCTGCAATGTAATCGAATTGGCAGCATTCTTGCTCTCCGGGAAAAACATATATTAGCAATATAACACAGAGCAGAAGAAAACAAAGTAGTTATTAAATAGCTACTCACCAAGGCCAGGGATCTCCACACCGAGCAGGTGGAGCAGGTCCTGCTCGCGGTCAAGGATGTCCGACCACCGGTGCATCCCTTGCTGGTAGGTGCGCCGGGCACCTGACTCCCTCCGCACGGCCCGGCACACCTTTTCCCACAGCTGGCGACGCTCCTTAGAGGCCATACCCTGCCACGATCCTGCCCCCCTGCTGCCACGGTCTTGGGGAGGTGGTGCTGCACATAAAAGATCACTGCGGCCACCTCCACCGCGCTGAATGTCTCCCTGGCCATCACTTCCTCCCCTCGTAACCTCCAGCACGGGAGCCGGGTACGGGGCCCTTCTCCTTCTCGGCTCCTTTTGCCATGGTCCTGTACAGCAGAAAGAAAAAAAAAAGGAAAGAATAGGGAAAAAGTAAAGAAAAAAAAAAGTTTTAAAAAGTAGCTTTAAAAGTAACGAAAAGTTGAAAAAAACACAAAATATAGATCTAGAAAAAAAGAGGGATAGATATAGAGTAGAAAAGATCACAAAAAAGTCCAAAGAAACAAAGGATTGCACAGATGAAAGGAGGATTAGAAAGCATGCACAGAACCATAGCAATGAATGAAAAACAAGATGGCCGCGCCCATTGAGGACCGCGTGGGTAAGTTTGCGCGATTTTCCCCCGCAAGTACGCAAAAACACGAGCAAACTCGTAGTAGCGCGCCGCACACAACGCAACATTGCCAATAGTGCCCGGAAACAGAAATACGTGCACAAGATGGCCGCGCCCATTTACAACCGCATGGGCAACCTCGCGGTCGGTGCGCTGCAAGCGGTCCGCGAACAAGCAAAAAAACGTGTGAACACGCAAAAAAAAAAGAAATCCGCAAATTCGCATGACTTTGCGAATTCTGCGGATCGCAAATTCGCTTTTGTGTGATTTTGCGGACCTCGAACTCGCAAATTTCGCCCATACTTAGTTCTCCTCAACAGGAGCAAGTCTGTTCTGGTTCCATCACAAGACTTGGAGTACATCAGGCCAATTTCTGGACGGATGTGGGAAAAAAAACATTTGCGTTTCACTCAATCCAGAGTAAGTAAGTAAATAAGTAATTCTTTATTGCTCAGTTAATTAAAAGCATTGCAGTCAGCTATGTGTAATACATATAAATAAACTTAAAATACAGATTTATGTGAATACATTTGTTAAAATTTTGTTCAAAAAACAGAGCGAAATTTCATAAGGCTAAAAAGTCTGTTCTGAAAAAAACGTTAGGCATCTTTTAGCGAATTAAGAGAAAAGTAGGTCATTATGTGGTCCAAAGTGTCTATTTTAGGATCTTTACGAATGCAGCTTCTTAGGGGCGGTTCATCAATACCGTCAAGTGGATAGAGCAGACAAAAAGCTGGGCCTTCAAGGGTGTCTTATGGCTGGTTGCGGGCAAGTCTGCAATTTTGTAGCATTGTAACCAGTCCACTGTATCGGAGGTGTACCGCCATACATACAAGAGGAGGAGTTTTTTTTTCTTTCCTAAATTCAATCCAGAGATCAGAGCTCATCCGGGCAGGTGGATAAATTCTCTGGCATTGGTGCAGGGTCACCCCTTTGCACTCCTGGACTCCCTGAGTGTTGCCACGGATGCCAGCAAATGCGGATGGGAAGCTGATCCGGGGAGAATTGTCTACTCAAGGTCTGTGGCCCTTCAGTGTGAGGGTTCTTTCTACAAACTGGAAGGAACTGAAGGCAGTGCTGGAGGCATTGGTGTTTTTCCTTCCTCAGTTGCGGCGTTCATCCGCAGTGGTTAGGATGGACAACTCAATTGCAAAAGCATACATCAACCGCCAGTTTGGAAAAAAGAGTCAGCCCCTGAATCCGTTGGCTCTCCAGATAATGGCTTGGTCGGAGAACAATCTCTTGTCAATCAGGGCGGTTCACATTCAGGGGAGTCTCAACACTCAGGCAGAGAGATTGAGTCAGGATTTTTCCTGTTCCCAGGAGTTTGTCCGCAATCCCCTGTGTTTCGGGATCTGGGCAGCAGATGGAGCGTTCATGACATAGAGCCTGATTCACAGAACTAACTTAAGACAAAATCCTTAACTTACTACTTTTGGTATTCACAGAAGTTAGGATTTTGTCTTAAGACTGACTTAAGACAGACTTAAGTTAGGATTTTGTCTTAAATCGGTCTTAAGTCTGTCTTAAGTCAAACTTAAGACAAATTCCTAACTTCTGTGAATACCAAAAGTAGTAAGTTTAGGATTTTGCCTTAAGTTAGTTCTGTGAATCGGCCCCATAGATTTGTTTGCCGACTTTTCCAATTCTCAGATTCCTCAGTTTTTTCTCGAACTCAGGAGATTCATTCTCTAGGGGTAGATGCCCTTCTCCAGCCCTAGTCCAAGGTTCTCCTGTATGCCTCTCCTCCTTTCCCCCTCATCCGGAAGGTCCTTCTCAGATCCAGAAAGAGAAGGTAGGTGTAATTTCACTTGTCCCTTGTTGGCCAAGGAGGCTGCGGTTCCCCCTTCGTTGATCCCTGGCGATCTCCAACGAATGGATTCTTCCTCTAGTCCCCATTTCAATCATTCGTCCAGCCCGGACACTTCCATCTCTGGGCCGTCTTCGGCTGTCGGCTTGGAGGTTGAAAGGAGGGGACTGTTGAAGAAAGGCCTGTCCTTGTCTATTCCGTGGTCTCTGAAGGCCTCCAGGAGAGAATCAACCAATAATATGTACAGCCATCATTGGGCCTCTTGGTGCCAGGCCAAGGCTTTCTCTTCCCTGGAGTGTTCCCCTGACACTATTTAATATTTTCTTCAGGAGGGTTTTGACAAACATTTTTCTGTTTCTTCTTTAAGGCCACAGTGGTCGGCTATCAGGGCTTTTAGATCTCCCTGGGGTGACCTGGAGGATCTTGATGCCTTGGTTAGTAGGCTCTTTCGAGGATTCTTCCTCCTTTGACTAAACGTCAGTTTGTTTTTTCATTCTTGGGACTTACATTCCTTCAAGGTCCACCTTTTGAGCCACTAGAGGAAGCATCAGAGAGATTTTTGTTATTAGACGGGGACCCGGAGGGTCGGCCGAGTACAGGGGGAGAGGCCTCCGGTGAGGACCGTCTCCAGCGATCGTACAGACAAGTAACTTCCCCCCCACAAATGGACACCACACAAGGATGCGATCTACACACTTTATATAGGATTCTTGAGGCAAGGTTATCAACGATACAGTGGGGGGCAGGACACGAGGATCCTCCCAATTCTAGTCTCTGTAGGGTAAGGGGTAGCGGGACAGTCTTGGTACCGGTCCGGTACAAGGGCGGCCAGACGGAGCTCACAATCCTCGAGCTCGGAGGTCTGAAAGGTCGGGCCGCGGCAACGCCAGCAGGCTAGGATGAAAAGTCTCGGCAAGGAGGGCCGCGGCAGCGCCAACAGGCTAGGACGATGGTTCTCGGCACGGAGGGCCGCGGCAGCGCCAGCAGGCTACGATGATGACATCTTTGCAGAGGGGCCGCGGCAGCCCCAGCAGGCAAGAGCGATGGTTCACAAGGATGGGCCGCGGCAGCGCCAGCAGGTCCAGACGAAGTTGCACGTTGCAGAGGGCCGCGGCAGCGCCAGCAGGCTTCGAAGGTGGTTCACAAGGCAAGGCTGCGGCAGCGCCAGCAGTCCGTCAGGGATGAGTTCTTCAAGGTGTCTCTCGACTCCAGGATACAACTGCCTTCCTGCTCTGGAGCTGCCCCAGTTATAGGTCTGGCCTCCTTTGATGTCCGGACCCTCGCGCTTGGAGGTCGGGAGGTCCGGGATGAGGGAGTCCAGACACCCAGCAGGGGGGTGGAGCCAGCGCCCGGGGAGACCGGGGGCGATCGGTACCTGGTGGGGGAGAGCCATCGACACTCCTCTCTCCCATTGACCTGCCAAGTGGTCTCTTCACCTCCTGGGTGGATGGTGGTGCCTCGATGTCGGGGCCTGGCCAGGCCCAGGGTTGGGGTCGAGCTGAGGCCACGCGGCCTCGTGGTGCAGTGTCCAAGATGGCGGCTGGGCCGGGGCAAGGGTGCTGACGGGGGCCCGGGACAGCCGATGCTGGGATGTTCGGGAGCAGGCGTCCCGTTGGGGACGGGTTGCGGGTTGCTTCGGTGGGTTGCCGGGGTGGTTCTTCGGGGGACACCAGGAGAGCCGGTGTTCGGGCCTTATCATGCGGGGAGGGAGCGGCCCTTTCACGAGGCCTGTCCAACATGCGTCTCCCCCAGCTGAAGGCAGGGAGAGTCACCCATCCTCTTGGGTACTCTCCTCGCCGAGGCGGAAAAAGCGTGACAGGCCGTCCGCGTTGGCGTGGTCCTGGCCAGGACGATGCTCCACAGTGAAGTCCATCCCCTGCAAGGAGATGGACCATCGCAACAGTTTTGGGTTCTCCCCCCTCATCTGCATCAGCCATTGCAGGGGTCGGTGGTCTGTTCGTACCCTGAAATGGGTACCGAAGAGGTAGGGCCGGAGTTTCTTGAGGGCCCATACTACTGCGAAGGCCTCCCGCTCGATGGTGCTTCAGCGCTGTTCTCGAGCCAGTAGGCGTCGGCTGATGAAGGCCACTGGCTGATCGACTCCCTCGGCGTTGAGTTGAGAGAGGACTGCCCCAACGCCATGATCTGAGGCGTCCGTCTGGACTATGAATTCCCTGCTGTAGTCGGGGGCCTGGAGCACGGGGGCGGTTCACATGGCGGCCTTCAACCTCTCGAAGGCCGTTTGACAGTCCGAAGTCCAGTTGACGGTTTTGGGGTTTTTCTTGGATGTTAGTTCTGTGAGGGGCCCCACAATGCTGCCATAGTCCTTTACAAACCGCTGGTAGTATCTGGTGAGCCCTAGGAAGGCCCTGACCTCGGTTTGGGTGACAGGTGGTTGCCAGGACTGGATGGCAGCGATCTTGAGCTGAAGGGGGGCCACCAGACCGCTCCCCACTTGGTGTCCGAGGTAGGTCACGGACCCCTGGCCAATCTGACATTTGCTGGCCTTGATCGTGAGGCCGGCCTGCTGGAGGGCGTGCAGGACTTCTCGGAGGTGGTGAAGGTGGTCTGCCCAGTGGCGACTGTACACAGAGATATCGTCCAGGTAGGCGGCGCTGAATTCTTCGAGGCCCGCCAGTACCTGGTTCAAGAGTCGTTGGAAGGTAGCTGGAGCGTTTTTCATGCCGAATGGCATCACTTTGAAGTGGTAGTGACCATCCGGGGTAGAGAAGGCGGATCGTTCTTGGGCCCTGGGGGTGAGGCCGATTTGCCAGTAGCCCGCTGTTAGATCGAAGATGCTCAGGTAGCGGGCAGCCCCCATGCGGTCAACCAGCTCATCCGCCCGGGGGATGGGGTGAGCGTCGGTTCTGGTAACAGCGTTCAGGCCCCGATAGTCTACGCAGAACCGGAGCTCGGGGGCAACGCCCGGGGCGGCAGCCTTGGGGACCAGTACGACTGGGCTGGCCCAGGGGCTGTCGGATGGCTCGATCACTCCTAGGGCCAGCATCTTGGTGACTTCGTTCTGGATGCAGGTGCGCACCCGATCTGGCACTCGGTACGCCCTGTGTCGAATAGGTGGACTATCCCCAGTGTCCACGTCGTGAAGGCACCAGGGGGTGACCCCGGGGGTGAGGGAGAACAGGTTCGCAAATTGTAGCAGGAGAGCCCAACAGTCTTGGCGTTGTTCTGGGGACAAGGCATCGGAGAGTCTGACCCCTTCCACTGAGCCATCTTTTTCGCGGGTCCTCAGTAGGTCAGGGAGGGGCTCGGAGTCTTCTTCCGTCCCACTATCTGTTGCCATCAGTAGGCTGAGCTCCGAACGTACGAAGTGGGGTTTGAGTCTGTTGGCGTGGAGGACTCGCAGGGGGTTCCGGGAGGACTCCATGTCTATTAGGTAGGTGACAGGGCCCTTGCGCTCTATCACTTTGAAGGGTCCTGTCCATTTGTCCTGCAGGGCACAGGGTTCGACTGGAGACATCACCCAGACTTGCTGGCCTGGTTCGAACTCGATGGAGGAGGCATGCTGATCGTACCATTTCTTCATGTCCTCCTGACTGGCCTCAAGGTTGGCTTTGGCGAGTTCCCTGAATCGCCGGGTCTGGTTGCGGAGGGTCAGGAGATGCTTATAGACGTCTGGAGGGGTCTTCTGGGGGGCCATCTCCCATCCTTCCTTGACCAGGCTGAGGGGGCCCCGGACGGGGTGTCCGTACAGGAGCTCAAAGGGACTGAAGCCGAGGGATTTCTGGGGGACTTCTTGATAGGCGAAGAGGAGGCACAGGAGCAGCACGTCCCATTGGCGACGTAGGGGTTCTTCCAGGCCCATGATCATTCCCTTGAGAGTGCGGTTAAACCGCTCGACCAATCCATTTCCTTGCGGGTGATAAGGGGTCGTGAACCGGTAGGTGACCCCGCACTGTTGCCAGAGAGACCTCATGTACTTTGAGATAAAGTTCGTGCCTCTGTCGCTGACGACTTCCCGGGGAAAGCCCACTCGAGAGAAGATCCCCATCAGGGCTCGGCCTACCACGGGTGCTGTCACGGTCCGAAGAGGAATGGCCTCGGGATAGCGGGTGGCGTGGTCCACCAGGACTAGGATGAACCGGTGCCCCTGGGCCGTTCGGGGGTCTAGGGGCCCCACAATGTCTATTCCTACCCGTTCGAACGGGGTGGTGACGACGGGAAAGGGTTGCAAGGGTGCTTTGATCTTTCGGCCGCTCTTCCCGCTGGCCTGGCAGGTGGGGCAGGCCCGGCAGTGGTTGGAGACATCATTACGCATTTTGGGCCAGTAGAAGTGAGTCACCAGGCGGTTGTATGTTTTGTCTTGCCCCAGGTGCCCAGCAAGGGGGACATCGTGTGCCAAGTTCAAAAGGAAGTCTCTGAAGCGGAGGGGCACCACCAGCACCCGACTGGCCCCCAGCTCAGCAATTCTTTGCTCACTGTAGAGCAGGTCATTGTCCCAATAAATCCAGTGGGCCCCTGCTGTGTCTCCTGCGCTCTGGGCGAGGGCTTGCTGCCGGAGTCCCTCGAGGGAGGGACAGGTCCTCTGCTCTTGTCGGAACTGCTCCTGGGTGGGACCACCCTCTTGCCGCCACTGGGCCAGTTCGGAAAGGTCCTGGAGTTGAACGGGCCCTTCTTAGTTGGGCTCTGGGGGATTGGCGCTTAGGGCGGCTCCCTCCGGGACGATCGGGGGAGGAGGTTCTGGCCATTCTGGTTCTTCGGGACTGGAGATGGCGCGGGCGGCCATGGACCGGGTCGTTATGCAGGCCCATTCAGGGAGGCCCAACATCCCCAGGTGTTCTCTTCTTTCGACGGCTGCCCAGTGGGAACTTTCGAGGTCGTTCCCCAGGAGGCAGTCCACTGGGGCATCATCGCGGACAGTCACCTTCAGCATTCCGGACACTCCTCCCCACTCGAAGGGGACGCAGGCCATCCGACACAGGCTTTCTGAGTTGTCGGCTGACACAATAAGGTCAAAGAGTTGCTCATAAGTGGTCACCTTGCTGCCCTTGATCCACCCCTCGAATGCTCTGCTGAAAAAGTTCACGTACTCCACCCAAGTTGTACCCGGGATCCGTTTGCAGTCGCGGAACCGCTGGCGGTACATCTCGGGCGTGAGTCCGTATCGAGTGGGGAGGGCGGCTTTCATGTGGTCGTAGGAGGTCATCTGATGGTCCGGGAGTTGCAGCAGGGCGTCTCGCCCTTCGTCGACGAACCTCCCCCATAACCCGGCTCCCCAGTCGCTCCGGGGAATCCGGTGGGAGGTCATGGCTACCTCGTAGGCTTTGAACCATTGCTGGATATCGTCGTTCCGGTAATATTCTCTGACGACATCCTTGGGGATGTGGACTTTAGGGTCTGTAGTGGCAGGAGTGTTTGGGCGCTCGGGCACCCCGAGATCTTTATTCTGTTTCCGAAGCTCTATTTCTTTTAGGTTGCGCTCATGTTCGTAGGCTAGCTTTTTCTCTTCTAACTCTCTCTGTCTTTGTTTTTCTTCCCGCTCCTCTCGGAGCCGCAAGTGTTCCAATGTTATTTTTTGTTCCGCCAACTTCAGTTCTCCATCCAACCGAAGTCGAGCCAGCTCCAATTCATGGAGCCTGCTTTTTTCCCGTTCCCGGATCTCCTCTGGGGAGAGACCCGATCTTCTTTCTTCCGTCGGAGTGGTGTTCGTTTCCGGTGCCTCGAGGCTTTGGTTTTGGGGTACGGCCGTACCCATCTCTGCCCAAGATTCCAGGGCCTTTTTGAAGTCTTCTTTCGTGCTCAGTCCTGTGGTAGCAATACCTAGTTCTATGCAGAACTGCTTTAGTTCTCTGTGGTTATACTCTTCTAGTTTCTCCATCTGGAATTTTTCTGTGGTTCCACTCTCTTTTGTTGTCATTGTGGTTGTGTCGTGGGGTGAGTTACTCTCTGTACGATTACGCGTTGATTCGGATCGCGCCGCTGGCCACCAATGTTAGACGGGGACCCGGAGGCTCGGCTGAGTACAGGGGGAGAGGCCTCCGGTGAGGACCGTCTCCAGCGATCGTACAGACAAGTAACTTCCCCCCCACAAATGGACACCACGCAAGGATGCGATCTGCACACTTTATATAGGATTCTTGAGGCAAGGTTATCAACGATACAGTGGGGGGCAGGACACGAGGATCCTCCCAATTCTAGACTCTGTAGGGTAAGGGGTAGCGGGACAGTCTTGGTACCGGTCCGGTACAAGGGCGGCCAGACGGAGCTCACAATCCTCGAGCTCGGAGGTCTGAAAGGTCGGGCCGCGGCAACGCCAGCAGGCTAGGATGAAAAGTCTCGGCAAGGAGGGCCGCGGCAGCACCAGCAGGCTAGGACGATGGTTCTCGGTACGGAGGGCCGCGGCAGCGCCAGCAGGCTACGATGATGACTTCTTTGCGGAGGGGCCGCGGCAGCGCCAGCAGGCAAGAGCGATGGTTCACAAGGATGGGCCGCGGCAGCGCCAGCAGGTCCAGACGAAGATGCACGTTGCAGAGGGCCGCGGCAGCGCCAGCAGGCTTCGAAGGTGGTTCACAAGGCAAGGCTGCGGCAGCGCCAGCAGTCCGTCAGGGATGAGCTCTTCAAGGTGTCTCTCGACTCCAGGATACAACTGCCTTCCTGCTCTGGAGATGCCCCAGTTATAGGTCTGGCCTCCTTTGATGTCCGGACCCTCGCGCTTGGAGGTCGGGAGGTCCAGGATGAGGGAGTCCAGACACCCAGCAGGGGGGTGGAGCCAGCGCCCGGGGAGACCGGGGGCGATCGGCACCTGGCGGGGGAGAGCCATCGACACTCCTCTCTCCCATTGACCTGCCAAGTGGTCTCTTCACCTCCTGGGTGGATGGTGGTGCCTCGATGTCGGGGCCTGGCCAGGCCCAGGGTTGGGGTCGAGCTGAGGCCACGCGGCCTCGTGGTGCAGTGTCCAAGATGGCGGCTGGGCCGGGGCAAGGGTGCTGACGGAGGCCCGGGACAGCCGATGCTGGGATGTTCGGGAGCAGGCGTCCCGTTGGGGACGGGTTGCGGGTTGCTTCGGTGGGTTGCCATGGTGGTTCTTCGGGGGACACCGGGAGAGCCGGTGTTCGGGCCTTATCATGCGGGGAGGGAGCGGCCCTTTCACGAGGCCTGTCCAACATTTGTTATTTAAGGTTTTCTTCTTGGTGGCTATAACCTCAGGCCAGGAGACTGGGGGAGTCGGGTTCTCTTTGGTGCCGCTATCCTTACTTGAAAATGTTTGTGGATAGAGTTGTTTTGTCTTTGAGTCTTGATTTTCTCCCCAAGATTAACTCTCCTTTTCACTGTAATCAGGACATTGACCTTCTTTCTCTGGGGGACCCTCCTGTGGCTTCTTTGGATGCAGTAAGGGATCTTACTGTGTATTTGAAGAAAAGTCTCTTTTTTTCGGAAGTCAGATTCCTTGTTTGTTATCTTTGGTCATGCTAATGGAGGAGGTAAGCCTTCCACATCACCCCTTGCTCTGTGGATCAGGACAGCCATTTCTTTGGCTTACAAACTTTCTGGTGCTGAATTTCCTATGAAAGTTCAGGCTCCTCCTGGGCTGAATGGGCTGGGGTTTCAGTAACTTACATTTGTGCCGCAGTGACGTAGGCTTCTCCGTCCACTTTTACGTCTCACTATAGACTTAAGTTGCTCTGGGTCGGAGTCTCTTTTTGCTTCTGGGATACTTTCTAAGGCGGCTTCCCAGATTCCATTGTAGAAAGGGCAGTCCCTTGGTTTGTCTAGGGAGGTCTATGTCTTTCAGGACTGGCCTTTGGGCATGTGGTGGGGTGTATTTTGTTTCAATACAAGTAAGGTACTCTTACATGTCTGTGTGTTCTGTTTTTTGTATCTGTCTTGTTTGATTAGAAGGTCTTTGCTTGGATATATCCTCCTCTAGTAAGGGCTGCGACGAGGAACAGGATGAGGATGGTAAAGCTCGGATTAATCTTCATTCCTCTGATTCTCTCTTCCTTGTCCCAGTACTTACTGCTCTCCCTCCCTCCCTCCCTCCCTCCCTCCCTCCCTCTCTCTCTCCCTCCCTACCTCTCTCCCTCCCTCCCTCTCTCCCTCCCTCTTTCACTCCCTCCCTCTCTCCCTCCCTCCCTCTTTCACTCCCCCCTCCCTCCCTCTCTCCTTCTTTCACTCCCTCCCTCCCTCTCTCCCTCCCTCCCTCCCTCTATTCCTCCCTCCCTCCTACCCTCCCTCTCTCCCTCCTTCCCTCCCTCTCTCCATTCCTATCTCTCTCCCACCTTCTCTCCCTCCCTCAACTCTCTCCCTCCCTCCCTCTCTCCTACCCTCCCTCCCTCCCTCCCTCTCTCCTACCCTCCCTCCCTCTCCTACCCTCCCTCTCTCCCTCCCTCCCTCCCTCCCTTTTACTCCCTCCCTCTCTCCCTCTTACCCTCCCTCTCTCCCTCCTCCCTTGCTCCCTCCCTTTCTCTCTCCCTCCCTCCCTCCCTCTTTTTCTCCCTCCCTCTCTCCCTCTTACCCTCCCTCTCTCCCTCCCTCCTCCCTTGCTCCCTCCCTTTCTCTCTCTCCCTCCCTCCCTCCCTCTCTCCTACTCTCCCTCCCTCTCTCTCTCCCTCCCTCTGTCCCGTCCTCCCTCCCTCTCTCTCTCCCTCCTAGCATCACTCTGTACTGAAATACCTTGCACGTTTTATCAAAGGTTGCTGGGGTCTCTGCCGAGCTTCTGAACTCACCAGTGTTTCTCCAGGACATGTCTGAGCGTCTCCAGCATTCACCACAGGGGACGCTGTGGCATGTTTTGGGGCATCTTTGGGACTGGATGGACTGACGAATCCAAAAGAATAAACAACCGAACACTCTGCTAAGCCCCAAGTTTCAAACATGCCTAAATGTTCTAGGGCAGAATAATGAATTAGGGCCAGATGTAGGTGGCCAAATACTGAGCAGTAACGCAGAAATTCGCAGAATTTCTGCGTTACCGACCGGTATTTGGCTGAGAGCAATGTAGGTGAGTTTCAACCTACTTGCAAATTAAGTAATCGCAAAATTGCAATTCCTTATTTTGCTCTTACTTTTAAGGAATCGAAAATAGCAATTCCTTAAATGCAATGTAAGTAGCACAAAAAAAGTGCTCTTCAGCCTTAAGGAATCTCTAATTACCACCAACTTCAAGTTGGTGGTAAGTAGCGATTACCTTTAAAAAAATCACTTTTCTGCTTTTTTCAAAGTGCCATGTGGCACACATCCATGCCCTTAGGGCATGGATGTGCACCACATGTGCACACATGCACATTTCAGGGGTGCAACAGGGTGTCCTTTTGACACACTGGCACCCTTGAAATAGCTCCTGCTATTTGCGATTCTGTAATACCGAATCGCAAATAGTGAATGTCTTCCCATTCATTCCTATGGGCCTCCTAGCCCATAGGAATGAATGGCTAGGTATTCCTTATTAACGAATCTCAATTAGCGATTCGTTATTAAGGAATATGCTGGCAGATGCATCAAGGTAGCCTTTTGCTATTCATAATTAGCGATTTTTAAGGAATCGCTATTTAGGATTTGCAAAAGCCTATGCATGTAGGAATCGCTATTAAAATAGCGATTCCTAAACATTACTTAATTGCTACTTGCAAATTGCTAGTCGCAATTAAGGAATGCTGTCCCATTCATTCCTATGGGCTTACAGGCCCATAGGAATGAATTGGAGATTGCATGAGCAATTTGCGAATACATGACACCCTGTTGCACCCCTGAAATTGATCTGTGCACATATGTTGCACACACACATGCCCTAAGAGCATGTGTGTGCGCAACATGAAACTTTGTCTTTCTGCGACCACTAACACATATCTGGAGGCAGCGCTGCATGCTGCATCCCCCTCATATCTGCACTAGGCACTGTGTGCAGCTGTGGTAATGTCGTACCAAGCCTAAGAGTGCTCCATTCGCTCCCAGTGGAAGCCCTGCTTGGTCTCTACGGGGTCCAGCTCTTCTGTCTAGTAAAGAGACTCCCACATCCCTCCCCACCCCCCCAGGAGGAGATAAAAGCCTTCTTAAAAGCGATAAATTAGAAGCAGCCATTCACCCCGGCAGTGGTGCCCAGATGCGGATCTGACAGGAGCATTCTAGAGGCATTCATTATTTCACTAAGGCCCACTGCTCCTCAGTGCTACAATTTCACAATAATAGGTGCCCGGGCCCTCATCAGGGGGCCACTGCAGCTTGCACCACCCATTGCCCCCGCCAGCGCTGCCAATAACAGTGCCGATTTAAAAAAGGGGGTGGTGATGAAAAGAGTGTCTGAATTAAGCAGACCACTCTTACCCAGTCCAAAGATCAGGGCTTGATCCATCACCGTTATTTATCTCACTGCCCCATCCCAGCTCAGAACCTGGCTATATGCAAATCAGTCTGTCCCTGGCCCAGTGCATCATGGGAACAGGGCAGACTAAACTACCAAGCCAATTCTTCACCAGAAAGGAGACAAGCTACCGGGGACCGGTTTCTGGCATTTCAGCCGTCTTCGGCCCGGCTTGCTTGAATCCTGATGGTGCAGTGAGAAAGGGACTCATGTCTGAGTATACCCTGCCACACCTATAGTGGCCAAAAACGATTCAGAAAAGGGGGTGGTGATGGACAGAGTGTCTGAGTTAAACAGACCACTCTTACCCAGTCCAAAGATCAGGGCTTGATCCATCACCGTTATTTATCTCACTGCCCCATCCCAGCTCAGAACCTGGCTATATGCAAATCAGTCTGTCCCTGGCCCAGTGCATCATGGGAACAGGGCAGACTAAACTACCAAGCCAATTCTTCACCAGAAAGGAGACAAGCTACCGGGGACCGGTTTCTGGCATTTCAGCCGTCTTCGGCCCGGCTTGCTTGAATCCTGATGGTGCAGTGAGAAAGGGACTCATGTCTGAGTATACCCTGCCACACCTATAGTGGCCAAAAACGATTCAGAAAAGGGGGTGGTGATGGACAGAGTGTCTGAGTTAAACAGACCACTCTTACCCCGTCCAAAGATCAGGGCTTGATCCATCACCGTTATTTATCTCACTGCCCCATCCCAGCTCAGAACCTGGCTATATGCAAATCAGTCTGTCCCTGGCCCAGTGCATCATGGGAACAGGGCAGACTAAACTACCAAGCCAATTCTTCACCAGAAAGGAGACAAGCTACCGGGGACCGGTTTCTGGCATTTCAGCCGTCTTCGGCCCGGCTTGCTTGAATCCTGATGGTGCAGTGAGAAAGGGACTCATGTCTGAGTATACCCTGCCACACCTATAGTGGCCAAAAACGATTCAGAAAAGGGGGTGGTGATGGACAGAGTGTCTGAGTTAAACAGACCACTCTTACCCAGTCCAAAGATCAGGGCTTGATCCATCACCGTTATTTATCTCACTGCCCCATCCCAGCTCAGAACCTGGCTATATGCAAATCTGTCTGTCCCTGGCCCAGTGCATCATGGGAACAGGGCAGACTAAACTACCAAGCCAATTCTTCACCGGAAAGGAGACAAGCTACCGGGGACCGGTTTCTGGCATTTCAGCCGTCTTCGGCCCGGCTTGCTTGAATCCTGATGGTGCAGTGAGAAAGGGACTCATGTCTGAGTATACCCTGCCACACCTATAGTGGTCAAAAACGATTTACAAAAAGGGGGTGGTGATGAACAGAGTGTCTGAGTTAAACAGACCACTCTTACCCAGTCCAAAGATCAGGGCTTGATCCATCACCGTTATTTATCTCACTGCCCCATCCCAGCTCAGAACCTGGCTATATGCAAATCAGTCTGTCCCTGGCCCAGTGCATCATGGGAACAGGGCAGACTAAACTACCAAGCCAATTCTTCACCAGAAAGGAGACAAGCTACCGGGGACCGGTTTCTGGCATTTCAGCCGTCTTCGGCCCGGCTTGCTTGAATCCTGATGGAGCAGTGAGAAAGGGACTCATGTCTGAGTATACCCTGCCACACCTATAGTGGCCAAAAACGATTTAGAAAAGGGGGTGGTGATGAACAGAGTGTCTGAATTAAGCAGACCACTCTTACCCAGTCCAAAGATCAGGGCTTGATCCATCACCGTTATTTATCTCACTGCCCCATCCCAGCTCAGAACCTGGCTATATGCAAATCAGTCTGTCCCTGGCCCAGTGCATCATGGGAACAGGGCAGACTAAACTACCAAGCCAATTCTTCACCAGAAAGGAGACAAGCTACCGGGGACCGGTTTCTGGCATTTCAGCCGTCTTCGGCCCGGCTTGCTTGAATCCTGATGGAGCAGTGAGAAAGGGACTCATGTCTGAGTATACCCTGCCACACCTATAGTGGCCAAAAACGATTTAGAAAAGGGGGTGGTGATGAACAGAGTGTCTGAATTAAGCAGACCACTCTTACCCAGTCCAAAGATCAGGGCTTGATCCATCACCGTTATTTATCTCACTGCCCCATCCCAGCTCAGAACCTGGCTATATGCAAATCAGTCTGTCCCTGGCCCAGTGCATCACGGGAACAGGGCAGACTAAACTACCAAGCCAATTCTTCACAAGAAAGGAGACAAGCTACCGGGGACCGGTTTCTGGCATTTCAGCCGTCTTCGGCCCGGCTTGCTTGAATCCTGATGGAGCAGTGAGAAAGGGACTCATGTCTGAGTATACCCTGCCACACCTATAGTGGCCAAAAACGATTTAGAAAAGGGGGTGGTGATGAACAATTAGTAACCATCACACAGCTAGCAGTCTGATAATTCAGACTATTCCAGGCCCCCAAAGCTATAAGAAAGACTCGTGCCACAGGCATTAGTAATTTTTTTAAATGTATTTCGAATTAATAAACACGTTGTGGTACTGATCTCTAAATTAAGGAAGCCTGCCACATGGTGGCGCTGTTGTCTGAGTGCTGGTGGTGGCAATTGAGTGCCGGTGCTAAGCACAGGACACCACCGGCTCAAATTAAGCCCTGCTGCTCCTGCTTTGTAACCCTCGAGGAGGCCAGGCAGTGACCTGACCAGCTGCTCAGCAGATGTGAGCCTAACCTACCTCGGCTGGCCGCCCCGGTGCCGGTGGATCAGGAACCGGGGAACCCAGTAATACCGCAGGCGTCTCAGCGCGTCATACTGGGGTCGGCTGAAGGCTCGGAAGGTCAGCCCTACATGCTCCTGGGCATCACGGATCTGCACCTAGAGAGGAACAGGAGAAAGGAGACAGAAGGGGCAGCGGTGGCACAGATTACAAGCTGTGGCAAGAAAGCGTTGGCACTAGCCCTCTTCAACCATTGCAGGAGTCACCCCATGCATGCAGGTAACTGGACCATCCATTGCCCCAGAGGGAGACTGTGAAACACCTCTGCCTGGGCCCTGTGGCTGGGCTGTGCCCAAGGTCCAAGCCCTGCTCCACTGTGTGCAAGTTATACCTGCCCAGAGGTGGCAGGACTGAAGGTCATCAGCAGAGCTGCGGGCGGCCCCGGGGCTGGAATCTCAGGGAAACTGCAGTGTCGTGGGATAGACTCAGGCACAGAAGTGAGGGGCATTGGCAGAGCTGTGTGCGCCTCAATGCTGGAGAAAGCAAAGTGCACAGGAAGCAAAGAGCACAAAGTGTACGGCTGATGTGTACTGCAGAACTCTGCATTTGTGTGTAGCGTATGTGTGAGTTTGGACTTGAAAAAATGTGTGTGTGTGCCATGGGATATCAGGAGTGTGGAGCGAGGTGCATTGGCAGAGCTAGGTATGTCCCCTGATGTTGGAATGCAAAAACAACAATGTGATGGATGGAAGGCTTGAAGTAATCTCAGCCACTGGAAATCTCTCCGGGCCGTATCCCAATCCATCGTTTTTTGCCCACCATGTCACCTCAGTTCAGACCCGGCAAAATGCAGATCAGTCTTGACCCTGTGCCTCATGGGAAAAGCCCAGCCCAAACTGCCAAGCCATGTCTTCCCTGGACCAGAATCAAGCATCCTGGGACCGGTTTCACCCTTATTATGCGCTCGTCAGCGAGGTATAGCTTGGTTCCAGTGACGCAGTGAACCTAGGACCCTCTTCAGACATACATAACATACTTATGGTGTCAATGCAAGAACAACCAGGTGATGGATGCAATACTTCAATCAATCTCAGCCACAGGCAATCACGTGGGCCGCATACCAATCCATGCCACCCCAGCTTGGCCATACGCAAATCAGCCTTGACCCTGTGCCTCATGGGACTAGACCAGCCATGACTGAAATCATAAGCAAGGTGCTTTGGCAGAGCTGTGTGTGCCCCTGAGATCAGAAAGCAGAGATGAGAACAAGGTGCTTTGGCAGAGCTGTGTGTGCCCCTGATATCAGAAAGCAGAGATGAGAACAAGGTGCTTTGGCAGAGCTGTGTGTGCCCCTGAGATCAGAAAGCAGAGATGAGAACAAGGTGCAATGGCAGAGCTGTGTGTGCCCCTGGTATCAGAAAGCAGAGATGAGAACAAGGTGCTTTGGCAGAGCTGTGTGTGCCCCTGGGATCAGAAAGCAGAGATGAGAACAAGGTGCAATGGCAGAGCTGTGTGTGCCCCTGATATCAGAAAGCAGAGATGAGAACAAGGTGCTTTAGCAGAGCTGTGTGTGCCCCTGATATCAGAAAGCAGAGAGCTGAACAAGGTGCTTTGGCAGAGCTGTGTGTGCCCCTGAGATCAGAAAGCAGAGATGAGAACAAGGTGCTTTGGCAGAGCTGTGTGTGCCCCTGAGATCAGAAAGCAGAGATGAGAACAAGGTGCTTTGGCAGAGCTGTGTGTGCCCCTGAGATCAGTAAGCAGAGATGAGAACAAGGTGCAAAGGCAGAGCTGTGTGTGCCCCTGATATCAGAAAGCAGAGATGAGAACAAGGTGCTTTGGCAGAGCTGTGTGTGCCCCTGGTATCAGAAAGCAGAGATGAGAACAAGGTGCTTTGGCAGAGCTGTGTGTGCCCCTGGGATCAGAAAGCAGAGATGAGAACAAGGTGCAATGGCAGAGCTGTGTGTGCCCCTGACATCAGAAAGCAGAGATGAGAACAAGGTGCTTTAGCAGAGCTGTGTGTGCCCCTGATATCAGAAAGCAGAGAGCAGAACAAGGTGCTTTGGCAGAGCTGTGTGTGCCCCTGAGATCAGAAAGCAGAGATGAGAACAAGGTGCTTTGGCAGAGCTGTGTGTGCCCCTGAGATCAGAAAGCAGAGATGAGAACAAGGTGCTTTGGCAGAGCTGTGTGTGCCCCTGAGATCAGTAAGCAGAGATGAGAACAAGGTGCAAAGGCAGAGCTGTGTGTGCCCCTGATATCAGAAAGCAGAGATGAGAACAAGGTGCAATGGCAGAGCTGTGTGTGCCCCTGATATCAGAAAGCAGAGATGAGAACAAGGTGCTTTGGCAGAGCTGTGTGTGCCCCTGAGATCAGAAAGCAGAGATGAAAACAAGGTGCTTTGGCAGAGCTGTGTGTGCCCCTGATATCAGAAAGCAGAGATGAGAACAAGGTGCAATGGCAGAGCTGTGTGTGCCCCTGATATCAGAAAGCAGAGATGAGAACAAGGTGCTTTGGCAGAGCTGTGTGTGCCCCTGATATCAGAAAGCAGAGATGAGAACAAGGTGCTTTGGCAGAGCTGTGTGTGCCCCTGAGATCAGAAAGCAGAGATGAGAACAAGGTGCTTTGGCAGAGCTGTGTGTGCCCCTAAAATCAGAAAGCAGAGGTGAGAACAAGGTGCAATGGCAGAGCTGTGTGTGCCCCTGATATCAGAAAGCAGAGATGAGAACAAGGTGCTTTAGCAGAGCTGTGTGTGCCCCTGATATCAGAAAGCAGAGAGCAGAACAAGGTGCTTTGGCAGAGCTGTGTGTGCCCCTGAGATCAGAAAGCAGAGATGAGAACAAGGTGCTTTGGCAGAGCTGTGTGTGCCCCTGATATCAGAAAGCAGAGATGAGAACAAGGTGCAATGGCAGAGCTATGTGTTGCTCTCAGTACTGTAAGTGTTGGGGGAGGGGGGTGCAGATCCTGTGTGAGGTGCATTGGCAGAGCTGTGTGCGGGCTCAGGACTTTGCCCTCCTCACGCACTGAGTGTCACTCACCTGAGTCTCGGCTGTGAGGTGGCGCTTGTGTTTATCCAGGATGCACCTACAAAGAGAAGATGAAAAACAGAACTAGTGTTAGTCTCTGTGCCCCTGGGTGTGCCAACAGTAAGAACCACATCCTGGTAGTGGGCGGCCTTGGGGTCCTAACCTGCTTGTGCTGGGTATTTACAGGACTGCACTTTATTTACTTGATGAATGAAAATCCTGGCAGTTACATAAAGCGCCTAGAGTGGTCTGCGGGATGCTTCTTAACACTAGTGAAAGATTAAATAAAATAGGGAACCTGGTACCCCTCAGACAATCTGGGTATCACAAAGCCATATACTGATTTACATGGGTCATTTTCATATATATAATTATTTAGAATGGGGTGAAATGTTCCACCTCATGCCACTTACTTCCAGCACCCTACAATCATGTCTCGTTAATTCTCTCTTCCAGGCTCTTTTTCACACCTGCTTTCTCTCTGTTACTGTTTTCCTTTCTTTCTCTCCCTACTACTTTACTCCTTTTTGGCCATTTCTTTCTCTTTTTTTATACAAAGTCTGCTGATGGACACTAAGTACAAGTACCCAAAAATTACTGTTGCTGCCCGCCACCTGCACAAATTAAGCACTACAATTCACAAGTACATGACTTACACATTGATTAAAAAAGGGTTTATAATTACCTTTTACAAATTACAATTATATTAACATATGGATGCCAGGAACTGAACGTTTCGATCCTTATCTACACTACATATGGTGGATCTTCTTCAGGACAGACTATTAAGACAAAACCCATACCTCTGAATTGAGCAAATGATGCAAAATAACGTCGGTCACCGACCCTGGGACTCAAATGTCTTCTAATTATTTTAGAGACACTCCTCCAACTCTAGTGTTTGAATTTATCATGGGATTATAATGTCAGTAGTAGGTCATACCCCGACAGCACAAAGGGTAAAGCATACAATGGATCACATACTAAAGGCCCAAATTTGATTTAGCTTAAGGCGTACGCAGATTAGACAAGGAGGTGAGTCATTTGACATGTGCCTCTCTTCAAACAATGTTGATGCGCATTAATCTACAGCCCTCAATTTTAACCCCCCACATCCCGGTAGACCTAACGACTAACCGAAAGTAAAGGACTCATCTGTAAGAAGGTACAATAATGGCGTAAACCTCAGAGCACAGATACATCCGCTGAAAGATGTACACGGTTTGCGTAGAACATTCAACTCCTTACTCTCTTTACAACACCCATCACAGGCACCTACAAACAACACGGAAACAGAAAAATAAGGAAAAGTGTAGGAAAGTGCCCCTTTTTATATGGTTAGCCCCCACTTTTTGCCTGACATCTTATGCAACCTGACTTGGTATGCCCTGGGACCCTGCCAATCAGGATCCTAGGCAATGTGTTCTTTCCGAAGACTGTACCTTTGTACCCACAATTTTCACATCTCTGGCCACAGGTAAGCCCCTTGTAAATGGTACCATGGGTACCAAGGGCACTGTGACCAGAGAAGGCCTCTAAGGGCTGCAGCACCTGTTGAGCCACCATTAGAGGCCCTGTACCTTAACACACTCACACTGCCATTGCAGGCTGCGTGTCTTGGTGCAGAATAAAGTGAAGAGTCAACATGGCACACATCCCTGTGTGCCATGCCTGCAACCCGCAGCCAGAGGCCTAGGTAAGTCACCCCTCAAGCAGGGTGTACTAGCCCCTAGGTGAGGGCACAGTGGCATGAGCCCTGTGCCCCTAGAGTGTCTAAGTTCATTCTAAGACACTGTACGGCCGGTAAAGCCATAAAGAGTATATGGTCTGGGAGCTGGTCATTACAAACTCCACAGCTCCATAATGACTTTATAAAAACTTGGGAAGTTTGGTAGAAAACATCTCAGCACATTGATGCCAGTGTGAGATTGAATGTAAAAGGCATTCAGAGGGCATCTTAGAGATGCCCCCTGAAAATCACCAGCCCTGGTGTGGTTCCTGAATGGATGCCCGCCATTTGCCACAACCAGACAGGTTTCTAGACCCCTGGGTAGAGGGCCCCTGCTCTCTGGGTCCAGAAACAAAGCCCATCCTGGGCAGAGGTTTCATGCCTCCTCCCCCAGGATAGCCTGGGTCTATGAAGAAGAAGCTTCAAAGGCCTGCTGCCTTTGTAAGCTGTCCATTCTTTTTTGCTGCCCCCAGCAACTGGCTCCCCCGGTTCTGCCCCCCACCTTGGGCAGGAGAATCGTTGGGAAAACCAAGCTAGTAGGAGAAGTGTGCTCACTTTTGCCAACCCCACCACTCAGGTGAGGGAGGCGAGGTGAAGCACAAATCTCAGTCCCCTCCAACTTGAAGATGAGGGGACCCAAACAATTAGGAAGAGGTTCACGCCCCCCTCCCACTGGAGGGTGGCATAATAGGGGGTGTACTCACTCCAAGGAAGGGTCCCATTGGTCCCGACCTGCACACCTCTTTAATGCCCCTAAATGTAGTATTTAGAAGTGACTCTGGGCCTTGTCCCCTCAGGTGCTGTACCTGTTGGGGAGTCAAGTGTCCTTCAACGTCTACATGGCTCCGCTTGACCCCATCGTCAGAAGTTACAGACTCAACAATGTGTCATATGCAGACGACACCAAACTCATCCTCTCCCTTTCCAACGAACCCAACACCGCCAGACACAACTTTCGGGAAGGTATGGAAGCCGTCGACAAATGGATGAAAAACAGCTGCCTACAACTAAACACCAACAAAACGGAAGTACTCATCATGGGCTCAAACTGCGACACCTGGAATGACACCTGGTGGCCCCCCGGCCTCAGAAACCCACCTACCCCCAAGGACCACGCACGCAACCTGGGAATCATCCTGGACTACGAGCTCAAAATGGACCGCCAGATCAACTCTGTCTCATCTTCCTGCTTCCACACCCTCCGCCTCCTTCATAAGACCTTCAAATGGATCCCCCTCGAACACCGAAAGACAGCCACTCACGACCTGGTCACCAGCAGACTCGACTACGGCAACACACTCTATGCCGGAATAAACAAAAACCTCATCCGCAAGCTACAGAACATCCAGAACGCCGCCGAAAGACTGGTCCTCAACCTGCCAAAACACTGCCACATCTCCCAGCACCCACGCATACTCCACTGGCTCCCCGTTGAGGCGAGAATCACCTTTAAGATGCTCACCCACGCACGCAAGGCCCTCCACGACACCGGACCAGTACACCTGAACAGCCAAATCAAATTCCACGCACCCCAAAGGACACTACGATCAGCCCAGCTCTCCTACGCCGTGGTCCCCCGCACCAGAAAGACCAGATCGGGAGGCCGCTCCTTTTCCTTCCTCGCGGCCAGAGCCTGGAACGCCCTCCTGCTCCACCTCAGAAAGATAACATCGCTCCCCATCTTTGCAAGAAACCTCAAAACCTGGCTCTTCGACAGACCCTCTCCTTGATGGAATGGAGACTCAGACCCCACCCCACCCCCGAGCACCTTGAGACCCTTACGGGTGAGTAGTCACGCTTAACAAACACCTGATTGATGGATTAATTTGATTGAAGTGGCTACCTGAAGAGGTGAGCGCAGAGGTGCCGGGCCTCCGGGTGATCCTCATTAGCGTCCAGTGCCAAGAAGCGCTCCTTGAAGTCCTCGCAGTCCATCCAGAAGTGCAGCAGGTGTACTCCTTGGGTGCCCTGGAGGAAGGACTGGAACTCCTCCATGCCTTCCAGCTGAAACACAAAGGGGTCACGGTGAGCTGGAGGCCTGGCATGCTCTGCGTCTCAAGAAGAGATCTTTCTAGCCGTCAGAAGATCCATCTCTCTCATTCTTAACCATACAACTTTAGACTAACATTTGACCAACTTTTGTTCTTCTTGTGTCCCTGAACTCTTTCATTTTGTCCCTTCTGCACCCTAAGGACAAGTTGTACTTTCCTACAGAATTTATTTCCCTCTCCTCCTCGGCTATTTCTTCTTTTCTTAACCAGCTCTCAAGTCTTGTTCTTTGAGCCACCAGAAAAAACCTCCCCTGAGATGTTCTTTCAGTTTCCTCGCCAGCACCTGATTTGCATCAAATTCCCAACCACATCCTTCGGTGCTGGGTCTGGTGGATTAGTGGACTAAGCGCCCACTGTTGGGAACTGTGTTCAACCTCAATCAATCAATCAGCAAAATTTGTATAGCGCGCTACTCACCCGTAGGGATCTCAAGGTGCTCGGGGGGGGGGGGCGCTACTGCTCCAACAGCCAGGTCTTGAGTTGTTTCCTGAAGGAGAGATGGTCCAGGGTCAGCCGTTGGTGAGTAGGGAGGGAGTTCCATGTCTTGGCTGCCAGGTAGGAGAAGGATCTTCCTCCAACGGTGGATTTGCGAATTCGTGGGATGGAGGCGAGGGCGAGGCTGGCGGATCGGAGCTGGCGGGTGGGTGTGTAGAATGTGAGGTGGCTGTTGAGGTACTTCGGGCCCGTGTCGTGGAGAACCTTGTGTGTGTGGGTGAGGAGTCTGAACGTGATCCTCTTGCTGACGGGGAGCCAGTGCAGGTCTTTCAGGTGGGCCGAGATGTGGCTGTCGCGAGGGATGTCCAGGGTGAGTCGTGCTGAGGCGTTCTGGATGCGCTGGAGTCTTTTCTGGAGTTTGGCTGTGGTTCCAGCGTAGAGGGTGTTCCCGTAGTCTAGGCGGCTGGTGACGAGGGCCTGGGTGACCGTCTTCCTGGTTTTGGTGGGGATCCATCGGAAGATCTTTCGGAGCATGCGCAGGGTGTTGAATCAGGATGATGAGACGGCGTTGACTTGCTTGGTCATTGTGAAGGAGGAGTCCAGGATGAAGCCCAGGTTGCATGCGTGGTCCGTTGGCTTGGGTGCGGTGCCCAGGGCAGGGGGCCACCAGGAGTCGTCCCAGGCAGAGGGAGATGGTCCGAGGATGAGGACTTCCGTCTTGTCTGAGTTCAGTTTCAGACGGCTGATCTTCATCCATTCTGCGACGTCTTTCATTCCTTCCTGGAGGTTGGCTTTGGCGGTGGCGGGGTCGTTGGTGAGGGAGAGGATCAGCTGGGTGTCGTCGGCATAGGAGATGATGTTGAGGTTGTGTTGGCGAACGATGGCTGCGAGGGGGCTCCTGTAGACGTTGAAGAGGGTGGGGCTGAGTTAGGAGCCTTGCGGAACGCCGCAGATGACTTCGGTGGCCGCGGATCGGAACGGGGGGAGGCGGACTCTCTGGGTTCTTCTGGCGAGGAACGAGGTGACCCACTCCAGTGCTGCTCCTTGGATTCCGGTGTTGCTGAGGTGCTGTATCAGGGTGTGGTGGAATACGGTGTCGAAGGCTGCTGAGAGGTCCAGGAGGATGAGGGCCGCAGTTTCCCCGTTGTCGAGCAGGGACCTGATGTCGTCGGTGGCTGCGATGTGGTGTGGTTTGCTCGGAAGCCGGACTGTGAGGGGTCGAGGGATCCGTTGGTCTTGAGGAAGGCGGAGAGTTGTCTGTTGACGGTCTTCTCGATGACTTTGGCTGGAAAGGGGAGGAGCGAGATGGGGCGGAAGTTCTTGAGGTCAGTGGGGTCTGCGGTGGGTTTCTTCAAGGAGGCGTTCAGCTCGGCATGTTTCCAGCTCTCCGGGAAGGTGGCAGATGCAAAGGAGCTGTTGATGATGTTCCGGAGTTGGGGTGCGATGATGGAGTCGGCTTTGTTGAAGATGTGGTGTGGGCAGGGGTCGGTAGGGGAGCCGGAGTGGATGGTGTTCATCAGGCGGGTGGTTTCTTTGGTGCTGACAGGGGTCCAGGTGTTGAGGGTGGTGGTGGGGGGTGCTGGTTCGGTGGTTGGGTGAGTTGTCAGTGCGCCGAAGCTGTTGTGTATGTCGGCGATCTTGCGGTGAAAGAACGAGGCAAGTGAATTGCAGAGGTCTTGCAAGGGTGTGATGTCGTTGTTGCCGGTGCTGGGGTTGGAGAGCTCTTTAACTATGCTGAAGAGTTCTTTGCTGTTGTGGGTGTTGTTGTCCAGTCGTTCTTTGAATGTTGTTTTCTTGGTGGTGCGGATCAGCTGGTGGCGTTTGCGGGTGGCGTTCTTGAGGGCTGTCATGTTTTCTGCTATCTGGTCGTGGCGCCAGGCTTTCTCGAGGGTGCGGCATGTTTTCTTGGAGTTTTTGAGGTCGTTGGTGAACCATGAGGCTTTCCTGCTTCCGGGTCTGCTGGGAGGGTTCTTCAGTGGTGCGAGTTCGTCGGTGCAGTTGGTGAGCCACTGTGTGAGGTTGCGGGCTGCTTCGTTGGGGTCCGCCGTGTTGGATGTGCGGGTTCTGGCTGAGGGTGGTGGTGAGCTGGTCGGCGGTGATCTTGCTCAAGCTTCTGCGGGGAACCTGTTGCGGGCGGTGGTGGGTCGTGGTTCTCCTGAAGTTGAAGTGGATGCAGCTGTGATCTGTCCAGTGTAGTCCGGTGGAGTGGCTGAAGGAGATGTGCTTGCTGGAGGAGAAGATGGGGATTTAAAGAGATTACAGTTATAGAGATGCACAGAATGAGGCAACAATGGGGAGAGAGGGAACGAGCAGCAGCGAGGGGCACCGAGGTCAGGGCGAGCCTGTGGCACAGGGGCAGAGACGCGCTACAGCTGGCAAGCCGTGCAGCGTGGGGGGTGTCCTGGGGTCAGGTCACACTCGCCTGCGCCGCGCGGGCTCCATATGAGGCCAAGTGGGAGGGAGGAGCAGCTGGGAGGCGGGAGCTGGGCGGCCAATGGGGTAACAGAATAGAAAGGGGGCGGAGCCGCGAGGGAGCAGCAGTGGGAAGCGGGGGGCACACCAGGGGTACAATACTAACGGGCACAAATCAGTTAAACAGACAAAAAATAAGGAGGATACAGTTACGAAATGCACAAAAAGAGGGCAACACTACAATACTAGTGAGGCACAAAAACAGTTAAACAGGGATTTAAAGAGATTACAGTTACGAGATGCACAGAATGAGTCAACAGCGGGGAGAGAGGGAACGAGCAGCAGCTAGGGGCACCAAGGTCAGGGCGAGCCTGTGGCGCCGGGGCAGAGACGCGCTACAGCTGGCAAGCCATGCGGCGTGGGGGGTGTCCTGGGGTTAGGTCCCCCCCCTCATGGTCACAGGTTTAAATCCCAGTAGGTCCACTCAGCCTTTTATCCTTCAGAGGTCAATAAAATGAGTACCAATAAGTTGGGTAACAATAAACATCTGTTATTCTGCACCAAGATACCCTTAGATGAACGTGCAGTTTTCAAATACACATTATGTTCAATTTTTGAAGTAAATCCAGCTGCCATGAGGGACAAGTGAAACCCTTCATGGCGGAATAATCCTAGTTATTCAAATACAGTGCCCACATGGCTTATCCCTCCTACCTCCCACGTCGGACATCATCCTAAAATCTCGCTGTGTATCTTCCTCCTTGCCTTGTCATTTGCTGCAGGCTCTTCGCCCTGCTCCACTCTCTCCTGGGCAGCAGCTGCACTCAGATTAGTATTGTTGGCGCTCACCTTTCCTTTACGGCCTGCATGTCCCTTTTCTCTCATCTTTATTGATTGCAAGTCTGCAGCTCACACCAAGTAATTTTCATCCGTGTGCATCAACATCACATCCGGCCTTTGACATTTTTCCCTCATTTCCCACAACATGGACATCAACTGGCCCTACCTCCCCCATACCTGCCCACACCACTGCCACATCTTCAAATGTATAGAGGAAGATGGAGGATTGTGCTCTCACAGTCTCTCAAAGGTGGTCCAAAAAGAAATTTCAAGCGTTCTTTAGTGGTTTTGCGTGCGTGGTTTTTATTTGTTGTTGCATATGCAAAAGAAGAACAGCCGACACATGTTTTGCCCTGGTGGCTATTGGCCATGGACTTTTTCAAGGCAAGGAATCAAGTCTGCAGTCAGTTTAAGTTTTGTGATTCTCTAACAGGCCGGTATTTAGTTTTCTGCGGCCCTGACAATTGTAGCACCTAAGCCCAGAGACTTACACCCATACAGTTAGCCACACATCTTCAAATGACAGTCCCAACTTCTAGCCGCAGGGCTGCCTATCAGCACACTCTCCTCCCAATGTCTTTTTCTGAAGCTCCAGACCATTCCACCTCTGGGATCAATAACACTAGTAGCCCTGATCCCTCATTAACTACTGCCCAGTTTCAAGTATCCCTACACTCTGTTGCTGTTCCATCTTCACTAAATTGTAACCCTTCCATGGCTGCCAGTCAGGAAAGAATGCATCCCACACTTGCACTCCTCCACACCCTCCTGCTACAAACACATCCTCAGTACACCTAGCCTGTCTGATACAGCCCTTCCACCCTCCTACCTACAGACAAGCGGTCTGGGCCTCCTTCAGCTCTGCTGAGATGCCGCCATTGGGAGTCGGAGTCCCGCAGGGCTCTGTGTTGAGCCCGACTCTCTTTAACTTCTTTATGACCCCTCTGGCGGCATTGGCTGAGTCTTTCGGGGCCCAGATTGTATCCTATGCCGACGACACACAGTTGCTCTTTACCTGTGGGAAAGGACAGGACTTTGATGGAGAGAGTATCCGAGAGTGCCTTGGGGCTGTTTTCGAATGGCTCCAACTGAACAGCCTCAAGTGCAACTCAGATAAATCGGAGGTACTCTTCTTCGGTTGTCAATCCGATCCAGACTGGCAGGTATGGTGGCCCGCTGACATGTCTCCTCCGGTGCGATCGTCTCAGTTGGCTAAGAATTTGGGGATCAAAATTGACAAAGGCCTGACTTTAAGATCTCAGATCCTTGCCCTCACTGGCACCTGTTTTGGTCTCCTCCGTATGCTTCGGAAGTTTTTCCCTTTGCTATCTGAGGACCATAGGAGGACTACGGTACAGGCCTTAATTGGTTCAAGATTGGACTACTCCAACGTCCTATATCTTGGCCTGCCGGAATATCTCCTACAACGGATGCAGGTGGTCCAGAATGCGGCAGCGCGAGCCATTTTTGGCCTGCACAGGCGAGTCAGAGTTTCTGGCTTGTTGCAGTCTCTTCATTGGCTGCCTATCCGGAAGCGGATAGTTTTCAAAGCCTAAACTCTTGCACACAAGGCCCTCTATGCCTCGGGGGCTAAATACCTTCAAAGGAGGCTCGCCTTCTATCGTCCGTCACGATCTCTGAGATCAGAGTCGATGTTTCTTGCCACAGTTCCTCGTGTGAAGAAGGCCCGTATTGGAGGTCACTCCTTTATGTCCCGGGCTCCACAGCTTTGGAACTCTCTGCCCCTGACACTGCGCAGTACCTCAAATTTGCTGGCCTGCAGGAAGGGCCTGAAAACTTGGCTTTTTGCCTCTTAGACTCCCTCTTCCTGCTGACCCCGTTTTCTTTTAATGTCTGTGTTGTGTTTGTCTTTTTCAGGCTGTCAATAAAGCGCCGGGACACTCTTTTGAGTAGCCGAGCGCTATAAAAGACATTGTTAGACGGGAACCCGGAGGGTTGGCCGAGCAAGGGGGGAGAGACCTCCTGGCGAGGGCCCTCTCCTTCAATCGTACAGACGAGCAACTACCCCCCCACAGATGAACGCCACACAAGGATAGGTTCTGTACACTTTTATCGGTATTCTTAGGCAGGTTAACTTGACGATCCAGCAGGACCAGGATACGATGATCCCGTCAATTCTAGTCTCTTGGGAAAGGGGGTAGCGGGACAGTTTCAATCCTCGAGCTGGAGGGTTCGCAAGTAGGGGCCGCGGCAGCGCCAGCAGGCCTTCAAGGATGATTTACGAAGAGGATGAGCCGCGGCAGCGCCAGCAGGCCTTCAAGGATGATTTACGAAGAGGATGAGCCGCGGCAGCGCCAGCAGGCCTTCAAGATGGTTCACGAAGAGGATGAGCCGCGGCAGCGCCAGCAGGCCTTCAAGATGGTTCACGAAGAGGATGAGCCGCGGCAGCGCCAGCAGGCCTTCAAGATGGTTCACGAAGAGGATGAGCCGCGGCAGCTCCAGCAGGCCTTCAAGATGGTTCACGAAGAGGATGAGCCGCGGCAGCGCCAGCAGGCCTTCAAGATGGTTCACGAAGAGGGGCCGTGGCAGCGCCAGCAGGCCTCCAAGGATGAGTTCGTCTTGGTGTCTCTCGACTCCAGGATACAACTGCCTTCCTGCTCTGGAGCTACTCCAGTTATAGGTCTGGCGCCCTTTGATGTCCGGACCCTCGCACTTGGAGGTCAGGGGGTCCGGGATGAGGGAGTCCAGACACCCTGCAGGGGGGTGGAGCTAGCGCCCAGGGAGGCTGGGGGCGATCGAAACCAGGCGGATGGGAGCCATCGACACTCCTTCTTCCATTTACTCGCCAAGTGGTCTCTTTACCCCCTGGGTGGATGGTGGTGCCTCGATGTCGGGGCTTGGCTGGGCCTGAGGCTGAGGTCGACCCGCGGCCACGAGGCCTGGTTGTGGCGGGTCCAAGACGGCGGCTGGGCCGGGGTCGGTGGTTCGGGAAGGGACCCGGGCCAGCCGAGAATGTTATGGTTATGAGCCGGGGTTCCGTCGGGGAAGAGCTGGGGGTTGACCCAGTGGGTTGCAGGTGTGGTTCTTGTCCGGGGAACAGGGGTAGCAGTAGTCCACGACCCGCCATGCGGGGAGGGGTCGGGCCTGCCACGAGGCCTGTCCAACAGACATAATTGACATAACATAACATAACAAGCCTCCTCAGACGTACACAATTCTTCACCAGTTGTACCAGGCATATCTCTTGACACACCCATCCATACTTCTGTATCCACTGCTCCTTGTACTATTTTGCACTCCTTCGCCTTCACACACAACCTTCCCACCCCCACTCACACCCTCAAACAATAAATATAGAATCGTCACCCGCACCGCCTAACCATGCCTGCAACTTTGGCTTCATCCTGGACAGTAAGCACACCGTGAAAAAACAGAAAAACGTGGTCTCTTCTGCCTGATTCCTCACTCTCTGCATGCTCCACAGGGCTTTCAGATGGCTCCTGATCAACACCAGATGTACCATCACCCAGGCACTAATCCCCAGCGATCAGACTATGGCAACGCACTCTACGCAGGAATCGCCTCACACCTCCTGAAAAGGCTACAGCTCATACAGAACGCCTCGGCCAGACTCATCCTTAACTCATATCACCCCCAACCTCAGCAAGTTCCACTGGCGCCCTATTCAGACGAGATGCCACTTCAAGATGCTGCCACAACTGGAAACCCCTGCACAACCCTGGACCGCATACATCAATCACCGCCTGACCTTCCACCAACCGTCCAGACACCTGCTCTCCGCCTCCCTAAATTTTGCTCACATCCATCGCATACGGTGAAGCCACAATGAAGCCGCTCCTTATCCTAACCTGTAGCCATGATTTAAAACGCCCTCCTTCTTCAACTCTGGGCCACACACTCGCTGCTGGAGTTCAGGAAAGGACTAAAACCTGACTGTTCGACTGAGCTCCTGCCGCGACATCCGTAGCTCCTGGATACCCTCATGGGTGATTAGCCGCGCTTTACAAATCCTGTTTACATTACATTAACCATTGTAGCTCCTTGTACCCGTCACTTCTGATACCCTAAATGTCCCAAAGAAAATTACTTAAAATATTGTCCTGAATATCCTGAATTCCCATCCAGATGTGCATTCAGATTTCACTCAGCAAATGGCCCTCCTTAGTATGCTAGCCCTTGTTGGTTAACTTACATCACCCTCTAATCCCCGTTCTCTAGCCCATCCTTTCAAAACCCGCCTTCCCAGCTCACCTCCACAAGGCTCACACCCCAAAAAGCACTTCCTATAGAAGGCTATCCCACCAACTTTTCTGAAAAGTCCACAGGGGCCAAACGTTTGTCCACTTGACTTATCAGAAAGTTCATTGTGTCCTCTCTTCGCCTCGCCAGACCCCACCTTCCACACCGCCTTTCCACTCCTGGCTCGACCAATTCCATCCATGCTGCCCAGTATCTATTGCTCCTCGACTCTGCTAGTGACCTCTCTGTCAAACACAAAGGCTGCACTTTTTTTAGTGTCATAGAGGTGCCTTAGCAGTCTGCTTCTGAAGCTAAACCACGGAATCTCACCCACTGTGAACGAGACACTTTGTCATTCCCCCATTGTGTGCGCCATGGCTTGAACTACACGTTCCACATCGAGCGCATCATCGCTGGTTCCCACAAAAGTCCCAGCGCATGCTCATCCTTTTGTTCAAGTTGTTGATCACATGCACCGCAGCGGCACTGTCCACTCACAAAGCCACTCTTTGTCCTTCAACTCATAGCCCCACAACCTCACAGCTGGCACCACTGGAAGAATTCTAAAAAAGGCTATTCTGTGCCTCCTGTGCGTCCAACTCCCTTTAGCCATGTGTGTGCATGCTAACGACACACCAAAGACCTCGTGAACCATTTATATTCTCATGTTATTCCTGCGATGCCCTTAAAGAAAAGATGATCAAGGTAGGGCATAAGTTGTTCCAACCTGGCCACCTCTCTCACCACCCTTTCCAGAAATGTGTTAACTTCTCAAAACGCTCACAAGCTATCAATCACCTCATCGCCATTGCCTTGTCCACGAAGAACTGGCCCACGAACTGAATGCCCAACAGCCAAAAGCATACCGAATGCACTGGCAGGAGGAAAAATGCAGATTTTATGTCTGCCTTCCCCATTTCTGCTATATTGCTGTGTTTCCAGGTCACAGTCCTCACTGCATCAGTGTCTATGTTGTAATATTTAACTGTACAGTCATTTTGATTGATGAAGTCATTTACAGAACCCCCCTCTGGACATGACAAATGTTGCATCAGACGAAACTCGCTTTGCACCTTCTTCCTCACTATAGTCGAGAGGGATATCATCAGGTGTAGCATATGAAGAATTGAAAGGGCCTCCATGCCTCACTTTAACATTTCTGTTATCAGCTGTCCACAACCCACACCCACCTCTTTGCAAGATTTTAGGTTCCCTGCATATCTCCTCACATGGCCTGAATAAGGCATCCGAAACCTGGGAAAAACTGTCCAGCAGTAGCTGCTCTGCTCTCCTATCAGAGGCGGCCTTAGGCATGTGCAAGCTGTGCACCTGCACAGGGTCATCAAACCCCAGGGGCCGCCACACCAATATACATCCTTAATTATAATAATCCTCTGAGGATGGATACATATTTGTGTGGTGTTCCACTTCCAAACACCGTGACCCTCTCCTCTTCACTGGCCTCCGCGCTCCGGCCCGCCTGGACCCCCTCTTCCGGGGCCCCCTACCTACGCTCCCTGCCCAGGGCCGCCGTGAGCCTAGAGCCGCCCCTGCTTCTATCCAGGTACTTCTGCAGAGAACTTCTCAAGTGTAACTGGTGTAGCTGGCCTTCCCCAACATCCCTTGACTGTCAGCGCTGCCTCCACCCTTTGCTCTCTGCCCTGCCCCAGGCAGCAGCATTGTTTATCTCCACATCTCGAGCACTCATGTCGGAGTCTGCATGGGTATCCACAGCACCCGCTTTGTTAAAATTCCAACATGCGCCTGTTGGCTCAGGCCTACTCACTCTTCCCTCCGCCCCCACCCCTCCCAGATGGGTCACCCTGAGGATGGTGAGTTTAACAGCGGCAAACCACTTGCTCTGTGTAAACCTAGCATAGATCTCACGGGGGTCATGTACTGTAGCCAGAGTTCATTGTCCAACTCCACCCATGACTTGTCATGCCTAGAAGGAGGGAGTGAGAATTGATACAGGGTTCGCTCACGTTCCATACCATGCTTAGCATGAGTGTGACTGGGTGTGGTTAAAAAGTTTGTGACTTAGAGCGTTCAGTTAACAGTTGCATGCTGGAGAATAAAGATGTCCAAACCAGAGCTCTGGGTGTGGTGTGGTCTGTCACCTGCTCCCAGGCTGGGGAGGATCTACAGACTGAATGAAAAGCCACGAGACCGGCCCTCTTTGAACTCCAGGAGTCACCACCAATGTGGACCGTACTCGCCCCCATGTATATCTTTACTCACTGATTAGTACGTATTCTTAATGGATTCCTATTTATGTACTTACCTGTATGAACATATTTTAATTGTAAAGAGTGCTGGTACGCCAGTGGGTCTGGTCTGCTTTATACATAACCACAGATAAAAAGATAAAATGCAACATTTACTGCGTTATTCACTGCTCCACACCACACTACTCCTCTGTCACTCCCATGACATAATTAGCCTAGTACAAGACTTACTGTGTGCTCTACTGCATACATGCTAACATTTTAGAAGTGGAAAGTGGGAGATTTAAAAAACAGAATCGGGAGAATGTATTTCCCTCAATCAATAAATCAATTATAGAGTGCGCTACTCACTCGTTAGGGCCTCCATGACTTCTATTTGAGCAGAGGCAATTTCAGGCGGGAAACAGCTCAAATAAAACCATATTTGTCTTAAAAAAATAGTGAGTCTCTGCCTGAATCGGGTCTATTGGCATGTATGATACTGTCCCATATCGATCCCAAGGCGCCCCATACCACGTGCTCCCGGTGCTGACACTACCCACCGTCCCAAGGACTTCTTCTTTCATTCGCTGTAGTGTAGAGCGCGTGAGGCTGTAGTGTGGTGGGAACTCCCCGGAGTCTCTGACTTCTTCCAGCTCCTCCTCCAGGCAGAAGAGGGGATCATTGCCCTCAGGGAAGAGTCCCTGGTCTCTGACAGAAGAAGTGAACTCTGGTTAGAATGCCATCTGTAAACAGAAACCCAGAACCATCTTATCTCCCCACAGTCCAGCTACCGACAAGCATTTCCTACAAAGATTTTAGGGGACCATCTCCCCTACAATGAGTAATAAACAAATACATTTGTGTTTGTTGTTTAGGCTCTGTCCTGCCTCCAAGAAGGATATCTGTGAACTACAGAATTGTGTGCAGTGTGTCCCTTACTAGCCCCTTACCAGTCCTTTGTTAGACTTATTGTGTGCGGTGTGTCCCTTACTAGCCAGCCTCCCTGTGTGCAGTGTGGCCCTTACTAGCCAGCCTTACTGTGTGCAGTGTGTCCCTTACTAGCCCCTTACCAGTCCTTTACTAGACTTAATGTGTGCAGTGTGTCCCTTACTAGCCAGGCTTACTCTGTGCAATGCTTAGCCATCCTTCCTGTGTGCAGTGTGTCTCTTACTAGCCAGGCTTACACTGTGCAATGCTTAGCCAGCCTTACTGTGTGCAGTGTGTCCCTTACTAGCCAGGCTTACTCTGTGAAATGCTCCTTACTAGGGGACCGTACTGTGTGCAATGCCCCTTTTTAGCCAGCCTTACTGTGTGCAGTGTGTCCCTTACTAGCCAGCCTCACTGTGTGCAGTGTGTCCCTTACTAGACAGCCTCACTGTGTGCAGTGTGGCCCTTACTAGCCAGCCTCACTGTGTGCAGTGTGTCCCTTACTAGACAGCCTTACTGTGTGCAGTGTGTCCCTTACTAGCCAGCCTTACTGGGCAGTGTGTCCCTTACTAGCCAGCCTCACTGTGTGCAGTGTGGCCCTTACTAGACAGCCTCACTGTGTGCAGTGTGTCCCTTACTAGACAACCTTACTGTGTGCAGTGTGTCCCTTACTAGTCAGACTTACTGTTTGCAGTGTGGCCCTTACTAGCCAATCTTACTCTGTGCAGTGTGTCCCAACCTTACTGTGATCAGCTTGGCACTTGCTAGCCAGCCTTACGGTGTGCAGTGTGTCCCTTACTAGACAGCGTCACTGTGTGCAGTGTGTCCCTTACTAGACAGCCTCACTGTGTGCAGTGTGTCCCTTACTAGCCAACCTTACAGTGTGCAGTGTGGCCCTTACTAGCCAGCATCACTTTGTGCAGTGTGTTCCTTACTAGACAGCCTTACTGTATGCAGTGTGACCCTTGCTAGCCAACCTTACTGCGTGCAGTGTGACCCGTGCTAGCCAACCTTACTGTGTGCAGTGTGGCCCTTACTAGCCAACCTTACTGTGTGCAGTGTGGCCCTTGCTAGCCAGCCTTACTGTGTGCAGTGTGTCCCTTACTAGACAGCCTTTCTGTGATCAGCTTGGCCCTTGCTAGCCAGCCTTACTGTATGTAGTGTCTCCCTTACTAGACAGCCTCACTGTGTGCAGTGGGGCCCTTACTAGCCAACCTTACTGTGTGCAGTGTGGCCCTTGCTAGCCAGCCTTACTGTGTGCAGTGTGTCACTTACTAGACAGCCTTTCTGTGATCAGCTTGGCCCTTGCTAGCCAGCCTTACTGTGTGCAGTGTGGCCCTCACTAGCCAACCTTACTGTGTGCAGTGTGGCCCTTACTAGCCAGACTTACTGTGTGCAGTGTGTCCCTTACTAGACAGCCTTTCTGTGATCAGCTTGGCACTTGCTAGCCAGCCTTACTGTGTGCCGTGTGTCCCTTACTAGCCAGCCTTACTGTGTGCAGTGTGTCCCTTACTAGACAGCCTTTCTGTGATCAGCTTGGCACTTGCTAGCCAGCCTTACTGTGTGCAGTGTGTTCCTTACTAGCCAGCCTCACTGTGTGCAGCGTGTCCCTTACTAGCCACCCTTACTGTGTGCAGTGTGTCCCTTACTAGACAGCCTTTCTGTGATCAGGTTGGCACTTGCTAGCCAGTCTTACTGTGTGCAGTGTGTCCCTTACTAGACAGCCTCACTGTGTGCAGTGTGGCCCTTACTAGACAGCCTCACTGTGTGCAGTGTGTCCCTTACTAGACAGCCTCACTGTGTGCAGTGTGGCCCTTACTAGCCAGCCTTACTGTGTGCAGTGTGTCCCTTACTAGACAGCCTTTCTGTGATCAGGTTGGCACTTGCTAGCCAGTCTTACTGTGTGCAGTGTGTCCCTTACTAGACAGCCTCACTGTGTGCAGTGTGGCCCTTACTAGACAGCCTCACTGTGTGCAGTGTGTCCCTTACTAGACAGCCTCACTGTGTGCAGTGTGGCCCTTACTAGCCAGCCTTACTGTGTGCAGTGTGTCCCTTACTAGACAGCCTTTCTGTGATCAGGTTGGCACTTGCTAGCCAGTCTTACTGTGTGCAGTGTGGCCCTTACTAGCCAGCCTTACTGTGTGCAGTGTGTCCCTTACTAGACAGCCTTTCTGTGATCAGCTTGGCCCTTGCTAGCCAGCCTTACTGTGTGTAGTGTCTCTCTTACTAGACAGCCTTTCTGTGATCAGGTTGGCACTTGCTAGCCAGTCTTACTGTGTGCAGTGTGTCCCTTACTAGACAGCCTCACTGTGTGCAGTGTGGCCCTTACTAGACAGCCTCACTGTGTGCAGTGTGTCCCTTACTAGACAGCCTCACTGTGTGCAGTGTGGCCCTTACTAGCCAGCCTTACTGTGTGCAGTGTGTCCCTTACTAGACAGCCTTTCTGTGATCAGGTTGGCACTTGCTAGCCAGTCTTACTGTGTGCAGTGTGTCCCTTACTAGACAGCCTCACTGTGTGCAGTGTGGCCCTTACTAGACAGCCTCACTGTGTGCAGTGTGTCCCTTACTAGACAGCCTCACTGTGTGCAGTGTGGCCCTTACTAGCCAGCCTTACTGTGTGCAGTGTGTCCCTTACTAGACAGCCTTTCTGTGATCAGGTTGGCACTTGCTAGCCAGTCTTACTGTGTGCAGTGTGGCCCTTACTAGCCAGCCTTACTGTGTGCAGTGTGTCCCTTACTAGACAGCCTTTCTGTGATCAGCTTGGCCCTTGCTAGCCAGCCTTACTGTGTGTAGTGTCTCTCTTACTAGACAGCCTCACTGTGTGCAGTGGGGCCCTTACTAGCCAACCTTACTGTGTGCAGTGTGGCCCTTGCTAGCCAGCCTTGCTGTGTGCAGTGTGTCACTTACTAGACAGCCTTTCTGTGATCAGCTTGGCCCTTGCTAGCCAGCCTTACTGTGTGCAGTGTGGCCCTCACTAGCCAACCTTACTGTGTGCAGTGTGGCCCTTACTAGCCAGACTTACTGTGTGCAGTGTGTCCCTTACTAGACAGCCTTTCTGTGATCAGCTTGGCACTTGCTAGCCAGTCTTACTGTGTGCAGTGTGTCCCTTACTAGACAGCCTCACTGTGTGCAGTGTGGCCCTTACTAGACAGCCTCACTGTGTGCAGGGTGTCCCTTACTAGACAGCCTCACTGTGTGCAGTGTGTCCCTTACTAGACAGCCTTTCTGTGATCAGGTTGGCACTTGCTAGCCAGTCTTACTGTGTGCAGTGTGTCCCTTACTAGACAGCCTCACTGTGTGCAGTGTGGCCCTTACTAGACAGCCTCACTGTGTGCAGTGTGTCCCTTACTAGACAGCCTCACTGTGTGCAGTGTGGCCCTTACTAGCCAGCCTTACTGTGTGCAGTGTGTCCCTTACTAGACAGCCTTTCTGTGATCCGCTTGACACTTGCTAGCCAGTCTTACTGTGTGCAGTGTGTCCCTTACTAGACAGCCTCACTTTGTGCAGTGTGTCCCTTACTAGACAGCCTTACTGTGTGCAGTGTGTCCCTTACTAGACAGCCTCACTGTGTGCAGTGTGTCCCTTACTAGACAGCCTTACTGTGTGTAGTGTGTCCCTTACTAGACAGCCTTACTGTGTGTAGTGTGTCCCTTACTAGACAGCCTCACTGTGTGCAGTGTGTCCCTTACTAGACAGCCTTACTGTGTGTAGTGTGTCCCTTACTAGACAGCCTCACTGTGTGCAGTGTGGCCCTTACTAGACAGCCTCACTGTGTGCAGTGTGTCCCTTACTAGACAGCCTCACTGTGTGCAGTGTGGCCCTTACTAGCCAGCTTTACTGTGTGCAGTGTGTCCCTTACTAGACAGCCTTTCTGTGATCCGCTTGACACTTGCTAGCCAGTCTTACTGTGTGCAGTGTGTCCCTTACTAGACAGCCTCACTTTGTGCAGTGTGTCCCTTACTAGACAGCCTTACTGTGTGCAGTGTGTCCCTTACTAGACAGCCTCACTGTGTGCAGTGTGTCCCTTACTAGACAGCCTTACTGTGTGTAGTGTGTCCCTTACTAGACAGCCTTACTGTGTGCAGTGTGTCCCTTACTAGACAGCCTCACTTTGTGCAGTGTGTCCCTTACTAGACAGCCTTACTGTGTGCAGTGTGTCCCTTACTAGACAGCCTTACTGTGTGTAGTGTGTCCCTTACTAGACAGCCTTACTGTGTGCAGTGTGTCCCTTACTAGACAGCCTTTCTGTGATCAGGTTGGCACTTGCTAGACAGTCTTACTGTGTGCAGTGTGCCCCTTACTAGACAGCCTCACTGTGTGCAGTGTGTCACTTACTAGACAGCCTTTCTGTGATCAGGTTGGCACTTGCTAGACAGTCTTACTGTGTGCAGTGTGCCCCTTACTAGACAGCCTCACTGTGTGCAGTGTGGCCCTTACTAGCCAGCCTTACTCTGTGCAGTGTGGCCATTGCTAGCCTTCATAGGCAGTTATGCATTCATACATGACACGCAATGGGCATATTTCTTGAGGACAGAAAGCCATATTTGTTCTTACAGTTTGTGACATACATTGGACCCATTTTAAGAATGGGATGCTGGATGTGAGGTGTTTGCCATCAACCAATCTGCAGTCAGTGTCCTGACTAGCATTCAGGACTGCCTGGCCTCTAAGATCAGAAGATTCCTAACAGCTCCCCCAGGTCAAGGATTGAAGACAAACAATTTAAGGGGATGTCAGTCCTGCCTCTTGTTGTGTAGACCTAAGACTGAGGACAGAGGGGAGTGTCCAGGCGCCTGTCAGTCATGCCTCTTGATGTGTAGATCTGGGACTGAGGACAGAGG